>NC_136057.1:1860232554-1861432554 GCF_964261635.1 Lissotriton helveticus
GTCTGTATTTTGCCTTTCCTGATGCGTACATGCCGTTAGGGACTGGCTGGGTGTAAATGCACCACTGTAATGTGAATGTACATCTCCTATAATGCAATGCTGTGTGTGCTTGTGTACCTGCACTGGACTTTTAGTTTTGTTCTGCCCCTGGGTCACTCCTGGGTGTGAGGGGGTAGTTGGGGGGTATCAGGGGTGTGATGGCATGCTTCTTACCTTGTCTTGGTACCGGGGGTCAGAGCTGTCCAAGTCAGCCACACCCATTACACTCTCTGGAAGCAGGGTCCTCTCAACCAGTTCCTCTAGTGGTGTGGAGTCAGTGGAGGTCCCAGCACCAGTCTTCTTGGCCTGCTCCAACCTGTCAGCCACCTTCTCCTTGGCGCACTGGCGCATATCGTACCAACGCTTCCTTAGATCTTCCACGCTTCTGTGGGTGATGCCAACTGCATTTACTTTGCACTGGATATCAGTCCAAATATATCGCTTGCGTGTCTCAGGCACCCGCAGGGACTTTTTTCCAAAGAGGTGCTCGTGGCTTATCACCATTTCCTGGATCAGGACCTCCAGCTCAATTTCAGAAAACTTTTGTTTTCTTTTCCTCGCTATTTGAAATGTCGCAATGAAAATAGCAATTTTTACGGAATCGCTATTTTATTGCAATTTTTTATTTACCTACTGTTTTGCGATTCTCAACTTGTGATTCGCGAAAAATCGCTAATTGAGAATCGAAAAAGGGAAGTTTATACATATGGCCCTTAATCTTGCTGTACCCAAAAATGCCCAAAATCCCCCCAAAACAGAATCTGTCCTTTCTTAATGTAATCTGGTGTTCATGTAAATACTCTAATTCCCTTGTGCCATGTTTGTACTTTATAAAATGACAAACAAAATCATAATTTTAAGAATGCAAAAGCTATAAAGCACTATTCCATTGAACAGTCACACATGGGAGTGCAGAGTGGTAGACATTTTGTTGATCACTGCAAATTTTACAATGTTCCGTCACAGAACTATGATGAAAAAGCATTATTTTCCTCGCTCGAATGCCCCTTTTATCAAAACTACACTTGCCAAGAGGATGCTCTAGCCCCCAGGATGGCCAAAAGCAAATGGGGTCTTTAGGGGTGTGGGTGGGCCTGATTACAGGCCACTCCCCACCCCATTTTTAGGTCTTGCCAACGCAGCGCGCAAGCGCTGCTCCGGAGGGACCTCTTGGAATCGCTCTGTACTTTCTTGGAAACTTGTGCATGTTTTGCACTATTTCCAATGAGTACTCGTGCATGCAGAGCGTTTGCCTTGCGGGAGCGAGCAGCGGCGCCATCTGTTTGCAATTATCGCGCCTGCCGCTGCTTGCTCTCGCAAGGCAAACGCTCTGCATGCACGAGTACTCTTTAACTTTTGAGGCTGCGGGCCCCACTTATCTTTCAGCGCTTGTCTTGTTTTCTTTGTAGAGTGATCATGCTGTACGCAGACAGTTGTCTCCTATTTTGGCGCCATGATTGTGCCTAGATTTTTTTATTGCTTTATCTGAAGTGGGGGCAGGTGGCGTCCTTTGTGTCAAGGTGCAAATACCTCCGATAGGCCCAAAACCACTTGTCTTGATCCCTCTGCACACAAATTACTGCAGTCAAGCCCCTTTGCCCTCCCGGTGCAACCGTCAGGAATCCCTCCCTCCCACCGTGTTTCCCCTCCATGACTTTCAACTCTTAAATACCCCCGAGGGCACCGGCTGCGCACTGAGTACGGCGAGGCACTGAAAACCAATCTGAGTCTTTACTGTCACTTTTTGATGTTTTCTTTCCCCCTCTTGTACCTTCTTTGCTGTTTTTAGCTTCACCCACACCCCTCCCAACCGTTGGCCTCTTTACAGAGCGTACAGAGCGTAGACTTTTTGCTGCTGCAAAAGCGCATATACCAGGGCTCATTTACTCCCTCTTTGTTTTATGCACGGTTCCGAGAATGATGTGACATTGGTGAAAAAAACATTATGCAGCTAAGCTAAAATCAAGTTGTGCGGCACACTAAGCAATTATAGATAAATGATGCGGCATATTCTGTGGCCTTAATATATATACAGTTTTTGACATTTTAACTCGTAAAGTCTTCATACTGAAGCGCTCCTAAAGCTCTAGAAAATACAGAGCTTTCTAAAGAAAGAATGATATACACATGCAGCAAATCGTATTCCTCATCTATTAATAATGTTGTCTTGCCCGGAAGTACAGGAACACGACTTCATGAAAGTGCCCATCGTACCTCCCAGGATACATTATGGGTGTAAAACATGTGCAGTTTTGCACTCAGCAGAAAACAAGAATTCCTCTGCACACATCTTGTATTAATAGTGCCCATCTATTGTTCGGTGTGTTTGATTATTATTTTTGTGGTAGTTTTATAGAGCACTGCACATCGCCTTGCTTCAGGGTGCTGTGGAGGGCTTAATGTTGGTCTGAATCGAGGGTGGGGGATGCTGGAGTTTGCTCAGATTTTGTTTGGATCAAATTTCGCTATTCTTGCTTTGACGCTTCTGTGCTGCACCTGCCTGGAGGTCAATTAGTCAAATCTGAAAAGTTTTGTTCCTGGTTCTTCCTAAAAGGCATATCATTCAGTTCTGCCCTAAAGGGTTAATCAAATTCCACAACCTGGGTCTCCCGGCATTCAGGGATCCACCCACATGTTTCAAGCACTTGAAAGTATGCCACCCGCAGTGCTTAATTTGTAGTCTTGAATCCACCTCATGCCTCTGTAATTCACCACCACACACTTCCGGTCCCTTTATCACAGTTTGTACAGGTCCTTTTTCATCCCTGCTTTCTTGCTTTGTCACTGTGCCTCTTCCTCTTTCTTTTCCCCTTTTGTGTTTTCTGTCTCTTGCTCTGGGACAAATCCTAATGACAAAAACTAAGTGGCGGTCCCCAAAAACGCTTTGCCAGGGCACTCCATATGCAACCACTGGCACTGATTAAGCACTGACTAGGTATCTGTGAGCATATGGTCCTGCTTGCCACCTAGGTGAGGCCGTGTTCTACAAATATCGTGTTTTTTTGTCGCACTAGTCTTCGTGCTCTGTGTAGGGAAACTCGCACAGGATTCTTGTGCCAAACCAGAAGCAATGAAGTGTTTTTAATACTGGTTTTATATGGTCACGCTTTATAGTGTCGAGCAAAATATGGCAACTTAGTTTTTTAATCTCTACAATCCATAAATGAGTCGTATGAGAGCTTTGATAGATAATGTTGTAATAGTTTAGGCATGCACTAACAGGACTCTCTTCACCTCACCAGATTTTTTTTTTGCATCAGTGGTAGAATTGCAAGAAATTGGTAGGGAGAGCTGTTGGTTGGTGCCTGTTTTCAGGCGCATGGTTTTCTTTTAGGTATAGTGTTAGAAAATACAGATAGATAGATAGATAGATAGATAGATAGATAGATAGATAGATAGATAGATAGATAGATAGATAGATAGATAGATAGATATTTTATCCATAATGACCACGAGCCAGCCCACCTTAATTTTTTTGTCTTCTTGAGTCATTCACATTTTTCTTCCTACCACTACAGCAAAGAGCTTAGGGTAATGGGTCACCCCCTTCAGCCACTGGCTAACTTCACTGTGAGATCTTTCACTAGGAACACATCCTCACACAATGTAGTTTAGTGTCAGGGGCTACTGTGTGTGCTTTCGGAAACAAAAATGTTGTGCTTTTAGCGAAATTATTTTATTTTAGTAACAGCTTAACAACTTCCAGAACAATAGTTGTCGCAAGGGGCTTGTAAATCTGCCCCTGTGTTGTTCCCCTTGCATAGCCAATAGGTCTCGCTTTTGGGACCTTATAAGTATTTAGTTATGCAGCACAATATCCTTGGTGCAATAACATCAACCGTTGCATGGCTAAACACTTATAAGGTCCCAAAGGCGAGACCTATTGGCTATGCATATAACATATCTCTTTTAATCATTCACTGGTACTGCTATGATGTTTAGTCCCAAGCGCCAAGATAGCCTCATGGGTGATTCAGCGCTATACAAACCAATAAACATAAACATAAACATATGCCAATGCTTGTTTTTAAATATCACTGGCATCCAGTTTGCTTTCTACACTCTGAGGAATATTGGAAGCAAATCCTCTCATCTTTCCATTAGTAAGTGGGGAGAAAGACTGTTGGGGCTTAAGGGGTGGGAAGTATGGACCAATATGGGGTAACCCCCAACCCCATTTATTTTTTTAATCATTCAAATGTGTATTGGGCTGTCTGACTCTCTGACCATTGTAACCCCCTAAATCTGCCCAACAAGGTAACAGAAAGACTGCTAGGGATTGTTATGGAGTGGGGGTACAGTCCAGTGCTTGGGAGTCCTCTACACAACACTTATTTCTAAATAAAATCCATGGTGTGCAATGAGCTTTGGATTGAGGCAGGGCCAGACTGGCCATGCCAAGATTACCAGAAATACTGTTATTGCTATTTTGATGTCAGGGCATGGCCTGGTACCTGGACAGGTCACTCTCAATCCCTTTTGTTTTTAAATGTATTTTCCCTGGGGCCTAGTAGGCTTTGTGCCCTCTTCGTGGGGATGCAATTCAGGGCAAAACGCCCAATCCTCAGTGGGGGAAGAAGGACTATTTTTTTAAATTGTGAGAGCACTGAACCGTGCATGGGGAGGCTGCTCAGCCCAGTGTCTGGTGGACGGATACCTGCTTTGAGATTGCCCCCCTTGGGCCAGCCCCATGCAGAGATAGACTAAAGAGAGGTATAGCTGGAATTAGGACAGTGCCACCTTTTCAGAGACACCCTTTCCACACTGATCAGTGCTCTGGGACCATTAATATGCTCCACAACCACCAATGAAATTGAAAGCAGACTATTTTCAGTTTCTCACTGTGGCATCAGCATCGCAGAATATCGCATACATAAATATTGACTTTCAGATATTTTCTAAGTAAACTAAAAAAGCATTGACTGCAAAAATATAGAAAGCGACAACTCAGCATAAAATAGATAAGTATATTGAATTTTAACTATTTAATATTATATTAACTTCAAAATATATATTGCAAATATTACATTAAAAACATACAAATAATATAAAAAATATATCAAAAAGTTACTTAGAAACATAAAATAAAAATATATATTGTACAAAAATGGGAAAAAAATAAACAATATTTAAATAAATACAGTTAATAAATAAACTAAAATACTTATATAACATTATATTACCTAATTGTAATTATACACACTAGAACAATTCTAAAAATAAAATATTAAAAAAACATTATATCAAATATCGCTCCCCCAAAAAAATTTAAGTAACTTTTGAAAATAAATCACAAAAATATTAAATAAATCACTTTAAAAAGTACATTTGGAGGGGTGAAATGCACTACTTCCACTTCAACCTGACCAAAGATTAAGGAAAGTGTCAGTCCTTGGAGAGTTTATAATTACTATTCCTACTATAATTCAAACAACAGCAGGAAAAGTGTTGGACTTTGGAAGGTTCAAATGTACTATTCCCAATCTAATGCAAACAACAGCACAGATAGTGCTGGGCCGGAAGTCCTATTTCTATTCCAGCATAATAAACAGTAAGTAAAGTGGTGGTCTTTGGAAAGTTCACAATTACTATTCCCACTCCTAAATTTGAAAACAAAAATATACATTTAATATAAAATAAGGAAAACACACACATACATATACATACATATATATAATTACATTTTAACATTATATAATTTATATATTTAAAAACTATATAACAAAAAATACTAAATTAAGAAATACTATTATAATTAAATTTTAATAAAACACTTTATCAATTAAAAACATAACTAGTAGATTAGAAACACTTCCCACCCTATTGCTCTAAAATTCCAACCCTCACATAATCAAATTAAAGTAAAAGTAGTAAAATATTAACAATACACTTTATTTAGAAAAATAATATAAACTATAAAATAAATTATTGTATGACAAATGTAAAACATAACTATTTAATATAAAAAGTATTATAATCAATTATATAATGCCGAAAGCTAGAGAATAACTGGCTCCATGAAGAACGCCACCCGCAGACATCATCACCTCATCAGATCCGCCAAAAGGGCCTCCTTCAAAGACCGCCTAGACAACAACGCACACAACAGCAGAGAGGTCTTCAACATCGTGAAAGAACTCTCCAACCCCAGCTACAACACCAACGACATCCCACCTTCACAAGACCTGTGCAACTCCCTTGCTACCTTCTTTCATCGCAAGGTCGCAGACATCCATGAAAGCTTCAACATCATGACAACCCCAACAACCACTGAGACCTCCGTCCCCACGACCACCATCCGCACCAATCCCCTGCTCTCCTGGACCAACATAAACTACGACGACACCATCAAAATCATGAACACCATCCACTCCGGATCTCCGTCAGACCCATGCCCACACCACATCTTCAACAAAGCCAGCACCACCATTGCTCCCCACCTCCGGAAAGCCATCAACATCTCCTTCGAGACAGCAACCTGCCCGGAGAGCTGGAAGCACGCCGAGATCAACGCCCTACTCCAAAAACCCAAGGCTGACCGCAAAGACCTCAAGAACTTCCGGCCCATCACTCTGCTCCCATTCCCGACAAAGGTCATCGAGAAGACCGTCAACAGACAACTGTCCCGCTAGGAGAACAGCGTCCTGGACCATCCCAGTCCGGGTTCCGAAGCAACCAAAGCACCGAAACCGCCCTCATCGCCGTCACAGATGACATCAGGACCCTGCTAGACAATGGAGAAACATGGCCCTCATCCTCCTGGACCCGTCTGCTGCCTTTGACACGGTCTGCCACCGCACACTACGCACCCGCCTCCATGACGCCGGGATCCTAGAGAAGGCCCTGGACTGGACCTCCTCATTCCTCTCCGGCAGGACACAGAGCGTCCACCCCCCCTTCCAGTTCAATGCCACCGAGATCATCTGTGGCGTACCCCAGGGATCATCCCTTAGCTCCACACTGTTCAACATCTACATGGCACCGCTCGCCCACGTCGCCCGACTTCACAACCTCGACATCATCTCCTATGCCGACGACACCCAGCTGATCCTCTCCCTCACCAAGGACCCCCACACCGCCAAAACCAACCTCCACGAGGGGATGAAAGCCATCGCCGAGTGGATGAAGAACAGCCGACTGAAGCTAAACTCGGACAAGACAGAGGTCCTCATCCTCGGCGCCACCTCCTCAGCCTGGGACGATTCCTGGTGGCCGATGGCACTGGGAACATCTCCAAAACCCACCAAACATGCACGCAACCTGGGGGGTCATCCTCGACTCTCCTCTCTCCATGACAAAGAAGGTCAATGCCGTCTCATCCCCTCTGCCAAACTCCTGAAAGGACTTCAATGCATTCAAAGCGCCTGTGCACGCCTGATCCTTGACATCCCTACTGCAGCCACATCACACCCTGGAGACCTGCATTGGCTCCCCGTCGACAAGAGGATCACATTCAAGCTCCTCACCCACGCACCAAGAGCACTCCACAATACCGGACCATCATACCTCAACAGACGACCCTGCTTCTACGCCCCCAACTGCTAGATCCACTCTGCCGACCTCGCCACCGTCCCCCGCATCCAAATAATGACCTCCGGCAGCAGATCCTTCTCTCACCTCACCGCCAAGACCTGGAACACCCTCCCCATCCCCCTACGGCAGACCCAAGACCTACTGACCTTAGGAAGACTCCTCAAGACCTGGCTCTACGAGCAGTAGCTGCATCCCCCCTCCCCCCAGCGCCTTGAAACCCTCACAGGTGAGTAGTGCGATTTACAAATGTCCTGATTGATTGATTGATTGATTGGTTGATTGAAAACTCAGTTATATGTTCAGCCAATCAAGAATCCAAAAATAACACCCCTAGTGCTGAGCTCTTTTTTTGCTATTTGAGGCACTGTGCACTTTTTCCAACATCATGGGGATTCTAAAGATACCCAGAGTTTGTGGATTCCCCTGGAGGGGATCGAGAAAATAGGCAAAATATACACATTTGTTTGGAGAACAAAGGGAAAACTGTTGGGCAAAAAAGTGTCTGTACTTTTCTGAAAAAAGAATCAATGAAACGTTTGCTGTGCTAAAATCACCAGCTACCTAGCTTTCATTCTTTTCCCACAGTTGTGGCATTTTTCTAATGGTATCCCATTTTCCTAATGGCTGATGCTGAAAAGCTATACATTTCTAAAAAGTAGCCATAATTATGAATTCAGCAAGGAGGTATTTGTGCAGATCCCTCAAGAGTTGGCCAAAGAAACTAACTGTTTAAATAAAATAGAGAAAATGAGCTGGAAAAAAAACAGCCATTTGTTACAAAGTTTTGTTTTTATTTCTAGCCAGGATGGCTGATTTACAAAAGCAATATACTGGTACATCCAATAGGCCCTTCTGGTCACGGGATATAAAGCGTTTGTAAATTCTACAAGAACTGGCTGTACATAGAGCCAACAACTAAGCTGCACCTTACAATGGTTTTTCATTGTGTACCGAGTTTAGAGTAATTCATATGGTAAAACAAAGAGTGAAAAATGGGTATGAAGGAAACCTATTTATTACTAATGAACACCAGATACTGAGTTTGGAGCAGTGGTTATTTGTAAATATTTGAATTTGTGGGTTCCTATGCTAGCATGTGATTGAGAGGGCATGTTGCAAAGCATTTTTTTTCCACACTGGCCTGCATGTGGAAGATACAGAAGCAGAGAAATACAACTGGAAATAATCAATGTTCTACAATTCTGTATTCCCAGATGTCTCTCAGTAAAAACAGTACTCAACTTGTGTGGCTGGGACAAGCGCCAAAATGCCCCAAAATACCCCAAAATGTGACCTGAAGGCATACCCCAAAATACCCTAAAATGTGACCTGGAGACATATGTAAGCCAGCAGAATCAATGCTTTTTTACAATGTGGGACTTTGGGCCCTAGCTGAGCTGCCCCCCAGGCACACCTACCATACCAAGAGGTATCCGAAAACTATACACAAAGGGGTGATGTGACTTGTGAGGTTCTGATGAGAATTCCCTGCCTAGAAGCCCTTACAAACCTCAAAAAGTACATAAAACACACATTTCCTCACATTTCTGTGAGGGAATGCACTGGAATATGTCTATGATCTAAAAATGCCCTTCCACCCAGCATTCATCCACATGTCCCAATAAAAATGACACCTCCTTTGTGCAAGAAGAGGTGCTGTGGCCTTTGGGGCTGGGCTCGGCCACTACTCATGGAAATCAACTAACAACAGACATTTTTGAAAAATAGACAACCAGAGAAATCCAGGGTGGTGTGCCTTGCATGGATCCCATGATGTTTGTTTACCCACAATGCACTGCAAACCTCAAACTTTGGATAAAAACATAGGGGCAGATTTATGATGGGAATGCGCCACGTTTGCGTCACGCAACTGCGGCGTAAACGTGGCGCATCCCTACGGCTCATTTACAACGTGACGCATCTAGGCAGATGCGTCACGTTGTAAAGCCCTGCGCCACTTGTGGGCGTTCCGGCGCAGGGTGGGCGTTCCGGGGCAGGTGCGCCTCGCAAAAGTGGCTGAGTGAAATCTATAAGATTTCACTCAGTCACTTTCAGGCCAATGCTGCGTCAAAACCCTGCGCCTGCTTGAAGCAGACGTAGGTCTTGACGCAGCATTGTATAGATGGGGCACCCCCGAGCCTTGCTGGAGCTGCGTCGCGCTTGCGATGCAACTCCCGCAATGCGCCACCTTTACGGCACAGATGCGTCACGCATCTGTGCCGTTTTTGCCCCATGGTGCGCCGCATTGTAAATGCGGCGCACCATGGGTGGCGGAGCAGCGGCGCAAAATAACTGGCGCATCCCTGGGGATGCGCCAGTTATCATAAATCTGCCCCATACATTTTTTGTACATTTCTGTGAGGAAAACTTCCAGACTTAACAGGAATCCACAAAACTCCTACCACCTCGTGTTACCCTTGTCCCAATAATAATTCTGCACCACTTCTTTGGCTGGGCCTAGTGCCCATGACAGGAACGTGACAAACCAAGGCCAAAAGGGATCCTCGCATGGCCAAAGAAAACAATGCAGGATCCATGCAAGACACAGTTTTTAGAAATGTGTGGGTTTGGTAGCATTCCATAGGCAACATCCGGTCACAGGCTTAAAATCCACAGGCACCCACACTACAAAAGAATTTATGGTTTTGAATGGGGAAAACTATTTGTCCAAGTTACGTTTTGTGCACTTTACTATCATGATTGCTAGTCCCACCTATACAAGTTGACCTCCATTTTTATGTGGAGAAATGTAGGAACACTGAGAGGTTGGAAAAATGTGGATATCCACAGATTCAAGAAACTTTCCTCACAACCTGTAAATAAATGGGTGATCCTAGCCACTTACACAAAGTTTGATGTGTTCAGTTCTGAAAAAATTTGAGTGGTTGTTACTGTTCCTTCAAAGTCCTTCCACTACAGAAGTACAGACTTGCAACAATTTGTTTGGCAGCTCCACAAGAGCTAACTTCAAAGATCAAATACTAATAACAGTATCAGAACATTGAACTCATAACTACTGAAAGTGAGCTGTAAATCCATGTAAAGGCACCAACCACCTTAAGGGCCATTTGCACACCTTTCACGCACCACACACTGCCAGCCACAGGCCCAATCCAACACAACAGAACACGCACATGAACATATGCTGCCATAAAAGGGCCAATCTTGTTCATATGCCACAAGACAGAATTACCAACCATGCCACAACTTGCCCAGTCATTGACCAATGTGCATACAAACGCACCATAAACAAACCTCTACACACATATGCCAGACATGTTGTTGGTTGGTTCCTCAAAAAGCTTCACAACATCACAAATGAAAATAATATGGACTAAGTCATACTACTTGTCGAGAATGCACTTCAAGTGAATCTTTACAACGGCTGCTATGAAAGCCACATGAGGCTCAGGAAGATGTGTGTTTCATGCTCCCTTAGCACACTCGCTGGTACGCTCGGTCAGTGTTATGCAAGGCATTGAATGTCTGCGTGAGGAGTTTGAAGAAAGCTTACTTTTGGATGCAGAGCCAGTGAAGCTCTTTGAGGTGCAGTGTGATGTGCATACTGGGTGGGAGGTTTATTGTATGCCTGTCTCGTGTGTTCTGTATGGTTTTTAGTTGGCTGGTTAGTTGAGTGACGGAGTCATTCAGTATTGGAGGGAGTGCGGCACAGATGGGGTTGAGTTCTTTGGTGAAGGGGAAGTGACTGAATGTGTATCTCCTATACCTTGACTATATGCCTTCTACCTATGAAATATCCCTATGAAAGCATAACTAGCCTAAGGTGTTACTACCTGTTTTCCTCTCTGTTTCCTTCAATATCCTGACTAATCTCATATATTGGACAAGTGAACATTTAATAACGCATTCCGTGGCAGCCACCTGAGGCTTAGGAAGCGTTTCTTTCTTGCTCCTTTAGCATATTTTCTGTGTTCAATCCAAGTACTTCCAGTTTTTGGATGAAAGTTCAGCAGTTTCCATGGATGCCTCACTGCCTACATTGCTCAAACGGTTTAAGCATATCTACCTTTGAAACTAAGGTAAACATAATGGGTAAGGCTATAGTATGTTCACTAAAGAGCACTTAAAAAACTGTTAAAAGCTTTAGGTTATGACACATAGGGGGTTCCTTAACACCGTGACCTTTCTTCCACCCACTGATGTAAGCAGTGTGGTTACTGTAATGCACTTGTCATGTGGTGAACAGAATATCTGCCACGTTTCAACAGCGGATAAAGGTCTCAAGCAGGCCATAAGCAAGTCCAAGATTTTCTCAACTAGACAAAACAATTTGAAGGGATGCTTACCTAGTTAAGTAGTGGCCCATGAAAGATATTTATTCATGCAAGCCATTTAAAGGTATATACTAGGGAAGCTCTTCCTCAGTCAATTAACCAATACTTCACTTTTGTAGGGAACAACATAAAGCAAGCTGGAAAACATTGGTGTGGCTGAGATGGGCACTGGGGACCGTAACACAGAGTCTCATGACTTTCATTGATCAGGGCAGACTCTGCAGCGATTACATGGTTGAGTCTTTCTTGCTACTGCAGGAGCACAGCATCCAAAGTGCCAATCCTGCAGCCTGGTAACATCCTCCTGAGCAGATGAAGTAGATGCTACTGCTTCTGCAGCAGTAAGAGTTTTAATGTTAGTCAACTGCATGTCAAGAAAAGATATCAGTTTCCTGTGGTGGTCTTATGGTAAAAAACATACACATTATTTGATGCCAACTTGATCCGGTGGAGAAGCAACTTCTTATACCATGTACAAGTCTTATGACTCCTTTATATGGCTGAAGTATATGGTTATTCTTATTCACTTTGTCCATGTGCTTGTCATAATCAAGCACACAGATGGGCTAGTGAACGTCTTCCAATTGACCCCAAATCATGACCAGGAAAGTGCTAGATGCACACCACGCCTATCTGACAATTTGACTGCAAGCAGTTAGTTGGAGTGCAACACAGTGCTCTGGGATTTTGGAGCGTCTTACAAGCAAAAAGTCCTTTGTGAATCCTTTACGGTGGGCAGTCCGCGGTGGGTAAATTGCACTGGCTGCCGGTGAGACAGAGGATTCAATTCAAGGCCCTCTGCATAGTCTTTAGGGCTCTCCATGGAACTGGCCCGACCCCTTTACAATCAAAATTTGCCTGGTACACTCCCACCAGACAGCTTCGATCCTCTGAGGCCAAGCTGGTTGTTTTACCCAGATTCAAGAAAGTTAGATCCGGCGGCAGATCCTTTGAGGTGGCTGCTACCAAACTCTGGAACACTCTCCCCATGGACATTAGGCACATCTCTGAACTCCTCCCATTCAGAAAAAGGATTAAAACCTGGTTATTTCCCGTGGTTATCACCTGAAAGCTCACACTCCCCGTGACCTCTTTCGTCTCATCTGATCTATTTAGCGCCAGGATGCCTGCAATGGTGACAGCTGCTCTCTACAAATGCTTTAAATAAATTAAATAAATAATACGGTGTCATCAAACTGTATTGTATGGCGCCACAGTGCCAGCTTTGTACAGCTCACTAAACAGCTCTACTCCTGTATAGAGTTGTCCACATAAAGTTCTTAACCTGTATGACAGAGTGATTGAACAAGCTCCCATAAGTCTTTGCTGTGATTCCTAACGTGGAAGGGCAACTTACAGGATTTACAGTAGAGTCTTTTCCTGCATACGCTCTCAGGCTGCATAGATAATCCGTAGAGCTCTTACACAGCATGTATATTTTAATTCGATAAATAGGTCTCTTTGCTCTGTATGTACTGCCTGAATAGCAGCCACTTTGTACACAACCAAGGACTCATTATTGGCTATATTCTTTCCAGGAGTATCAATCTCTGGAAATTTGTCTGCCAAGTGTTCCACAACAGGCCGAATTTTGAATAACGTGACATGGACAATGGTATACAGTCAAAATATCGAGTAAAAAATACAGAATTACATTAATATTGAGTTAAAAATATAGAATGGACAGAATATCGAATGGACAGAATATAGACAACAAAAATATCGAATGTCATGGACAAAATATCGAATGGACAGAATATAGACAACAAAAATATCGAATTTGAGGTAAGTAAGTTAATATCGATTTACATAAATATAGAAAGTCAACATATCGAAGTATTTAATATAGATGTAAAATATATCGATTTTTTAATAATATCGAATTTTTTAAAGTGTTTTTGTGTTAGTATATGTGTGAAAAGTGTATATGTATTTTATAATTTATTTTAAGTAATGAATTTTATGGTATTTAATTTTTGCGTAATTTAATTCTGTAGCGAGTAGTGGGTTTATAAAGGAATCGGGTGGGAAGTAATTTAATTATAATTGATTAAATGTTTTATATTATTTATTGGTATTTATCTTGAATTAATTGTTAATTTTTAATTGGTAATTAATTACATTTTAATTGGTAATTAATTTATATTAATTGATTAATTGATAATTATGTTAATTTTATTAATTTATTTTCTGTAGCGGGTTGTGGGTTTATAGGGGAATAGGTTGGGAAGTAATTTAATTATAATTGATTAAATGTTTTAATTTATTTATTGGTATTTATCTTTAATTAATTGTTGTTAAATAATTTTTAAATGTTAATTAATTACATTAGAATTTTTATTTAATTTTTAATAATTGATTAATTGATAATTATGTTAATTTTATTGTATTTTTTACTGTAGCGGGTTGTGAATTTATAGGGGAATAGGGTGGGAAGTAATTTAATTATAATTGATTAAATGTTTTAATTTATTTATTGGTATTTATCTTGAATTAATTGTTAATTAATGTTTAATTGGTAATTAATTAAATTATAATTGGTAATTAATTTTTATTAATTGATTAATTGTTAATTATGTTAATTTATTTTCTGTAGCGGGTTTACAGGGGAATAGGGTGGGAAGTAAGTTAATTATAATTGATTAAATGTTTTAATTTATTTATTGGTATTTATCTTGAATTAATTGTTAATTAATGTTTAATTGGTAATTATTTACATTATAATTGGTAATTAATTTTTATTAATTGATTACTTGATAATTATGTTAATTTTAATAATTTATTTACTGTAGTGGGTTGTGGGTTTATAGGGGAATAGGGTGGGAAGTAATTTCATTGTTATTAGTTACATTTTTACATTTATTTATTGGTATTTATATTTAATTAATTGTTAATTCTTTTTCATTTGCTAATTAATTAATTGTAAATTGGTAATTAATTTGTATTAATAGGTAATTATTATTAATAAATAATTTGTATTTGTATTTGTATTTTATTAATTATTATATTAAATTTGTAATTATTTTTAATTAATTTTTAATTGGTATTAATATTTAATTTTTTTAAATTAATATATGAAGTATTTACTTTCCCTACTGTTGCACTCACTGGAGTGGGAATAGTAATTTTTACCCTCCCCCTATCCTACGCCTTCCCTACTGTTGCAGTCTCTGGAGTGGGAATAGTAATTTCTACCCCTACGCTATTCAACGCTTTCCCTACTGTTGCACTTACTGGAGTGGGAATAGTAATTTTTGCCCTCCCACTATCCAACGCCTTCCCTACTGTTGCACTCTCTGCAGTGGGAATAGTAAGTTTGACCCATATGTTATCCAACGCTTTCCCTACTGTTGCACTCTCTGGAGTGGGAATAGTAATTTTTACCCCTACGCTATTCAACGCTTTCCCTACTGTTGCACTCACTGGAGTGGGAATAGTAATTTTTGCCCTCCCACTATCCAACGCCTTCCCTACTGTTGCACTCTCTGCAGTGGGAATAGTAATTTTGACCCATATGTTATCCAACGCTTTCCCTACTGTTGCACTCTCTGGAGTGGGAATAGTAATTTTTACCCCTACGCTATCCAACGGGTTCCCTACTGTTGCATTCTCTGGAGTGGGAAGAGTAGTTTTGACCCCTATGATATCCAACGCTTTCCCCACTGTTGCCCTCTCTGGAGTGGGAATAGTAATTTTTACCCCCACGCTATCCAACGCTTTCCCTACTGTTGCACTCTCTGGAGTGGGAATAGTAATTTTTACCCCGAGGCTACCCAACGTTTTCCCTACTGTTGCACTCTCTGGTGTGGGAATAGTAATTTTTACCCTCTCGCTATCCAACGCTTTCCCTACTGTTGCAATATCTGGAGTGGGATAGGAATGTTGACCCCTACGCTATCCAACGCTTTCCCTACTGTTGCACTCTCTGGAGTGGAAATAGTCATTTTGACCCCTACACTATCCAACGCTTTCCCTTCTGTTGCACTCTCTGGAGTTGGAATAGTAATTTTTACCCCTACGTTATCCAATGCTTTCCCTACTGTTGCACTCACTGGAGTGGGTATAGTTATTTTTACCCTCCCACTATCCTACGCCTTCCCTACTGTTGCACTCTCTGGAGTGGGAATAGTAATTTTAACCTCCCGCTATCCAACGCTTTCCCTACTGTTGCACTCTCTGGAGGTGGAATAGTAATTTTGACCCCTACGCTATCCAACGTTTTCCCTACTGTTGCACTCTATGGAGTGGGAATAGTAATTTTTACCCCTACGCTATCCAACGCTTTCCCTACTGTTGCACTCTCTAGAGTGGGAATAGTCATTTTGACCCCTACGCTATCCAACGCTTTCCCTACTGTTGCACTCTCTGGAGTGGGAATAGCTATTTTTACCCCTACGCTATCCAACGCTTTCCCTGCTATTGCACTCACTGGAGTGGAAATAGTAATTTTTACCCTTACGCTATCCAACGCGTTCCCTACTGTTGCACTCTCTGGAGTGGGAATAGTAATTTTTACCCCCACGCTATCCAACGCTTTCCCTACTGTTGAACTCACTGGAGTGGGAATAGTAACTTTTTACCCTCCCGCTATCCAACGCTTTCCCTACTGTTGCACTCTCTGGAGTGGGAATAGTAATTTTTACCCCTACGCTTTCCAACGCTTTCCCTACTGTTGCACTCTTTGGAGTGGGAATAGTCATTTTTACCCTCCCGCTATCCAACGCTTTCCCTACTGTTGCACTCTCTGGAGTGGGAATAGTAATTTTGACCCCTACGCTATCCAACGCTTTCCCTGCTGTTGCCCTCTCTGGATTGGGAATAGTAATATTTGCCCCTACGCTATCCAACGCTTTCTCTACTGTTGCACTCACTGGAGTGGTAATAGTAAATTTTACTCTTTCCACTATCCTACGGTAAAAATATTTTATAATTTTTTTATTAATATTACGTTCATATATATATATTTATTAATAAATCAATGTGTATGTTGTTTTTTTACCTTACATTAATTATTTATTAATGTTAAGGTTATTTAAGTAGTTTAAGTATGTTTAAGTTAATTATATTTCTTATTTCATTAATTTTTTAGTACTTTAAAGCAGCGGTACTCAAAGTACGGCCCGTGGGCTATTTGCGGCCCACCAGACCTTTCCTTGCGGCCCCAACAGCAGTCACGGACTCAGCGCCATTACTGCTGTTGTGGTGTCTCCTTGGGGGCCGCATTTGCAGAGAAAAGGTCATAGGGCATGCGCAGACAATTAGGGGTCGATTCCGATCCGGTAAAATACCGTCCGTACGACTCGCATCCGGAGCCGTTTCCGTACGACTCGTACAGACGCCGTACGACCTGACGAGTACCATCCCGACCGGGGCACCAGGACGCGAGTCGTACGGTACTCGTCAGGTAAGGGCGATTCATACGGAAAGGCGCACAATCCCATACACACCGTACGGTGCGTACACCCCATGATCGCAGGGGTATGCGCCGTACCCCTGCGATCATGGGGGGTACGTGCCGTACACCCATCGTACATGGGGTACACACCGTACACCCAGCGTACATGAGGTACGGTGCGTACCCCATGTACGCTGGGTGTATGGCACGTACCCCCATGATCGCAGGGGAACGGCGCGTACCCCTGCGATCATGGGGTGTACGCGCCATACCCGGGGGTAGTGGTTCCGTACCTGTTTCAGGGCGAACTCTGCTTTTATGGCTGTTTTTAGCTCCCGTAGGAAAAGGGTCGTACGGTGCGTACCCAACACGAATCGTACTTGTCGGGTCGGAAAAATCGGCCGCGAACCGTACAGATGTCGCGTACAGCGGGTTCCGAGGGAGAGTCGTACAGAGATTGGAGTCGTACGGTGTCTTCTATGACTCGTACGGAGTACGGCTCCTGGTACGGATTGTACTTCGACGTTCGTACGGGGACGCTTACGGGTACGAATTGTATGGGAAAAACGCTCCGAACGGCAATTCGGAGCGCTTTTTACCGGATCGGAATCGACCCCAGAGTGTCTCCATGTTCACCTGCGCATCCCCCTCATCTGCCCTCGTGACGTCACAGCAGGACCTACTTCGGACTCACGCCAATGGAAGCAGTGTGTGCCCAGCTGAAAACGAGCCGAGATTCACTGCAACCAGGCACCAATTGTCGCGTCTCCTCGCCTTTGAAAGCAGTAAGTGTATGCTAATGCCAGAATTGTTATTGCTGGACCCCATAATTTGTGGTTTTCTGTTGCTAGACCTTGTTTATGCACCACACAAAAGTTAAAGATATCATTTGGGGTTTTCCAGGGCGCTTAAAATCTTGGGCAGAAGAGTAATGTATGTTTTTCTTTTCAATTTATTACGAGTGGTTTTGCATATTAATTTAAGTGCATTCAACAGTAGATGGCGCCGTTGCCGTATTCTGTGACATATTGTGAGTTAATCATCGGCTGAAATGTACTTTTAATGTGAGTTTGTTCTCCCCGAGTTAGCAGGCAGGGCTGCTAAGACGTGTAACTATTGGGGCTCCATTTTTGCCTTCAGGGTGAAAAAAATATATATCAACTCGGCAGCAGCTGCTCAAAAAGCCTTTGTCATTTCAAATCCATTGTTTTCATTCTTTCAGTCTCATTTCAGACCTGAAGCATTCTCATTATTATATACAACAAAGCCATAGTTTTTGCTTATTTATCTTATGCAACTAACAACTACTGGGGTCTCCATTTTCGCCCTTAAATAAATTTCACCTCAACAGCAGCTCAAAGCCTTTGATGCAATTCCAAATAGGCCCGTTTTAGTTCTTTCACAGTTTCATAATTTCAGAACTGAAGCATTTTCAATGTTATATATTATATACAACAAAGCCATAGTTGTTACTTATTTATCATATGCAACTAACAACCATTGGCAAAGCCAATATTTCGGACTTGTTGCAGGTATAATGTCACTGGTTGTATCTGATATATCAGGATACAATGACAACCCGCAAAATACCAGTAGGGTGGCAAACTATGCTAAGCACAGATTTTTTGTTTACATGAGAGAGAGACTGACTGGCTGACAGAGAGAGAGAGAGATAGAGAGAGAGAGAGCGAGACTGAGAGAGAGAGAGACTGACAGAGAAAGAAAGACTGACTGACAGAGAGAGAGCTCGACTGGGGGAGAGAAAGAGACAGAGAGACTGTGATGGAATTGAGGTCAAAATGTATATGAAGCTATGTAATACCTCCTAAGATTGCTATTGTCTGCTAATAAAAAAAGTATTATCAAAATGTGCTCTTTGTAGTTATATCAACTTTCGAAATACAGCATTATCGCACTGTGTAATGTTTTGAAACGGGTTAGATTTTTTTTACTCTAACCCTACCCCCCCCACTGACCCTGCCCCCCACTGACTCCACCCCTACCTGTCCGGCCCTCTGCGACAAACCACACTGTAATTTTGGCCCCCGACAGAAAGTTTGTGACCCATGCTTTAAAGCATTTTAAAAAAATCGATATTTTTACTATCTATATTTTTTACAACAATATTTTTGATTCGATATTTTTGTTCTTACCAGTTTGGAGATAGGAAGTCGATATTTTTTACTCGATATTTAGGTAGTTCTATATTTGTGTCATCGATATTGTTTCAGTGATCCAGTATCGAATGGACAGAATATAGACAACAAAAATATCGAATGTAATGGACAAAATATCGAATAGACAGAATATAGACAACAAAAATATCGAATTTGAGGTAAGTAAGTTAATATCGATTTACATAAATATAGAAAGTCAAAATATCTAAGTATTTATTATAGATGTAAAATATATAGATTTTTTAATAATATCGAATTTTTTAAAGTATTTTTTATGCTAGTATATGTGTGAAAAGTGTATATTAATTTTATGGTATTTTATTTTTGCGTAATTTAATTCTGTAGCGGGTAGTGGGTTTATAGGGGAATAGGGTGGGAAGTAATTTAATTATATTGATTAAATGTTTTATATTATTTATTGGTATTTATCTTGAATTAATTGTTAATTAATTTTTAATTGGTAATAATTACATTTTAATTGGTAATTTATTTTTATTAATTGATTAATTGATAATTATGTTAATGTTATTAATGTATTTACTGTAGTGGGTTGTGGGTTTTTAGGGGAATAGGGTGGGAAGTAATTTATTTGTTATTAATTACATTTTTTAATTTATTTATTGGTATTTATTTTTAATTAAGTGTTAAATATTTTTCATTTGCTAAATAATTAATTAGCAAATGAAAAATAATTAACAATTAATTAAAAATAAATACCAATAAATAAATTAATTAATTGTAATTTGGTAATTACTTTGTATTAATAGGTAATGATTATTAATAAATCATTTTTATTTGTATTATTATTTGATTCATTATTATATTATATTAAATTCGTAATTATTTTTAAATAATTTTTAATTGGTATTAATATATATTTTACCCCTACGCTATCCTACGCTTTCTCTACTGTTGCACTCTCTGGAGTGGGAATAGTAATTTTTTCCCCTACGCTATCCAACGCTTTCCCTACTGTTGCACTCTCTAGAGTTGGAATAGTAATTTTTACCCCTACGCTATCCAATGCTTTCCCTACTGTTGCACTCACTGGAGTGGGAATAGTCATTTTTACCCTCCCACTATCCTACGCCTTCCCTACTGTTGCACTCTCTGGAGTGGGAATAGTAATTTTTACCCCTACGCTATCCAACGCTTTCCCTACTGTTGCACTCACTGGAGTGGGACTAGTAATGTTTACCCTCCCACTATCCAACGCCTTCCCTACTGTTGCAGTCTCTGGTGTGGGAATAGTAATTTTTACCCCTACGCTATCCAACGCTTTCTCTACTGTTGCACTCACTGGAGTGGTAATAGTAAATTTTACTCTTTTCGCTATTCTACGGTAAAAATATTTTATATTTTTTAATTAATATTATGGTCATATATATATATATTCATAAATCAATTTGCATGTTTTTTTTACTTACATTAATTATTTATTACTTTTAAGGTTATTTAAGTATTTTAAGTATGTTTAAGTTAATTATATTTATTATTTCATAAATTTTTTATTACTTTAAAGCATTTTAAAAAATTCGATATTTTTACTATCTATATTTTTTACAACGATATTTTTGATTCAATATTTTTGTACTTACCTGTTTGGAGATAAGAAGTCGATATTTTTTTATTCTATATTTTTTACTCGATATTTAGGTAGTTCTATATTTGTGTCATCGATATTGTTTCAGTGATCCATGGGCAATGCAGCAGAATTATCAATAAAATGCTGAATAAACTGCAATATCATAAAACAATCCCTGCTCATGATCAGTGCAAATCTTGGTGTTACCCTAACCATGCAAGCTGACCAGTAGGACTGCATGCTTGGTTTGTGCACTACCCCCATTTTAAGCGTTAGACCCAAAAATTTCTTCAGCTCCACAAGTGATGTCAGTGCTCTTCAGTGTGCCCTAGAATGAGGCCTAAGAGTGCCTCCATGACCCCTCAGAAACTGCTCGGAATTTAGCACAAAATATGCTCAAGGAAGTCAACATCCTGGTTTGACCTTACATCCAACATGTGCAGCCAATGGGGGAATTTGGGGCTGCAATAAATTGAAGGGCTGCCAAGAGAGCACGTTGTGCTTGCCACCGCACATGCCTGCTCTCTGGGTCAGTCTACCATACTGATTTCTCTCCACTGCACTGCTTGCAAAGGGACATCACAACTGGCATGACCATGTTTCTCAGAATCACTGGAAGATGAGCCATTAGATGGAACTCTGCTGGCTGAAAAATCGCTTCCAGATTCTGATCCATTTTCCTATCCTTTGGATGTTGTTTCATTATCTGATCCTGCTTCAAAACTGTCATTAATTGAGTTAGAGCACAGGCAGCAGTCATCCACTGAGACGCTATCTCTGTTGACTTTCTAAAACCAATTTAAAACATTTCTTCTGAAAGACTTTGTCCTACCTAGAAGGCAGAACTAAGGGACCTATTTACAAGACCATTGCTCTGGCAGTGGGTCATTTTTCTATATGGAAAGAATGTATGTACCCATGGCACAAGAGGCATGTAAAGAAGCCCCTATGCTTCTACATCATCAGTGGGTGGTGTGTGTATGTATGTGGGATATATGTGTGAGAATCAAAGTGGAAAATACACTCAGTTTATCGATCTGGTGATCTGATGAAATTCTTTCAAAAAACAAAGTATTACCTCCATTTGCCACATATGCAATACCACAACATACTTCATGGGACAAGTGGTGAAGCACAGCAAGCAAAGTTGCTGGCTGCATTGCGCCAGCTAGGTAGACCAGAACTTTGCCATATCTTACAAGAAATGGGGCAGTTCAGCTCTCCCCATTCACCGCCAGACTGTGTGCTGGCTTGTTCCAATGCAGGCACCCATGCTCCATTGTGCCAGGGTGTCTGTATTATGGTCAGGATAGTTTTTCTGCAGAAGGGGCCCCTGCTTGCATAAACAGGAACATT
The DNA here is from genome assembly GCF_964261635.1 of Lissotriton helveticus. Lineage (NCBI taxonomy): Eukaryota > Metazoa > Chordata > Amphibia > Caudata > Salamandridae > Lissotriton > Lissotriton helveticus. Next base: position 1,860,254,935 of record NC_136057.1, read on the forward strand.
TGAGACTTTTTCCTATATATATGTGTGTGTGCTGCAGAATGCAGAGGAGAAGGCAGGCGTCAGATTCTGGTGCAAATTCACGTCTACAGGTCTTCATAGATCTGGATATGCATAAGAAACCAATAGTATAACAACTCCTAGGCACCACCCATGGAATGCCTCACTGATGCGAAATAACGCACGGCAGCATAATGCGCTGTTACTTTTGATCTTTTTACAGCACAATGCAAACAGCCATTTGTGTTGCTTTATAAATTCCCAAGAAGGATTTTCCATCCAGTATATGTGGAAAACGTCACATAAACATGAAGACAAAATCTGTGGAAGCCTGGACCTGTTTTATTATTTTTTTAATTTAAAGATCATAACAAACACCACACCTCAAAAGTATCCCATTATACAACATTGGAGTGGTTTTCAACATGAAAAGACAAGCAGTATAGGTGTTTAGCACTGTATAGAAGACTGTATACATTTTTGGTTGCTGCAGACAGTAGTATTATCAGGAAAAGCAACATTAAAAAAATGCCCATTGCTTGTACCCACACTCTGTGGTGGTCAAGTGGAATAGGGCCATTTGGGTTCCTATGGGGGCTGTGATAGTGCCCTCCTAAGGGGTGCAAAGGTCCTTTTGTACCCCTGGGCGGGGGAAACATTTTTCGACAAAAATAATTTTGTGCCTGGGTGGGTCATCCCATATACGGGGGGATACCAACTCCACTAAAAAACTTCATTCCAGGTGGTCCAGTGGACTCCCTGGTGTCTAGTGAATTCCTGCTTCTGGTCTTGGACCCTCAAAGATCCATGAGCAGGAAATTATTTTAGAAAAGCATCACTGGAAAGGGTAGTCTCTCCTCTTTCCTCTGATGCCTCACTCAAAGCTGGGGACACCACCTACAGCCTAAAATTCCCACCAAATGTAAGAGAGAGGCCTAACCTCTTCCTCCTTACCACGTTCCTTATTGTTTTGTGATGGCTGTGCCCCTTGCGGCGTACTGATGTCACTGATAGGCTGGAGGTGAGTGGAGGCTAAAGCAGAAGGGATTCCTCTTCACCCCAACCTGGAACCCTAATAGAAAAGGAAAACTTCAGTGCAAACACCAGCGGTTCCTTTTAAACCCTCTCCAACATCAGTAGTCCACCGGCGGTTGCACTTGGGAAGTAGTGCAAGAGTTGGTTGGTTGTTGATGCCCACACTCAGAGGGTTAATAATGATATTAAACAAATTAGTAAATAATCAATTATAAAATAAATACTAAAAAACTTCTCTCCTAATTATCTGTAAAATAAAAAGAAATCTTTAAATATATTGTCAAATCAACAAAATACTGTAGACTAAAAAATAATTATGCATACTAAACATTAAATAATAGGATCATATAACACTTAGAACACAAAAAACTAATATTATTCAACAAAATTATCATACAATGATATGTACAACTGTATTTTAAAAAATGATATAAAATTAAAGAAATTGATATTCTTAACGTAGTGTTCTTTTCCACTGTATTATTGATTGTGTGATATTTTTGACACAAGTCAATCAATATTTTTGAGACAATTCTGTGGTAGAATACCCAGAATGCTGTGCGTGTTGATCATTTCATTGTGAACAAAAAAGAACATTTTCAAGATGTGAGGTAAACTATTCCCTCACGTTCATAAATTATTTTTAAAAGAAAAAATGCTTCCGGTGCAAGCACCAGATGAAAGTTGCTGCACAGTGTGGTGGACAAACTGTTCATGACCACCCCACTGGGAGGATGTATGGCAGAATATTGAGGAAAATAAAATCAGAATTCACAAATATCACTCAAAAATTGATTACCTTAATATTGCAATCCTATTCTTAAAAAAAGAAAATAATATCACCAGCTACATAAATATCACTATCAAAAAATGTTTACATTTCCAAATATCAAAAACAAAAGTAAAGAAACACTAAATACCAGCTCCACAATAAAGCACAATACACATAACAGAAATATGAATAAATACAGTATCATTCTTAAAGCAATACAAATAAAACTAAGAACCAAAGAATTACTAATTATATAAAATAATCACAAGTTATTACAGTACACTAAAAAAATTAAATAATGACATTAAACAATATATACATTATATAAATATTTATATAAATGTATTACCATAAAACTGAACAAAATATAAAACAAAGACCTTTAAAAGGAATTCAAATACCATTATTAAATTAATATATATACAAAATAAAAACTAAAATCTTGAAAAGAAATTCAAATATTATGATATATATATATATATATATATATATATATATATATATATATATATATACACGCTCGGTTTTCTCTCACAGCCAGGAAAGAATGGATCGCACTCCCAGGCTGAAGGTTCGTTCAATATTTTATTATCGTGATTCAAAATAAAAATAAAAAAACAGGACGCGTTTCGGCATCGCGCCTTTGTCAACTGTTAAGTTTCTAATGTTTGTAACATTCTTTTTTTTTTTTTTTTTGGAAACCTTTATTGGTATAGACAGGATATACAAATCTGGGCCTACAACCAAACTGGCCGGCCATAATACGTGAAAGCAGTCAAGAAGTCCAGAATGAAGTTACAGAATCAATCATAGAGGAACGTAAGCAATACAATCTTAAAAAGGGGGGGAGGAGAGAGGATCCAAACGGCCAGCAAACAGGAGCAAAGAAGGTTATTTTTTATAATAGGGCGATAAGGAGCATGACAGGCTCGGCGACAATATAGAGGAATCCGGATTCCCAAATCAAACCATTGGTAACAGAAAGGCTAAAGGGCAGCTATGCAGGAATGTCAACACTGTACGTATCGGTATAAAAACAGGGCCGTGAACACAGGTCAGTATATAATTAAGAACAAATTTGCAACCCCACCACCCAATAGCACATCGGAAACAGAACAAAGGGGCCGGAATAGCGACAACACCAAGACTAACCCGTCATACTGACCTTGGGAGAGAAGGAAAAAGGGGGGGAGGGGGGGAAGGAGGAAAGAAGAGAGGGAAAGGAAAACACAGACTGAAAGAGAAGAATGCCACGCCTAAACAAGCGCCCCGTAGCAAGGAACACATAAAAGAGCGGCAATATAGCAACGAGGAGGGCATGGGAGTCGCAATGGAAAGCAGCAGAACTACAAAAAGAAGAACAGCGACATTACAGACCCCACCCCAATCATACCACGGAAGGCAAGGACAGACGCGGCACTCCAATAAAGAGATACAAAAAGGCCATAGAACTGAGGAAAATAAAACATCAAATAAGACCCAACCCACCCATCCCACCCAGCACCCCTGCAGAAGGCTACGGCCTACCCTCCTAACAGCGCGCCTGTCGCCCTAAACCAGAACCCGAAATGTAGTAGAGACAAGAGGGAAGAAGAATATAGAGACAAAAAAAGGACATGAAAACAAAAGAAATAAATGGGAGGGAGGAGCAAAAGGGCAGAAACAAATACGGTCGGCCACAGCCCTCCACCCAACCATACGATCATATTACATTTGAACCAGAACGACACAATCTCGAGCGCCAAAAAACGTACAGGGGGGTCTCCCACAGCACTAGAAATATGAGCAACTTCGCCACAGATCTGTACACCAATAAACCACCGGGAGCCGTGCATCTCACCCCAGTCCCTTCCTAACCACAGTTACCACCCACCACAGGACAGTGTGAAGTAAGCAACACGATACGAGGCAAGCACACAAATGAAAAAAAATACGAGCAAAACGTAGTCCAGGGAGGGCAATCAATGGGCAAGTGGGCAAAAGTTCAAATAGGCAGTTCAAATGTCTCAACAATAGCAACAAGGGCAATAATAGACAGGAGTTCAGTCTCGCCGTTAGGAAAAGCGGGGGTTTCCCTGCAAAATAGAAACACAACCTCATCAAGGCAAAAACAGGCAGCGGTCCACCATTGTTCTCAGGCACCCGGGGAGGATCGGATCCCCGCACGACATCCAAGTCCCCAAACTCCAAACATCGAAGAGCAGGAGGTTCCAAATCCACCGGCCAGCAAACCCGTCGATGGATAGCGACAGTAACCCTCGTAGCTACCGAGGGAGGCGAGGCAGTGGCATCACTGAGACAAGAGGGGACCAGGAAGGAGCGATCACCCAAGATGGCGGTGGAACGAATCGAGTCTCCCGGAGTACCGGGGGCCAGGGCCGCGCGTAAGGATCGTAAGGCATCAAGAACGTCTCGAATCGTAGGCTCACGCACACACGTCCAGGCCCCCGCGCAGTCCAGCAACCCAAGTCCGTCATCACGAGGAGACCCACAGCACAGGTCGTCGGCAGCCATTTTGTGAATTCAGCCTCCTCACCACCCTCCGCGATTCTCGGAACGGTTCACAAATGTGGGCCTTTACAGATTTCCGGGGGGTCCCAGCAATGGCAGCCTCGGTGAAAAAAGGAGATTCGCCCAAGGCGGGGGGCCGTCTGCAATATCGCTGGCGCTCCTCTCAAGCAGAGTCCGAGGACGAGGGTCTAGGGTCGATGGACGGAGCAGCGGCGGGGGGACCCCTTCACACGATCAGTCCACGGAGCACCGCGCCCCGCACCAGCCTCACGGCCGTCAAGGCGGGCCCGGAGCAGGGTCACAGGGATGTTCTCACAACGGCTCTCACCAGTGGCGCAGTCTCTCAGCCGGGGCCGACGGTCACCACAACGCCAAGCCGGATCCGATAGGCGAGGCCCCGGTCTCAACACCACGAAGGCCCAGGTCCCTTCGGGGGGCACAACTTCGGAACCGCAGCACGCCGGAGTCTCCAGGCCAAACGGTGAGTAAGAGCGAAACGTTGCGTTGCTATTTCTTCGGAATTATGTCGTCTCTAGGCAGGATATGCAACAGGATATGCGAATCAGGCCAGAGGGCTGACAGAGCCGAGCTACAAGGCGACCATTACGCTCGCGAGCTTGGCTCCTCCCCTGTAACATTCTTAAATAAAGTTACACATACATTCAAAAACAATGTGACTTCCTCTCAGTAATCAACAAGAAAGAAGGACTGAAATTCATAGTTCCATTACGGTGGCCATCTTGTAGTGAGTTTAAATTAAATACATTTTCAACTCATTTTAATAATGACCATAGCAGATTGCACAAACAGTTATTAAGCCCTGGAAGGGCATTTTGGAAAATCAATTGAGTCTACATAAATAACAAAGTAAATACAAGCAATGTAGTAGACAGTTCTCAAATTTCATTGTACTATTGATATTTTGTGTCTAAACAAAACAATTTTTTTGAAAAGGTAAAAAAGTAAATAAGTTTCTAAGCCCTGTATGGGCTTGTGTACACGTGAAATTGTGTCTATTCATAATTACGACATCAATCTACTACTATTGCTAATTATCAATTTCATTGATATGTTAATGATTTTTATCAGATCAGTGATTTAAAAAAGAAGAAATCAACAGTAATGCAGAGCCTATTGTCTATATACACTGTTCTAATGGACTAACCTAGATGTATGGCTAATTCCTCTTCGGAATTTAGCCCTCTGGGAGTTTTGGTTTGAAGATCTATGATAAATCTTGATTCCAATCTCCGCAATTGTAACACCCTGTTTCCTCCCCTATCTTTTGTGGGAACTTGATCTAGGCAAAAGAACTTTAAAAGGTTACGATCACTCTGATGTTTTAACGCAAAGTGTCTAGCAACAGGGTAGTTAGGGTCATTGTGTTGAATGGCTCTGGCATGTTCGAGAATTCGTTTCTTTACTGGATGGATTGAACTACCAATGTACTAAAGTTTGCACGGACATTCCAAACAGTAGACGCAAAATGGGCTTGCACAGGTCAAAAATGTGTTAATACGTCTTGTTCTAGATGTTCCTGGTATAGGATACGATACAACTTTAGAACTAGATTTGCAGGCTTTGCATTGTTGACATGGAAAAAACCCAGTAAGGTTTCCAAGTCGTGGTAACCTGACAATAGTGACTGTGTACAAGAAGATCCTTCAGTGATCTATTTTTTCTGTAGGTGATTTTAGGATAGCTGGATAAATCCCTACCTATTACTCCATCACTTTTCAAAATATTCCAATTACGAACCATAGTTCGATGAGTCTTTCGAAAAGGTTGTGATAAAACAAGGAGTATTGTTCTCTGTATTGCTGGTTCTACTATGTTTACTAAATAGACTTCGTCGAGGAATTTTAATGGCTCGGTCATAAGCTTGTTTTAATGTGTCATCCGAATAGCCTCTTCACCTGAATCTTTCCATAGACTCTTGCGCTACATTTTTTAAGTCTGTTTCCAATGTGCAGTTCCTCTTCAACCGCAATAACTCCCCATAGGGGATACTGCTGATGAGGGGTTTCGGATGACAACTACTGGCTTCTAGGGTAGAGTTCCCAGCAGTAACTTTTCGAAATAAAGATGTACAAATTTTGCCATCTTCAATGAATACTTTAAGATCCAAAAATTCAACCTGTGTGTCACTAATGGTGCCACTGAAGTGTAGATTGACATTATTATCGTTCAGCTGTTGGATGTATGCCTCTGCTTCAGATTTGGGACCTTTCCAAAAAATAAACAGGTCGTCAATGTACCGGTGCCACCCAAATATTGATGAGACCCAGATTTGATTTTCATCGGCCCAGGCCACCTGCTTCTCCCACAAGCCGACAAACAAGTTTGCGTAGCTGGGGGCGAAGCAGGTTCCCATCGCCGTCCCCCTCTTTTGCCTATAATATTGCTTCTGGAACAGAAAAATGTTGTTATATTGACAAAACTTCAAAAATTCGATCAACATGGTGTTATGTTTTACCAATCTCAAAGTGCGAGTATTGAGGAAATATTGTACTGCATGTATCCCATGCTCATGTGCTATGCAAGTATATAACCGTGTCACATCCAACACTATTATCAACATGTCGGGTTCCCACACAATGTCCGAACTAGTTCGAATAAAGTCAGATGTGTCTCTTATGTAAGAGGGTAGTGTTTTGACATGATCTACCAAGAAGGAATCCAAATACTGGGACATATTTTCTGTCAAACTTCCTTTTGAGGAAATAATTGGTCTCCCTGGGGGCAGTGTTGCATGTTTATGAATTTTTGGCCGATGATAAAATGTTGGTGTGATTGGGTCTTGACATGACAGGAACTTGAATTCATTATTGTCCAGCATTTCCTCTGAGACCCATTTGTCGAGTAATTCATGGTACTTAATGATGCTGGAATTATACTCTTCTTTGCTGATTTTAGTATAGCAAGTGGTATCTTTCAATTGTCTAAGTGCTTCTGAGCAGTAGTATTCTCTAGTCATTAAAACAATATTTCCTCCTTTATCAGATGGTTTACAGATAATGTTCGGATTGGATTTCAATTTATGCAATTCTGTTCTTTGAGCTAGCAAGAGATTCCATTGCCTGTTGTTAACATTTTTGGCTTCCTGAACTCTTAATTTGTCCAAATAATTTTTTTACTGCTTATTCGAAGCCGTCAATTGCGTCATGGTCGGTATGAACTTTGATGGCGGCTTGAATTTTGTCACACAAACAAGGTATGGCTTCCTGTGTTCTAGGTCACATGATTCTCTCCTCACATTGTTCCGCCATTACAGAGTGGTGTAATACGTTAGGCATTGCATAGAAAATCAACACATAATGCTAACACATACATTGTTTATACATGAGCTGTGTCGAATGGGGATAAACCGTCCTTGTGCTGTGTAAAGCATACATTTAATGATTACAAGAAAACTTTTACTCTATGTTATACGCCGTATTGGCATGATGGTAAAGCCCTCGTCTGTCAGGGTCTAAACCCTCTATGTATCTCGGTATAGTACCGGGAGTATAAATATTTCAATATAAAGGTCTGAATAATTTCCCGGTACACAAGAGTAATACCCAGGGAGGGGGGGCGTGCTCAAATTAAAAAAATTCTGAAGAAACACACATACAACTGTTCTAAAGTCCAGGAATGCTCCTATGACTTTCCTAGCGAACTCGTATCGGTATAGTACCTTTTCCCTATTACCTCCCTCTGACCAAAAAAGAGAAGTACCCGTGGTGGCAAAGGAACGTCCGGGGGTAACTATCGGAAAAGTGCAATTCCTATAGCACGTGACTATATCCAGATTATATAGGATGGTGCCATACTGCCATACTGTAATTGATCACTCAAAATTGAAAATTTGTGTCCTTCAAAAGATGCCGGAGTGAGTATGAAGACTAGTGCAAAAAAAGTGAATTATCTTATCTTACTCTAAAACTGTGGTATCTTCAATCCAAATGAAGAAAAGGGTAGGGAAACGGGGAAGTGCACAAAACAGTGAAGTGGATGTTCCCTTCCTTTTCCCCTGGAAAAAACACATAAAGATACATATTAAAATCAACATTCAATGAAAATTGTATATACATAATACTGTGATCACATTTTGTACATACTTCATGTAGTAATATATTAGACATATCATTAGCACATGCAATATTCACTGATGTATCCTGGTTGATTGGCCCTGCCAACTCATATTTTATGTATGTAAGTAAGTTGCGAGTTCCTCATCCAGATTATGACCCCCCGGAAATCTAGTTTTGAGGTCCAAAATCCACCTAGATTCACGCTTTCTCAATGCTAGCTCTCGATTCCCTCCTCCCTTCCCGATGTTAACTTGTTCCACCACAAAGAATCTAAGTAGCGAGGTGTTTGACTGGTGGCATTCCTGGAAGTGTCTTGCTTTCGGGTAGCGTGCATCTATGTGTGTTATTGCTCTGAGATGCTCCTGTACTCTTTTCTTGGCCATGCAGATCGTACTACCCACATACCTCTTACGACAGGGACATTCCAAGACATACACAACATAATTCGAGTTACATGTGAGAAATTGGTTGATTATTTTTCGGTTGTGGATTTCCTGGGATATCAACCTCCTTAACCATAAAACTCTGTTTACATGCCCTACAGTGTCCACAGGGGTAAAAGCCTCTAAGACCTTGTATATGTTGTTTTTTATTGTCACTGATATCCCCTCTCACCAAGATATCCCTCAGGTTTCTACCTCTTCTGTACGTGATAAGTGGTCTTTCCCCCAAACGTGGGCCTATGATGTTATCAGATTTGAGGATGGACCAGTTGTCAGCTAGAATTTTGCGGATCTGATCTGATCCCTGATGGTATGTGGTAACAATTCTGGTGATATTCCCTTCCTCTTCACTCTTGTTTTTAGGTTTAAGAGTTTCATATCTCTCTATTTCCGTTACTTTGGAGATTGCCTTTTGCAACACCCATTCAGGGTAACCTCTCTCTCTGAATCTAGACAGCATGTTTTCCTGTTCTAACATAAAGCCCTCGTTACTGCTGCAATTTCTTCTAGCCCTCAGTAGCTCCCCAAAAGGAATACTCCATTTAAGTTGTTCAGGGTGAGCACTGAGGGCGTGAAGCAGACTATTGCCCGCAGTTTCTTTCCTGTGTAGACTTGAAACCAGGGTACCATTCACTATTGTTACTTCAGTATCCAAGAATTCTATACGTTCACTACTGATATTATATGTGAGCTGTATATTATATTCATTGGTATTCAGTTTGTTAATGAAACTCTCCGCTTCATTTTGAGTGCCTTGTCATTCGATGAACAGATCGTCGATATATCTGATCCAGATACCGACTTTTGTAAAGTAAGGTTGACATCCTTCCCAATTTCCTCCTCCCACTTGCCAAGAAAGAGGTTAGCGAAACTCGGGGCAAAGGCCGAATCCATGGCCACGCCACAGACCTGTTTGAATATGTCCCCATCAAACATAAAAAAGTTATTTCTGAGGCATATCTTTATCATTTGCATAAGCATGCTAGTATGTTCCAAGTAGCCAATGTTTCTGTTTTTAAGGAAGTGGTAGCTGGCTTCCATCCCTTGGATATGGTCTATGATGGTATATAATGCACTGACGTCCATAGTAATGAGCAGAGATCCCTCTGTCCATTGCACGTTGCTTATTTTATTGAGGAAGTCAGTCGTATCTTTAGTATACGAGGGTAGGAGGCACACGTATTCCCTAAGGAAGTGGTCAATATATTTAGATACATTTTCATTGACACTTCCAATAGAGGAAACTATGGGTCTTCCCGGAGGTTCCCTGGGGTTTTTATGGACCTTCAGTAAAAGATAGAAGATCGGTGGTTTGGGATACTAATTTTTCAGAAATCTAAATTCCTGCCAAGTGAGTAACCCTCCTCCCCGCCATTCCATCAGTTTGTCCCATGTATCTCTTATGCTCTCATTATAGTCACTGATGTTACTTCTGCAATAAAAGATATTTTCGTCCAGTTGTCTAAGAGCCTCTTTAACATAGAAGTCTCTCCCCCACAGGATGATATTACCACCCTTATCTGAGGGTCTCAGAATGACATTACGGTCCTCTGCCAAAGAAAAGATAAATTCCCTCTGATCTCTGGACAAATTGAATTTCCCTTTGGCATAGTTATAGCCCCTATGTTTGAACTTTAAAAGTTCCTTCTTAACCACCTCGCGGAAGCTGTCGATTGAATCGTGGGATAGTGTGGGGTAGAAGACATATTTGGGTTTAAAAGAGGTATTTGCAGCCCTGTCGGTTCTAGATTCTCTAAGGCCTACCACTTGCGTGTCGTCAACATCATTGGAAGTGATGTCCCCTAGAGCATATACAGTTTGCAACATATTCACATCCCCTACCATCAGTTCAGGTAATTCCATGGACTCACTATTTACATTAGGTTCCATCTCTATGCAGTTTGGGCCTAAGGCATGCCATTTAGACAATTTCAGTTTTCTAATAAATTTAGAAACATCTACCCTAGTATCTGCATAGTCAAACAACTCTGTGGGACAAAAGTCAATCCTAGACATAAAGTTTGTTTTTCTTTGAATGTTAGTGTCCTTGATGAAAGGTTAATTATGGTTTTGTTTACCATTTGTTCATCCATGATCACTTCCTTTTCTTGTAACCACCTCTTTTGTTTCCCACTGTTTTTTTGTTCTTTTCTTTTCCTCTGCTTGAGCTTGAGTCTTCTCTGACGTGATCTCCCCTGCCTCTTGCTCTTCCCTTTGGTCGTCCTCGTGTGTTGTTCTTTTGAAATGTCGGTGGTTGGGCTAATTCTAGTTCCTTTTTCCGTCTGGTTCTTAGTACTCGGAATTCGTCTAAAAAAGACGCTGGTTTCTTTGTTATTTCTACTTCTGATGTGGTACTTGTCGCTTGCCTTGAAGTGTCCGTATCTGAACCACTTGTAATGATGGGTGTACTCGGCTCCACTCCAGGGATCGTTGTGTCCGGTGCCCTGACCCCCTCTCCTTGTTGTTTGTAGAGGTAGTCGTATTTTGCGATGATGTCTTGTTCTGGGCTGTTATTGAATTCGTCCTCCAATTCTTTCAATTGTTTCAAGATTTCTTCACGTTCTTGACAGGCATACTTGATAAGGATGCATAGCATATTTCTGGAGCTCGCTGCAGAATTGTTTGCCCATTCTTCCAGCATCATATGGTTAGGGGATTCGTGGGAAGGAGTGATATAGATCCTTAAACCACGTGGAACCATTTCTTTCTCCACATAGTCCTGGAGTGATGTTGCTTCCCACCATCGTGAGCTTTCCTGTTTTTTTAGTTTTTCATATTTGCGTAGTTGGGAACTTAATTGGTTAGTTTCTGGCTTGTCCATAACCATAGTTTTTGTACATCCTTTGCCAGGCGCTCTAGCAAATAAGGTAGCTGCCTCCTTTCTTCTCTCCTCCTCATCCTCCATATCACTTGGATGTCGTAACTGTCTGCTCAGTATGTACTCCAATAGTCACAGTTATTGTTTTCACAGTTGTCGGAGACTCTGAGAATAAACGTGGTAACAAGTACCACCTTGCTCTAAAGTGTTAAATTATATTTGCAGTCCCGATGCTTCCCCGCCCAAATGGGCAGTTCCTGATGCCACTCGCAATACTGCGGTAATCCAAGAAACAGGAAATACAGATAGTCAAGAATCTATACGGACGGTATCTGATCTTCAGATGTCCCGCTTCTCTATCTGTCCTGCCATACGCCCTCCCATCCTCCGGCGCCCAAACCCCCAACAGCCGCTACCCTTCAGAGAGCCACGGCGCATTCCTGCCCCGCTGCTTCCCTCCGGAGCAGTAGCTAGAATGAAGATGGGCTTACCGGCTGGGAAAAGGCGGCTGCACGTTCCGGTTTCCTTCAGCGATGCTGGAATCCACACGGTGGCCGGCACTGGATCTCTCGATTCTAATTCCAAAACAAAGAGGGTCCTGCTGAGATCCGCTCCCGGGTCAGGTGGCGCAGTAAAACGGCGAACCCATGCCGGTTAAATTTTTAATCCAAAATCCACAAAGCGCTCGTAAGCAATGCGCACTCGGAAACAGGCTGCTGAAGAATTTTCTTTATTCTCAGATAACGCTACGCGTTTCGACACTAACTTGTGTCTTGTTCACACAGTAATCCCCCGACATTGCCGGCATCTTAAATAAACACAAACAAGGAATGGCTTCCTGTGTTCTAGGTCACATCATTCTCTCCTCGCATTGTTCCGCCATTACAGAGTGGTGTAATACATTAGGCATTGCATAGAAAATCAACACATAATGCTAACACATACATTGTTAATACATGAGCTGTGTCGAATGGGGATAAACCGACCTTGTGCTGTGTAAAGCATACCTTTAATGATTACAAGAAAACTTTGACTCTAAGTTATACGCCGTATTCAAATATTATGATATGTGTATATATATATATATACTGAAAAAAAACTAAAGATTACAGGGATGTTATAGTTAGGCTCAGATTTCACTCATTCAAAACCAGTGTAATTCAGCAGTTATAGTTACCTGAGCTATAACTATAACATACACCCCCGAAATGTACTGTTTATGACCTCACATATTACATCACTCATTCAATGCTCAGTGACATCACTCATGACATTTTAAATGACATTACTGATGATATCATCAAGTGAGTGTAAGTGTTTATGGGAGTCTAACATATATACTATCTTTCTGCAAAAGTTAAATTAGTATTCTAGGTGCAGTACTACTGCGTGATACTACGTCTAAGATATATTAAGTGAGTAGCTGTTTAACTGTATGTATCCATGTGTGTATGGGTGTGTAAGTGGCTTTATGGGTGTATATGTTGGTGTGTATGTAGCTGTGTGGGTGAGCGAGATGCTGTGTGAGTGGTGGTGGTGTTGGTGAGTGAGTGGGTGCCAGTGGTGTATGGGTGATTGAGTGGTAGGGTGAGTGGTCATGTGGGTGGGTAAGTGGATATGTAGTGACTATATGGGTGAGTGAGTGGGTGTCTGAATAGCTGCATGAGTGAGTGACTCCATGTGTAAGTGGCTGTATGAGTGAGTGAGTTTGGTTAAGTGAGTAGGTGTGTGAGTGGTTGTATTGGAGAATAAGTGTCTGTGTGAATGGCTGTATGGGCGAGTGACTGGATGTGTGGGTGCTTGTATGGATGTGTGAATGGGTATGTAAGTGGTTGTGTGGGTGTGTGAGTGAGTGTATGAGTGCTTATATGGGTGAGTGAGTGGCTCTGTTTAGAGGCTGTATGGGTAAGTGAGTGGTGTGTGTGAGTGACTGTACGTAAATAAGTGGATGTGTGAGTAGCTGTATGGCTGAGTAAGTGGCTATGTGAGGGGCTGGTTTATGAGTGGTTGTATGAGTGAGTGAATTGCTGTGTGAGTGGCTATACGAGTGAGTGAGTGGGCGTGTGAGTACTGGTATGGGTCTGTAAATGGATATGTTAATCATTGGTTCTGTGGAGGATATCATCAGTGATGTCATTCGAGATGTCATTAGTGATGTCACTGACCATGTCATGAGTGGTGTAATATGTGAGGTCATAAGCAGTGCATTGCAGGGGCGTACATTATTGTTATAGCTCAGGTAATTATAACTTCTGATTTTTGTATGCGTGAAATCTGAGCCTAACTATAATGTTCTTGTAACTTTTTGTTTTTTCAGTGGATTTGTAAGGTTTTTTAAATTCTATTCCCTAACTATAATGTAGTCTTTGTTTTTTAAGTGTATTTCTATGGTTTTTCAAAATCTATTTCCTGACTATAATGCTCCTGAAACCTTTGTTTTTTTAAGAGAATTTCAATGTTTTGTTTAACTAGCAGTCCTGAGTGGTGGTGAAAGGGGGTGGGGCCTCCGACCAGCTCTAAGGAGTCCTGCTGGGTCTGACTGACTGGAGGTAACAGGAGAGCTTCTGGGCCCAATAGAACCTTTAGCATCCAAGAGGACCTAATCCCCCAACCAGCAGCACGCCAGGAGACGCCTTTGCAGAGTGGTGGACAAAGGGGGCGTGACCTCCGAAGACATCTCAGCAATTCCACTGTGTGGGAGATACTGGCATATCAGGAGGCCTTGTTGGCCCCAAGGACACTTTAGAGCTAAGGGAACTTCATCCCCAACCAGCAATGCGCCAGGAGGCGTGTTTGCAGAGTGGAGGAGAAAGGGGACGTGGCCTCTGAAGTCCTCTCAGCAATTTTGCTCTGTGGGACTTACTGGCAGTAACAGGAGGGCTTGTTGGTCCTCCAGGATCCTTAGCATCCAAGGGGACTTCATCCCCCAACCAGTAGTGCGCAAGGAGGCGCGTTTGCAGAGTGGTGGAGAAAGGGGGCATGGCCTCCGAAGTCCTCTCAGCAATCAGGACTTCATCCCACAACCAGCAGTGTGCCAGGAGATGTGCTTTCTGAGTGGAGAAGGATGGGGGCAGGGCCTCCGGTGATTTAACGGTCTTGCAACTTAAAAAAAATGTATTATTTGAAGGGGATGCGTGGCCCCCACTTCCCTGGGCCAATTTGGGCCCTGGGGACACCATCTCCGGGGGCCAGGTTTTTTAGAATGGAGAGGGGGGCTGTGCGGGTCCCCTCCCCAGATCAGTTACAGCCCCGGGCCCGGATTCTTCTTTTTTGAGATTTGTTTTGTATAAAGAAAGGGGGGGCCATGTAGCTCTCCCTTCCATGGGACGAATGTGGCCCCAGGGAACACATCCCCAGGGGCCTGGCCTCTATAATGGGTGCCCCTGTCCCACCCAGGGCACCCAGTCATTTTTGTTCGGGACCATGGGGGGAGCCTGAAGCCCCCCGCGGTCCCTTCCGGCTCCGGGCATGTTGCGGTAGCTGGCATTGCTTTTGGACACAGGGCGCTGCTGAGCATGCAGCCTTCTCTGTCTTATAACAATTCTGCTCTGCTTTGAGTAAGCACAACCATTTTGCATGCTCTTGCTTTCTCGAAGCAGAGCAGAGTTTTTTATGGCTTTGTAGGAGTGGTAAAGCTCCTGCCAAGCCGTTGCAAACAGGAATGTATCAGGGTGGGCACCTCAGGACATTGCTGGAGCCGGCCATAGGAGGTGGTGGTCCCCTGGGCCATCTATGGCTCCAGGAGGGGGGAGAGCAGGCGACACCCCTCCATTTTAGGACACAGCCCCGGGGAGGTTGTGGTCAAAAGCTACATTTCTAATAGATTTGGTGTAATTCCGTGCAGCAGTTCAGGCTATTGCATTATTTAAAATTTCCTATGGAAATTAACATGGGGGGAAAAACACGTTTTTCTCGGTCCCCTGCTTGACGGATAACCCCGAAACTTTCAGGACAGCAGCTGAAGTGAACAGCAAACTAGTTTTGAACATTTCAAACAACAACAAATGTTATTGGCAAAATAAAAAACGTTCTTCCTATGGAAACTACATACTAACTGTAACTACCTACTGGTGACCATATGTGTATGTATATTACCTACTGGGCCGCCACCCCCCAGGGCCGGCTCCAGTAATGGCCCAGGAAACATGGTGCTAACTATAACTACCTACTGGTGTCTGCATCAAGACTGCAGCTCATGTGACTGACCCATTAGTCTTGAAAAATTTGCGTAGATTCAGCAAATAGTGTCAATGTTCTTGGCAAATCAAAAACGCTCCTCCTATGGAAACTAGGGACCTCATTAGGATGGCAGGGGGACCGTCACAGTCACCTAGTTGGTGCTGGTCCCACTTTCATCTATGACTGCATTACTGCTTCATTATGATGCAAAAAGAACAATTGATGGACAGAATGCAGAACAATGTCATAGATTCACCCCAGTACAGAGATCTGGGCCTAAATCCATTGTTTCTTTGCTCATCATGCCGTTCCAGTTTGGACCCAGCCATATGCCAATCAGTTTTGACCCTGCGTCCAATGGGAACAGTCCAGCCCGAACTGCCAGGCTAGGTGATGGCGGGCAGTTCTTATGGTGGTCGCAGCGACTGACCACCACATATTCGACGGGCTCAAGGTTTCCGCTGGTCCATCCGAGGTGCAATAATACCTACAATAGTGGCAGTGCCTACCAGGCACCCCCATAGGTATTACAATGTTCCTTTTTCCAGAAGCTGACAGAAAGAGATATTGGGGGCCTGTAGAGGTCCCCCCTCCGCCCCTGGGCCTCAGCTTTGGGTCCTAAATATCCCTGCACTTCGTACTGTGGCGTGTGCTGCAGCCCGCAGCACCTGCCGCTAAGCAAAATATAGACATTGCGACCACCATGGGGGCGGTCGTATTCTAATTCGCCTGGCGGGACCACCAACTTGTAGTCGGCGGCCCCATTTGTGAATGGATGGTGGTCGGACATAAGCCCGACCGTCATCCTAATGTGGCCCTAAGTGTTGTGTGATACTATAATAAGAATATTTGTAAACGTTACTCTTTAATGACTTTTTTTGTAAAATTAATAATTTATATGTAAAATTAATAATTTATAAATAATTATTTAACTTTAAATGTGTGTTTCCTGTATTTTTGGGTACAAATTTGAATATTTATTGTTTTATTTTTTTGTAGTATATAATATGTAATTTTAATTTATATATTTCTTTTAAATTTTAGACATTTATATATTTTGCACAACATGATTAGGAGGTGGAATGTTATTTGTAATCCTGTATTTTCTGCACTGTTGGGAAGACTGGAGTCGGAATAGTAAATTTAAAATGTCTGGCGTTCAACATTTTCCCCACTATTGTGTGGATTGGAGTGTTAATAGTAAATCTAACCAGTCCGGAGTCCAACACTTTCCCTACTGTTGCGTATGTTGCTGTGGGAATTGTAAACCTGACTACTACTGTATCATAAATTAGAGTGTATATTTAATACTAATTTAACTCTTTCAGAGCCCAACACTTTCCCTACTGTTTCTTAGAATGGAGTCAGAATAGTAAATGTAACATCTCCAGAGTCCCGCACTTTCCCTACCATTGCATAGACTGGAGAGGAATACTAAATCTAATAACTCCAGATTCTAACAATTTATCTACTATTGCTTAGATTGGAGTAGGAATAATAAATCTAACCCTGCCGGAGTCCAACACTTTTCCTACTGTTGCTTAGGGGCCTGATTACAATCTTGGCGGACATGGTTACTCTGTCACAAGCATGACGGATATCCCATCTGCCATATTACAAGTTCCATAGCATATTATGGAATTGTAATTTTACAATTGTGATGGAGTAACCGTGTCTGCCAAGATCGTAATCAGGCCCTTAGACGAAGTAAGAATATTAACTTTAACCCCCTCTCAAGTCTAATATTTCCCTACTGTTGTTTAGAGTGTAGTAGGAATATTAAATATAACCCCTTTGAATTCCAACACTTAGCATTGTAGATTTTGTATTTTTTAACCTAATTTTATATATATATTACATCGCTTTAATTCTATATTTTTTTATATATGGTTACATAATCAGGTCCACCCAGCACTTTTGTTTTTGCAGATGTTAAAACCAGATTGTATTTTCTTCATTGTGGGATATCTGAAAGCATTAGTGAAAACAAGGGCATGTCTTGAATCTTAGTCATATTAGAGGGAGAAGGCTTAAAATCATGGTCCATAAGTTTTGTACTGTATATTAATTAATAACATGAATTGTAAAACTTTTTTTTAACTCTATGTATTTATTTGTTTTTATCTATTGTGATAAATTGTAAAACTCCTTAAGAATCAGTCTTTTAATGAGTTGTGGATATGTTGTAACGTTTATGGTTTTAGCGATAAACCAAATAAAGTTGTTTTTGGTTGATTGATTGATTGGTTACATAATTGTGTTTACTGTAAATAATATATTATTATTTTGGGAATTATTTTGTTATTGGAAATATGTTGGTATTATTTTAAGATAGATATATATATACATATTTTTTTCTATTTTCTATTTATTTTAAAGAGGTGAATACAACTATTTTAATATGTTTTTTAAATATTTAAAATGAGTTGGATTTATATGGTTGTATAAATGTTTTAAAACTTGATATTAAATGTACTTTTACAACTTCAACTTGAATGTATTTCAAAGATTGTTGATTTACTGTTGTTTTATTTATATATATATTATGTATATCTATGCATATCTATACATATACATATGTATAGTATGTATAAATATACTAATAATTTAATAAACGTATGTATCTTACTTTGTACCATGTTTAACTATATCAATGTAGCTTATAAAAAAACAGTATTGATACTTTGCTTGTGATGATTTTCCCTGCTTTTGTTACAATATTTCTTATTCCTGTTATACGTATATGAAGATGATATCTATGTTTACAATATTTGTTGGATATTTTTATGTAACAATATTTTTTAGAATTTATTTTCTCATGGAACCTTAAATATTATATTTATATATTTATTAAGTAGTTGTACAATTATATTTGTAGGCTATGTATTTAATGTTATATTATACCTACATATTTGCTGTTGTCATAATTTGTAGAATTCTTTTAATTTGTGCCTTTGAAAAAAGTTTGTTTTAATTAAATGTGTAAAAAAGGTATTGTTTAGCTTCAGAGTTACATTTTTGTTATTTTTACTTTTATGGTTTTGTGGTTTAGAGTTGTTTAATTTCTAAGTCTATTTACTCTATTTCTATTTTTTACTTTTTTTAAAGTTAAATGTCATTGGGTGTTTTGCATACGTTTACATTATTTTTGAAAGTTTAGTCCTTATTTGGCAGACATTATTTAAAGTTTTCATGTTACGATGGATATCTACATATAAATAAATAAATAAATACACACATAGACACACACACACATAAACGTGTTACCATCCTTGTGGGGACTATGTGTTTACACCAGCCTTGTGGGGACTAACCCTTCCCAATGTTTTTAAAATATACCGATAACAGAAAAATGTTAAGCAAAAATTCATAATACAGGATCCTGCTTCAATTTTACTAATATGTTGTTATTTAGTCACGCGCACAGAACCATCATTGTGGGGACTTGGACATGTGTTACCATCCTTGTGGGGACCTACTCAATAATTCTCATTTGTGATGGAATACATTCATTATCTAATAGATAAATGGTATTTTTCAGTGCCATACATACATGACATGATACTTTAGTTAAATTTGAATAGGTCACTATGTCCTAGGTGCACCTAGAACAGGGATTTGTTTAATAATGCATTTTAACGTAGAAAATTATCATATATATAAAGTGCATGGACAGGGATTCACGGATGTTTAGCCTATTACTGAGTGCTCACAAACATTAAGGAATATGAAAACAACACACAGTTAAATTAATTTAGAGGCTTAAGATCCTGCAATGGGGTCAGATGTCAAAAGCAAGTTGCCATCTGACCACCTAGTTGTTTTTCATCAACCTCACCAATTGGCACCATCTTCGTATGCCTGTGCATTAATAGTCCCCAAAGAGATGGCATAATATTATAATAATATTCTAGAGCTGACAGAGTAAGTGTATGATGATGATAGTTTTCAAGCCCCCACAGAGATATTGCATGATTAGATTGATGCCCAAGTCCCCGCAGATATTGTGGTTTTGGTGTACGATGATAGTCATGCTGCAGTTCATGCAGAAATAACACTATTACAGTAATGCACAGGTCCCGCGGAGATAGTTTGTGATTATAGGAATGCCCAGGTCTCCACAGAGATAGTGTGGTATTATGGCCATGTTCAAGTCCCCACAGAGATAGTGTGTGATCATATTCATGTTCAAGTCCCCACAGAGATAGTGTGTGATCATAGTCATGTTCAAGTCCCCACAGAGATAGTGTGTGATCATAGTAATGTTCAAGTCCCCACAGAGATAGTGTGTGATCATAGTCATGTTCAAGTCCCCACAGAGATAGTGTGTGATCATAGTAACGTTCAAGTCCCCACAGAGATAGTGTGTGATCATAGTAATGTTCAAGTCCCCACAGAGATAGTGTGTGATCATAGTCATGTTCCAGTCCCCACTGAGATAGTGTGTTACTATAGGAATGCCCGGACCCCCACAGAGATAGTGTGTGATTATAACCATATTAAAGTCCCACATAGAGAGTATTATGATAGTGTTGTTCAAATCCCTGTAGAGAAAGTGTACGATGAGAGTTATTCTGACATTCATTCAGAATTCGTATAGCGCTTAACTATAGTCACTTTCAAGACCCCGTTGACAAAATGTGTGATTATATTCATGTTCAAGTCCCCACAGAGATAGTGTGTGTTTATAGGGATGGCAGGTCCCCACAGAGATAGTGTCTGTTTATGGGGATGGCAGGTCCCCATAGAAATAGTGTGTGTTTATAGGGATGGCAGATCCCCATAAAGATATGTGTGATGATAGTCATGTTCAATTACTCAAAGATAGCGTTTGATTGGTTATATTGATGCCCAGGTCCCCACAGAGATAGTGTGTGTTTATGGGGATGGCAGATCCCTACAGAGATAGTGTGTGATTATAGGGGTGCTAGGTACCCACAGAGATAGTCTATAATTATAGAGATGTCAAGCTCTCCACAGTGATAGTGAGTAATTAAAGAAATATCCAGGTCCTCACAGAGTTGGTGTGTGATTATAGCATTACCACAGTCCCCGCAGAAATAGTGTGTGATGACAATCTTGTTCAATTCCCCACAAAGGTAGTCTTTGATTGATTATATCAATATCCATGACCCCACTGAGATAGTGTGTGACTATAGACTTGTTCAAGTCCCCACAGAGATAGTATGTCTCCACAGTGATGTCTGTGATTATAGGTATTATGAAGACTTAAACAGATAGTCTTAGTCTGGTGGTTTAGCAAACTAATGTAGCCACTTCAACAGTGGCAGCTGCTCTGCTAAGGCGGAGGAGCGTCGCCCCACTGCTTTAAAGCAGGGCAATGGAAAAAAGGAAATGATAAGAATGGACCGTATTATCATTTTATTTTTAGTATTCCAGTTGTTTGACATGGTGTTTCTGGTTGGCTAGGGTATGCAGGTATGGTAGGGCAGAACCCATCACTCTAGTAAGGGTAAGATAGTAACACATCGAAGACAACCCCTGGCAGAGCAGTCAGGCTTATCCCAGAGGCAATGTCTAAAGCGTTTGCACAACGCACTCACACAACAGTGACACTTTAGGCACACCACAAAAAGCGACTCCACACAAGGTTACATAAAAATATCTTTTGTATTATTTATAAAAAAAAGTTAGACCACAATCACATAAATCACGGCACTTTGTCATTACATCACATAAAGTCATACACCACTTTTGCCAATTGGATAATTGTCATAATTAACAATATTAGTGAACTTTAGTAAATACTTATAAGTGAACACCACACTGAAAACATAAGGCCTAACATTACAGTTAGTGCAATCAAGACAATAACGATTAGTTGAACATGTTTCCGCTTGAGCCAGTGTCACCAGTCTGACAGGGCAATCTTTTAAGATAGTTGCTTCCAGCTTTGTTAACACCCAACTACATCCCCTCTACATCCCCCTGCCTCCTTCTACATGAAAATGCTCCACTGGTTCCCGGAGAAACAGAGAAAATGCCAGGAATTACAGAGACGCCCTACGGGGCAAGAAAACTGCAAAAGATCTCCTGCCTGCACGACGGGGAGAGAACACCGTCTATGGGTGCTTGTGCTCACCAGCGTGATAGGGCTACTGGCCTGCACTCTCTGCAAGGAAACACTACCTGTTTTCATGGAAGCAGGGGAATGACAGAAGTACAGGGGTGATCTGCGGGGTAAGGAAACACCAAAGGATCCCACTCCTGGAGATCAGCCCAGCGGGAGGTCTGTTTGTTGGTGCGAGCACACCATCCCTGGGTGCTCGCACTATCTAGCGTGATGGGTCCACCTGCCCCCACTATTCACAACAACGGGGCCAGACGCCAAGGGGAATGCAATGCCTCCGGTACAGCTCCGTAGTGTGGCATGGGTACGAATCTTTTCATGTTTCGCTGCAAGCGGCCTGGTGCAGCTGGGAGGCTCTTGCCTTCCTTAGCAATGCCCGCACCCAGGGGCTCGCGTCGGCCACCTAGGGGCTTACATCGGCTGCGTGTGGAAGCATCTGAATGGACATGTGAGGCTCCGGTCACTTCCGGGTGCGGCTGGGCCACATCGTCTTCTGACATCCAAGGGAACTCACGGGCCAATATTCCTTGCTGCTTGGGCATGGCCTCGCAGCCATGTAGCAGAGCCCCAGCTGCAGGCCCACGTAAACAAAGGCAAGCAATACGAGAGGGAGAGCATTTTGTTCCGTTCACCTCCTCCTTCTCAATGTTCAGGCCCTAGATGAGGGAGCTGCACTGCCCATGCTGCAGGATAAAAGCGCTCCTGTATGGGGTTAGCACAAAGTGAGCCAACTCCTTGGGCAACAGAATGGAAACCGCTTACCACACGCTATTAGCAAACAGGGAGGCAAGCACTACCTCGTCCCTGGAGACACTGGGGCAGAGAACAGGGCACAGGCAGGCTAGCACGGAAGGTCCCTTAGCAGAGAGGCAGTCACTTCAGCCACCCAGCAGGCAGCAGGTTAGTTCCACAAGCAGGTATTCCCAAACGGCGGCTCTTCCTGGCACACAGCAGTCATTGGGTACGTGCCCCACATAGTGTCTTTTTATTTTCATGGGGTCATAGCCCCTGTATTTATAGTGCCAAAGTCTTTGTTCTGAGGGAACTTCAACCACATATTAGAAGTGCACAACACTGCCGTTCATATTGAAAGCCTTGGCCCCAGACACCACAGGGGATGGAACCATTATTGCGGAAGGTAGGCACAGACCTATTCAGGTGCATGTGCAACTCCTCCCACCACACCAAATGAAGACCAGGCCTATTCAGTTGCAAGGAAAACTCCCCCTGCCACTCTAAATTCAGGCAAGGTCTATTCAGCCTAGCACTGAGTCACCCACGCAGGGCAGGGCACACCTCAACCCCCCCAGGGACTAGAGTGAATGCAAATCCCTTCTCTGTCAGTCAAAACCAAACGGTCAATACACATCAGGCAGGCACAAAAACTCATAAGCACACAGGAATACCCACTTCTAAAAGTGGTATTTCTAACTCTGTGTTCACCAATAAGCAGGATTTATCACTAGGATGCCTTCCCGCTACGGGCCCCCAATGTTAAAAACTGCCTGCCTTTCCGTGGCGGCAACGTCGCTATGGAAAGGCACATCCAAGCCTGCATACAAATATGGATGACGGTGTCTACCAGACACAGCCACCATATAAACTGCTTTTCCACCCGGTAGAAAATCGGGTGGATTGCCTACCTGCGGAAAACCGGCGGACAATATTCCCGTTCGCTAGGGTCCCCCCCGACATGGCGGGGGGAAATTAGAGGCGGGCGGTGGTTTTTGGCGGGTGGATCGCCACCACCATACGGGCAGTGGCGATTGCCTGTTATCATAATGAGCCCCTTAATATTCGCTTGCCACCCAAAACACCCATATCCACCCTAAGCCCTAAGAAATCCCTTACAATCCAAAAACCCATACCCACCCTAACCCTAAAGAATCCCTTGTCACGCAAAAACCTATACTCACTATAAACCGTAAAATATACCTTGCTACCCAAAAACCTATACTCACCCTAAACCATAAAAAAATACCTTGCCACCTAAAATCCCATACCCATCCTAAACCCCCAATATTCCCTTGGCACCAAAAAAAACCAAACCCACCATAAACCCTAAGGCACAACTTAGAATCCAAAAACCCATAACCACCCTAAACCAAAAAAAATCATTATCACCCAAATACTCATACCCACCCTAAACCATAAAATTTCCCTTGCCCCCAAAAACCCGCACCCACCCTAAACCTTAAAATTTCCCTTGTGACACAAAAACCCATACTTAACTTAAACCCTACAAAATCCCTTGCCACCAAAAATCCTAAACCCATCCTAAACGCTAAAAATCCCCATCAAACCTAAAAAACCCATGCCCACCCATAACGCTAACAATCCCTTACCACTCAAAAACTAACCACCAAGAATTCACTTGCCACCCAAAAACCCATACTCACCATAAAAAATCCCTTGCTTCCCAAAAACCCATACAAACACTGAAACCTAAATGATTCATTACCACCCAAAAACCCATATCAGCCCTAAACCCTAAATGTTCCCTTGCCACCCAAAACCCAAGCCCAGCCTAAACCATAAAAAAGCCTTACCACTCAAAAATCCATAGCCACCCTAAACGCTAAAAATTCCCCTATCACCCAAACACCCATACCCACCAGAAACCATAACATTTCCCTTGCCCCCGAAAAATCCAGGCCACCCTAAACCTTAAAACAGCTCTTGTCACCCAAAAACCCATATCTGCCCTAAACCCTAAGGCAAACCTTACAACCAAAAAACCCATAATCACCCTAAAAATTCCTTATCACCCAAAAACTCATGCCCACCCTAACCTTAAAAATTCCCTTGTCACCCAAAAACCCACACCCATCCTAAATGCTAAAAATTCCATTGCCACCCAAAAACCCATCCCCACCTTAAACCCTAAATAAATCCCTTACCAACCGAAAACATACACTGACTGTAAACCCTAAAAATTCCCTTGCCACCCAAAAACCCCATACTCACCCTAAACACAAAATTTTCCCTTGCCACCCAAAAACCCATAACTACCCTAAAAACATCCTTTCCACCCAACTATACCCACACCCACCCTAAACCCTAAAAATTCCCTTGCCACCCAAAAACTCATACCCACCCAAAAACCCATACAAACTATAAACCCTAAAAAAATCATTACCACCCAAAAACCCACACACACTAAAGCCTAAAGGTCCCCTTGCCACCCAAAACCACTACCCACCTTAAAAACTAAAAAATCCCCTACCAACCAAAAACCCACAAGGACACACCCACCCTGAACCCTAAAAAATCCCTTGCCACCAAAAATCCCACACCCACCCTAAACACTAGCAAATCCCTTGCCACCCAAAAAACCATACAAAGACTAAACCCTAGATGATTCATTACCAACCAAAAACCCATACCCACTCTAAACCTTAAATAATCCCTAACCACCCAAAAGCCCATACCCATCCAAAACCCCAAAAATGAATTTACCACCCAAAAATCCATACCCACCCTAAACCCTGCAAAATTCCCTTGCCACCTAAAAACCCATTCCTGCCCAAAACCCTAAAAATGCCCTTGCCACCCAAAAAACCCATTCCCACCCTAAACCCTAAGAAATCTCTTACAACCCAAAACCCCATACCCATCCTAACCCTAAAAATGCCCTTGCCACCCAAAAGCCCATACCCATCCTAAACCCTAAAAATTCCCTTGCTGCACAAAAACCCATACCCACCCTAAACCCTAACACTAAAAAAGCCCTTACCGCCTAAAAACCTATACTCACCATAAACCATAAAAACCATAAAAAAATACCTTACCAAAGATTCATTATCACCCAAAAACTCATACCCATCCTAAACCATAACATTTCCCTTGCCCCCATAAACCCACAGCCACCCTAAACCTTAAAAATTCCCTTCAAACCCATAAAACCCATACCTACCCGAAACTCTAAAAATCCCTTTCCTCTCAAAAACCTACCCCTACCTTAAACCCAAAAATTTAACTTGCCACCCAAAAACCCATACCCACCATCAAAAATCCCTTGCCACCCAAAACCCATGCAAACACTAAACCCTAAAATATTTATTACCACCCAAAAAAACATATCAGCCCTAAACTCTATATGTTCCCTTGCCACCCAAAACCCATGCCCACCCTAGACCCTAAAAAAATCCCTTTGCACCCAAAAACCGACATCAAACCTAAACCTTAAAAATTTCCTTGCGACCCAAACACCCATACACCCAGTAAAATCTACAAAATCCTTTTGCAGTAAAAATCTTGCACCCACCCTAAAAAATAAAAAAAATCCCTTGCCACCCAAAAACCCATACCCAGCCTAAACCCTAAAACATCCCTTACCACCTAAAAATCGATACCCACCCTAAATGCTAAAAATTCCCCATCACCCAAACACCCATACCTACCTGAAACCATAACATTTCCCTTGCCCTCAAAAATCCACACCCACTGTAAGCCTTAAAAAAAGCACTTTTTTGCCTAAAAAGCTATACTCACGCTAAAACCTAAAAAATACCTTGCCAGCCAAAAACCCATACCGACCCTAAACCCTAAAAATTCCCTTGTCACCCAAAAACCCATATCTACCCCACACACTAAGAAAAACCTTACAACCAAAAAACCCATAATCACCCTAAAACCTAAAAAGTCCTTATCACCCAAAAACTCAAGCCCCCCTTAAACCTTAAAAACGCCCTTGCCACCCAAAAGCTCACACCCATCCTAAATGCTGAAAATTCCATTGCCAACCAAAAATCCATACCCACCGTAAACCCTAAATAAATCCCTTACCAACCAAAAACCTATACCCACCCTAAACCCTAAATATTCCCTTGCCACCTAAAGACCCATACTCACCTTAAACCCTAACATTTACCTTGCCACCCAAAAACCCATAACTACTCTAACCCCTAAAAACCACTTACTACCCAAACCCACCCTACACCCTAACAATTCACTTGCCACCCAAAAAACCATACCCACCCTAAAATATCCCTCGCCACCCAAAAAAACAATACAAACAATAAACCCTAAGTAATTCATTAACACCCAAAAACCCACACCCACCCTAAACAATTCTGTACCACTTAAAAACCTACACCCATCTTAAACTCTAAAAATTCACTTGCCAACCAAAAACCCATAACCACTCTAAACCCTAAAATATCCCTTACCATCCAAAAACCCATACCCACTCCACACCCTGAAAAATTCCCTTCCCACCCAAAAAACCGATACCCACCCTAGAAAATCCCTTGCCACCCAAAATCCCATACAACCCCTAAACCCTAAAAGATTAATCACCATCCAAAAACCCATACCCTCACAAAACCCATGTCCACCCTAAACCCTTAAAAAACCCTTACCATGGAAATACTCATGCACACCCTAAGGCCTAAAAAATACCTTACCACCCAAAATCCTATACCAACCCTAAACCCTAAAAATTCCCTTGCAACCTAAAACCCAGACCCACCAAAACAACAAGAATTCCCTCACCACCCAAAAACCCATACCCTCCCTAAACCTTAAAAAAAATCTCTTACCACCCTAAAACCCATACACACCCTAAACACTGAAGGTTCCCTTGCAACTCAAAACCCATACACCATAAAACCTAAAAAATCCCCAATCACCCAAAAAACCATACTCACCCTAAATTCTAAAAATTCCCTTGCCAACCAAAAACACATACCCTCCTTAAACCCTTAAAAATCCGTTACCACCCAAAAATCTATATTTTCCCGAAAACCTAAAAAATGTAGCATCACTCAATAGCCCAAGCCCACCTTACACCTTAAAAAATAGACATCTGTACCACCACTGCTTTCCTCCAAGGGTAACTACAGGGTATGGTTGCTTCCCTGTGAGCCTATCACCTTGAGTCTTTCTATGTATGCCACTACAGAACTAGGTATAAGAGATGCTGCCACAATAGTTGGCTATATTGTGCATCTATTTTCAGTCACTACTACTTCCCATGTTGCACTTGTTTAATGTGATGGAAACTTCACTGCTAACGTTAGGAGAGTCGCAAAAGTTTGTCATTCTGAAAATTGGGTTGTGGTTCTGAAATGTTTGGGCTGTACCGTCTTACTCCTCCAATGTGCTTCTGTTGAGTAGGTAATCAGCTTGAACTGCTGCAACATGTGCTGCATGTGTTTTTGTCTGAGGAAAACATGCTTTTCTGCTGTTTGTTCTTAATCTGAATGTGGGTTAGGAAAGCTTGCATTTCTGCTTACCACACTGTAAATGCTGTGTGTTGGTGTGAGATGCTTACATGGCTGCTGCATGCTCCGTGCCTGATCTGTGTGTATTAGGGAAGTTTGTACTCCTTGCGCTTGAGGAAAAATGTCCTAATTCTTGTGTCTATTTTGTGTACATTCAAGGTTTCACTATGTATGGTCATGCTATACATGCCCTATGTGTGAAAGGAAGTTGGTACTACTATTGTCTGTATTGTACCTGTTGCATATCCGAGTGACTCTTCCACTACTGCTGCAATGGTATACCTGTTCGATGTGTGTTGTAGAAGTTAGAGAAAACGTTTTCATTATATAAACTTCAAGGCTATTTGGTTGGTCCATAATTGTACTATGTTTATAAGCTGCAAGAAAGAAAAGTTGACACCGTAAGACGGTGCCTTGTGTGTATTGTCACAAAGCACATGTGTGAGGTATAAATGCACCTTTATGGCAACTTGCCTTTCAGAAAATGGAATATCCACTATGCTCCAGGAGTGAAGGGGAGTTTTAATGATAATAATATTTAATATAAGTATATACAGCACATAATAAATCAATCAAGACTTGTGATAGGTGCAATCATTACACTATCCACCATTGACCTCAGAAAGATGAAAAGCCCTGGACAGTCACAGCAGGTCCCAGGGAAGCGTATTTACCTATTGTACCACTCTCCCTGCCGTGCAGGGAAATGCAACCTTCGTTTAGCATGAAATCCTTTAATTGCAAATTAGCCTTTAGTATTCATTTGTGCTATAAATTGGAAAAAAAAACTATATTTCAACGTCCTTAGTTTCCAATATGTGCTTTTTGAGGCATTGAAGCGCTGCTGTTCCATTTAAAGTCTTATCACCAAATACCTACTATTTTTTCTAGATCTTTTAAAATGAATCTCTTACTTAAAAGGTTAACCAGTGTTTAATGAATGCGACAATCACATATCACAAATCATTTCAATAGCACATTAAAACATTTCCCTCTATTGCGGCAGTGAAATAGTGTTCTTTTTGAAGCACTTCAAATTTGACTAAGCTGGGGGGCCGTAAAGAGGGCCCAGTCTGTCATGCCTCTGTCTGTGTGCAAAACAAAATATATTGGTCAGAGAGTGATTGTTTGCTGTTAGGTCTTACTTCACTTCACAATTCAAGAGACAACTGGCATTTTATCGATTTCCCTTTGGAAATAAAAGAAAGGCGTTTCAACATCCTCTTTCAAGTAACGAACCGAAAATAAAAGGAAATGCATCCAGGGCTACCTGCGTTTCTTAGTATCCCCCTCATCAGCATTAAAACAAGGAGGGGAACCTAGACTTTGCATTTTCACACAGTTAGGACGAGACCCTGCAAAACAGTTCTTCTCACAATGTAAGAAGGAAGACCTCCACCCTTCTCTGAACAGCAGCGCAGACAGCAGTGGATTAACAACACAATGGTTTCCAGGGCTCCTACCTGAAGAGGTGTTAACGAATGCAAATCACGGCTTTTGTTTGGCCTTTCTGAGGCTGGAATCGCCGGTCAAAGTCAAAGGTTGAGCCCTGGACTAAAGGAACTAAAGGACACCTCTCCCTTCCCCCAGCCCTTAGAAACTCGCTTGGGGCTGCAGTTTCAACATTTGGACAGGCAAAGAGCTGAAAGCGAGCATCAGTGTGATGCAAGCAGGGAAATTGCAAACGAACGAGTTAAGCCACTTACTTTTGACTCATGCACCTGTGAGAATCCACGAAATAGATAAGGCCTGTTATTTAATTGTGTTAGGTGTTCATTAAATTCTAACCTGTAAAGCAATGCATAAAATGGTTTATAAGGTCCAATGCGGCTAATTCATCTGGCGGTCCTTGTTCACCTTAAGTTTTTCATTTTTTATTAAACCATTTCTTTTTGTAAGTATCGTTTATAAAAGAAATGCAAACTAAACAGAACTGGTTAAACCAAATATTGCTTTCAGAATATATCCCATAAATACCAAGAAGTCTGAAGTACGTATCAGACAAAGAAACAGTTTTACATTTTAGTGCCTTGTCCCTGTACTTGCACGTTTTTAACATAGTTAAAAATCTAATCATGAATAAAGAATATAATTTAACAGATTTCTTCAAACATGAGCGGGATGACAGAACACCCTCCTGGGATATTTTGACCTATCCACTGCTGCAAAAATGATCCCAAATGCAAATTGTGCAGTTTAAGCAATACCACTGATTAGTTAAAATTTAGATCGCTCGTCCATTAGCACTGGAAAGTACCCCCAGGTTTTACTGAGTTGTGTCTGTTATTCTATTTAGGAGGGAGTAAGCATTAATATTATATGCAAAGTGAATGTCAAAACCTGTTTGAGTGTGTTACTTCCTATTTCATTGGAAGCAGATGATAATTGGCTGCAAATAAAAAACAAGCACTGACAAAGCCAATATGTCTCGCCTATTAGACATATTGACTTGGAGAATGCGTTTCAGCCATGCTGCATCTTATGATTAACGTGATTATAAAATTAGGTTCCCAGTTTCTGTTATGCTTTATAGCATAACATTTGTAAATAAAGAAAGTGCAGGCCTTGGCACAGAGGTGGGAAAAGTCAGGTCTTTCGGTTCGAGTACAATGGATTTGGGGGACTTAAGCGAGGGCCAGGGAGGCAGACCACAGGTGGCTGGTGGGGTGGTGGAAGGTCAGGCGGCTGTTCAGATATTCGGGTCCCATGTTGTGGAGGGCTTTGCAGGCATGCATGAGCAGTTTGAAGTGGAGAGTCAGTGCAGGTTGCAGATGTGGCAAGTGTAGTGGACTCACCTTGGCACTTTGAGGATGATTTTTGCGTTCTGGATGGTTTGGGGTGCTTGAGGAGGATGGTGGTTCTGGCATAGAGGGTGTTCCCATAGTTAAGTCGAGTAGTGATGGGGGATTGTGTGACGATTCTACTAGGATCCATCTGAAGATCTTACGGAGCATTCTGAGGGTGTTGAAGCATGTGGCAGCAACCGTCTCACGGAGAGCCCACTGTCAAGGATGATGCCAGGGTTGGGGGTGTTGCTAGTCCAAGGGTGGAGGGCCACCAGATGTCATCCGATGGTGATGGGGATCCTCCAAAGAGATCTTTGGTCTTTTCAGTGTGAGTTTGAGGCAGTTCGTTCTCATCTATTCGACAACGTCAGTCGTGGTGTTCTGGAAGCTCGCTCTAGTGGTGTCTGTGTCACTGGCGAGGGAGAGTATAAGCTGGGTGTCGGTGTATGAGATAATGTTGAGATCGAGGTTGCGAATGATGGGTGCTAATGGCGACATGCAGAGGTTGAACAGTGTGGCACTGAGAAAGGAGCCCTGGGGTACTTTTAACGATGCATAAAACAAAATATTGTCCCTCTGTATCAGGAGTCTCATGTGCTTTCTTCTGCTCTTTGCCTGCTTCTTCTTTAGGTGCATATCTGTGAATATCCCTATGAAGTCACCCTTTCTGCCATATCAGACAACATTTGCAAACAGTTTTCTTCATTTTTCAAGTACATGAAATAAGGAAGTGACTGTTATTTTCAAGTCCCCACAAAGATACTGTGTGGTTACATGGATGTTCAAGTCACCACAGAGATAGTGTGTGATTACTGGGATGTTGAAACTGCCACAATGATATTGTGTGTTTATTATGATGTTCAAGTCTCCATTGAGATAGCATGCAAAGTTAGTAGAGTTCAAGTCCCTACAGTGATAGTGTTTAAATATAATCTTCATGTCCCTACACAGATAGCGTGTGATGGTAAGAATGTTCACATTCAAACTGGGATTATAGGCATCTTCAAACCTGTACATACATAGGTTGTAATTATAGGGAAGTTTAAGTCTTAAAAAGATTGCACATGAAGTAAAGGATGTTTTGGTCCCCACAGAGATAGTGTGTGACTATAGGATTGTATAAGGCCTTACAGAGATTGTGTGTGAGGGTCACCACATTCTAAGTCGCATCAATGAGTGTGTGGTTGGGCAAATCTGGGACTGCCACAACCGCCAGGGATCAGAGATAACTGGCGGCAGTTTTGAGGCCACATGATGCTTGGCGGGACCGCCACAGTCCTGCCAAGCATATTATGAATTTTCTCTCCGCCACAATTTTCATGGCAGTTCCACCTCATGAAAACCATGGCAGAGAGGAAACAAAGGGGACCTTACAGGGCCCCTGTTGCCTCTGGGCCTGGGGTTGCATGCTATGTGCATTCACCCAGTACCTGCACTGCATTGACTGCAGCAGTCCGTGCCGTTCAGGTACTGATTTTGACTTTCCCAGTGAGGTGCCTATTTAATAGGCACCGCAGTGGGAACTCCAAAGAACCGCCCACCAGATTGTAATAAACTCCTAATCTGGTGGGCCGTTAAACCGTGGGTTTGGCGGTGCGGGGTGGTCCCACTCCTGCACCGCAAAACTCTTAATCAGGCCCTAGAGTGTGATTATATTGGTGTTCAAGCCCCTATCAAAATAGTGTATGGAGACTCTTATGGTCACACCCAAACACCTTCAACCAACCTAAGCCCTAAATATTCGCTTGCCTCCAAAAAACCCATACCCACCCTAAAAAATCCCTTGCCACCCAAAAATCCATACAAACTCTACACCTAAACAATTAATTGTCACTCAAATACCCATACCCACCCTAAACCCTAAAAATTACCTTATCACCCAAAAACCAAAACCCAACCAAAACCATAACATTTGCCTTGGGCCAAAAACCCACACCCACCCTAAACCTTAAAATTTCCCTTGCCACCCAAAAAACCAACCGATCCTAAACAATCCCTCGCCAATCAAAAACCCATACCCACCCTAAAAATAACAATACCCTTGCCACCCAAAGACACATACCCACCCTAAGCCCTAAACATTCCTGACTACCCACAAAAACTGTATCCTCAATAACCCTAAAAATTCCTTGCATCCCTAACCCCAAAAATTCTCTTACCACCCAAAAACCCATACCTACCCTATCCTTAAAAAATCCCTCCCTTCCCAAAAACCCACACCCAACCCAACCCCATAAAAATTCACTGGCCACCCAAAAAACCATACCCAACCTAAACCGGAAAAGTACCTTACCACCCAAAAACACACATCAACTTTAACGCCTGAAAATTCCCTTTTCATCCAAAAACCCATACCCACCAAAACCTTGAATTTACCTTGCCCCAAAAAAATCCACACCCACTCTAAACATTAAAGATTCCTTTGCTACTTAAAAACCCACACCCTTCCTAAATGCTGAAAATGGTTAAACACCAAAATGTCCCTTGCCACCCAAAAATCCACACCTACCCTACACCCTAAAACATCCCTTACCACCCAAACATCCACACCCACCCTGAACCCTAAATATTCACTTGCCAATGAAAAAACCATACCCACCCTAAACCCTAAAAAGCCCTTATCAGATAAAAACCTATACTTACTCTAAACCCTAAAAATGTGCTTGCTGCACAAAAACCCACCCCAACCCTAAACCCTAAAAATCCCCTTGTGACTCTGTACGAAGGGGGAGTCTCTGGTTGGCGCAGTGTAACACTGGCGACAAGCAGGGCCTCTCTCTTCCTCGTCAGGGCTGAGGGTTACCTTCAAGACAACCTCTGCTTACCCTCTAGGTAGTGTGGCTTAAGCAGTCTTAGGCTAATCTCTGGGGCATGTAGGGTTAAACATTTGCAATATTATACCATCACCACCAACCCACCACACAATGACACCAAACTGTATTTGTGAAAATATATCTCTTTATATAAATCTCAAGCAGGCTTGTAAATACAGTCTTGGTTACTTTGAAAGCAGGTTCCAGTTACTCTTTATCAATGTCACAGTTCTTTCTCAGCTTGTCTTTCTTATTCCTCACACACGATCTTGGGTGAGGCTTTCCTGTTCAAGTTCAGTAAAAACAAAGGTGGAGTTGCCTGCGGGGGGCCTTGGTGCACCTCCGATGGCTGACTGGGCCCGACCGGCCCGGGCTCACGCGTCTAGCGGGAGCGGCGGCAGGTTGGTTCGAGTCCGCCTCTCTGAGCGAGACGCACGGTTGTGCGCGACTGGCGGGGGAGAGGGCGGGGGCCCTGGGAGCGCTCTTCACGCGGCTCCGAGGACTTGGCTGATCAGAGGGCGGTGCAAGCGGGCAGGCCAGATGCTCGCACCGCGGGGGCAACAACAGTACCTTTGTCTTTCTTGAGCAGGATCGAGGCAATCCGAGCGCAGGTCAGCGCGGTGATCCGCGTCGCGGTGTCTTCCTCCCGGGGTTGGAGCGAGCGGCGGCTCGGCTCGAGCTCGGAGGTTGGCGTTGCGGCGCGGGCCGGGCCACAGGGACGGAGAGCCTCGGCGTTTCCACAGAGGGGCACCCGCAGGGGGGCGGCAATCCACAGAGCACACCACCAACAATCCAGGCGGCGTTCTTGTACCCCACGCAGCAGCTGTTTCTCGGACAGCGGCGGCGCGTTCAGGGGCACAAGTCACGGAGGGGTGCAAGCAGGCACCGGGCACAACCTTTCTTTACGTTGCGAGCTGCGGCTCGGGGTCAGTCACGGTGCTCAGATCAGCGGGGCTAATCTTTGCGATGCTTCTGGACCGGACAGGCAGCAGTCACGGTGTTCAGAACGGGGGCACACCCAGAGCGTTGCTGAAGAGCGCGATGGTCACAGCGCGCTCCGCTTTTCCTGGATAGGCGTGCAGAGGGAAAGCAGCGGTCCACAGCGGTTCCTCTGTCAGGGGGTAGCGCTCACTGTTCCTGGAGCGCTGGTCAGGGGGCAAGTTCACAGGCAAGCCCTTGGAGATCTTTCAGCAGAGTTTGGCACAAAGTTTCAATAAGCAAAAGTCTTTGGTAGTCTTTTCTTTCCTCTCCTTTGGCAGCAAGGCACCAGACACAGGCCAGAGACAGCACTCCTCCTTGTCCTTCCAGGTCCTTCTCTTCGGGCAGAGTTTCTTCTGTAGCACAAACAGGATCTAATTTACAAGGAGCAGGGCTCCTACTTTTATACCCAGTTTCTTTTGTTCTAGCAAGCCAGGGGGGCCTCTGCATAACTGCTCCAGTCTCTGAGTACTTGTTGTGGGTACTTATGACTTCTGCATTCAGTGTGAGGGCAGGCACATCAGCCGCTCCCCAGGGGGGCGGAGCCGGCATTGAGAGGGCAGGAGTGGCCTGAGTACTTTGTTGACAAGCTTCGGTCCTTCCTGGGCCAGGTGCAGGCTGAGTCATCAGTCGCTCCCCAGGAGGGCGGAGCCAGCATTGTGGTGGCAGGGGCACAGCCTGATGCATCATTCAGGGGAAACTCCCACCACCCATTAAGGGGTCCTCCTGCTAATCACTACCTGTCAACTCCCAGCCCTGTCACTCACACACACCAGACAGTCAGATCCACATCCAAGCAGAGGCGGGCTGAAATGGTTAGGCAAGCAAATGCTAACTTTCTAAAAGTAGCATTTGCAAACACAGGATATTAAAATAAACTTTACTAAAAGAAGTATTTTATTATTCTGAGTTCAGGCATACTAAACATGAATTTCTACCATGTTCCCTGAGCCTGCTGGGATTATAGAGTGTAATAATTCCAGCAGCCCATCTGGCCTAGAAGGGAACAGGTAGCCTTACAATAGTGAAAAACGACTTTGGCAGTAATTCACTATTAGAACATGCCACACACATCAGGGCATGTTCTACCTTACACTTACAATGCACCCTGCCCTCTGGCCTACCATAGGGGTGACTAATATGAAGGTTAAGGGAAGGTTTAGGGGCTGGCAAGTGTGTGCACTTGCCCAGCCAGGGTGACAGTACCAGACTGCACGCAGGTTCTGCAATGGCAGACCCTAGACACATTTTAAGGCTGCTTCTGTGGGTGGCGCAACCAGCGCTGCAGGCCCACTAGCAGTGTTGGCATTCACAAGCCCTGGCACTCCTGGTGCACTTTACTAGGGACTAACAGTAAATCCAATGAACCAATCATGGACATCAATCATATGTACACTTTACAGTAGGGAGCACTTGCACTGCGGCACGGGTTGGCCGTGGCGCAGTGCCCTGAGTAGCAGACACCAGCAAAACATTTGAGGCACAACAGCAAAAAGTGGAAGGGAAACTCACGCCAAGGTGCCAGGTCTAACACGTGTCCCCTCCAGCTGAAATGTGGGGAGAACTACCCTTCCCCAGGGAGTTCCTCATCACTAAGGCGGAAAAATCTGGACAGACCATCAGCGTTGGCGTGATCTGTGCCAGGGCGGTGTTCCACCGTGAAGTCCATACCCTGTAGGGAGATGGACCACCTCAACAGTTTTGGGTTCTCACCCCTCATTTGCATCAACCATCTGAGGGGCCTGTGGTCTGTCTGAACCCGGAAGTGAGACCCAAACAAGTAGGGTCTTAGCTTCTTCAGCGCCCAGACCACAGCAAATGCTTCTCGCTCTATTGCACTCCACCTACTTTCCCGTGGAAGTAACCTCCTACTGATGAAGGCTACGGGTTGGTCCCAGCCCTCCTCAGTCATCTGTGAGAGAACAGCCCCTACACCATGCTCTGAAGCGTCTGTTTGCACTATGAATTCCTTGGAGAAATCAGGAGCCAGGAGCACGGGCGCCGTGCACATGGCAGTCTTCAGGGTGTCAAAAGCCTTCTGACAGGTGTCAGTCCAAATCACATTCCTGGGCTGCTTCTTAGAAGTCAGTTCTGTCAAGGGGGTCACAATAGTGCCATAGCCCTTGACAAACCTCCTGTAATACCCAGTGAGCCCCAGGAAGGCTCTCACTGCAGTCTGGGTCTTGGGGGGTTCCCAAGCCAGGATGGTCTCAATTTTGGGTTGCAAGGGTGCCACCTTGCCACTCCCCACTTGGTGTCCCAAGTACACCACTGAACCCTGCCCAATCTGGCACTTGCTTGCCTTGATTGTGAGGCCTGCCTTGCGCAGCGCCATCAACACTTCCCAGAGGTGCTGCAGGTGTTCTGGCCAGGTGCCACTGAACACTGCGATGTCATCCAGGTAGGCGGCACTGAACTCATCCAGCCCAACCAACACCTGGTTGACCAACCTCTGAAAGGTGGCAGGGGCATTCTTCATCCCAAATGGCATAACCCGGAACTGGAAATGCCCATCTGGTGTGGAGAATGCGGACCTCTCCTTTGCCCCATCGGTCAAGGCGATCTGCCAGTACCCAGACGTTAAATCAAACGTGCTGAGGAACCGGGCAGCCCCTAGCCGATCAATGAGCTCATCAGCTCTGGGGATAGGGTGCGCGTCAGTCTTGGTGACTGAATTGAGTCCTCTGTAGTCCACACAGAACCGGAGTTCAGGTGTGGCTCCCGGCGCAGCAGCCTTTGGGACCAAGACCACGGGGCTGGACCAAGGACTGCTGGAAGACTCAACCACCCTAAGAGCAAGCATCTTGGAGACCTCCTCCTTGATGCAGGCCCGGACCCTGTCAGTTACCCTGTAAGCCTTATGCTTCACAGGTAAGCTGTCTCCTGTGTCCACATCATGGACGCACCAATCTGTGACACTAGGAACCAGGGAGAACAGGTCTGGAAACTGCCCCAGCAACTGGCGGCAGTCTTCCTGTTGCTCAGGGGTCAGGGTGGGTGAGAGGTTAACTCCATCCACTGACCCATCCTTCTCACAGGCCACTAAGAGGTCAGGAAGAGGCTCCGACTCCTCTTCCATTCCATCATCAGTGGCCAACAGCATGCCCACTTCGGACCTTTTCAAGTGGGGCTTGAGGCGGTTGACATGTAAGACCCTTAAAGGATTCCTGGGCGTCTTCATGTCCACCAAGTATGTCACTGAGCTCTTGCGCTCCACAACCTCAAATGGGCCTGTCCACTTATCCTGAAGGGCACAGGGTTCCACTGGGGCCAAGACATACACCTCTTGTCCAGGCTGAAGCTCTACCAGAGTGGCATTCTGGTCGTACCACCGCTTCATCTCCTCCTGGCTAGCTTCCAGATTTGCCTCAGCAAGTTGTCTGAAGCGCCTGGTTTGGTTTCTGAAGGCCAGCATGTAGCTATATACATTCTGGGGAGGTTTCCTGGGAGATTGCTCCCAGCCTTCCTTTACCAAACTCAGTGGTCCTCTCACGGGGTGGCCATACAGCAGCTCAAAGGGGCTGAACCCTAGAGACTTCTGTGGCACCTCGCGGTATGCAAAGAGCAGGCATGGTAAGAGGACGTCCCACTTACGCCTCATTGGACCTTCCAGGCCCATGATCATGCCCTTCAGGGTTCGGTTGAATCTTTCAACCAACCCATTTCCTTGGGGATGGTAAGGGGTGGTGAACTTGTAGGTTACACCACACTCTTGCCAAAGGGACTTCATATACTTGGATATAAAGTTGGTCCCCCTGTCGCTCACCACCTCTAGAGGGAACCCCACTCTGGAGAAAATTCCCATTAGTGCACGCCCCACCACGGGGGCCGTCACTGTCCTCAGAGGGATGGCTTCAGGGTACCGGGTGGCATGATCCACCAAGACCAGGATGAACCTGTTGCCCATGGCTGTCTTGGGGTCCAGAGGCCCAACAATATCAATACCCACTCGTTGGAATGGCGTACTGACCACAGGGAAGGGTTGGAGGGGAGCCTTGTTCTTCCCTCCGCTCTTCCCACTTGCCTGGCAAGTTGGACAGGTCCTACAATGAGCATCTGAGCTCTTGTGCATTTGGGGCCAGTAGAAGTGGGTGACAAGCCTGTCATAGGTCTTGTCCATCCCCAAATGTCCTGCTAAAGGCACATCATGAGCCAGTCCCAGTAGGAAGGCTCTGAACTTCTGGGGTACCACCAGCACACGGGCTGACCCAGGTTC
Source organism: Lissotriton helveticus (assembly GCF_964261635.1). Classification (NCBI taxonomy): domain Eukaryota; kingdom Metazoa; phylum Chordata; class Amphibia; order Caudata; family Salamandridae; genus Lissotriton; species Lissotriton helveticus. The sequence goes on from NC_136057.1 coordinate 1,860,293,877, forward strand.
AGCAGCCTTAGGCTCTGAGTACAGGAGGTCATTCTCCCAGTACACATAATGTGTTTTGGCCTGAACACCATTGGCCTGGTCTGCAGCCTGCTGCCGCATACCCACGAGAGAAGGGCATTCTTTCTGCTCCCTGCAGAATTCCTCCCTGGAGGGGCCTCCTTCTTGCTGCCAATGGGTCAGCTCAGGCAGGTCCCCCAGTTCGGCAATCTGTTCCCCCGTAGGCTCCAGGGCATCCCCCTCAAGGTCTGCTTCCTCCTGGACCGTGGGAACTTCAGGGGCCGGTTTCCCGCGCACCCTGCGCCTTCTCCCTAAGGCCGGTTCCTGGGCCTCTCTGTCAGGCCCCAGGACCTCTTGATCACCCCTACTGGCTGCCATTGACCGGGTGGTCACGCACGCCCAGTCAGGTAGACCCACCATCTTCAGGTGAGTCGTTTTCTCCACCTTTTCCCAAGGGGAGTCCTCCAAGTCGTTCCCTAGCAAACAGTCAACAGGCATGGCTTTCCTCACACAGACCTGCAGAGTACCAGAGACCCCCCCCCACTCGAAGGGAACTTGAGCCATCGGACACTGACTCTCTGAATTGTCAGCGTTGACAACCCTACAGTAGGCATGGGGTACAACCTGCTCTTGAGACACCAGGTGATGCCTCACTGCAGTCACACTGGCTCCTGTGTCTCTAAGAGCCTCAGCTTTCTTACCATTGATGGTAACCACCTGCCCATATTTTTTAGTGTTAGAGGGCAGGTAGCTTGTAGGGACCATCTCACTGTCTCCTAGTGAGACTAGGGTCATCTGAACAGGATCTCCACCCCCCGGGACCATCACTTCTTCTCCTAAGTGAACACTGGTCACTTGTCGGGGCGGAGCACCAGTGGGTGCTGGTTTTCCAAACAGGCGACACTTGGGGTCACTGGCTATGTGCCCCGGGTCACCACATTTGTAACAATTGAAGGGCCCCTTTGGAACAGGTCTACCTGTCGGGGCCCCATTCTGCTTAGGGGGTGGGGGAGGCTGAGAACCTTTCTGCTGGTCCCCTTGGGGATTACTTTGGGGGCCTTTTTGGAACCCTTTCTGTTTTCCCTTGTCCCCCCCACTCTTCTGCTGGGGACCCTGCCCACCCTTGGCGGAGTCTCCCACTGGACCCTTGTGGACCCTGGTGCTGAGCCAGCGGTCCGCCTCCTCAGCAAGTTTCCTCGGGTTGGACAACTTGCTATCAATCAGGTGCTGGCGTAACTCAGGAAAACATTGATCAGACAAGTGCTCCCATGCAATTAAATCAAAGAGACCTTGAAAATCATTCACTTTGTTACCCTTCACCCAACCATCCAGTGCTCTGCAAAAAAAAGTCACAAACTCCACATACGTATTCCCAGGCCGCTTATTACACCCCCTAAACTTCTGTCTATACATTTCAGGGGTAAGCCCATACCTGGTCATTAAAGCTTCTTTCATATGGGGATAGGATCTCTGGTCTTCAGAGGGCAAATCTAGCAGGGTGTCCCGCCCTTCGCTAAGGAACCTTCCCCATAACCCCGCTCCCCAATCCTTCTCAGGGACCCGGTGGGAAAGCATGGCTACCTCATATGCCCTAAACCACTGTCCTATGTCATCCCCCTTAAAGAACTCTTTAACTACATCTTTGGGGATGTGCACTCTTGACTCTACCTGCACCGGCGTTGTGCTGCCACCAGAGGGAGGATGATCCAAGGTTTTCTCTTTTAGACTCATCTCCCTCATTTTCACATCATACTCCAATTGGAGTTTTCTTTCTTCCAGAGCCATTTTTTTGCTTTCAAGCTCCATTTGGCCCTTCAACTTTAATTCTGCCATCTTTATCTCATGATCCCTGGTTGCCTGTCTGTCTGCCAGCTCCTCTGGCGACAGGCCTCTGCCAAAGCTAAGAACGCTGTCTGGTTTTTCCAGACTCACAGGATCCACAGGTGCATCCTGATCCTCAGGTGTCTTCCTAGATTCAAGCCAGGCTCTCATGGCCTTGTAGAACTCAGGTTTGTTTCTGCATCCTGCGTGTGGAACCTTGAGTTTCCTGCAAAAATAACTCAACTGCTTCTTTGTGTAGTCATCCAGTTTTGATGCGTCCCATTCTAGCCCCTGCGCACTAGAGGCTATGGACTCTCCTCCATCAATGCTGTTTGTGCCAGGCATGTTTGCAACACTAGGGATCTTCTTCTTTAGCAAAATTAAAAAATCCAAAAGTCTGTGGCTAAGTTACTGGACTGTAATCACTATGCAATGGTCAGTAGCTAAGGTAAAACACTGCAAATGTAAATTCGCGAATCCTCACCGCTGCGTCCAATGTAGGAAGGGGGAGTCTCTGGTTGGCGCAGTGTAACACTGGCGACAAGCAGGGCCTCTCTCTTCCTCGTCAGGGCTGAGGGTTACCTTCAAGACAACCTCTGCTTACCCTCTAGGTAGTGTGGCTTAAGCAGTCTTAGGCTAATCTCTGGGGCATGTAGGGTTAAACATTTGCAATATTATACCATCACCACCAACCCACCACACAATGACACCAAACTGTATTTGTGAAAATATATCTCTTTATATAAATCTCAAGCAGGCTTGTAAATACAGTCTTGGTTACTTTGAAAGCAGGTTCCAGTTACTCTTTATCAATGTCACAGTTCTTTCTCAGCTTGTCTTTCTTATTCCTCACACACGATCTTGGGTGAGGCTTTCCTGTTCAAGTTCAGTAAAAACAAAGGTGGAGTTGCCTGCGGGGGGCCTTGGTGCACCTCCGATGGCTGACTGGGCCCGACCGGCCCGGGCTCACGCGTCTAGCGGGAGCGGCGGCAGGTTGGTTCGAGTCCGCCTCTCTGAGCGAGACGCACGGTTGTGCGCGACTGGCGGGGGAGAGGGCGGGGGCCCTGGGAGCGCTCTTCACGCGGCTCCGAGGACTTGGCTGATCAGAGGGCGGTGCAAGCGGGCAGGCCAGATGCTCGCACCGCGGGGGCAACAACAGTACCTTTGTGTTTCTTGAGCAGGATCGAGGCAATCCGAGCGCAGGTCAGCGCGGTGATCCGCGTCGCGGTGTCTTCCTCCCGGGGTTGGAGCGAGCGGCGGCTCGGCTCGAGCTCGGAGGTTGGCGTTGCGGCGCGGGCCGGGCCACAGGGACGGAGAGCCTCGGTGTTTCCACAGAGGGGCACCCGCAGGGGGGCGGCAATCCACAGAGCACACCACCAACAATCCAGGCGGCGTTCTTGTACCCCACGCAGCAGCTGTTTCTCGGACAGCGGCGGCGCGTTCAGGGGCACAAGTCACGGAGGGGTGCAAGCAGGCACCGGGCACAACCTTTCTTTACGTTGCGAGCTGCGGCTCGGGGTCAGTCACGGTGCTCAGATCAGCGGGGCTAATCTTTGCGATGCTTCTGGACCGGACAGGCAGCAGTCACGGTGTTCAGAACGGGGGCACACCCAGAGCGTTGCTGAAGAGCGCGATGGTCACAGCGCGCTCCGCTTTTCCTGGATAGGCGTGCAGAGGGAAAGCAGCGGTCCACAGCGGTTCCTCTGTCAGGGGGTAGCGCTCACTGTTCCTGGAGCGCTGGTCAGGGGGCAAGTTCACAGGCAAGCCCTTGGAGATCTTTCAGCAGAGTTTGGCACAAAGTTTCAATAAGCAAAAGTCTTTGGTAGTCTTTTCTTTCCTCTCCTTTGGCAGCAAGGCACCAGACACAGGCCAGAGACAGCACTCCTCCTTGTCCTTCCAGGTCCTTCTCTTCGGGCAGAGTTTCTTCTGTAGCACAAACAGGATCTAATTTACAAGGAGCAGGGCTCCTACTTTTATACCCAGTTTCTTTTGTTCTAGCAAGCCAGGGGGGCCTCTGCATAACTGCTCCAGTCTCTGAGTACTTGTTGTGGGTACTTATGACTTCTGCATTCAGTGTGAGGGCAGGCACATCAGCCGCTCCCCAGGGGGGCGGAGCCGGCATTGAGAGGGCAGGAGTGGCCTGAGTACTTTGTTGACAAGCTTCGGTCCTTCCTGGGCCAGGTGCAGGCTGAGTCATCAGTCGCTCCCCAGGAGGGCGGAGCCAGCATTGTGGTGGCAGGGGCACAGCCTGATGCATCATTCAGGGGAAACTCCCACCACCCATTAAGGGGTCCTCCTGCTAATCACTACCTGTCAACTCCCAGCCCTGTCACTCACACACACCAGACAGTCAGATCCACATCCAAGCAGAGGCGGGCTGAAATGGTTAGGCAAGCAAATGCTAACTTTCTAAAAGTAGCATTTGCAAACACAGGATATTAAAATAAACTTTACTAAAAGAAGTATTTTATTATTCTGAGTTCAGGCATACTAAACATGAATTTCTACCATGTTCCCTGAGCCTGCTGGGATTATAGAGTGTAATAATTCCAGCAGCCCATCTGGCCTAGAAGGGAACAGGTAGCCTTACAATAGTGAAAAACGACTTTGGCAGTAATTCACTATTAGAACATGCCACACACATCAGGGCATGTTCTACCTTACACTTACAATGCACCCTGCCCTCTGGCCTACCATAGGGGTGACTAATATGAAGGTTAAGGGAAGGTTTAGGGGCTGGCAAGTGTGTGCACTTGCCCAGCCAGGGTGACAGTACCAGACTGCACGCAGGTTCTGCAATGGCAGACCCTAGACACATTTTAAGGCTGCTTCTGTGGGTGGCGCAACCAGCGCTGCAGGCCCACTAGCAGTGTTGGCATTCACAAGCCCTGGCACTCCTGGTGCACTTTACTAGGGACTAACAGTAAATCCAATGAACCAATCATGGACATCAATCATATGTACACTTTACAGTAGGGAGCACTTGCACTGCGGCACGGGTTGGCCGTGGCGCAGTGCCCTGAGTAGCAGACACCAGCAAAACATTTGAGGCACAACAGCAAAAAGTGGAAGGGAAACTCACGCCAAGGTGCCAGGTCTAACAGACTCAATAACCCATACACACCATAAGCCCTACAAAATCCCTCGCCACCAAAAATCGAACGCTAAAAATACCGTTGGAATCTATAAAACCCATTCCCTCTATACCCTAAAAATCCCTTACCACTCAAATACCTAAACCCCAAAAATTCACGTCACCAAAAACCCACACCCACTATAAAAAATCTCTTGTGACCCACATACCCATACAAACAGTGAACCTTGAATGCTTCATTACCACGTAAAAAACCCATATCAGACCTAACCCCTAATTGTTCCCTTGCCACCCAAAAACCATGCCCACCCTAAATCCTAAACAATTCATTTCCACCCAAATACCAACACCACACCATAAACCTTAATCAATCAATCAATCAGTACATTTATAGAGCACACTACTCACCCGTGAGGGTTTCAAGGCGCTGAGGGTGGAGGGGGGGGGGTGCTGCTACTGCTCAAACAGCCAGGTCTTGAGGTGTCTCCTGAAGGTGAGAAGGTCTTGGGTCAGTCGGAGGTGGGTGGGGAGGGAGTTCCAGGTCTTGGTGGCGAGGTACGAGAAAGATCTGCCGCCTGTTGTTATTCTGGTGCGTGGTACGGTGGCGAGGGCGAGGCTGGCTGAGCGGAGGTGGCGAGTCGGGGTGTAGAACGAGAGGCGTTTGTTGAGGTATTCGGGTCCGGCATTGTGGAGCGCTTTGTGTGCGTGGGTGAGGAGCATGAACGTGATCCTCTTGTTAACGGGGAGCCAGTGCAGGTCTCTCAGGTGGGTGGTGATGTGGCTGGGGTGGGGGATGTCCAGGATGAGGCGTGCGGAGGCATTCTGTATACGTTGTAGTCTTTTCTGTAGCTCAGCCGTTGTCCCTGCATGTAGTGCGTTGCCATAGTCGAGCCGGCTTGTGACGAGGGCTTGGGTGACAGTCCTTGTTTCCGTGGGGATCCATTTGAAGATCTTTCGTAGCATGCGGAGGGTGTTGAAGTAGGAGGAGGAGATGGCGTTGACTTGCTTGGTCATAGTGAGCGATGAGTCCAGGACGAACCCAAGGTTGCGTGCGTGGTCGGTGGGAGTCGGTGCTGTGCCCAGGGCGGCGGGCCACCAGGAGCAGTTCCAGGCGGAGGGGGATGGTCCAAGGATGAGGACCTCCGTCTTGTCTGGGTTCAGTTTCAGGCGGCTGATCTTCATCCATTCGGCGACGGCCCTCATTCCTTCTGAGTGATGAGCCTTGGGGTACGCTGATCTTGGTGGCCACTGAGTGGAACGGGGGTAGGCAAACTCTCTGGGTTCTGTCAGTGAGGGAGGAGGAGATCCAGTCCAGGGCCTTTCCCTGGATCCCTGTGTTGTGGAGACGTGTTTTTAGGGTGCGGTGGCAGACCGTGTCGAAGGCAGCTCAGAGGTCTAGGAGGATGAGGGCTGCGGTTTCTCCTTTGTCGAGCAGGGTTCTGATAATGTCGGTGGCGGCGATGAGGGCGGTCTTGGTGCTGTGGTTGTGGCGGAAGCCAGACTGGGACAGGTCGATGGAGCCGTTGGTTTCGAGGAAGTTGGTCAGTTGCTTGTTGACTGCTTTCTCAGTGACCTTTGCCGGGAAGGGGAGCAGGGAGATGGACTGAAAATTCTTGAGGTCCTTGGGGTCTGCTGACGGCTTCTTAAGGAGGGCGTTAATTTCAGCATATTTCCAACTCTCAGGGAAGGTGGCAGATTCGAAGGAGCTGTTGATGATGTCTCGGAGGTGGGGTGCGATGATGGTGTCTGCTTTGTTGAAGATGTGGTGAGGGCAGGGGTCGGATGGAGAGCTGGAGTGGATGGTGTTCATGATCAGGGTGACGTCTTCGGTGTTGACGGGGGTCCAGCGACTGAGGAGGGCGGTGTAGGGGCGTTGGTTCTGCAGCTGGTGGAGGCGTCTGGTTTGCGAAGCTGTTGTGTATGTCACGATCTTGCGGTGGAAGAAGGCTGCAAGGGGGTCGCAGAGGTCCTGTGAGGGGGGATGTCATTGGAGTTGGAGCTTGGGTTGGAGAGTTCCTTCACGATGCTGAAGAGCTCCTTGCTGTTGTGTGCGTTGGTGTCTATGCGCTCTCTGAAGGCCGTTCTCTTGGCGATGCGGGTGAGCTGGTGGTGTCTGCGTGTGGCGGTCGTAAGGGTCTCGAGGTTTTCCGCAGTCCGTTCTTGGCGCCAGGCTTTCTCTAGAGTTCGGGGAGATTTTTGGGAGTCCCTGAGGTCTGTGGTGAACCAGGTGGTTTTCCTGCTGTTGTGCTTGTTCGGAGGGTTCTTGATAGGGGCGAGGGTGTCGGCGCAGTTGCTGATCCACTGTGTGAGGTTTCAGGCGGCGGTGTTGGTGTCCGAGGCGTTGGCCGGGGGGCCCTGGGCGGGGGAGGCAGTCAGCTGGTCAGTGGTGACTTTGCTCCAGCATCTTCAGGGGATCTGCGCCGGTTGGATGTGTGCGGTGAGTTTCTTGTAGGAGAAGTGGATGCATCGGTGGTCGGTCCAGTGGAGAGTGGTGGTGTGGCTGACCGTGACGTTGATGCTGGCATAGAAGATAGGGTCCAGCGTGTGGCCTGCGTGGTGAGTCGGGGTGTTCACTAGTTGCTTCAGTCCGAAGTTGGAGAGGTTGACGAGCACGGTGTTGGTGTTGTTGTCGCTGTTGTTCTCCAGGTGGAAGTTCAGGTCCCCCAGGAGGATGTAGTCTGTGGTGGCGAGGGCGTGCGTGCTGACAAAGTCGGCGATGGATTCACTGAATTGTGGGTGTGGACCCGGTGGTCTGTAGATGAGTGTTCCTCTGAGGGCGGTCTTGGGGTCGGTGTGGATCTGGAAGTGTAGGTGCTCGACGGTGCTGAGATTTTCTTCGGTGCTGGATGTGGCTCTGAGGGTGTTCCTGTGGACGATGGCGATTCCTCCTCCGGGCTTGTTGGTACGGTCCCTCCGGATGATTTTGTAGCTGTCCGGGATGGCAATGGCAATGTCAGGGGCCGAGGAGGCGTTCATCCAGGTTTACGACGTCCGGGGCTGTTGAGTCGAGGAGGTCCCAGAGTTCGATGGAGTGCTTGTGTACGGAGCGGGTGTTGAGTAGGATGCACTTGAGGTCATTGTTGTTTCCTGGGCTGGCGTGGGAGGCGGTGGTTCGGGTCCTGGTGTAGCAGCAGTTTCGGCAGGAGATTGGTCCGTGAGTGCGCTTCGGGGTGGCTTGGTAGCAGGCAGTCGTGCGGCCGGTGTTGAGTGCGAGGAGGGTGGCGGCGTGCAAGGTCCGTCGTGCGTGGTGGGCCTGTCGGGGGCCAGGGGTTCTGGAGTTTGGCCCGGTCCCGGCACAGACGGACGCAGGCGGGCCTGCCTCTGGCGCGCCAGCGTCATGGCCGCGCAGCGGCCTGCATGAAGAAGGAGTGGAGGGAGGAGCAGCTGGGAGGTGGGTAGCGGGAGCCAATGGGAGGGAGGGGGCAGCGCCGCAGGGGACGCAGTGGCAGTAAAGAGCGGGAAGTGGGTGGTGGGAAAAGGAGGAAAGGACGGCGAAAAAAGCAAAAAAGACAAGGAGACAACTTTATTCACTCAGGGGGGAGGCAGAGGGGAGCAGAGGCAGCACAATGGGGATCACGAATAACGGAAAGAAAAGCGAGGTAGACAGGGACACAACACAATCAGATGGACAGAAAAACAAGCATAGATGAGCAGAGAGAATACAATCGGATGGACAAAGCAAGCACAAATGAGCAAAAAAAGAGAAAGCAGACAGAAACAGGCAGAACAATACTTACAATACATATAGCCCACCAGGGATGAGGCGCAGGCGGGAGCCTGCGGGTGGAGGAGGGCCTCGAACTTCCAACAGTAGCAGCAGTAGCGAGGGGCAGGGACACGGCACCAGCTGGGTGTGCTGATGCGGTGGGGGAGTGGCCTGGCCTTAAACAGGGTCAAGGGCTGCTCCCTCACCGTGCAGCGGCCTGCATTAGGAAGGGGTGGAGGGAGGGAGGAGCTGCTAGGAGGTGGGTAGCGGGAGCCAATGGGAGGGAGGGGGGTATGGCCGCAGGGGACGCAGCGGCAGGAAAGAGCGGGAAGCGGGTGGCGGGGAAAGGAGACAATTACCTTGCGACCCAAAAACCCATAAACACTGTAAAATCTACAATATTCCTTGCCACCAAAAATCTCACACTCCCCCTAAACTGTAAACAATCTCTTACCACTATAAAACCTACACCCACGCTAAACGCTAAAAATTCACTTGCCTCCCAAAAACCCATACCCACCCTTAGAAATCCCTTGTAACCTCAAAACCAATACAAACACTACACCTAAATGATTCATTACCACCCACAAAACCCATAACCTGCCTAACCACAAATAAAATCCTTACCATCCAAAAACCCATACCCACCCTAAACCATAACATTTCCCTTGCCCCCAAAAATCCACATTCAACAAACCTTAAAAATTCTCTTGCCACCCAAAAAACCATACCCACCCTAAACAATCCCTTGCCAATCAGAAACCCATACCCACAAAGGAAATAAAAAATCACTTGCCACCCTAAACCTTCACAAATCCTTTGCCACCCAAAAACCCATACCCACCCTGAGCCCTAAACATTCCCTTACCACTAAAAAATAATGAGCTAAACGGTAAAAATTTCTTGCGACCCTAACCCACAAAAACCCATACCTACCCTAACCTTAAAAAAAATCTTCACCTGTCAAAAACCCTTACTCACCCTAACCCCATAAAAGTTCACTGGCCACCCAAAAAACTAAACCCAACCTAAACGCGCAAAAGTAACTACCCATCCAGAAACACATATCCACTCTAATCCCTAAAAATTCCTTTATCATTCAAAAACCCATACCCACCCAAAACCATAAATTTCCCTTGCCCCCGCAAAAATATATACACACTTTAAAACTGAAAAATTCCTTTGCCACTTAAAAACCCACACCCATCCTAAACTCTGAAAAATACCTTACCACTCAAATCCACCCTAAACCCTAAAAATGTGCTTGCCTCCCAAAAACCCATACCCACTGTTAGAAATCCCTTGCCATACAAAAACCCATACAAACACTAAACCTAAACGATTCATTACTCCCCAATAAACCCATACCCAGCCTAAACCTTAAAAAATCCCTTACCACCCAAAAACCCATACCCTGCTATCTATCAGGCAACATGTGTGAGCATTTCTACATTTGGTGCGGGTGTGTGGGGTTTCTATGATTCACATCGCATTCAGTCTGTTGAGAATGCCCTCCTAAAGTTTATTTTAGCAGTACCTCTGTTTACAACTGTCACAGTGAGTTGGGCATTCCATATATTGCTGATGTCATCAAAGCACAGCCAGTGTTACTTTGGCACAGGATTTGGACCTCTAGTAGCACAGGTCTGAATCAAGAAATAATTAAAGATTCAATGAAGCTGGACCATTCTGCCAAGATTTCCTGGCTGACATATATAAAAAACTTTATAAATGATCTCGGCACACTGAATATTATAGTCGACTTGAATCAATTAATTCTATCTCTAGGAAGGAGTTTAAGAAAACCTGTATGAGTCATCTGGAGGCAATAAGATTTGCCCTGGAGGTAAACAAACCAACAGTGGTACAGCATCAATTGATTTTAACAACATAGGACATTCAGCCTTATCTTCTATGTCGTTTAAGTGGATACGACAGATATGTTTTAACCCGTTTTATATCTGGAAACTTTTATCGATGAATTGAGAATTATGTTGCTGTCCCTGTGATGACATATCTCCACAATCATCAATACATGTGGTGCTTTTCTGTACATTTTATACAAAGGAGAGGTCAAGATGGATTTTGCATCCACTATGGTCAGGGGGATGGAGGCAATGCCAACCAGCTTTTGTTGTACTATCAGTTTTTAGGCAGCATAAGCTATTTTGGATCTATAGCTAGTTTTTTTTAAAAGGTGTACTCAGCCAGAAAAGGTATAAATGCTGAACCATTGTTAAGACCTGGAAATAACCAAAACATGTAAGTTTTAATTGTTTGTGATATATTTTCTGCATAATAATCTTTTTTTTTTTACTTTTTGAGCTACGTGCATTTCTTTAAAAAGAAATGTTAACCATGAGGAAAATGAATTTTTGGATACACGGTACGTTTTTATCTGATAATGTTTGTACCGATATTTTGGTTTTTCTGTCATCTCTGCTTTTGTGATTTTATATGACTAAAATTGAATAAAGATTCTGATTTACTGGCCACCCAAAAAACCATACCCAACCTAAACCTGAAAAAGTACCTTACCAACCAAAAACAGACATCCACTCTAATCCCTAAAAGATCCATTATCAACCAAAAACCCATACCCACTCACAACCATAAATTTCCCTTGCCCCCCAAAAATCCACACCCACTCTTAACCTTAAAATTCCTTTGCCTCTTAAAAACCCACACCCATCCTAAATGCTGAAAATTCCCTTGCCACCCAAAAACGTATACCCACAATAAACCCTAAAAATTCCCTTGCACCTAAAAACTTATACCCACCCTAAGCCCTAAAATTGACTTTGCCACCCAAAAACCCATACCTACTCTAAACCCTTACCACCTAAAAACCTATACTCGCCCTAAAAAATTCCCTTGCCACCCAGAAACCCATACCCACCATAAACTCTCAATATTCCCTTGCCACCCAAAAACACATACCCACCCTAAACCCTAAGGCAAACCTTACAACCCATCACCGCCCTGCACCCTTAAATTCCTTATCACCCAAAAACTCATATTCACTCTAAACCATAAGATTTCCCTTGCCCCAGAAAAACCAACATGAACCCTAAACCTTAAACATTCCCTTACGACTCAAAAACCCATGCACACCATAAACCCTACAAAATCCCTTGCCACCAAAAATACCACACCTATCCTAAACACGAAAATTTCAACTGAAACCCATAAAACCCATACACACCCTAAACCCTAAAAATCCCTTACCACTCAAAAATCTACACCCACCCTAAACCACAAAAATTCACTCGCCACCCAGAAAAGCCATACCCACAATAAAACATCAAAAAGGGGGTGGGGTCGCACACTACTCACACACCGGCGGTATCGCCCCTAAGGATTCTGGTTAATGTAGTTATGTGTTCCGCGATGCATCATCTTTCGATCTTTTGCTGTCTTCACTGTCTTCGCCATCCCTGGACACGTGTTTCGGGGTATCACCCCTCATCAGCAGGGATAGGCCGTGTTCTGGGGTTGCAGATGGCTGCCAAATATCTGCCAGGTATAGTACCACTCAGGCGCGTAGGTGCGGGATCCCAGGCTCATCAGCCGGCGGCTCAAGGGAGCTTAAAGTTACAAAAAGGGGGTGGGGTCGCACACTACTCACACACCGGCGGTATCGCCCCTAAGGACTCTGGTTAATGTAGTTATGTGTTCCGCGATGCATCATCTTTCGATCTTTTGCTGTCTTCGCTGTCTTCGCCATCCCTGGACACGTGTTTCGGGGTATCACCCCTCATCAGCAGGGATAGGCCGTGTTCTGGGGTTGCCGATGGCTGCCAAATATCTGCCAGGTATAGTACCACTCAGGCGCGTAGGTGCGGGATCCCAGGCTCGTCAGCCGGCGGCTCAAGGGAGCTTAAAGTTACAAAAAGGGGGTGGGGTCGCACACTACTCACACACCGGCGGTATCGCCCCTAAGGACTCTGATTAATGTAGTTATGTGTTCCGCGATGCATTATCTTTCTATCTTCTGCTGTCTTTGCTGTCTTCGCCATCCCTGGACACGTGTTTCGGGGTATCACCCCTCATCAGCAGGTATAGGCCGTGTTCTGGGGTTGCCGATGGCTTGCAAATATCTGCCAGGTATAGTACCACTCAGGCGCGTTAAAGCTCCCTCGAGCAGTTGGCTGACGAGCCTGGGACCCCGCACCTGCGCGCCTGAGTGGTACTAAACCTGGCAGATATTTGGCAGCCACCGGCAACCCCAGAACACGGCCTATTCCTGCTGACGAGGGGTGATACCCCGAAACACGTGTCCAGGGATGGCGAATATAGCGAAGATAGCAGATATTCGAAAGAAGATGCATCGCGGAACACGTAACTACATTGACCACATTCCTTAGGGGCGATACCGCTGGTGTGTGAGTAGTGTGCGACCCCACCCCCAATTGTAATGTTAAAGCTCCCTCGAGCAGTTGGCGGACGAGCCTGGGACCCCGCACCTGCGCGCCTGAGTGGAACTAAACCTGGCAGATATTTGGCAGCCACCGGCAACCCCAGAACACGGCCTATCCCTGCTGACGAGGGGTGATACCCTGAAACACGTGTCCAGGGATGGCGAATATAGCGAAGATAGCAGATATTCGAAAGAAGATGCATCGCGGAACACGTAACTACATTGACCACATTCCTTAGGGGCGATACCGCTGGTGTGTGAGTAGTGTGTGACCCCACCCCCAATTGTAATGTTAAAGCTCCCTCGAGCAGTTGGCTGACGAGCCTGGGACCCCGCACCTGCGCGCCTGAGTGGTACTAAACCTGGCAGATATTTGGCAGCCACCGGCAACCCCAGAACACGGCTTATCCCTGCTGACGAGGGGTGATACTCCAAAACACGTGTCCAGGTATGGCGAATATAGCGAAGATAGCAGATATTCGAAAGAAGATGCATCGCGGAACACGTAACTACATTGACCACATTCCTTAGGGGCGATACCGCTGGTGTGTGAGCAGTGTGTGACCCCACCCCCAATTGTAATGTTAAAGCTCCCTCAAGCAGTTGGCTGACGAGCCTGGGACCCCGCACCTGCGCGCCTGATTGGTACTAAACCTGGCAGATATTTGGCAGCCACCGGCAACCCCAGAACACGGCCTATCCCTGCTGACGAGGGGTGATACCCCGAAACACGTGTCCAGGGATGGCGAATATAGCGAATATAGCAGATATTCGAAAGAAGATGCATCGCCGAACACGTAACTACATTGACCACATTCCTTAGGGGCGATACCGCTGGTGTGTGAGTAGTGTGCGACCCCACCCCCAATTGCAATGTTAAAGCTTCCTCGAGCAGTTGGCTGACGAGCCTGGGACCCAGCACCTGCGCGCCTGAGTGGTACTAAACCTGGCAGATATTTGGCAGCCACCGGCAACCCCAGAACACAGCCTATCCCTGCTGACGAGGGGTGATACCCCGAAACACGTGTCCAGGGATGGCGAATATAGCGAAGATAGCAGATATTCGAAAGAAGATGCATCGCGGAACACGTAACTACATTGACCACATTCCTTAGGGGCGATACCGCTGGTGTGTGAGTAGTGTGCGACCCCACCCCCAATTGTAATGTTAAAGCTCCCTCGAGCAGTTGGCTGACGAGCCTGGGACCCCGCACCTGCGCGCCTGAGTGGTACTAAACCTGGCAGATATTTGGCAGCCACCGGCAACCCCAGAACACAGCCTATCCCTGCTGACGAGGGGTGATACCCCGAAACACGTGTCCAGGGATGGCGAATATAGCGAAGATAGCAGATATTTGAAAGAAGATGCATCGCGGAACACGTAACTACATTGACCACATTCCTTAGTGGCGATACCGCTGGTGTGTGAGTAGTGTGCGACCCCACCCCCAATTGTAATGTTAAAGCTCCCTCGAGCAGTTGGCTGACGAGCCTGGGACCCCGCACCTGCGCGCCTGAGTGGAACTAAACCTGGCAGATATTTGTCAGCCACCGGCAACCCCAGAACACGGCCTATCCCTGCTGACGAGGGGTGAAACCCCGAAACACGTGTCCAGGGATGGCGAATATAGCGAAGATAGCAGATATTCGAAAGAAGATGCATCGCGGAACACGTAACTACATTGATCACATTCCTTAGGGGCGATACCGCTGGTGTGTGAGTAGTGTGCGACCCCACCCCCAACCACAATAAAACATCCCTTGCCACCCAAAACCCATACAAACACTAAACCTTAAAGATTCATTACCACCCAAAAAACCCATACCACCTGTAAACCCTAAATGTTCCGTTGCCACACAAAACCCAAGCCCACCCTAAACCCTAAAAAATCCCTTTCCACCTACATGCCCATACCCACCATAAACTTTTAAAAATTACCTTGCCCCCCAAAAATACACATCCACGCTAAACCCTAAAAATTCCCTTGCCACCCAAAAACCCCTACCCACCCTAAACCCTAAAAATTCCTTTTCAACCAAAATCCTATACCCAACCTAAACCATAAAAAATCTCTTGCCACCCAAAAATCCACACCAACCCTAAACCATAAAAATTCCCTTTCCACCCAAAAGCCCATACCATCTACTTCTGGACCCTTGGAGGGGAATTTAGTGCTGCAATCACGAAACCAATGCATCAACTCCAAGCGTCTGTTTGGAATTGGTGCATTCCTGCAATATTCAATGCATTGCTGCTGCCGCACCGATGCTGTGATCCCCACTCACTAAGGGCACGACACACTGACCATGACTACTTGTCCATCTCATTTATCCTTATGCTTCCATACAGCTGTAAATCTTTTAGTAGCCCACATCTTTTTTTGCATACGCTTCCTCAAATGTTTTTGTTCGAATAATTTTATTTTGCCAATTTCGATAAACTGGTATTTTGTTGTCCTCCAATCATGAAGAATCAAAGAATGTGCCATTAGAGAGGATTTTGCTATAAATGCTTGCCCTCTGCCTTACTAAGCCAAAAAGTGCAGTTTTCCTACGCTGTTTCTAGTTTTCTTTGTAGGCCATAACTAAGGGCGGAGAAAACTTTTTCTCAAAACTGGGCTAACTCCGGGCAGGTAAGAAAGACATGAAGCCAGACACCCTGTCCCAATTGATGGTAGTGCAAGCATCTATCCTCTATTCCTGGATGCATTTTATGTAACGCTCTGGGAGAACAAAATGCCATCCAGCATGATAAAAATGTCATTCTTTTAAAATTTGCTGCTCTTAATGCCTTATTACCATAGTGCAAAAACATCTGCCACTCACACTCAATTCAGCACAACATTTCATGCACAGTGGCCGCCTCGGGGCTCCCATGTTCCTTCATCACTTTCCCAGTCAGTGTCTGAGGGAGAAGTTGACATCTTGTCTCCTTTATATTCTGAGACATTCATGGCCAGTAGAAGTGGGTAACTAACCTGCTCCAGTTGTTGGTCTGGCCAAGATGCCCAGCTGGGATAATGTCTTGGGCCGATGTTAGGGGCAACTCCCGAAACATCTAAGTCACTATCACTCTTCTAGTGACACTAATTGAGGGGTCTCTGGCCTCAGTGCATAGGAGTCCCTCCTCCAAATAGGTCTTGTGAAAATCACTGACACTTGCCTTTTCCTGATCAGCAACTTCTGCTTCGGTCTTTCAAGAGTGGGACAGGTACTCTGGCCCTAGTACACATCTTACCAAGAGGGTCCTCTGCAGTGTAAGGCCGGAGCTCCTGGGGCTCAGTTCCCTCTGGGGCTGACAAGTCTTCTCCCTGAAGGAAGGGAAATTGATTAGGGGTCTCTCTGATCAGAAGTTGGTTACCAAAACTTCTTGCCTTTTCTCTTGGAAAGTTGGACCATAATTTCAGGCTCCAGCACTTCTGTTGCACCCTGGGTTCTGATCTGTGCTTTTGTTTTTACACAAACCCATTCAAGTATTTCCCAAGATCGCTACATGGGTTTTCCTTTCTGCCTTTTTAGGTCGAAGGTCAGCGAAAGACCTATTGTGGCCCGTATTTGGGAATGTAGACACAAGAGGGTGCACGAGCGCAGATTTGACCTCGTGGGCGCGCACGGCGCCGTGCCCCTCTCGTGCCTCACATTCCCGTGCGCACACAGCCAGCCCCCACACCCCTGCACACACGCCACACAGGCACACGTACACACAGGCAGGCACACACACAGGTACAACACACGCAGGCACATACAAGCGCACCCCCCCGCCCCCCGCCGCCCCCCGCTTACATACACACACAAACGCTCACACACACACACTCCCAACACTGCTCACCGGGCACACGCAGGGCTTCCGTCACTGGGGGGGCGGGCACCGTCAATGTGCCCCGACGCCCCCCTCACCGGGTCTGCTATACTCTTTTTAGGGCTCGCATGGTGTTGCAGCAGCTTCTAAGACGCGTCCCCGTCCCACAGCCTCACAGCACTCCTCAAGTACAGTGGGCGAAGACTGCAGGCGCCGCCACTGTCACGAGCCGCAGGGAACGCCAACGTGCACGCTCACGGCGTCACGCTCCTGCCCTCCCGCGTCTCTTCTGCGCTCCAGGCCGACTTTTTTTTTTTAATAACGCGGTCCTCTTCCACTTTGGGGACCGCGTTTGTTTAATTAATTGTTTTGCTGTAGTATGGGCCGCTTTCGCATTTTGTATGTCTTTAATTATTTAATTATTTTGGAGCACGGTCCCTACCTTTAGCCGCCGCGCTTGTTTGTACTTTACAACTGAGCAGGGCCCCGCTTCAAGGAGACTGCGCCCTACTGTTTAGAATGGGTGGAGGTCGAGTTGCTGCCGTCCAGTCAAGTACCTCTGTTCGCGGCCGTACCCGGCCAGCTCTTCCTCCTCTCCGCCCACCAGGCCCCCGCTGCTGCCCTAGTCGCTGCTGGACTGCGCGGCCAAGAGCGTGGCCGAGAGCTGGGCATTTGAGCAGGTGGAGGAGCTCTTCAGCTGCATCCCTGAGCCCTCCCAGCGCCGCATCATGCACTGGAATTCTCCCGCTCCAAGTGTCAAATATGCATCATGTTTTCCTCCTTCCAGTACCGGGGTGGTCAGGAAAGCCCACCGCTGCCGGCCAGGGTCGCAGCCGGCTCAGCCCCAGCGCCTGCAGGGGCAGCAGGAGCCGCTCCGGAAACTCCCACGGGGACCACTGTAGCACCCGCAGCCAGGGACGGGCTACCCTTCTGCCGAGGCATCCGCCTGCTAGAGACGGGCTGCATGGATAATGGCCTGCAAGTCGGTGAGCGCACGCCCCGTGCCCCTTCTTGAGATCCCCCCCCGCGCCCCCTCCCCCTCATCTGAAGCTCCTGTGGCTGAGTAGATTCAGTATCCCATAAATGACTTTAGGGAAAAAAGACGTGCGCAGTGGCAGAGCTTCAAAGCCCCCCTCTCCCAAGGGATGGTGACATTGCTAGCAGTTTGCTAGTAATCTGAGCTAAAGCCCATCATGGTTTTGTTGGTTAGGGCACTCCGAGCCGCTGGGGCCATGACCAACAAAAGGCGACTCCCAAGCATCAATCTGTGCAACCATTCAACAACAAGTGGTTCAAATATGTTCTCTCAATGTTTCAAGCTTTATTACAAATGTCACAAAAATATGTCAATATTTCACTTCTGTTCTTGTCGTTACAATAAAATACACTAAACATAATCTTCACAAAAGTTATGTACAAAACTTTAAGCTATTGCCATTATAAATTACAATAACTTTTATTTAAGTATTAATTATTTAAAAAAATTAAAAGCCATCATTATTTGTAATATCAATACATCGAAGTCACGTAAATACAACATATATTGCAGTACAAATGCTATAGGTATCACATTTGCGAAAGTTAAAACTATTGGCATTGTAAATGACAAAGCTATTAATTTCGCTGTTTTCAAAACCAACACATAAATAAAAAAATTGACGTTTACAATACCAATAGCTCAAACTTTCCTAATGCGAGACCTATTGCATTGCAAATGCTTGTTCTTTATGCAGAGGTCCCCAAATCATTGCCAAGCAGAAACTTAACCGGAATTGCACAAGATGCCACCACCTTTTTGTGGCCAGTAACCTTTCTATATTCTAAGGACACAAATATCAATGGTGCACCTTAACCGGATTGTCAGAATTGAGGACTGTATAAGTCTCTCCAAGCAAGTGCTGATCTGAGTACACCATTTGCTCAGTCACAATAGTGACACTGGCACCAGTATCTCGCAGAGCTTCAACTTGAACCCCATATATATGTCACTGTTTTCTGTCTTTTTCCAGGTTACTGGGCCCGACAGCCAGGATTGCTATATCCACTCTACCCTATGTGACTAGTGTTGCCTCAGCAGGCTCTCTGACGTAGTCAGGGACCACCTGTGATCTCATCTGAAGGCTTGCCAATGCATTTTCTGCAGGTGTGCTAGAGGCATTCTTTTTGTTTCTACAGCTAGGGTCTCCAGTTCAGTGTTGCTTTGCATGACATTCATGACACCAAGCCTATTTGGATCCCAGGTTTCATCCTGGTACCCACCTCTGGGGTTTCAAGAGTTTTTGGGCCCTACCACCTGAACAGGTTTTTCGGGACCTTTAAAAGAACTATTTTTGTTTTTATCTTTTTGGTCAACAACTTTTCCTTTGGGGGGGTCATTTTGACCTCTTTCTTTTGGTCACCCCCTTCAGTGGTTGTCTTGGTTACTCTTGTCTTGACCCAGTAGTCTGCCTTCTTCCCCAACTGTTGAGAACAAAGTGGACCCAGTTCTACCAGATGCTGTTATCAATTCTCACAATAACAATTATTTAAAAGATACCCAGTTTATAATTAAATTGCATAGACCTTCATAGCCATGAACATTGTTACCTGTTAACCAACCACCTTGTGTTTTCACTGAATAGTCTGAAAATTCAACCCAGGACTGACCTTTGGGTTTTTCAAGTCTCCCCAAATATCACCCGGTATTCTTCAGTGGTGAGTCGAAAGCCCTCAATCAGGGTACCCTTCGCGAGGTTATGAGACTCAACCTTTTTCATCCAATGTCAGGAGTCTCTCTGTGCATTTTCCTCAGAATAGTTCCCAAAAGATAGAGAGTCTCAGATATTTTGGCTAATTTCCTGGCTTTGCAGACTCTCTCAAAAGCAGTGATCTATTTAGTGATGTCATCACCATCTGCATATTTAGTGACAATCCCTCTAGGGAATTTACAGTCATACAAATCTTCTCTCTCCCTAGTTATAAAATTACTTCCACCAGAGATAGGTCCTAGGCCAATTCTTTTTTTTATTTCTGTGTCCAGGAGTTGAGCTTCTACGTTTAATCTCCTGGCCAACCTTTATAAAAGGAGGTTATCCTCTGTGGACCCTTCCTCTGTTTCTGAGTGGGTGGACTTTACCCCCTCCTCAGAATTATCTTCATTATTGTGCAGATCTTCACATTCAGATTCAGGTGCTAACTCTGGGTCATCTCTCTCAAACTGTGTGAATATTAATCTAAGTTTGTCATTGTTAGCATGTTTGCTAGTTTTGATAGCATAACTTTTACAGAGGTCCATGAGACTGGTGTAGGCCAGGTCCATGTAAGGGGCTAGGTTGAGTTCCTGAGCCTGGTTGTTGGTATCACCCATTATTTGTACTGAAGTTGGTACCTTTTTGGATTTAGAAAACAAATGATTTGCCTAACTACAGTAAAAACTTTTACATTTTACCACTCAGTTTCAGAAACTTTTTGCCAAGGCCCTATCAGTTAATTTTAGAAATTTAGAAAATTAGACCACTGAAAAAAGTACAACCAAACTAGAGAGCATTTTTTTATTTACTCATGTGGTCACTTATTGAGTGCTATCAGCAAATGCAAAGCCTTGCATCCCGCCACTGATCAACCAATGTAGGAACCCGGCATCCTTATATGGTGTACAAAAATGAAGTGACAAATTGTTGAGCTGCCCCACTGGGAAGCGTCCCTCGGGGGCATTGATAATTTCCAATTGGAAAAATCTAATCTGATTCCAAATCAACTGCAGTATTTAAATATAACTTTTTATTATTCAATATATTTATTTCTCAATTTCATGAATTGTCCACATCATTCATGTGAAAACATTGTGTGCATCAATGGTAAAGCGTCAAACAAGGTGCTAATCATCCCCAATGCATTTCGGGCATATCAATGCCCTTCGTCAGGGTGTATGTTCCTAAAAAGCATTTAAATAAGGCAAAAATGAAACGACTGTTCAGTGTGCGGGCTGTCCACTTTCCCCGGTGTTCAATCTTAAGTGTCATGGTGATAGAATTATCCAAATGTGATCTTAATAAAAATCCAAACAACTCAGGCACTGGGTGAGTGATAAATGTGCAAACTCTTGAAAACAGAGGTTTCAAAATGAGTGGTGAGTTGTAAAACAACATGCCCTGACACTCTGAATTTCTCCAATGAGCCACATTCACAGAAAAATATGCTTAGTTGTTTAACCATCCAGTGGGAGTCAGACTCTTATATACAAATTAGCCATGAAATTAAGATGGTAAGATTTCGTCCTCATTTGCAATGCACGAATGAATGAGTTATAGCGTGGCTTGTGGTGTAACAAGTTACTGTGTTGTAACTCAAACTTGCACGAATGAATAAGTTATAGCGTGGCTTGTGGTGTAACAAGTTACTGTGCTGTAACTCAAACTTGAATTCACATTAAAAAAAATAGTGCATGCACTGACCATCTGCCCAGAAAAAGTCATCCTGACTAAAAAGAGATTGAGCTCAATTCACTGAGCTTTTTGTTAGAGAACCCAATTTGTTGTCATAGGAATAAACGTTGTTGGTTGATGGAGTGTGCGCTGTTTTCAAGCAACAGCCACAACTCTGGTCAGGGTAAACCACAAAAGCCACTGAAGTAACCTGTTCTTAACCCTCTGGTACAAAACCAGGCAGGCTTAATTTAGAGGAAATGTGTAAAGTATGTATGCAACACTTAAACAATAACAAAGTGAAAAACCAACACCAGAAAAACCCCACACCACTTTAGAAAAACTGAGTAAAATTCAATAAATTATTTGAGACTAAAACAACAAAAGTCTAATGTAAAAAATGTATTTGAGACCAAAACAACAGAAGTCTAATCAGTAGAAACAGAGATATGCAACTTCAAAGGTTTCAGCACCCATTGCGGCTAAAAGCCCAAAGCATCACTTCTGGTCATCTACTCATGATAGACCAGAGGAAAGTCGCAAGTTCAGGCTGACCACAATGGAGGGCAGGCTGGATACAGGGTCCAGGTTAGTACTGCTGAAAAAGTTAGCTTCTCAAAGGCCGACGCATAGAGTTCAGTTCGCTGTGGAGGATGCGGCAAGAAGATAGGAGAGTGTCACAGACCGGGTGTTGTGGATGGTCATCACTGTAACAAAATGGTCCTGTTGGGCGTCACGGGTGGTAGATCCCGAATGAAGTGCAAATCTCATGTTGCCAATCGTTGCAGGTGGTCTCTGTCATGTGAAGAGTAGAGTTCACCAGAGCTTTGTGTTGTAGGTCATTGCGGGTGACAACATTTCAGCACAAAGTGGCCCATTCACAGCCGCAAAGAGCCCAAAACCTCATGATTTCGCCTTTGTCTTCTGAGGAGTGCAATCTGATGGCAACTGAAGACCCAGGACCCGGCGAGGTGCCCCTTGGGGACCAGGGACTCACTCTAGCAGAGGCCAACAGGTCTCAGGCAAGCACAGTTGAAGCCAGTCAGGTGAGCAGTTGGCAAGGGACCTCAGAGGCTTCTTGTGTCTCAGTAGCTCAGACAACTGACCCTTGAAGTCACTCGGGTAGCCTATGGTGAATGGAGTAGGTCCAGCCTTCCTTCTTAGAGTGCAGGGTAGGTCTTAACCAGCAGTTGAGTCCTCTGGCACAGGGCAGTCCTTATCTGTAGTGTCCACAGGTCCAGGAGTGTACTGATGAGTTGGTCTCAGGGTTACATGTGTATACCTCGTGTCAGCTTTGAATGGGGGGGAAACCTCTAGACTTCCCCCACATCTGTTCCAGGGTTTTTCCTTCTGTTCCCTGCCCTGGCTCCAAAGGTTCTGAGGTGACAATAGGCTAGTAAGAAGTTCTTTATGAGTAGGATGCGGCAGCCCTTTTTATGTGCATATGTGGTACGAGACAACTACATCCCCACCTATCCTGCCAGGATGATCCATCCTGCCCACAACTAGTCCCTCTTTGTAATACTGTCTGGGAGGAATACATAAAGGCCAGCTACCAGCCAACTACACCTAGCCATGTGACAGCTGCAGGCATCATGTGGAGAGAACAAGAGAATGCCTTTCTAAAATTAGCATTTTCAAAATTGTGCCTTAAAATCCGACTTTACCATTAAAGAGGATTTTAAATTACAATTTGTTTGAGATTAAACATGACATTTCAATGTTATCAATCAAAAATTAGCACTTATTAAAAGTAATAAAATAACCCAATGTAATCCTATGGGAGAGGTAGACCTTGAAGTAGCGAAAATGGAATTTAAGAGTTTTTCACAACCAAGACATGTAAAACCTAAAAGTACACGTCCAACTTTTTACATACACTGCACCCTGCCCAAAGGGCTGTTTGGGGCATACCTTTAAGCCGGAAACATGTTTTAGGGGCTACCTAAGTGGGTGGAACAACAAATGCTGTAGGCCCATTAGTAGCATTTAGTTTACAGGCCCTCGGTACATCTATTACTATTTCACTAAGGAATGACAAGTAAAATAAATGTGCCAGTTGAGTGTAAGCCAATTTTACCATGTTTAAAGGAATAAGCACAGGCATTTTAGCCCTGGTTAGAAAGGGTAAAGTGCACAGAGTCCTAAAACCCCCAAAACACGGGTTCAGGAAACACAGGGAGATTCTCAGCAAGCTGGAATGTTCTACACTTGTAAAATGTAATTCAAACGTGTATCAGCACGTTTGTCTCCAAGGAAGCAATTTTTATTTCTGAATAAACCATTATGCCTGCATCATCAATAAATATCGGAATGTTCCCTCCAAATCCCTATTCAGGATATACTTTTGATCTTGTCTTTAACAAATTAAAATGTGTTAAACTTAGAACTAAATAAATACAAGTGGTAGGTGAATAACCACACATGTAGTGATCACCTACATTGTCATAGTTCCTCATCAGAAGCAAACAATCCACAATTCCAACCCAAACTCTGAACTTGCAAATGCAGCAATTCCATCCACCATACAAATGAGTTCTCCCGAGTTATAGCGGGCACAGCCGCGATGCTGCTCATTCTAAGAATCCTACCTAGAGTTGAGGCTCTGGTCAGACTACCATTTCTCCAGAGGTCAGCATATTCCACACTTCTCTCCTTAGCCATAAATATTTACAGACCCATCAGAGCAGTATCTGTTTTACAGTATCCTTATATATCTAAACGCACTATATTTCTCCATTACTCAACATGTTACCAAATCTTGTTCTTTACACAACATGCACCTCCCCTTAACCACATTATATCCTGAAAGCCAGTACTCACTTTCAAAAGCTTCAGTTAACAGCCTGACAAACCTCGCCACAGCTCCAGGTTGTTTTCAACACCTTCTTAACCATATCTCCTTAACCCTTCACAACTCTCTCATAACCTTCATAGATTTACAGCCCTACCATATTTCCATTGCTCATTTATGCTGTAATATCTTCATAGTTTTCCACAGGTGTAGCATCTCTTGACAGACACCATCACTCAACTAAGGCAATACTTGAGAACACACTCCAACATCAAGAGAGTTGCCAGCGCTTGACCACAACAATCAATGACAACGCCAGTATATCTTGTCTCTAGGGCCAACTGGCTTTGCCAATTGCTTTTAGCAGTTATGTACACCATTGGGATGCTGTGCAGCATCATCACAATAAAAAATAAAGAAAGACACATTAGGGGTAACATCTTTTCACTGATGCATACATGCATCAGAAAGCATGTGCTCACCAGTGGAAGTACACAGCTGACATTTATTTTATGAGCAGATCCAAGATGAAAGATGTCATTTGGCTCAGTAAATACAAAAATATGTTTTTTTGTATAAAAGTGGCAATTAAAAAGGACTGCAGGTTTTGGTGGTGGAGGTGCCTGGTAATGCAGGAGCGGGGGAAGGGGGAAAGCAGTGCATGGTAGTGGGGGGAAGCACAAGAGACAGAGAACATCACAGAAGTACACAGGTGATAGAGAGTGTGTGGAGTGGAGGGATGGAAGCATGCTGATGAGAGATGGCAGCATGGGGAGAGAAGCACACGAGGGAGACAGCTAGAAAACACAGACACGTGTGGAGTGCTTAAACAAAACAAAACACAAGTTAGCAGTAAGGAGTGAGAAAAGCAGACAGGAGAGAAAGAACAATAAGAAAAAAGAGAAGTAGAGACTCACACAAACAAGACAGCTGGACAACACATGCACTCTTGTAGACTGCTTAAGAAAAACACGAAATTAGTTCCCTTAAAGTGAGGAGTCTAAGGACACAACTAAAGAGGTTATTCTCCACAGGAGGGACAAACATAAGATAAGACAAGCAATCTAAACAGAAGTAGGCAAATGAGAAAGAAAATAAAGCCATAAAAAGGCAAGCAATGGTTGGGCTTTTATCCCAATGTAAGATCTAGATAAGCTGATAATCCAGGCTCCATTTACAAAGTTTTGGCACAGGGCAGAGTTGCAAGGCTTCTTGCTGCACTCACCTGCATCACAAGAAAAGGGCAGGAATGCACAGTATCTCTGAGATTTGGTGCATTCTTGTCCTTTTTCACAGCAGTGGCACAAAAATGGCTTCCATGTGCCAATGCAGGCAGCCATGCACCATGGTGCAAGGATGTCTGCGTAGAAATCAGGTTGTTTTTGTGGAGGAAGGGCATTCTTTCTTCACAGAAACAACCCTTATGACACCTCTGGGGAGGTAGAGGATTTTGATGCATTCCCAGATTTATGCTTTGTTGTAAATCTGGGAATGTGTCAAAAACCAGGGGCTTTGAGTGGGAAAACCTACAGCAAAACACATGGTACGTCTCCCCAAGGCAGTGTGAAGCAACGCCGTATCTACGAGGCCATAAAAAAAAGCCATGCATGGTAGCTTTCTGTGGCCTTGTGGATATCATTCAGAGGCCTGCGGCAACAGAGCATTAATGAAATTGACGCAGCGCAGGCCTCTTGTAAATGAGATGCTTGATCTATGCAAACAGGCAGCTTGCTCTGTCATGGAGCTTCCATCTAAAATTGCTTGCTCACAACAAGAACAACTGAAGTATACAGCGAAGTGAAGGAAGGTAAGCTCTAATTAATCTCAGCAGCTGGTAAATACTCAACGTCCCATCCTGGTCCATTGTTATTTTGTATACCATCCCATCTAAGTTTGGATCCATATATTGCAAATCAGTCTGGACCCTGTTTCAATGGGAACAGCCCAGCCTGAACTGCTAGAATAGGTCCACCATGTACTCGAACACAAGCAACCCAGGATGGGTGTTGCCCTATTAGGACTCCTCAGCTGGATATAACTTGGTTCCAGCGGCTCAGTGGGTACAGGTCCCACATCTGTGCATATCCATTCCTTTTACATCACACTGAGTTATGCAAAAAAATTATGGATGGAATGCTTGAACTAATACCAGCCACTGGTAATTACTCTGGCCACATCATCCTAGCCCATTGCTATTTTGCACACCATGCTACCTCAATTTGGACCCAGCCATTTGCAAATTAGTCTGACCCTGCTTCAAGGGAAACAGTCCAGGCCAAACTGCCAGACCAGGTCCTCCCTGAACCGGAATACAAGGAATCCAAGACTGGTTTTGAAAGCTTTAGAGCTCTTTAGTCTGGCATAGCTTGGTTCCAGTGAAACTCGAAAGGACCTGCCTTGGCAGTACTGGCTGGACGTTTCCCACTGGAGCAGGGTCATGGTTTCACTCATTGGTAGTCCTACCTCACTTTTGTGCTACTGCATGAAGTTTAGCCTCTGGCTAAAATGACTTTTTAGCACAAATGCGTGAGGACGTCAGTGTTTGACTCCTTCTGCATATGGTACTGCATACTTTTTTGCCATTCACTCAATGCAGTACTGCTGATTATTACACAGCTTTGCTATACATGACATTTTATGAATCTGGTCCATACTTCTTCTCTTAAGAAATAAGGTGGTGCCCTTTCTTATTTTGTTGAAATATTACAAGAAAGAGAAAAAATCAACCAAAACTGCAAATGTAAAAACTGTACCTTCAAACTAGTAATTCAGCCTAAGCCTTATCTTTTCATTAGAAGAGCAGCTCTTCATATATCACAAACCATCAGGCTGTGCTCAGCATGGTTGTTTTCCTTATGAGGACAAGTATGAGGATTCCACATGAATTCTAATGCACTTTTCATATGTTTGGTACCATTTCCAGCATTGTGCATTACATTTCTAACATAGCACATTCTGCTGTTTTAGTTATAGATGGCATAACATCAAAATAGTTAGCCTGACTGCCCTGCTTAATTTTGGCTGCTGAGAACATCTTAAGCCACCAAGACACATTTTTTTTGCTCTCCATGCGTGGGGGCACTTGAATTATGTAATTTTACAGCCATGGCATTTTCAGTATAGTTATGCTTTTGCCACATAATAGATCATGTGCTGCATAACGTGCAGATTTTAACAAAAAATATGTTTCTACTTTAAATGGACAAAAACGACTAAACCCGAAGTGACACACTTTGCCCAGCAGTCGAATGCCCTTGGCAAAGGTTCTCTGGTCTTCTTTTCTGTTGCATATTGCTGCCTTTGGGTTTAAACTGGTACTAATGAGATGAAACATTTGCCCAAACAGTGTTAACCTGTTTGAAAAGCATGACAAAATGAGGAAGTATACTATCACAAGTGTGTCCGCGTTATGCTGCTTAATTTGCCTTTTCTCATCAACCCTCCCATATTATGTGATACAATGTGATAGAAATGATTTTGAAATGTTCAAAGAAAAATAAAATGGAGATGCCCAAAATGTAAATCTAAAAGATTTTTTCTTTATCAAATGTAGGAAATGTTGCCATTAAACTTTCTACATTTGTGCAGGCGAATTTGGTGTGCCGCTAGAATAGATATCTATGCTTAGAGTGCGGTGCACCATTAAACTCTGTTGATGCCCTGGCCTTTCTCTTTTTTTCTTTACAAAATTTGTCAGTAATATATAGGAATAAATGTCCCGCTGCATGGGTTTCACTTGAAAAGCACCTTGTTACGTTGTGTATTTTGGAAGCGCAAAAGCAGATAAACAGTGTCAGGTGTAAATAAACATCTCAAACTACATCTCGAGACCAACAAACTTCTTGACCCCTCACAGTCAGGGTTTAGGGCATTCCACAGCACCGAAACGGCCCTGCTCGAAGTTGTGGGCAACATAAGAATGACACTTGATTCCAATCAGTCTGCCATACTGGTCTTGCTCGACCTGTCTGCGGCTTTCTACACCATCTCGCATCTCATTCTTTTAGAACGTCTTGCTGAGATTGGTGTCGAGGGCTCCGCATTAGGCTGGATAAAAAGCTACCTGACTGACAGACGGTCCAAGGTTCAAGTGGGCGTTCACTCCTCCAACCTCTATGAAAACGATAAGGGCGTCCCACAGGGGTCCATACTGAGCCCTACGCTCTTTAATCTGTATGTATCCCCTCTTGCCAAGGTCATTCGATCACACGGTTTTGGGACCGTGTCCTACGCGGACGATACCCAAATACTGATCACTATCAATCAGAATCCGGATCTAACCAAACTAAGATTTAAAAACTGCATGGTAGACATCCATGATTGGATGACCAGGAACTTTCTGATGATGAACGCAGGAAAGACAGAGGTCCTGCTGTTTGGAAAGGCAGACAAAATTTTGTCCGATGACTGGTGGCCAGCCTCGCTTGGCCTATGCCCTACACCCAAATCCTCAGTGAGGAATCTTGGGGTAACTATCGACAATAAACTATCCATGTCTGATCATATCAGAAAAGTAGTAGGCACGAGCTATGGCCTTATGCGTAGTCTCAGGAAAATCTTTAAGTGGCTCCCCCTCTCAGCGCGCATGCCTTTAGTGCAGGGACTCATCATCAGCAGGATTGATTATGGGAACGCACTTTTGGCTTCAACAAACTCCACTCTGCTGGCCCGCCTACAGGTCCTGCAGAATACCGCTGCAAGACTGGTGCTTTACCTTCCCTCCCGCTCCCCTTCACTACCCTGCTTAAAAACCTTACATTGGCTCCCAATACAAAAACGTATTAAATTCAAACTGTGCTGCCTTGTCCATAAATCCATCAATGGTCATGGCCCGGTATACCTTGAACAAAAGCTTAAGGCCTACCACCCGGCGAGAACACTCAGATCGTCCTCCAAGTCCCTTCTGAGTGTCCCTAGGGTACGCACGGCTAGAAACGGTGAAAGGGCCTTCAGTAAAACAGCACCCGAGGCATGGAACTCCCTTCCCCTCCAGCTTAGGACGGAACCCGACTACCTGAGATTCCGCAAACAGTTAAAAACATGGCTCTTTTAGATCTGTCCTTGCCATACCCAGGCTTCTGCTAGGAGTTTTCTGCAAGCGCTCTGAGACCTTTGGGTGATTTATGCGCTATACAAATGTAAATGAAAAAATGAAATGAAGAGGTGCTCAGCCTCATTCGGAGTGGTGCTGCTGAAGTTTCAGGCCAAGCAAACCTAATGCTTTTTGCTGGTGTCTCTGCTCGCCTAACATTGTGTTTGAAATCTGTTGCAACTGTGCCCATCCCTGGTCTGCAACAGTCACTGACATGACGTGTTCTCAGCTCTGCTAGTTAACTGTCCCTTTGTTATGCACGGAACTGCATTTGCACATCTTTGGCTGACCTTGGCAACTCCGTGGCTACCTTTACTTCTCTGCATGAAAACAAACTGTGGAGAAAACTTGCATTCTTGTAACAAGACTCTAAAGAAACAGTTCATTTTAAATTAAACCACGTGCACATCTAAGAAATGAAATAGTAAATGTTTTATGAAAAGAACATAGGCAATAAGTATACCGCACAACAAAGTTCATCTTATGGCCAAATGCTGCTCAAATGTACATGTTGGCATTAGATGATAAAAGAGAAAATAAAGCTAGAACGGATGCAATTAGATTGTTTGCATTTTCAGAGCTCTGGCAGTTAGATAGTTGAAGCATTTCTTTTTTAAATATAAAATGAAATGTTCTGCTTAACGTTTAGCTTCACTGAGTCAGGTACAAACACGACTGGGATCAGTAAATATTTTTTTGAATAAAAAAAAAGGATCTATTCACAATAGATATGTATAATGTTTGCTATCTCTATGCTTCACAGTCGAAGTAATTATCTGGTTTCAGAGATTTACTTTTTGTTTCTATACCATAGAATTGTACAAGTTCGCCCCTATAATTTAAATTTCACCCAGGCCTACTCGGAAGTTTACAGAGAGAAGCCATATGCACTTTGCTTTAGGAAATAAATAGTCCACATAATTCACCTACCTGTTACTGTGTTTACTGATGCTATTTCCTGAAGGAACCCTTGTGTATGAAATACATAAGGAATTTCTAATGGGCAGTACACGACCTACTAACAGGTTAAGGACAAGCAATAAAATAACCCCAAGTGTTTCAGGTTGGAAGGCCTCGATTTCTGTAAATGAGCTCAAACTTCGATAATCAGCAGACTGCTTACAAAGAATACATTGCATCATTATTAAGTAATTTTTCAAGGATGTGTCATCATCTTGAACTCGAAAATGATGCATCTTGCATTTTAATAGCATGCGTGAAATCAGCAGCAGCTTTTGCTCGGGCACCTGACTCCCTTCTTGGCTGCTGTCAGTCCCATGCTGAACTACAACTCTGTTTGAAGGTGCGTTGGCAGCAGCGCCCACCCCCAACTCGGACAGATTAATCAACTCCAAGAGCTTTCAGCACCCTGATCTGCAGTCATGCTAATGTGTTTTTTGTCAGGCATAAGTGTGCGTTTACATGTCTGCGGCTGCCCATTCTAAAGTACTGTTTTGAGTTTCCTCTTAAGGCAGATTCCGACATCTACAACTAATGCAATGCAACACGGTATTTTCTTTCCTTGCAGCAAAACACATTGCAGCAAATTTGAATGTGATTCAAACAGGGTGTTGTGTGATTTCATATTTTGGTACAACATTCTTTTATGTTAATAGGCTTTCATTTATATATCACATGCACTACCAGCAAATCAGGGGCTGCTTAAAATATTGTGCTGTAAACACAGTCATTATTTCAATAGGGTGCTTGGAATTTAGACGGATCCTAACATATACTTTTAGAAACTGATGAGTTTAATGCCCAAGTATATATTAAAGGGGAATTCTGGTTAAGGATGAAAGAAAATGACCATACTTTGCCCCCTTTTTGGACATTGGTATGCCTTTTTAAAAAAAATATTTGTATTATTGTTACATCCATGAGTACTGATAAGATGATGAAGTGCACCATTTCTTAAATAGGGATTCTGTCATGTGTTGGAAATGTAAAGCAATAGTATTCAATTAAATGTGCATTTCTTAGCTTTTCAAAGAAAATAGCTACTAAAAAATAAAAGTGCAAAGTCAGTAACCTCATTTGATCAATGTTTTGCTTCTAAAAAAAGGTTCCATAAAATTAAAAAGGCCATTGTATTTAGGTATTATGTTTTCTGAAGGGTATGCCCCTTTAAAATCACTATCCTCTGTTGCTAGATGGGATTCAATCACTGAAGTGTGTTTAATATGCTGTGTGTGTTTAAGGCTGCAGTATTACCACCTGTCTACGGGGGCAGAGCGAGCAAAAAAATAAACACCCACGGTGAAACACAGGTCCCCACAAGGCAGTTTTTAAAAAGTTGTAAAAATTGGCACAGATGTTTCTGAAGTCATTTCCAATCATTTAGAAGACTTTACCTTGTGGGGACTTGGGTTCAGGTCCCCACAGTGCAATCAAGTCCCCACAGCGTGAGTGTGTTATACTCAAGTCCCCACAAGGATAGTAACACAAACACACACACACACACACACACACACACACACACATATCACATGTCCTCCGCTTTCATCATCAGGAATGGACACCAGCATATGATGTCACCAAAAATAACGCATTTCGGCCTGTTTGGACTTGATCTCATCACAATTTTTTTTGGTGCCATCATGCACAGAAAACAACCCCGTTGCTGTTTTCTTTGCATGATGGCACTGAAAGAAATTTGCTTTGAACAGTGGATTGTGCACTTTCCTAACTTTGACAGTTGGGAGTGAGATATATATATATATATATATATATATATATATATATATATATATATTCACTGAAAAACCATAGGTTTCACACCAGTTATAGTTAGCTGGACATTTTAATCATACAAAACCATTGAAATTCCCCCGTTATAGTTAGTTGTACTCACTATAACTCGCGCACCCGCAATCCACTGCTGATGATGTCACATATTACATCATTCATGTCATGGTCAGTGACATCACTGATGACATCTCAAATGACATCACTGATGACATCATCCATGTGACAATCAAATACACCTCATCACACACTAGTATAATCTTTCATCACTCACTGTAAAATAGAAAGTGTCATATTTGAAACCATTGACACACCAATAGAAATTTCTAAACACACCCACTCAGTTATTCATAGAACTATACACACATCTAATCACTTACCTATAGATTCAGTGTTATATGCAGTGAATAATCAACAGAACACTATCAAATATACTTATACGCCTATTTCAACATTACACACCAGCACACATTGTATTCACTTATAAAGATATCTTTCTGACTTATGCAAACAATTGATTATACTTACATTTACTCACCTACACACTTATACAAACACCACTTCATCTATTTATATAGATAGTAACTCACACTTAGTGTGTTATAAAATCACTATTACAAGTATACAGTTATCCATATAGTGACTCATATAATCACTAAGTCTTAGGCACACTTAATTAGATATAACTGTCACATACACTGCCTTTTTTCAGGTTTAATGGAGATGTACGATTGAGAGAAATATTCCATCACCACCACACCCATAAACATATACACTCACTGAAACAACTGTCATAACATGTAGTCTTAACCACATATACCTACTGAATGAACTATTCACACATTTTTTGGCAATCACACCCCCCCCACCAAACCACAGAGACATTCATTTACCCATACAAATACTCAGTTAAGAAACCAATAACAAATATAGTCTTTAACATAGCAATTAAGTCAAAGCAATAAAGACTTTCACACAGTTTAGTAACTACACATTATATATAGTGAGACTCTACAAATTAGTCAAGGAAACAATCAATGACACTGTTACTAAATCCGCAAAACAACAGTTGATGGACAGAATGCAGAACAATGTCATACATTCACCCCAGTACAGAGATCTGGGCCTAAATCCATCGTTTTTTTGCACTCTCGAGCTGGGGGTCTCTGTGTACAATTACGCAGATGACCTCCAGCTCGTTTTTGATCTGTCCTCTCCTACTCACTCTCTTTCTAAGTTCAGTTCTACTCTACTCTTCATTTCCCAATGGATGAGCTTTAATCACTTAAAGCTCAATCCTGACAAGACTGAGCTTGTCCTCACTGGTGGCCCTTCTAACCCTTGGTCTGCTGTTCACTGGCCCCTTTCCTTTGGCCCCCCTCCCTCCCCAGTCTCCTCCGTCCGGACCTTGGGCATTAAGATCAGCAATGATCTTACTATGCATGCGCATATCAGCGCCGTCGTCTCCGCTTGTTTCCTTTCCCTCCGCCTCATTCGCAAGATTTCCCGTTTTTTTTCTGTTGATGCCCTTAAAACTATTATTTCTGCCCTTATCACCTCCCGCCTGGATTATGGCAATGGCCTGTTCGTAGGTATTCCGGCCTACGAAACTCGCCGCCTTCAGGCCATCCAGAACCAGGCAGCCCGTCTTGTTTTGCGTCTTCCTAAGTTTTCCCACATCACCCCTGCCCTTAAATCCCTCCACTGGCTCCCTGTTCACCTCAGATCTCACTTTAAACTCGCCTGCTTGGCTTTCCGGGCTCATGCCCGATCTGCTCCCCTCTTTATCAACTCTTTAGTTTCCTCTCATGCCCCTTGTCGCTCTCTTCGCTCGTCCTCCCTCTCTCTTCTTCACGTTCCCCGCTTCCGTAAATCCCGCACCCGAGGCACCCGCTTCTCGGTGCGAGCCCCCCAGATCTGGAATTCTCTTCCCCTCTCGATTCGCTCTATTCCTATTTTTTCCCATTTTCGTAAAGCTCTTAAAACTTTTCTCTTCCTTCAGGCTTTTCCTGTCTAACTTCCCGGTTCTCTTCCAAATTATGGCTGTGTTCCTCAGCGCCAGGAAGCCGCTTGGCCGCAGTGCGCTCTTATAAATATTTGTTTCATTTCATTTCATTTCATTTCACTCCACACCACCCCAGTTCAGACATGGCCATATGCAAATCAGCCTTGACCCTGTGCCTCATGGGAACAGTCCAGCCCGAACTGCCAAGCCATGTCTTTCCTGGACCGGAATCAAGTATCCTAGGACCGGTTTCTGGCTATCAGCCGTCTTCAGCCAGGATAGCTTGACTCCAGTGGTGTGGAGAGCATGGGACTCACGTCTGAGCATACCCATCCCACTCGGGGTGACAAATGCAAAACAACAGTTGATGGACAGAATGCAGAACAATGTCATACATTCACCCCAGTACAAAGATCTGGGCCTAAATCCATCGTTTTTTTGCACTCCACACCAGACCAGTTCAGACATGGCCATATGCAAATCAGCCTTGACCCTGTGCCTCATGGGAACAGTCCAGCCCGAACTGCCAAGCCATGTCTTTCCTGGACCGGAATCAAGCATCATAGGACCGGTGTCTGGCTATCAGCTGTCTTCAGCCAGGATAGCTTGACTCCAGTGGTGTGGAGAGCAAGGGACTCACGTCTGAGCATACCCATCCCACTCGGGGTGACAAATGCAAAACACCAGTTGATGGACAGAATGCAGAACAATGTCATACATTCACCCCAATACAGAGATCTGGGCCTAAATCCATCGTTTTTTTGCACTCCACACCACCCCAGTTCAGACATGGCCATGTGCAAATTAGCCTTGACCCTGTGCCTCATGGGAACAGTCCAGTCCGAACTGCCAAGCTATGTCTTTCCTGGACCGGAATCAAGCATCCTAGGACCGGTTTCTGGCTATCAGCCGTCTTCAGCCAGGATAGCTTGACTCCAGTGGTGTGGAGAGCATGAGACTCACGTCTGAGCATACCCATCCCACTCTGGGTGACAAATGCAAAACAACAGTTGATGGACAGAATGCAGAACAATGTCATACATTCACCCCAGTACAGAGATCTGGGCCTAAATCCATCGTTTTTTTGCACTCCACACCACCCCAGTTCAGACATGGCCATATGTAAATCAGACTTGACCCTGTGCCTCATGGGAACAGTACAGCCCGAACTGCCAAGCCATGTCTTTCCTGGACCGGAATCAAGCATCCTAGGACCAGTTTCTGGCTATCAGCCGTCTTCCGCCAGGATAGCTTGACTCCAGTGGTGTGGAGAGCATGGGACTCACGTCTGAGCATACCCATCCCACTCGGGTCGACAAATGCAAAACATCAGTTGATGGACAGAATGCAGAACAATGTCATACATTCACCCCAGTACAGAGATCTGGGCCTAAATCCATCGTTTTTTTGCACTCCACACCACCATTCACCATCCACACATTTATATTTATATATCCACTTATTCTTCAATGCAAAGTAGTGTTATGCTATGTTATGTTATGTTATGTTAGTCTAAATTTGTAGAGCGCACGTTCACCGTATGGTTTCTTGGCGCTGTGTGTGCCGCTGGGGAACCCGTCCTGGCTTTCCCTGTGAGATGGTCCCTGTTGGGCATCCCCAAGGTGAAGCTAGGCATCCCCAGCAGCGAGGGGGCCGTTGTGGAGATTAAGCAAGCTATTGCCCAGAGTTGCAGCGTGGGACCCATGGTTAGAGAGGCACCAAGGCGAGATTTATCGAGCCCGCTGACATTGGTTCCGTACCCTGCCGCGTCGGGAATTGAACACTGGTCCCGGGCCGACCTCTGCTTCTGGGTCTGGCGCCTTTAACCGGTGAGCCACACTTCTCCAGTGTATTTATAATACATATTTAAATATCAAAGCAAACCACATTCACTGGATGATGTCATCAGTGATGTCATCAGTGATGTCATCAGTGATGTCACTGACCATGTCATGAATGATGTAATATGTGACATCATCAGCAGTGGATTGCGGGCGCACAAGTTATAGTGAGTACAACTAACTATAACGGGGGAATTTCAAAGGTTTTGTATGAGTAAAATGTCCAGCTAACTATAACTGGTGTGAAACCTATGTTTTTTTCAGTGAATTTCAAAGGTTTTTAAAATGCTAATTCCTAACTATAACGAGTGTGAAACCTATGGGGCCTTATTTACGAGCACATTGCGCCTCCGGAACGTCACTTTTTGTGACGTTCCGGTAGCGCAGAAGACTGAGTGATATTTATCAGGCAGGACTAAGCCACTTTTTGTGGCGTAATCCTGCCTGATAAATATCAGTCCCTTTAACGCAGTGTCCTGCGTTAAAGGGGCGTGCAATGGGTATTGCTGGGGGCATTCCCAGCAGCATCCATGGACTTGAGTAATTTATAGCATCCTCAAAGTCAGTCTTTCAAAAATTCCAAAGTATAGGACATGATAATCCAAATCCAAATGTTTCTCAAGAAAAGTCATAAACCGTGTCCGTGGGTTATATCTGCCCAAACGCCGATATTCCAAACGATTGAAAATGACTTTTCTTGAGAAACATTTGGATTTGGATTATCATGTCCTATACTTTGGAATTTTTGAAAGACTTACTTTGAGGATGCTATAAATTACTCAAGTCTGCCCGAATTGTGTGGGTAAAATTGATACCTAGTCACTTTGAATAAGAATGTACTTACGACTCGTCTAACATTTGGAAGAAATATCTAGTTATATGACAACAGGATACCGACATAACTTGAAGGAAATAAGAAAGCCCTGAAGAAGTTCTGTTGTACAGAACGAAACGCGTCGGCTGGCTGTGGTACATAAACTTAAGGAAAATAAAAGCATTTGAATATACACCAAGATTCAGCACTTCAATAAGGACTCTAAGTGATATGATTTGATTGGACTTGTTGTGCAAGTGGTTCATTGCCAAACTTTGGAATATTCTCCTCTACTCTCTACTACTCACTCTCTACTACTATCTAATACTCATTCTCTACTACTCATTCTCTGCTACTCTACTACTCTCTACTACTCTCTCTCTACTACTCACTCCCTACTACTCACTATCTACTACTCTCTACTACTCACTCTCTACTACTCTCTACTCGCTACTACTCACTCTCTACTTCTCACTCTCTACTACTCTCTACTACTCACTCTCTACTACTCTCTCTCTACTGCTCTCTCTACTTCTATCTACTACTCACTCTCTACTACTCACTCTACTACTCACTCTACTACTCACTCTCTACTACTCACTCTCTACTACTCTCTACTACTCACTCTCTACTTCTCTCTCTCTACTACTCACTCTACTACTCACTCTCTACTACTCTCTACTATTCTCTCTCTCTGCTACTCACTCTCTACTACTCACTCTCTACTACTCACTCTCTACTACTCACTCTTTACTACTCACTCTTTACTACTCTCTACTACTCACTCTCTACTGATCTCTACTACTTACTCTCCTACTTATTCTCTACTACTCTCTACTACTCACTCTCTACTACTCTCTACTACTCACTCTACTATTCACTCTACTACTCTCTACTACTCACTCTCTACTCTCTACCTCTCTACCTCTCTCTACTTCTCTCTCTACTAGTCTCTACCTCTCTACCTCTACACCTCTACCTCTACACCGCTACCTCTCTACCTCTCTCTACAAGCACACATATACACATATATATATGCATATACATATGCATTTATATATATGTATGTGTATATATACATACATTCATATATAAACATATATAATCTGCATATCTATATAAATACAAATATAAATGCATGCATACATACATATATATGCATACATATGCATGTTATTTACATGAAAGTTTGAAAAACACTAATAAAAGCAAAGCTAAAAAGCCACCTCATTACAAACAGAATGGCTTTAACTTAATGAGGGCGAGATCTATTGCATTTTCAATGCTTGTTTACTTTGGTTCCATCAAGAAGGCATTCAGATGTGTTACATATTTGCCATAAATTCTGAATGTTAGCACTCTAGTTGCTCATTAGATCACTGTAGTAAAGCTACTGCTCACCAGGGAAGTCTGCTGCTGGTATTCAAAGTGCATGTTTCAGTCTGCATGTCAGAATGTTTTTAACGAAATAGAAGAGGATTTGAGAAGTCAAAATGTGCCCTAATTTTTTTTTCTTCAACACTAATCATAATTTCTATGGCAAAATGAACACCCTCATTTTGTTCCTTTGCAAATTAAATGTTTTAAGTGTTACCACTTTATTCCAATCAAGATGACTTCAGGTGAGCCATACTTTTGTAATAAGTAGGACTGTTAGCGCTCTAGTTGTTCTTTAGAACACTCTGGGAAGCTGCAGTAGAACACAAAGGAATTAACTGACAGTCTCTGTCCTTGTTGGATGTACATGTTTTACAGAGAATGTCAGACTTCAATCTCACATGACTGAGAAAGATAATGTGAATTTACAGAAAATATGCTTTCAGTTTAGCTTATAGATCCCCTTCCAAACCACTGTGGGAAAAGCATGAGATAATAGTTTTCTTTCAAACATGATTCATGATATCCCAGCAGAAGGCTTTTTCACATGGTAAAATCACATTAGAACACACCACAATTCCTAAAATGAGTATGGTACCATCAACAAATGATTTATAATGTAACTAAATGTTGCGGATTTCCTATGGGAACTAGGTCCTACCTATAACTACCTACTGGCGACTGCCAGTAGGTAAAATATATATATATATATATATATATATTCACGCTCCAAGGTTGTCCACCATGTGAGTAGCACGCGAGCGGATCCCCGTCCTCACCTACACATAAATAAAGCTGCTGCTCGCGTGCTACTCACAAGGTGGACAACCTGGAGCGTGAATATATATATATATATATATATATATATATATATATATATATATATATATATATATATATATCCCTCTGCTCCAAAACACCAGCCGGTAGCACACTCGAGCGGGTGCACAACAACGGGGGTGTGCCCGTTAATAATGTCCAAGCTCCAAACATCCAAGGGTGTTAACCCATAAAGAAGATAGCACTCTCAGGGGTCGTTCCACAGATGATTTATTACGGGAACAGTACAGCAACTACGCGTGTCGCCATAGGGCTTTTTCAAATTGTGCTTTTTTTTTGGTCGTTCCACAGATGATTTATTACGGGAACAGTACAGCAACGACGCGTTTCGCCATAGGGCTTTTTCAAATTGTGCAAAGAGCCGCGGCGCCTGTCTGCTTTTAAAAACGTCATTGTTTTAGCTAAAAGCAAGGAAGGACTATGTTACATATTTACACATGGCCGCCATCTTAACATGCAGTAACTCATATAGGAACAATGCAAGTTTACA
Organism: Lissotriton helveticus; assembly: GCF_964261635.1. Classification (NCBI taxonomy): domain Eukaryota; kingdom Metazoa; phylum Chordata; class Amphibia; order Caudata; family Salamandridae; genus Lissotriton; species Lissotriton helveticus. The sequence goes on from NC_136057.1 coordinate 1,860,333,118, forward strand.
ATGGTAAGCCTTATTATAAACGTTATATACGTATAGACAAAGAGAGAATACATTATTCCCAAAATTCATACACCCGTGATGGGTTATAATAGTCCTCACTTCACATGCTACAATCATTCCCTGAATGGGATAGACTTAAGCAAAGTCTTTATATCAAAGACCTTTTATCTCGCCCTGAATGGGCCGAATCAAACAAGTTTAAAAACCTTATCACAAAATGTATCTTACAAAATGGATGTGTCAAAAGAACATAAGGAATTTACAAAATTCCAAACACAGCAAATAACAGCAAATAAATCTCGAGAAACATGTCCTTGTAAATTACCCTAGGTGTACTGCTAGCTCTTCATGCATATTGAGACCTTTAGGATTTTTACTCTGCATATCTATAATATACCTGGATTCCAGGCGTCTGAGTTTTAATAATCTATCACCCCCTCTGATGTTGGCAGGCACACTATCCAGGCAAACATATGACAACAGATCCCTATTGCTCCCATGTTTACTGTGAAAATGCCTAGCTACGGGGTAAGATTCATCATTCTTAGCGATTGCCCGCATATGCTCCAGAATGCGCAGCTTTACTGCATTGGTCATGCTGCCTATGTAATTCAAGCCACACGGACAAGTGAGACAGTAAATTGCATAAGGCGTAGAGCATGTTAAAAATTTCAAGATGCGTTTAGGAATCGCCAAACCCGGTATTTTATAGGTGAGTGTTCGCTTGCTGAATTTGCAAGCCTTGCAGCGGCCACATGGGTAAAACCCATTGAGGACAGGTAGTTTAGGGGTTTCTCCAGGACGGAGAAAATGACTTGAAACCAGATGGTCCCTCAGGGACCTCGCTTTCCTGAAGGTGACTAAGGGGTTAGTCGGTAGATCAGCTTTTATGATGGTGTCAGAAAGGAGAATATTCCAATTCTTTTTAAAGATTTTCTTGATGAGACCCGCATTATCAGAGTAAGTAGTGATTAACCGGAACGCACCATTCTTAGATTTCACACTCACTTTGGGTTTCAACAAATCTGATCTTTTCATCCTCTTCACTCTCTCATAGACTCGTGCGAGTACCACATCATTATAGCCCCTTATTTTAAATCTGGTCATACTAGCATCCGCTGCCTTTTCAAAGTCTTCATCCTTGGAATTATTCCTTCTGAGCCTCAATAGTTCCCCATAAGGAATACTGTCAATTAATTGACGGGGATGACCGATGGTAGCGCAGAGTGTGGAATTCCCAGCAGTTTCTTTTCTATAAAGTTTAGTTTGCATTTTACCATCCTCGTCAATGTAAACTGTAAGATCTAAATAGTTTACTGAAGTGCAACTAATCTGCCCAGAGAACCTAAGATTTACATTGTTATTGTTGAGAACATCAACATAAGTGCCAGCTAACGCTATGGTGGAATCTAGGATGATAAACAAATCGTCGATATAACGATGCCATCCTATAATACGATTATTCCACTCTTGATTGGCACTGCTCCAGGCCACCTGCTCCTCCCACCACCCTACGAAAAGGTTCGCAAAGCTAGGAGCGGAGCAGGCGCCCATCGCTACTCCAGACACTTGCCTATACAGCTGTTTTCCAAATAAAAATATATTATTGTTAAGGCTGAATGTCATAAACTCCAGTAACATCTTGTTATGTTCATAAAAACGTGCTGGCCGTTTCTCTAGAAAGCTGGCCACAGCTGTCATGCCATCCCCATGAGCGATACACGTATACAAACTAGTGATGTCAAGGACCATCATACAATAGCTGGTTTTCCACTTCACCTCATTAATGCAATTTAGAAAATGCTTTGTGTCTCTTAAATAGGACTTCAAGGACATAACCAAGGGAGAAAGAAAAGAATCCACATAAATAGAAAGATTTTCTGTGACACTCCCATTGGAAGCTACAATGGGACGGCCCGGTGGATTAAGCATATTTTTGTGAACCTTGGGTAGGTAGTAAAATGTGGGGATCACAATTTGAAAAAGCCCTATGGCGACACGCGTCGTTGCTGTACTGTTCCCGTAATAAATCATCTGTGGAACGACCCCTGAGAGTGCTATCTTCTTTATGGGTTAACACCCTTGGATGTTTGGAGCTTGGATATATATATATATATTGGATATATATATATATATATATATATATATATATATATATATATATATATATATATATATATATATATATATATATATATATAACAATTCTTGCACAGGCGTATTGGAATGTCGAATTGAACACAGTCCAAAAATGGTGCTTAACGATATTTATTGTAGTTGCTGAGTCGCCGTCACGCCTTTCGGTCGCAGCTGCGACCTTGATCATACTAACGCGGCGGCACCATTGATGGAATCTATATAGTATCAGATAAGTGGATAGACATAGAAGAAATATATATGTATATAAGTAAACATAATGCCTTATTATTTCCTTCCTAATTTTGGGAACTTTTTATGTATAATATTTACATATGATTTTTAGGTCAAGCCTAGAGCCAGCGCTAATGCGCTGCTCTGCGAGACTTCTTGTGGTGAAGTAAGCAAATACAAGCCCTCCCCCACTCTCCATTCATATTTGCCATTGGCTTGTGTCATTGCCCTTCGTAAATGCAGGCTTCTGATTTCCTAATAGGCTTGTTAGTCCCTCCTTGTTATCGCCTTGTCTGCATTTGTCACCTCCCAAAGCGACTGGCCTCTTTATTTTGGTTGTTACACGGGCTGTGTTGTTTAATCTTGTAAGCACTATTTTCTTTATTGCGTTAGTCCTACTTCAGGCATGAGGATGATATTCAGCGTGGGACAATGGGAGGCACTTTTTGCAATGCCATTGGTCTTGCATTTAAATGTTTAAATGCATACATATGGCATTGCAAATATTTTTGTAATTGGTGCAGAGGGGCACGCGCACTTTACTTTAAGTTAGGGGTCGAGCCTTTCCTTTCTTCAACATGGCACAGCTCGCGCACTTCTATTTTTATTAATAACTGTGGAAATCGAATCTGTGGTGTCACAGTAGCCCAGCACATTAACTAATTTGGTTGAATAAAGTGCTCTGTTCCGGAGAGCAGTGCGCCCGGGATCAGGGCACTCTGGGAACTCTGCCGGAGACTGCTTGGGGCAGCTTCCTATGCATCTGGCCGCCAGCGAGTGGGCGGCCTCTTCCTTCTCTTGTAGCTGCATACAGCCGCTGACCTCAAGCAGCAGGTAATCAGCTGAATGTCCATATCACCCAGAAGGGCGGGGGGGAGCATGGGCAGAGGAAGCACTGGGGGCCTCATTTATGAGGCTGTGCGTCACTTTTACGCCGCCGGTGCGTCACTTTTTGTGACGCACCAGTGGCGTAAAAAATGCGCCTTGTTGCGCCATATTTACAAAGTGACGCATCTAGGTAGATGCGTCAGTTTGTAAACCCCTGCGCCACATTATACCTGCGCCAGGTATAATGTATGCAAGGGGGGCGTATTGACGCAAGAAAGGGTCGTAGAAGTGACGCAGTGATATCTATAAGATTTCACTGCGCCACTTCTAGGATGCAAATGCGTCAATATCTTACACCTGCCTCACAGCAGGCGTAAGACTGACACAGGCTCTTTCATATGGGGCTTGCCCCATGTGAAAGGACGCATTGCTGGAGTTGCGTCACTTTTGTGACACACTCCAGCAATGCGTCACTTTTGCGCCATACAGATACGTCAGAAATACTGACGTATCTGTAACTCCTTGCGCAATGATGCGTCATACTGTAAATATGACGCATCATTGGTGTCGCAAGGAAGGCGCAATGAAAAGTGACACATCACTGTTTTCACGCAGCGATGCGTCACTGTTCATAAATGAGGCCCTGTGTTTTTACAATAACATGCAGCGGCCTGAGCAGCTGAGCTTTCACATGGTCCTCAACTGGCAAAATTATCGATTCTGGACTCAGCTTGATTATCTCTGCATGGTTCTGCCCGGAAGCTGGCTTGCCAAACTTTTGCCACTTCCATGGGGTTGTTTAAAATTAGGTCCTCGTAAACTAACCGTGGCGGAGATCTTCATAATTAAAAATATGCCCCTTTCAGTAAATACACATACAACGCTTTATATCAATATAATTTAGACATTTTATTTCTCGTGAATGTCAGGCAGTAATTTGTGCTCATTCCCGTGAAACAGTGGTTTGAAACTATTGTGGGTGATAAACAGCCAAATGTAAATGCACTCTTAGAATGAAGCGTGGCCATCCTTATCCCCAGTGGACATCTCAGTTTATGGGTTATATAACGTGTCTGCTGGATTTAGTGATTGTTACATGGATGTTAAACATTGGACAGAGTAGAGTAGAGTAACTTTATTGTACAGTTAGTTAAAACTCACAATTTTTTTAAAATACACAGCTTAAAAGAAGATATATATCAAAGATAAAAGTAATTATCAAAGATTAAAATTCCCAATCGCCATGTTTTGCGATGGTATACAAAGTTCATGTTTCCAATTTACTTTTTAACCCCTTCGCTGCGGCGGCTATTCCACCGCAGCGCAAAGGGGGCGGGGCGGCGGCGCGGCGGTCCCGTGCTCGTGACGGAACCGCTCTGTCACGGCACGCGGGTGAGCTGTGCTTGTGAGGGAACAGTTCCGTCAATACCCCGCCCGCTCAATAAAACGCGCGCGCAGGCGCGAAATCAGCGCCGCGCAGGCGCGGCGGCGGGGCCGTGACGGAACCGTTCCGTCACCAGCACAGCCCACCCGAGGCTCGTGACGGAACGGTTCCGTCACGAGCATGGGAGGGGTTAATGTTGTTTGTATGGTTTACAGTCCCAGAATTGACTCTGGTGCTCTGTCTGCCTATTGGTCTGCTTCCTCTTTTTGCTTTTTCTTGAGTCTTTCCGTCGCTGCATCAAAGAATTTTGAGAGACGGCAGTTTAATTGGGTCTCCTGCGGGTTAAAACATAAGTTGACTGCCTGTCTGAAAGGTTCTGGTACCCGTCTGATTCCATACTGCACATAATAAGGATCTCCTTTTATCCAATAGGCCTGGGCAAATACATATTATATGGGTTAAGTCTTCAGATCCAACTCCACAAAGACGGCAAGTCTGATCATCTTGTTTCCTTTTCCATGATGCCAGATGAGGGAGGATTGGTAATACGCCGAGCCGCAGCTTTAGAAATTTTTCTTTTGTCTTCTGTTTCAATCCATGATCCAAATAAGCTTGAGGCTTAAGTGTTTTGTAGTCATTTAGGACTGTCCATCCATGTGCCCTCTTTGCTAGAGCTTCCTTATCTTCTGTTAGTGATATTATTTTTGTTACTTTGGTTACTACCTTTTTGAAGCTCTTATGATCTGTTGATGTGTCCCAGAGATCGATCAATTCGAGTCTTTCTAATGATTCCAACAGATACTCTCTGGCAAGAGATCGCTCTCGTCGTTGCAGCTCAATCCAAAGATGGGCGTTTAAGGTACCTTGCTCCGCGTTTCTAATCTTGTGCCAGCATTTTATGTAGCTGCCCATTCTTTCCACTGTTTGCTTTTGGAGACTGAATTCGAGGCGTATTTGGGCGGGAGATACATAGTTGGAGAGCTGAAAGATGGATCTGTAGGTTTTACTGATCACTTCATCAAGGATCGGCGCATATTTTCCAAGAGTTGAATCGCTCCCATATGTCAGCATAGGTTGAAGACTAGCTCTTAGTACTTGTAGAAGTGGTTCAGGCGTACAATCAGGCAGTACCTTCTTCAGGGGCTTCATCGCCAGATAACTCATAGTGCCTCTTCGATGCAGCGTCTCTAGTTGAGGTTTAAACGAGCCTCTGCTGTCTAATAGGACCCCAAGGTACTTGTAGCTTGTTGGATGGTCCAGTTTCTGCCCGTCCAAGTACCAACTGTTTTTCCTAGCCCTCTTGTAATTCACAGTCATAGTTCTTGTTTTTGTTAAATTGATAATTAGTCCGCTGCGCTGTGAGAATGAGCTGGTAGTATTTAGAAGGTGCTGGAGACCAATTGGAGTCCGGCTTATTGGGACCAGGTCGTCAGCGTATAGGAGATTGGACAGCGTGATTTCTCCCAGTCGGGGAGCATGCGATTTGATGCTGTCTAATTCCCCTGGTAAATCTGCTAGGAAAAGGTTAAACAGTGTAGGTGCTAGGACGCACCCTTGTTTCAGGCCTTTAAAGGTGTTGATGCGCTTAGAAAGGTGTGTCCCGTCTCCCAGCTTAATCCTGACCCAGGTATTGGTGTGGAGTAAAATCAGCTGTTTCAGAAGGGGCTGTGGTATCCCCCATTTCTCCAACTTTTGCCATAATTTGCCCCGGTCCACGTGGTCAAAAGCTGAGCTGTAGTCTATAAAACATAGGAACAGTGAGTTCTTTCCTGCTTTGGCCGCGTCTGCCAGCAGAGTTAATGCCATGACGTTGGTAATGGCTCCCTGTCCTCTACAGAATCCTGTTTGGTTTACCGGGATTATTTGCTTTGATGCTGCCCAAGATGTCAATTCCTCCAGTAGAATGCCAGCATAGTATTTTGCCTCTGTGCCTATTAGGGCAATCAACCGGTAGTTGCAAGGATTACTCCTATCACCCTGCTTATAAATTGGGTTTATGATCGATCATTTCCAGGATTCCGGGCTGGTTTCTAGCTCTTGTATGCCCATGAAGAGTGGTACTAATGTGTTACTCCAGAATTCCTGGTCATGTTTGAATATTATTGGTGGTATACCGTTTGGGCCTGGAGCTCCTTCCAATTTCCCCTTCTGTATTTGTGTTTTTATCTGAGCTGCTGTTATATTAATTTTATTTTCATTACTGCTTGTTATTGTAGTAATGTTGCCTGATCCATCTTTCTTCTTTTGATTATCTTTTCCCTCTTTGCTTTTGATGGCATTTCTGGACCCTTTTTTGATCGTTCCTGTGTCGTTGTCCTCCTGTTTACTCTCCGTTTTCTGTAGTTTCACTTCGGTGGAGTTGCCCTCTTTGGTTTTGTTGAAGTGTTTATAGAGATAATCTGCCCAAACTGCCTCTGATATATATGAGTTTATTCCGTGGTGTCCTGGCCGCCGCAGGCTGTGAATTGTTTGCCAAAATTTGGCGCTGTTTTTTAGTAAACACTCTATACTTTTCATCAAGACGAACTACCAGAAGACTGCATTACCCAGAATGCCAGGGGCGAACCTTGCCGGATAGGTGAAGCAGTGTGCTCCCACCCCTGTTGTGTATTTAAAAGGACTCCCGTGAGTCTCGGAGCTGACGAGCTCGTGGATGAAGCACCTGCGAGCCAGTGAGCGGTACCTGACCTGAGATGATTTTGGCCACCTACTCAGCAAACCCCTAAAACTAGTCTGTAATCTCTACTGACGAAGGTTAACGAACCTGAAACACCGGTGTCTAGAGATCAGCACCATCTGCGCCAACATTGGCGAAACACTCTATACTTTTCATCAAGACGAACTACCAGAAGACTGCATTACCCAGAATGCCAGGGGCGAACCTTGCCTGATAGGTGAAGCAGTGTGCTCCCACCCCTGTTGTGTATTTAAAAGGACTCCCGTGAGTCTCGGAGCTGACGAGCTCGTGGATGAAGCACCTGCGAGCCAGTGAGCGGTACCTGACCTGAGATGATTTTGGCCACCTATTCCGCAAACCCCTAAAACGAGTCTGTAATCTCTACTGATGAAGGTTAACGAACCTGAAACACCGGTGTCTAGAGATCAGCACCATCTGCGCCAACATTGGCGAAACACTCTATACTTTTCATCAAGACGAACTACCAGAGACTGCATTACCCAGAATGCCAGGGGCGAACCTTGCCTGATAGCTGAAGCAGTGTGCTCCCACCCCTGTTGTGTATTTAAAAGGACTCCCGTGAGTCTCGGAGCTGACAAGCTCGTGGATGAAGCACCTGCGAGCCAGTGAGCGGTACCTGACCTGAGATGATTTTGGCCACCTACTCAGCAAACCCCTAAAACTAGTCTGTAATCTCTACCGACGAAGGTTAACGAACCTGAAACACCGGTGTCTAGAGATCAGCACCATCTGCGCCAACATTGGCGAAACACTCTATACTTTTCATCAAGACGAACTACCAGAAGACTGCATTACCCAGAATGCCAGGGGCGAACCTTGCCTGATAGGTGAAGCAGTGTGCTCCCACCCCTGTTGTGGTTTTGTTGAAGTGTTTATACAGATAATCTGCCCAAACTGCCTCTGATATATATGAGTTTATTCCGTGGTGTCCTGGCCGCCGCAGGCTGTGAATTGTTTGCCAAAATTTGGCGCTGTTTTTTAGTTTCGAGTCGTGCTTTATTTTTGCCCAGAATTCGTCGTTCGCCTGTCTTTTTATTTCCCAGATCGCCTTTTTTAAACTTGCTTTTAATCCGCGTAAGGCTTCTTCCAGTGACTCTTTTTGAGGCCGTACGCGCTGTTGTTTCAGAGCTTCTTTTATTTTCCATTTGAGTATTTTTGTCTCCAGTGTGCTTGTCTTTCCTGGTGCGGGCTTCTGAAATTTACCTTAAGGTTTTGTTGCGTATTGGATCCCAAGGGCCTTGGTATACTCTTCCCAGGCTTCTATTGGGTTCGTGACCAGTTTACCCTGATGGATTAGATCCTTTGCATTTGTAGACAGTTCTTCTATCTTGTCTGGTTTGTATCTTATTCGTTTGAAGTCTGATGTGTATTCCGACCGGACGCTTACCCTGGCTTCCATAGGACTCTCTCTGGTTGTGCTTAGGACAATCTCTTGTGGCAGATGGTCGCTTTGATCACTAGCACCCACTTTAAATGTTTTAATGATATCAAACAGAGGGAGAGTTGCAAGTGCATAATCTAGGTGGGAGGAGATTGTTGCGGAGTGATAGGTTGATGCTGGAGGGGTATCCTCTTTGAACCGGCCATTCAGCACCCTTAGATTTAATTGCTCTAATTCCTTTAGTAATTGATTTGAGCACTTGGTTTGTTTGATTGGAAGTGCTTGTGCTTGGGTTGGAATACCCCAGGTTCTGTTAAGCTCCTGTGTTAGTTCGTCGTCCCATGTGGTTCTAAAGAGAAAAAGATTAAAGTCTCCTGCCAGGATCAAGTTCTCAGCTTCCCCCTCTTCTAAGATTCTTGCTGTTTCCTTGACCAGCTCTCTTGCGCCTATCCTTCTGTGCTTCGGATGTATATAGGAGTTAATTATAACGAGAGGGTGGTCCGACTTTCTGATGTTCATTGTTATAGCAATAGCCTGTATAGCATTTGGGACTATGGTTTTAATCTTTATCTCCTTCATTGCTCCTATTGTAAGGATTGAGGCAAAAATCATTAATCCACCTGAGCTATGACCAAAGGATGAGGTCCTAGTAGCTGGGACAATTTGCGTAGTGTATCCTTCCAGGGCTATCTCACGTTCTTCCCAGGTTTCTTGTAGTAGTATCAGGTCAAATTACCTTAAATATTTTAAAGTTTCCTGATCATCCAGTTTGTCAGTCAAGCCGTTAATATTCCAGATGCATACTCTGAGATTGTTCCGTGTAGTGTGTGATGAAGGCTGGGCAGGAATCCCTTGTCATTATCCGCCCCTATTTGTTATTGTTTGCTGTATTTTGTCCAGGTTGGGGGTTGGTGGCTTTGTTGTTATCGTTTTAGTATATAAGAGCCTCCCATGGGGGCCTGGTGACTGGCTAAGAGCTCCTTTTAAAATTGATGTTGTTTTATGAAGGTGTTCTTTTTACTCTCCTCTAAAAATGGTGTTGGGTAGGCTGGCCTCCTTCCTAGTTCCAGTTTTATTCCCCACTGAGAGAATTTATTAATTTCTCCTAGGATCCGATCAACCAGATCATTAGATGTCCATGTTGTCTTTGTCATTTCTGGTTTATACGGATCGCATATGGATTGGAATTCGATTAGAAGTAGGTCGGTTGAAGTGATGTCTTCCAGTCCCTTAATTGAATTGACTAATTTTATTATGTTTCCTCTGTTTAGGATGTCCTTTCGGCTTCTAGATTTATACTCTGGAATAAATAATAATATACCTGTCTCATTAGATGGTATGGCTCTGGTTTCTTGGGCTGAGGTTGGATTGGGGTGTATGACCCAGTTGGGGAGTTGGTCATTGTTATTTTTAAATATGGCAGGACTCTCCCTTGTTTTGGGATGTTCCCATTCCTGCTCTAGGACCGGCTGTTCCTCATTTTGTGGCCTATCCCTTAACTGGTTGACCGTATGACTCCTTACTAAGCTACGTGGGTCAATCTATTGCTCAGATCTTTCCAATTGTTGTAAGCGTTGTGCCTTTCTATCCTCATTTTGCTCAGGCTGTTCAATCACCGTCTCTAATAATTCTTTTGACATTTGAGTTCTAAGTTTGTTAGGGATCCTTGTAGTATCCAGTTTCTTGTCCAGGGTCAGAGTCCACTCCACCCGTGGAGAAAGTACCGCTGTCTCTTCTTGTTTGGCTAGGTCCTGGGATTCCGTCGACTGCCCCTCCTCTTTATGGACAACAGCTATAATTTTCCTGTTCCTGCCCTTCTTTTTTTGTTTCCGTCGGATTCGTGAGTTTGAGGGTACCTTTGTACTAGCTCTTTCATGGGATGAGGGGTTTAAGATGGGCTTTTCTGAGGGTTGTCTGGAGTTAGGGGAAAAATTCTTCAGCGCCCTCCTGAAGAAACCATCAGCAGACCCCACCGACCTCAAGAACTACCGCCCCATCTCGCTCCCCCCGTTTCCTGCTAAAGTCATCGAGAGGACCGTCAACCGACAGCTTGCCGCCTTCCTCGAGACAAACTGATCCCTCGACCCCTCACAGTCCGGCTTCCGAGCCAACCACAGCACCGAGACCGCCCTCATCGCAGCCACTGACGACATCCGAGCCCTGCTCGATAACGGGGAAACAGCGGCCCTCATCCTCATGGACCTCTCCGCAGCATTCGACACTGTCTGCCACCGCACCCTAGCACAACGCCTCAGCAACATCGTAATCCAAGAGAAGGCACTGGAGTGGATCATCTCGTTCCTCTCCGGAAGAACCCAGAGAGTCCGCCTGCCCCCGTTCAGATCCGAGGCCACCGAAGTCATCTGCGGCGTACCACAAGGATCATCACTCTGCCCCACCCTCTTCAACATCTACATGAGCCCCCTCGCGGCCATCGCACGCCAACACAACCTCAACATCATGTCCTACACCGACGACACTCAGCTGATCCTCTCTTTCACCAACGACCCAGCCACCGCCAGAACCAACCTTCACGAAGGGATGAAAGAAGTAGCCGAGTTAATGAAGAACAGCCGTTTGAAACTCAACTCAGACAAGACGGAAGTCCTCATCCTGGGACCATCTTCCTCCGCCTGGGACAACTCCTGGTGGCCCCCTGCCCTGGGCAGCGCACCCAAACCAACGGACCACGCACGCAACCTGGGCTTCATCCTGGACTCCTCCCTCTCGATGACCAGACAAGTCAACGCCGTCTCGTCCACGTGCTTCAACATCCTTCGCATGCTCCGGAAGATCTTCCGATGGATCCCCACCGAAACCAGGAAGACGGTCACACAGGCACTCGTCACCAGCCGACTGGACTACGGAAACACCCTCTACACCGGAACCACAGCCAAACTACAGAAGAGACTCCAACGCATCCAAAACGCCTCCGCACGACTCATCCTGGACATCCCCTGTCACAGCCACATCTCCGGACACCTGAGAGACCTGCACTGGCTCCCCGTCAACAAGAGAATCACGTTCCGACTCCTCACCCACGCACACAAGGCCCTCCACGACCTGGGCCCCAGGTACCTCAACAACCGCCTGACCTTCTACACTCCGACCCGCCAACTTCGTTCAACCAGCCACGCCCTCGCCGCCGTTCCACGCATCCGAAGAGCCACCATGGGAGGAAGATCCTTCTCCTACCTGGCAGCCAAGACATGGAACTCCCTCCCCATCCACCTCCGTCAGACCCAGGACCACCTCTCCTTCAGGAAGAAACTCCCCTCCCCCAAGCGCCTTGAGACCCTCCGGGTGAGTAGCGCGCTATATAAATTTCTTGATTGATTGATTGATTTTGAAACAACTTGTTTTCTGCATCTTTTGTGGTTCCGTTTGATTGGGGGTCCATAGTAACATTTCCCTCGTTGACTATGTCTATCCGGTCAGATGCTACGTTTGGTTTCAGGTTTGCCAGAAGGTTCTCTAGCATTGTTGGTAACGTTGATAGCTTGTTTATTATTGGGGAACAATCACATTCTGTTCTTGCTAACGCAGAAAGTTCTGCTGCTTCCTGTTCCCCTTTTATGAGGCCATTTAAGTCTCCTAGTTTCCTCTCAATCCCTGAGGTAAACTCAGCTAATGTTTGCAATACTGTTAGCTGCATGTCTAGTTTGTCAGATTGATATTGTAAAGCTGCTGCTGATAATTGTGTTGTGTTTAGTAGGTCTGCCCAGAAAGTGGTGAACGAGCTTTGGCTCTCTACTCTGCATGTGCTAGTGGGTTTACCCTTCCTAGGGGTTATGGTAGGTTTTAGATTGTAAGCGGCCACTAGGTTTTGCCACTCCTGTGTTGCGAGGAAGGTCATATCGCTGGCTATGGCGTCTGAACTCTCACTTTGCTGGTTATGAGGTGTATTCGGTCGGCCCATTTCTCTCTTCTCTTGAGAGCCCATTAAGGAGGCATCTTGTGTACTCCTCAGCATCGGTGGGAGACTTCTGTTTAATTGAAGTGTTGCTGTCCTTTCGTCCAGTACACTCTGGGTTTTTTGCCGTGGCAATGGGGTTGATTGATCACCCCAATCTTGTGGGTCCTGATGTTGTAAAACGATGGAAGCATCTAGTGCTCTGTCTGATCTTAACCCACTGAGAGGTGTTTCCTTGCCTTGGGAACTTTCCGTTTTAGTCGTACTGGGAGGTGTCTTCTTGCTGTGAGGGCTTTTCTGTTGGATGTCTAATGGGCTGCTGATCTCCACTGGCCATTCTGTTGTTTTGCATACTGCTCCATCTTCTTCAGTTTTTGATTTCTGCCTGCTTTCAGTTGACACCATGCGGTTATTAACAGCGTGAATGTCCGCTACTGTTATCTTTAAAGTTTTTGCAGTTTCCGGTGTTTTTTGTATTTGTGGTGGGGGATATTCTACCTTCCTGGGCTCCAGTGGTGTAGGTAAACCTTCTAGGTTCCCATAACTTTTGAAAATTGCCGTTCCAGGATCTTTTAAAAATGCAAATTTCGTGTAGATTTTTGGTTGATAGGAGTTTGAGATTTTCCTAGCCGGCTCTCCTTCTATAGTTATGAGGTCTTCAATTATATCTCTTTTCTCTCCTTTAAGTGAGTAGTTTAGTTTTTTTTATGGTTACTAAATTGTTGTCTTTACTGGCGTCCGTGCCATTCAGCCAAAGGGAGCCCATTTCTTTGCTAATTTTATTGTCGATGATGGTGTCTTTAAGGTTATCCTTTTCCTTAATGATTGTTATTTTGCTGGGTTCCTTGTCTGAAGGTGATGAAGGAGCTCCGACATCATTTGTAGCTCCCTTTTTGAGTTTTGATATTAGTTTTGTGACAGACCTTCTCACTCTTCCTGACCTCATAGCTTACCAGGTAAAAGTGTTAGACTGATAGGCTGATGGCTAATAGTTTATTGTTGGTTCTTGGTAGTTGCTATTACTGTCAGTATCAAGATCGGGGAGTTTTCGGTGACCTATGACTCACGGCAGATGTAGCTGCTCCCACTGGTTTCTGCTCCTAGTCGCTGTTCCTATGCGGTCGCAGGGACTCCGTCATAGACCACCTAGCAGTGCAAATGGAGTGAGAACTCCGGTGATAGGATGGTAAACATTGGACAGTGAAATACAGGCCCAGCTTACAAAAACCATACTTTCCATGGATTTAGTGAAAATATCATCTGAAACTAACAAGCACCAATTACCAGCTATAAGACGGGACGGGGATTTTGTTTACAGCGGTTCAGAACTTTGTAAAACGCAGCAAAATCTGACTTGAAGTGTGCAGTTTTTCTGTTTTTAAAGACCATGTCTGCGGGTCGGATGTTTTGGTTTGCACAAAACTGCGTTAATGGCTTGAGCAAACTGCGTTTATGGCTTGAGCTAATCCTTGTCAAAGACCGGGTATGTGCGACAAAATAGTGTCGCCAAGTCGATGCATGACAGAAGAAAACCTCTTCTTAAGATGCCAATAACAAAAAACCCCAAAAAAACAGGCCATCTGGGGAATATGCATAGTACATTAATTAAAAGTTTTGTTTGCCCAAGGAGGAAGGAGGGAGTAATTTTATTTGCACTCTTTTCTGCAGGTTTGAGAGGAAATCCATTTAGAGGAAAGCTGAATTTGAAAAGGATGTAAATGTGTAAATGTAGGTGTACTTATATAGCACAAACCTGTCACCCAAAGGGCATCCTGGCGCTTGCTTAGGGAACCCGTCCTGGTATTCCCCTGTGAGAAACCCCGGCAGGGTGTCCACAAGGTGAAAGTCAGGCATCCCGCCGCGAGGGGCCGTTGTGGAGATTAAGCAAGCTATTGCCCAGAGTCGCAGGGTGTGAACCCGTGAGTCGAGGAGGCACCGGGGCGAGAATTATCGAGTCTGTGGAATTTTTAGCCCAAGACCCGCCGAGGCGGGGAATTGAACCCTGGTCCAGGACCGATCTCAGCTTCCGGGTCTGCCGCCTCTAACCCCTGAGCCACACTTCTCCACCAGGATGCCATGAAAGATGATTTAGCATTGCCCCTTTTACTTCCCAATTCAGTGGCACCCCTGATGAATAGGGCCTGCTGGCCTTCCCTGCCTCCCCTGACAGTTGTTTAGGTCTCGCTGAACCAACGTGCATGCGTTGTTCAGCGAGAGTATAGTAAGGTACTTTAAAAAATGCTCCCAGTCTGCTGGCGGATCGGGCACAGTGCATGTGTGCTGGGCGAGCGCACCATTTGTCTGCCTCATTAAGCGCAATCACTTTAGCAGCGCCCCTTTGATGTTCTCGTTGTTGTGTTAATGCTTTGCTGCGCCGTTTGACTTACAATGTGCTTTCCCTTTCCACAAACTCGATGTTTGTGGTCCTTTATTTTGGAGATGCTTTTAGTATTAATGTCACACAAACATCCCCACACACACAACCCCCCCTCCACACACACACACACACAACCACACAACCCCACACACACAACCCCACACACAAACAACCCCAACCTCACACACACACACAACCCCCCCACACACACAACCACAACGCCACACACACACAGCCCCCACCCCCCACACACACAACTTTCCACACACACAATCACACACAACCCCACACAACCCCCCCACACACACAACCCCCCACACACAACCCCACACACAACCCCCCACACACACAACTGCCCACACACACGCACAACCCCACACACACACACAACCACCCCACACACACAACCCCCCAAACACATACACAAACCCACAACTACACAACCCCACACACACATAACCCCCCACACACACAACCCCACACACACAACCTCACACACACACAACCCCACACGCACACAACCTCACACACCCAGCCCCACACACACATACATCCCCCCACACACACAACCCCCCACACACACAACCCCACACACGCACAACCCCACACACGCACCACCCCACACACGCACCACCCCACACACGCACAACCCCACACACACAACCACACACACACACAACCCCACACACACAACCCCACACACACACAACCCCACACACACAACCACACAACCCCACACACATAACCCCATAAACACTACCCCTCACACACACAACCACAACCCCCCACACACAACCCCCTCACACACAACCCCCACACACAATCCCACACCATACAACCCCTCACACACAAAACCACAACCCCACACACACGCACAACCACAACCCCCCACACACACACAACCCCCCACATACACACACTCCACACACACACAACCCCCCACACACACACACTCCACACACAAACAACCATACACACACACAATCACATGCAACATTCACACACACAACCCCACACACACACGACCACCTACACACACACACAACCCCCCACACACAACCCCATACACACACACAACTTCACACACATGCACACACAACCCCCCCACACACACAACCCCACAACTACACAACCCCACACACACAACCCCACACACACAACCCCACAACTCCACACACATAACCCCAAAAACACACAACCCCACACACAGAACCCCACACACAACCCACACACACATCCCCACACACACCCCCCCACACACACAACCACAACCCACACACACAACCCCCCCCACACAACACCCCCACACACAACCACAACCCCACACACACAACCCCCACACACCACACAACCACAACCCCCCACAGACATACAACCCCCCACACAACCCCCCCACACAACCCCCCACACCCCTCACACACACAACCCCCCCCACACACAACCACACACAGGCAAACCCCCCACACACAACCCCCTACATACACAACCCCCCCACACACAACAACACACACACATACCCACACACACACAACCACACACACACAACCCCCCACACACACAACCCCACACACACACAACCCCACACACACAACCCCACACACACAACCACACACACACAACCACACACACACACAACCAAACACACACACAATCACACACCAGGATAGCAAATCATAGCTTAGCATAACAAAAGATAGTATAGCATAACAAAACACAACAAAACATAGCATTACAAAACACAACAAAACATAGCATAGCAGCACAAAACATAGCATAGCATAAAAAACAAAGCAAAGCATAACATAGCATAGCATAACAAAACACAACACAACATAGCATAGCATAACAAAACACAACAAAATATAGCATAGCATAACAAAACATAGCATATAGCAAAGCATAGCTTAACAAAACACAACAAAACATAGCATAACAAAACATAGCATAGAATAACAAACATAGCATAGCAAAACTCAACATATCAGAACATAGCATGAAAAACCACAACAAAACATAGCACAACAAAACATAGCATAGCATAACATAGCCTAGCAAAACAAAGCATAGCATAGCAAAACAAGGCATAGCATAACAAAACATAGCATAGCATAACAAAACATAGCAAAGCATACCAAAGCATAGCATAGCATATCGCAACAAAACAGAGTGTAGCATAGCATAACAAAATACAACAAAACATAGCACAACAAAACATAGCATAGCATTACATAGCATAGCAAAACAAAGGATAGCATAACAAAACATAGCATAACATAACAGAACACAACAAAGCATAGCATAACAAAACAAAACCTAGCATAACAAAATATAGCATAGCATAACAAAACATAATATAACAAAACATAGCATAGCATAACAAAATAAAGCACAGCATAGCATAACACAACAAAACATAGCATAGCATAACAAAACATAGCATAGCATAACAAAACACAACGAAACATAGCATAACAAAACATAGAATAGCAAAACAAAACATAGCATAGCATAACAAAGCACAGCATCACAAAACAAACTATAGCATAGCATAACAAAACACAACAAAACATAGCATAACAAAACATAACATAGCATAACAAAACAAAGCATAGCATGACATATAACAAAACACAACAAAACATAGAATAGCATAACAAAGAATAGCATGTCGCAACAAAACAGAGAGTAGCGTAGCACAACAAAACATAGCATAGCATAACAAAACACAACAAAACATAGCATACCAAAACAAAACCTAGCATAACAAAACAAAGCATAGCATAGCATATCATAACAAAACAAAATATAGCATAGCAAAACATAGCATAGCATAACAAAATAAAGCAAACCATAGCATAACACTACAAAACATAGCATAGCATAACAAAACATAGCATAGCATAACACAACAAAACATAGCATAGCATAACAAAACATAGCATAGCATAACAAAACACAACGAAACATAGCATAACAAAACATAGAATAGCAAAACAAAACATAGCATAGCATAACAAAGCACAGCATCACAAAACAAACTATAGCATAGCATAACAAAACACAACAAAACATAGCATAACAAAACATAACATAGCATAACAAAACAAAGCATAGCATGACATATCATAACAAATCACAACAAAACATAGAATAGCATAACAAAGAATAGCATGTCGCAACAAAACAGAGAGTAGCGTAGCACAACAAAACATAGAACAGCATAACAAAACACAACAAAACATAGCATACCAAAAGAAAACCTAGCATAACAAAACAAAGCATAGCATAGCATATCATAACAAAACAAAATATAGCATAGCATAACAAAACATAGCATAGCATAACAAAATAAAGCAAACCATAGCATAACACTACAAAACATAGCATAGCATAACAAAGCACAGCATAACAAAACAAAACATAGCATAACATAATACATAGCGTAGCATGAAAAATCCACAACAAAACATCGCTTACCATAACAAAACACAACAAAACATAGCATTGCAAAGCATAGTATAACAAATCAAAACATATCATACCATAGCAAAACATAGCATAGCATAGTCTAACAAAACACAACAAAACAGCATAGCATAACTAAACATAGCATAACAAAGCATAGCATAGCATAACAAAACATAGCATAGTAAAACAAAGGATAGTATAATAAAACACAACAAAACAGCATAGCATAACAAAACATAGCATAACAAAGCATAGCATAGCATAACAAAGCATAGCATAACACAACTTAGCATAGCAAAACAAAGCATAGCATAATAAATCACAATAAAACAGCACAGCATAACAATACATAGCATAGCAAAACATATCATAGCATAATAAAACATAGCATAGCATAACAAAACACAACAAAACATAGCATAGCATAACAAAACAAAGCATAGGATAGCATAACAAAGCATAGCATAGCATAACAAAGCATAGCATAACAAAACATAGCATAGCAAAACAAAGCATAGCATAACAAAACACAATAAAACAGCATAGCATAACAAAACATAGCATAGCAAAACACAACAAAACATAGCATAGAATAACAAAGCATAGCATAGCAAAACATATCATAGCATAACAAAACATAGCATAGCATAACAAAACACAACAAAACATAGCATAGGATAGCAAAACAAAACATAGCATAGCATAACAAAACAAAGCATAGGATAGCAAAACAAAACATAGCATAACAAAACAAAGCATTGCATAACAAAACACAACACATAGCATACACAAAACATTGCAAAACACAACAAAACATAGCATAGCATAACAAAACATAACACAACAAAACATAGCATAGCAAAGCATAGCATAACAAAACAAAACATCTAGCATAGCAAAACATAGCATAGCATACCAAACACAATAAAACATAGCATAGCATAGCAAAACATAGCATAAGAAAGCATAGAATAGCATAACAAAACATAGCATAGCAAAACATAGCATAGCAAAACAGAGCACAACACAGCATAGCATAACAAAACATAGCACAGCATAACAAAAAACAGCATAGCATAACAAAATAAACCATAGGATAGCAAAACATAGCATAGCATAACAAAACAAAGCATAGGATAGCAAAACAAAACATAGCATAGCATAACAAAACAAAACAGGGCATAGCAAAACACAACAAAACATTGCATAGCATACAAAACACAACACAACAAAACATAGCATAACATAACAAAAATTGGCATAACACAACAAAGCATAGCATAACAAAGCATAGCAAAACAAATCATTGCATTGTAGAACAAAAGATAGCATAGCATAACAAAACACAACAAAACATAGCAGAACAAAGCATAGTATAACATAAAAAAACATAGCATGACATAACAAAACAAAGCATAGCATAACACAACATAGCAAAACACAACAAAACATATAGCATAGCAAAACATAGCATAGCATCACAAAACACAACAAAACATAGCATAGCATAACAAAACAAAGCATAGCATAGCACAACAAAACATAGCACAACAAAGCATATCATAGCAAAACAAAGCACAGCATAATAAAACACAACAAAACATAGCATAGCATAACAAAACATAGCATAGCATAACAAACCATAGCATAGCAAAACACAACAAAACACAGCATAGCATAACAAAGCATAAATTAGCATAACAAAACATAGCATAGCATAGCATAGCATAACAAAGCATAAATTAGCATAACTAAACATAGCATAGCATAGCATAGCAAAACAAAGCATAGGATAGCAAAACAAAACATAGCATAGCATAACAAAACATAGCATAACATAACCAAACATAGCATAGCATAACAAAGCACAACAACACATAGCATAGGAAAACATAGCAAAACACACCAAAACATAGCATAGCTTAACAAAACACAACAAAACATAGCATAGCAAAACAAAACAAAACATATAATAGCATAGCAAAACATAGCATAGCATACCAAACACAACAAAACATAGCATAGCATAACAAAACATAGCATAACACAACATAGCATCGCAAAACATAACAAAACATAGCATAACTAAACAAAGCATAGCATAACAAAGCATAGCATAGCATAACAAAACACAACAGAACATAGCATAGCATAACACAACAAAGCACAGGATAGCAAAACAAAATATAGCATAGCATAACAAAACACAACAAAGCATAGCATAACAAAACAAAGCATAGAATAGCAAAACAAAGCATTAACTTAACAAAACAAAGCATAGGATAGCAAAACAAAACATAGAATAACAAAACAAAGCATAGCATAAACAACACATAGCATTACAAAACATAGCAAAACACAACAAAGCATAGCATAACAAAACACAACAAAACAAAGCATAACAAAACATAAAATAGAAAAGCATAGCATAACATAACAAAACATATCATAGCATAGCAAAACTTAGCATAGCATACCAAACACAACAAAACATAGCATAGCATAACAAAACAAAACAAAACATAGCATAACAAAACACAACATAGAATAGCAAAACATAGCATAACATACCAAACACAACAAAACATAGCATAGCATAACAAATCACAACAAAACATAGCATAACAATACAAAACATAGCATAGCAAAGCATAGCATAACAAAACAAAACATCTAGCATAGCAAAACATAGCATAGCATACCAAGCACAATAAAACATAGAATAGCATAACAAAACATAGCATACCAAAGCATAGAATAGCATATTAAAGCATAGCATAACAAAACTTAGCATAGCAAAACAAAGCATAGCATAATAAAACACAATAAAACAGCATAGCATAACAAACCATAGCATAGAAAAACAAAGCATAGCATAGCAAAACATATCATAGCATAACAAAACATAGCATAGCATAACAAAACACAACAAAACATAGCATAGCATAGCATAACAAAACAAAGCATAGGATAGCATAACAAAGCATAGCATAGCAAAACAAAGCATAGCATAATAAAACACAATAAAACAGCACAGCATAACAAAACATAGCATAGCAAAACACAACAAAACATAGCATAGAATAACAAAGCATAGCATAGCAAAACATAGCATAAGAAAGCATAGCATAGCATAACAAAACATAGTATTGCAAAACATAGCTTAGCAAAACAAAGCATAGCATAGCAAAACACAGCAAAACACAGCATAGCATAACAAAGCATAAATTAGCATAACAAAACATAGCATAGCATAGCATAGCATAACAAAGCATAAATTAGCATAACTAAACATAGCATAGCATAGCATAGCAAAACAAAGCATAGGATAGCAAAACAAAACATAGCATAGCATAACAAAACATAGCATAACATAACCAAACATAGCATAGCATAACAAAGCACAACAACACATAGCATAGGAAAACATAGCAAAACACACCAAAACATAGCATAGCTTAACAAAACACAACAAAACATAGCATAGCAAAACAAAACAAAACATATAACAGCATAGCAAAACATAGCATAGCATACCAAACACAACAAAACATAGCATAGCATAACAAAACATAGCATAACACAACATAGCATCGCAAAACATAACAAAACATAGCATAACTAAACAAAGCATAGCAT
Organism: Lissotriton helveticus; assembly: GCF_964261635.1. Taxonomy (NCBI): domain Eukaryota; kingdom Metazoa; phylum Chordata; class Amphibia; order Caudata; family Salamandridae; genus Lissotriton; species Lissotriton helveticus. The sequence goes on from NC_136057.1 coordinate 1,860,355,176, forward strand.
AACAAAGCATAGCATAGCATAACAAAACACAACAGAACATAGCATAGCATAACACAACAAAGCACAGGATAGCAAAACAAAATATAGCATAGCATAACAAAACACAACAAAGCATAGCATAACAAAACAAAGCATAGAATAGCAAAACAAAGCATTAACTTAACAAAACAAAGCATAGGATAGCAAAACAAAACATAGAATAACAAAACAAAGCATAGCATAAACAACACATAGCATTACAAAACATAGCAAAACACAACAAAGCATAGCATAACAAAACACAACAAAACAAAGCATAACAAAACATAAAATAGAAAAGCATAGCATAACATAACAAAACATATCATAGCATAGCAAAACTTAGCATAGCATACCAAACACAACAAAACATAGCATAGCATAACAAAACAAAACAAAACATAGCATAACAAAACACAACATAGCATAGCAAAACATAGCATAACATACCAAACACAACAAAACATAGCATAGCATAACAAATCACAACAAAACATAGCATAACAATACAAAACATAGCATAGCAAAGCATAGCATAACAAAACAAAACATCTAGCAGAGCAAAACATAGCATAACATACCAAGCACAATAAAACATAGAATAGCATAACAAAACATAGCATACCAAAGCATAGAATAGCATATTAAAGCATAGCATAACAAAACTTAGCATAGCAAAACAAAGCATAGCATAATAAAACACAATAAAACAGCATAGCATAACAAACCATAGCATAGAAAAACAAAGCATAGCATAGCAAAACATATCATAGCATAACAAAACATAGCATAGCATAACAAAACACAACAAAACATAGCATAGCATAGCATAACAAAACAAAGCATAGGATAGCATAACAAAGCATAGCATAGCAAAACAAAGCATAGCATAATAAAACACAATAAAACAGCACAGCATAACAAAACATAGCATAGCAAAACACAACAAAACATAGCATAGAATAACAAAGCATAGCATAGCAAAACATAGCATAAGAAAGCATAGCATAGCATAACAAAACATAGTATTGCAAAACATAGCTTAGCAAAACAAAGCATAGCATAGCAAAACACAGCAAAACACAGCATAACATAACAAAACATAGCATAGCATAACAAAAAACAGCATAGCATAACAAAATAAAGCATAGGATAGCAAAACATAGCATAGCATAATAAAACAAAGCATAGGATAGCAAAACAAAACATAGCATAGCATAACAAAACAAAACAGAGCATAGCAAAACACAACAAAGCATAGCATAGCATACAAAACACAACAAAACATAGCATAGCACACAAAACACAACAAAACATAGCATAACATAACAAAACATAGCATGACAAAACAAAGCATAGCGTAACGTAACAAAGCATAGCAAAACAAATCATAGCATAGTATAACAAAACATAGCATAGCATAACAAAACACAACAAAACACAGCAAAACAAAACATAGCATAACAAAACATAGCATACCATAACAAAACAAAGCATAGCATAACAAAACATAGCAAAACACAACAAAGCATATCATAGCATAGCAAAACATAGCATAGCATAACAAAACAAAGCATAGCATAGCATAACAAAACATAGCATAACAAAGCATAGCATACCATACGAAAACATAGCATAACAAAACATAGCATAGCATAACAAAGCATAGCCTAGCAAAACACAACAAAACATAGTATAGCATAACAAAGCATAACATAGCATAACAAAACATAGCATAGCATAGCATAACAAAATAAAACCTAGGATAGAAAAACAAAACATAGCATAGCAAAACAAAACATAGCATAGCAAAGCATAGCGCAACAAAACAAAACATATCATAGCATAGCAAAACATAGCATAGCATACCAAACACAACAAAACATAGCATAGCATAACAAAACAAAACATAGCATAACAAAACAAAACAAAACATAGCATAGCATAACAAAACAAAGCATAGGATAGCAAAACAAAACATAGCATAACAAAACAAAGCATTGCATAACAAAACACAACACATAGCATACACAAAACATTGCAAAACACAACAAAATATAGCATATCATAACAAAACATAACACAACAAAACATAGCATAGCAAAGCATAGCATAACAAAACAAAACATCTAGCATAGCAAAACATAGCATAGCATACCAAACACAATAAAACATAGCATAGCATAACAAAACATAGTATAAGAAAGCATAGCATAGCATAACAAAACATAGCATAGCAAAACATAGCATAGCATAGCAAAACAGAGCACAACACAGCATAACATAACAAAACATAGCACAGCATAACAAAAACAGCATAGCATAACAAAATAAACCATAGGATAGCAAAACATAGCATAGCATAACAAAACAAAGCATAGGATAGCAAAACAAAACATAGCATAGCATAACAAAACAAAACCGAGCATAGCAAAACACAACAAAGCATAGCATAGCATACAAAACACAACAAAACATAGCATAGCATACAAAACACAACAAAACATAGCATAACATAACAAAAATTGGCATAACACAACAAAGCATAGCATAACAAAGCATAGCAAAACAAATCATTGCATTGTAGAACAAAAGATTGCATAGCATAACAAAACACAACAAAACATAGCAGAATAAAGCATAGCATAACATAAAAAACATAGCATAACATAACAAAACAAAGTATAGCATAACACAACATAGCAAAACACACCAGAACATATAGCATAGCAAAACATAGCATAGCATAACAAAACACAACAAAACATAGCATAACAAAACAAAACATAAAATAGAAAAGCATAGCATAACATAACAAAACATATCATAGCATAGCAAAACTTAGCATAGCATACCAAACACAACAAAACATAGCATAGCATAACAAAACAAAACAAAACATAGCATAACAAAACAAAACATATCATAGCAAAGCATAACAAAACAAAAAATATACCATAGCAAAACAAAGCATAGCATACCAAACACAACAAAACATATCATAGCATAACAAAACATAACATAACAAAGCATAGCATAGCAAAAAAACCATAGCATAGCATAACAAACAGCATAGCGTAACAAAACACAGCATAGCATAGTATACCAAAACAAAACATACAATAGCAAAACAAAACATAGCAAAACACAACAAAACATAACATAGCATAACAAAACAAAACATAGCATAGCAAAACATAGCATAACATACCAAAAACAACAAAACATAGCATAGCATAACAAATCACAACAAAACATAGCATAACAAGACAAAACATAGCATAGCAAAGCATAGCATAACAAAACAAAACATCTAGCATAGCAAAACATAGCATAGCATACCAAGCACAATAAAACATAGAATAGCATAACAAAACATAGCATACCAAAGCATAGCATAGCATATTAAAGCATAGCATAACAAAACTTAGCATAGCATAATAAAACACAATAAAACAGCATAGCATAACAAAACATAGCATAGCAAAACACAACAAAACATAGCATAGAATAACAAAGCATAGCATAGCAAAACATAGCATAAGAAAGCATAGCATAGCATAACAAAACATAGTATTGCGAAACAAAGCTTAGCAAAACAAAGCATAGCATAGCAAAACACAGCAAAACACAGCATAACATAACAAAGCATAGCATAGCATAACAAAAAACAGCATAGCATAACAAAATAAAGCATAGGATAGCAAAACATAGCATAGCATAATAAAACAAAGCATAGGATAGCAAAACACAACAAAGCATAGCATAGCATACAAAACACAACAAAACATAACATAGCACACAAAACACAACAAAACATTGCATAACATAACAAAACATAGCATGACAAAACAAAGCATAGCGTAACGTAACAAAGCATAGCAAAACAAATCATAGCATAGTATAACAAAACATAGCATAGCATAACAAAACACAACAAAACATAGCAGAACAAAACATAGCATTACAAAACATAGCATACCATAACAAAACATAGCATAGCATAACAAAACAAAGCATAGGATAGCAAAACAAAACATATCATAGCATAGCAAAACATAGCATAGCATAACAAAACAAAGCATAGCATAGCATAACAAAACATAGCATAACAAAGCATAGCATACCATACCATACCAAAACATAGCATAACAAAACATAGCATAGCTAAACAAAGCACAGCATAATAAAACACAACAAACCATAGCATAGCATAACAAAACATAGCATAGCATAACAAAGCATAGCCTAGCAAAACACAACAAAACATAGTATAGCATAACAAAGCAAAACATAGCATAACAAAACATAGCATAGCATAGCATAACAAAATAAAACCTAGGATAGAAAAACAAAACATAGCATAGCATAACAAAACAAAGCATAGGATAGCAAAACAAAACATAGCATAGCAAAGCATAGCGTAACAAAACAAAACATATCATAGCATAGCAAAACATAGCATAGCATACCAAACACAACAAAACATAGCATAGCATAACAAATCACAACAAAACATAGCATAACAATACAAAACATAGCATAGCAAAGCATAGCATAACAAAACAAAACATCTAGCATAGCAAAATATAGAATAGCATACCAAACACAATAAAACATAGCATAGCATAACAAAACATAGCATAACAAAGCATAGCATAGCATACCAAAGCATAGCATAACAAAACTTAGCATAGCAAAACAAAGCATAGCATAATAAAACACAATAAAACAGCATAGCATAACAGAACATAGCATAGCAAAACACAAAAAAACATAGCATAGAATAACAAAGCATAGCATAGCAAAACATATCATAGCCTAGCAAAACATAGCATAGCATAACAAAACACAACAAAACATAGCATAGCATATCACAACAAAGCATAGGATAGCATAAAAAAGCATAGCATAGCATAACAAAGCATAGCATAACAAAACTTAGCATAGCAAAACAAAGCATAGCATAATAAAACAGCATAGCATAACAAAACATATCATAGCAAAACGCAACAAAACATAGCATAGAATAACAAAGCATAGCATAGCAAAACATATCATAGCATAACAAAACATAGTATAGCATAACAAAGCATAACATAGCATAACAAAAACATAGCATAGCATAGCATAACAAAATAAAACCTAGGATAGAAAAACAAAACATAGCATAGCATAACAAAACAAAGCATAGGATAGCAAAACAAAACATAGCATAACAAAACATAGCATAACATAACCAAACATAGCATAGCATAACAAAACAAAACATAGAATAGAAAAGCATTGCATAAGATAACAAAACATATCATAGCATAGCAAAACATAGCATAGCATACTAAACACAACAAAACATAGCATAGCATAACAAAACACACCAAAACATAGCATAACAAAACATAATGTACCATAGCAAAGCATAACAAAACAAAACATATACCATAGCAAAACAAAGCATGGCATACCAAACACAACGAAATATAGCATAGCATAACAAAACATAGCATAAGAAAACATAGCATAGCATAACAAAACATAGCATAACAAAACATAGCATAGCAAAACAAAGCATAGCATAATGAAACACACCAAAACATATCATAGCATAACAAAACATAGCATAACAAAGCATAGCATAGCAAAAGAAATAGCATAGCATAACAAACAGCATAGCGTAACAAAACAAAGCATAACATAGTATGACAAAACAAAGCATACAATAGCAAAACAAAACATAGCATAACAAAACAAAGCATAGCATAACAAAACACAACACATAGCATACACAAAACATAGCAAAACATAGCATAGCATAACAAAACACAACATAGCATAACAAAACAAAACATAGCATAGCAAAGCATTGCATAACAAAACAGAACATATCATAGCATAGCAAAACATAGCATAGCATACCAAACACAACAAAACATAGCATAGCATAACAAATCACAACAAAACATAGCATAACAATACAAAACATAGCATAGCATAACAAAACAAAACATCTAGCATAGCAAAACATAGCATAGCATACCAAACACAATAAAACATAGCATAGCATAACAAAACATAGCATAACAAAGCATAGCATAGCATAACAAAGCAGAGCATAACAAAACTTAGCATAGCAAAACAAAGCATAGCATAATAAAACACAATAAAACAGCATAGCATAACAAAACATAGCATAGCAAAACACAACAAAACATAGCATAGAATAACAAAACATAGCATATCATATCATAGCATAACAAAACATAGCATAGCATAACAAAACACAACAAAACATAGCATAGCAGAACAAAACAAAGCATAGGTTCGCATAAGAAAGCATAGCATAGCATAACAAAGCATAGCATAACAAAACAAAACATCTAGCATAGCAAAACATAGCATAGCATACCAAACACAATAAAACATAGCATAGCATAACAAAGCATAGCATAACAAAGCATAGCATAGCATAACAAAGCAGAGAATAACAAAACTTAGCATAGCAAAACAAAGCATAGCATAATAAAACACAATAAAACAGCATAGCATAACAAAACATAGCATAGCAAAACACAACAAAACATAGCATAGAATAACAAAACATAGCATATCATATCATAGCATAACAAAACATAGCATAGCATAACAAAACACAACAAAACATAGCATAGCATAACAAAACAAAGCATAGGATAGCATAAGAAAGCATAGCATAGCATAACAAAGCATAGCATAACAAAACTTAGCATAGCAAAACAAAGCATAGCATAATAAAACAGCATAGCATAACAAAACATAGCATAGCAAAACACAACAAAACATAGCATAGAATAACAAAGCATAGCATAGCAAAACATATCATAGCATAACAAAACATAGTATAGCATAACAAAGCATAACATAGCATAACAAAACATAGCATAGCATAGCATAACAAAACAAAGCATAGGATAGCAAAACAAAACATAGCATAGCATAACAAAACAAAGCATAGGATAGCAAAACAAAACATAGCATAACAAAACAAAGCATAGCATAACAAAACAAAGCATAGCATAACAAAACACAACACATAGCATACACAAAACATAGCAAAACACAACAAAACATAGCATGCATAACAAAACACAACATAGCATAACAAAACAAAACATAGCATAACAAAGCATAGAATAGCATAACAAAGCAGAGCATAACAAAACTTAGCATAGCAAAACAAAGCATAGAATAATAAAACACAATAAAACAGCATAGCATAACAAAACATAGCATAACAAAGCATAGCATAGCATAACAAAGCAGAGCATAACAAAACTTAGCATAGCAAAACAAAGCATAGCATAATAAAACACAATAAAACAGCATAGCATAACAAAACATAGCATAGCAAAACACAACAAAACATAGCATAGAATAACAAAACATAGCATATCATATCATAGCATAACAAAACATAGCATAGCATAACAAAACACAACAAAACATAGCATAGCAGAACAAAACAAAGCATAGGTTCACATAAGAAAGCATAGCATAGCATAACAAAGCATAGCATAACAAAACTTAGCATAGCAAAACAAAGCATAGCATAATAAAACAGCATAGCATAACAAAACATAGCATAGCAAAACACAACAAAACATAGCATAGAATAACAAAGCATAGCATAGCAAAACATATCATAGCATAACAAAACAAAACATAGCATAGAAAAGCATAGCATAACAAAACAAAACATATCATAGCATAGCAAAACATAGCATAGCATACCAAACACAACAAAACATAGCATAGCATAACAAATCACAACAAAACATAGCATAACAATACAAAACATAGCATAGCAAAGCATAGCATAACAAAACAAAACATCTAGCATAGCAAAACATAGCATAGCATACCAAACACAATAAAACATAGCATAGCATAACAAAACATAGCATAACAAAGCATAGCATAGCATAACAAAGCAGAGAATACCAAAACTTAGCATAGCAAAACAAAGCATAGCATAATAAAACACAATAAAACAGCATAGCATAACAAAACATAGCATAGCAAAACACAACAAAACATAGCATAGAATAACAAAAGATAGCATATCATATCATAGCATAACAAAACATAGCAGAGCATAACAAAACACAACAAAATATAGCATAGCATAACAAAACAAAGCATAGGATAGCATAAGAAAGCATAGCATAGCATAACAAAGCATAGCATAACAAAACTTAGCATAGAAAAACAAAGCATAGCATTATAAAACAGCATAGCATAACAAAACATAGCATAGCAAAACACAACAAAACATAGCATAGAATAACAAAGCATAGCAGAGCAAAACATATCATAGCATAACAAAACATAGTATAGCATACAAAGCATAACATAGCATAACAAAACATAGCATAGCATAGCATAACAAAACAAAACATAGGATAGCAAAACAAAACATAGCATAGCATAACAAAACAAAGCATAGGATAGCAAAACAAAACATAGCATAACAAAACAAAGCGTAGCATAACACAACACAACACATAGCATACACAAAACATAGCAAAACACAACAAAACATAGCATGCATAACAAAACACAACATAGCATAACAAAACAAAACATAGCATAGCAAAGCATAGCATAATAAAACAAAACATATCATAGCATACCAAAACATAGCATAGCATACCAAACACAACAAAACATAGCATAGCATAACAAATCACAACAAAACATAGCATAACAAAACAAAACATAGCAAAGCATAGCATACCAAAACAAAACATCTAGCATAGCAAAACATAGCATAGCATACCAAACACAATAAAACAGCATAGCATAACAAAACATAGCATAAGAAAGCATAGCATAGCATAACAAAACATTGCATAGCATAGCAAAACATAGCTTAGCAAAACAAAGCATAGTATAGCAAAACACATCAAAACACAGCATAACATAACAAAACATAGCATAGCATAACAAAAAACAGCATAGCATAACAAAATAAAGCATAGGATAGCCAATCAAAACATAGTAGCATAACAAAACAAAACAGAGCATAGCAAAACACAACAAAGCATAGCATAGCATACAAAACACAAAACATAGCATAGCATACAAAACACAACAAAACATAGCAGAACATAACAAAATATAGCATGACAAAACAAAGCATATCGTAATGTAACAAAGCATAGCAAAACAAATCATAGCATAGTATAACAAATCATAGCATAGCATAACAAAACACAACAAACCATAGCAGAACAAAACATAGCATAACATAACAAAACATAGCATACCATAACAAAACAAAGCATAGCATAACAAAACATAGCAAAACACAACACAACATATCATAGCATAGCAAAACATAGCATAGCATAACAAAACACAACAAAACATAGCATAGCATAAAAAACAAAGCATAGCATAGCATAGCATAACAAAACATAGCATAACAAAGCATAGCATAGCATAACAAAACATAGCATAACAAAACATAGCATAGCAAAACAAAGCACAGCATAATAAAACACACCAAAACATAGCATAGCATAACAAAACATAGCATAGCATAACATAGCAAAACACAACAAAACATAGTATAGCATAACAAAGCATAACATAGCATAACTAAACATAGCATAGCATAGCATAACAAAATAAAGCATAGGATAGCAAAACAAAACATAGCATAGCATAACAAAACATAGCATAAGATAACCAAACATAGCATAGCATAACAAAGCACAACAACACATAGCATAGGAAAACATAGCAAAACACAACAAAACATAGCATAGCTTAACAAAACACAACAAAACATAGCATAGCAAAACAAAACAAAACATATCATAGCATAGCAAAACATAGCATAGCAAAACATAGCATAGCATACCAAACACAACAAAACATAGCATCACAAAACATAACAAAACATTGCATAACAAAACATAGCATAGAATAACAAAGCATAGCATAGCAAAACAAAACATAGCATAATATAACCAAGCATAGCATAGCATAACAAAGCACAACAACACATAGCATAGGAAAACATAGCAAAACACAACAAAACATAGCATAGCTTAACAAAACACAACAAAACATAGCATAAGAAAGCATAGCATAGCATAACAAAACATTGCATAGCATAGCAAAACATAGCTTAGCAAAACAAAGCATAGTATAGCAAAACACATCAAAACACAGCATAACATAACAAAACATAGCATAGCATAACAAAAAACAGCATAGCATAACAAAATAAAGCATAGGATAGCCAATCAAAACATAGTAGCATAACAAAACAAAACAGAGCATAGCAAAACACAACAAAGCATAGCATAGCATACAAAACACAAAACATAGCATAGCATACAAAACACAACAAAACATAGCAGAACATAACAAAATATAGCATGACAAAACAAAGCATATCGTAATGTAACAAAGCATAGCAAAACAAATCATAGCATAGTATAACAAATCATAGCATAGCATAACAAAACACAACAAACCATAGCAGAACAAAACATAGCATAACATAACAAAACATAGCATACCATAACAAAACAAAGCATAGCATAACAAAACATAGCAAAACACAACACAACATATCATAGCATAGCAAAACATAGCATAGCATAACAAAACACAACAAAACATAGCATAGCATAAAAAACAAAGCATAGCATAGCATAGCATAACAAAACATAGCATAACAAAGCATAGCATAGCATAACAAAACATAGCATAACAAAACATAGCATAGCAAAACAAAGCACAGCATAATAAAACACACCAAAACATAGCATAGCATAACAAAACATAGCATAGCATAACATAGCAAAACACAACAAAACATAGTATAGCATAACAAAGCATAACATAGCATAACTAAACATAGCATAGCATAGCATAACAAAATAAAGCATAGGATAGCAAAACAAAACATAGCATAGCATAACAAAACATAGCATAAGATAACCAAACATAGCATAGCATAACAAAGCACAACAACACATAGCATAGGAAAACATAGCAAAACACAACAAAACATAGCATAGCTTAACAAAACACAACAAAACATAGCATAGCAAAACAAAACAAAACATATCATAGCATAGCAAAACATAGCATAGCAAAACATAGCATAGCATACCAAACACAACAAAACATAGCATCACAAAACATAACAAAACATTGCATAACAAAACATAGCATAGAATAACAAAGCATAGCATAGCAAAACAAAACATAGCATAATATAACCAAGCATAGCATAGCATAACAAAGCACAACAACACATAGCATAGGAAAACATAGCAAAACACAACAAAACATAGCATAGCTTAACAAAACACAACAAAACATAGCATAGCAAAACAAAACAAAACATATCATAGCGTAGCAAAACATAGCATAGCAAAACATAGCATAGCATACCAAACACAACAAAACATAGCATCACAAAACATAACAAAACATAGCATAACAAACCATAGCATAGAATAACAAAGCATTGCATAGCAATAACAAAGCATAGCACAACAAAACATAACATAGCATAGCATAACCAAATAAAGCATAGGATAGCTAAACAAAACATAGCATAGCATAACAAAACATAACAAAACATAGCATAGCATAACAAAACAAAGCATAGGATAGCAAAACAAAACATATCATAGCATAGCAAAACATAGCATAGCATAACAAAACAAAGCATAGCATAGCATAACAAAACATAGCATAACAAAGCATAGCATACCATACCATACCAAAACATAGCATAACAAAACATAGCATAGCAAAACAAAGCACAGCATAATAAAACACAACAAAACATAGCATAGCATAACAAAACATAGCATAGCATAACAAAGCATAGCCTAGCAAAACACAACAAAACATTGTATAGCATAACAAAGCATAACATAGCATAACAAAACATAGCATAGCATAGCATAACAAAATAAAACCTAGGATAGAAAAACAAAACATAGCATAGCATAACAAAACAAAGCATAGGATAGCAAAACAAAACATAGCATAGCAAAGCATAGCGTAACAAAACAAAACATATCATAGCATAGCAAAACATAGCATAGCATACCAAACACAACAAAACATAGCATAGCATAACAAAGCACAACAAAACATAGCATAACAATACAAAACATAGCATAGCAAAGCATAGCATAACAAAACAAAACATCTAGCATAGCAAAACATAGCATAGCATACCAAACACAATAAAACATAGCATAGCATAACAAAACATAGCATAACAAAGCATAACAAAGCATAAAATAACAAAACTTAGCATAGCAAAACAAAGCATAGCATAATAAAACACAATAAAACAGCATAGCATAACAAAACATAGCATAGCAAAACACAAAAAAACATAGCATAGAATAACAAAGCATAGCATAGCAAAACATATAATAGCATAACAAAACATAACAAAACATAGCATAGCATAACAAAACAAAGCATAGGATAGCAAAACAAAACATATCATAGCATAGCAAAACATAGCATAGCATAACAAAACAAAGCATAGCATATCATAACAAAACATAGCATAACAAAGCATAGCATACCATACCATACCAAAACATAGCATAACAAAACATAGCATAGCAAAACAAAGCACAGCATAATAAAACACAACAAAACATAGCATAGCATAACAAACATAGCATAGCATAACAAAACATAGCATAGCATAACAAAGCATAGCCTAGCAAAACACAACAAAACATTGTATAGCATAACAAAGCATAACATAGCATAACAAAACATAGCATAGCATAGCATAACAAAATAAAACCTAGGATAGAAAAACAAAACATAGCATAGCATAACAAAACAAAGCATAGGATAGCAAAACAAAACATAGCATAGCAAAGCATAGCGTAACAAAACAAAACATATCATAGCATAGCAAAACATAGCATAGCATACCAAACACAACAAAACATAGCATAGCATAACAAAGCACAACAAAACATAGCATAACAATACAAAACATAGCATAGCAAAGCATAGCATAACAAAACAAAACATCTAGCATAGCAAAACATAGCATAGCATACCAAACACAATAAAACATAGCATAGCATAACAAAACATAGCATAACAAAGCATAACAAAGCATAAAATAACAAAACTTAGCATAGCAAAACAAAGCATAGCATAATAAAACACAATAAAACAGCATAGCATAACAAAACATAGCATAGCAAAACACAAAAAAACATAGCATAGAATAACAAAGCATAGCATAGCAAAACATATCATAGCATAACAAAACATAGCATAGCATAACAAAACACAACAAAACATAGCATAGCATAACAAAACAAAGCATAGGATAGCATAAAAAAGCATAGCATAGCATAACAAAGCATAGCATAACAAAACTTAGCATAGCAAAACAAAGCATAGCATAATAAAACAGCATAGCATAACAAAACATATCAGAGCAAAACACAACAAAACATAGCATAGAATAACAAAGCATAGCATAGCAAAACACAACAAAACATAGCATAGCATAACAAAACAAAGCATAGCATAGCATAACAAAACATAGCATAACAAAGCATAGCATAGCATAACAAAATATAGCATAACAAAACATAGCATAGCAAAACAAAGCACAGCATAATAAAACACACCAAAACATAGCATAGCATAACAAAGCATAGCATAACAAAACATAGCATAGCAAAACACAACAAAACATAGTATAGCATAACAAAGCATAACATAGCATAACAAAACATAGCAGAACATAACAAAATATAGCATGACAAAACAAAGCATATCGTAATGTAACAAAGCATAGCAAAACAAATCATAGCATAGTATAACAAATCATAGCATAGCATAACAAAACTCAACAAAACATAGCAGAACAAAACATAGCATAACATAACAAAACATAGCATACCATAACAAAACAAAGCATAGCATAACAAAACATAACAAAACACAACAAAACATAGCATAGCATAGCAAAACAAAGCACAGCATAATAAAACACAACAAAACATAGCATAGCATAACAAAACATAGCATAGCATAACAAAGCATAGCCTAGCAAAACACAACAAAACATAGTATAGCATAACAAAGCATAACATAGCATAACAAAACATAGCATAGCATAGCATAACAAAATAAAACCTAGGATAGAAAAACAAAACATAGCATAGCATAACAAAACAAAGCATAGGATAGCAAAACAAAACATAGCATAGCAAAGCATAGCGTAACAAAACAAAACATATCATAGCATAGCAAAACATAGCATAGCATACCAAACACAACAAAACATAGCATAGCATAACAAATCACAACAAAACATAGCATAACAATACAAAACATAGCATAGCAAAGCATAGCATAACAAAACAAAACATCTAGCATAGCAAAACATAGCATAGCATACCAAACACAATAAAACATAGCATAGCATAACAAAACATAGCATAACAAAGCATAACAAAGCATAAAATAACAAAACTTAGCATAGCAAAACAAAGCATAGCATAATAAAACACAATAAAACAGCATAGCATAACAAAACATAGCATAGCAAAACACAAAAAAACATAGCATAGAATAACAAAGCATAGCATAGCAAAACATATCATAGCATAACAAAACATAGCATAGCATAACAAAACACAACAAAACATAGCATAGCATAACAAAACAAAGCATAGGATAGCATAAAAAAGCATAGCATAGCATAACAAAGCATAGCATAACAAAACTTAGCATAGCAAAACAAAGCATAGCATAATAAAACAGCATAGCATAACAAAACATATCAGAGCAAAACACAACAAAACATAGCATAGAATAACAAAGCATAGCATAGCAAAACACAACAAAACATAGCATAGCATAACAAAACAAAGCATAGCATAGCATAACAAAACATAGCATAACAAAGCATAGCATAGCATAACAAAACATAGCATAACAAAACATAGCATAGCAAAACAAAGCACAGCATAATAAAACACACCAAAACATAGCATAGCATAACAAAGCATAGCATAACAAAACATAGCATAGCAAAACACAACAAAACATAGTATAGCATAACAAAGCATAACATAGCATAACAAAACATAGCAGAACATAACAAAATATAGCATGACAAAACAAAGCATATCGTAATGTAACAAAGCATAGCAAAACAAATCATAGCATAGTATAACAAATCATAGCATAGCATAACAAAACTCAACTAAACATAGCAGAACAAAACATAGCATAACATAACAAAACATAGCATACCATAACAAAACAAAGCATAGCATAACAAAACATAGCAAAACACAACAAAACATATCATAGCATAGCAAAACATAGCATAGCATAACAAAACACAACAAAACATAGCATAGCATAACAAAAAAAGCATAGCATAGCATAACAAAACATAGCATAACAAAGCATAGCATAGCATAACAAAACATAGCATAACAAAACATAGCATAGCAAAACAAAGCACAGCATAATAAAACACACCAAAACATAGCATAGCATAACAAAGCATAGCATAACAAAACATAGCATAGCAAAACACAACAAAACATAGTATAGCATAACAAAGCATAACATAGCATGACAAAACATAGCATAGCATAGCATAACAAAATAAAGCATAGGATAGCAAAACAAAACATAGCATAACAAAACAAAACATATCATAGCAAAGCATAACAAAACAAAAAATATACCATAGCAAAACAAAGCATAGCATACCAAACACAACAAAACATATCATAGCATAACAAAACATAACATAACAAAGCATAGCATAGCAAAAAAACCATAGCATAGCATAACAAACAGCATAGCGTAACAAAACACAGCATAGCATAGTATACCAAAACAAAACATACAATAGCAAAACAAAACATAGCAAAACACAACAAAACATAACATAGCATAACAAAACAAAACATAGCATAGCAAAACATAGCATAACATACCAAAAACAACAAAACATAGCATAGCATAACAAATCACAACAAAACATAGCATAACAAGACAAAACATAGCATAGCAAAGCATAGCATAACAAAACAAAACATCTAGCATAGCAAAACATAGCATAGCATACCAAGCACAATAAAACATAGAATAGCATAACAAAACATAGCATACCAAAGCATAGCATAGCATATTAAAGCATAGCATAACAAAACTTAGCATAGCATAATAAAACACAATAAAACAGCATAGCATAACAAAACATAGCATAGCAAAACACAACAAAACATAGCATAGAATAACAAAGCATAGCATAGCAAAACATAGCATAAGAAAGCATAGCATAGCATAACAAAACATAGTATTGCGAAACAAAGCTTAGCAAAACAAAGCATAGCATAGCAAAACACAGCAAAACACAGCATAACATAACAAAGCATAGCATAGCATAACAAAAAACAGCATAGCATAACAAAATAAAGCATAGGATAGCAAAACATAGCATAGCATAATAAAACAAAGCATAGGATAGCAAAACACAACAAAGCATAGCATAGCATACAAAACACAACAAAACATAACATAGCACACAAAACACAACAAAACATTGCATAACATAACAAAACATAGCATGACAAAACAAAGCATAGCGTAACGTAACAAAGCATAGCAAAACAAATCATAGCATAGTATAACAAAACATAGCATAGCATAACAAAACACAACAAAACATAGCAGAACAAAACATAGCATTACAAAACATAGCATACCATAACAAAACATAGCATAGCATAACAAAACAAAGCATAGGATAGC
This sequence comes from Lissotriton helveticus, assembly GCF_964261635.1. Taxonomy (NCBI): domain Eukaryota; kingdom Metazoa; phylum Chordata; class Amphibia; order Caudata; family Salamandridae; genus Lissotriton; species Lissotriton helveticus. The sequence goes on from NC_136057.1 coordinate 1,860,372,045, forward strand.
AAAACAAAACATATCATAGCATAGCAAAACATAGCATAGCATAACAAAACAAAGCATAGCATAGCATAACAAAACATAGCATAACAAAGCATAGCATACCATACCATACCAAAACATAGCATAACAAAACATAGCATAGCTAAACAAAGCACAGCATAATAAAACACAACAAACCATAGCATAGCATAACAAAACATAGCATAGCATAACAAAGCATAGCCTAGCAAAACACAACAAAACATAGTATAGCATAACAAAGCAAAACATAGCATAACAAAACATAGCATAGCATAGCATAACAAAATAAAACCTAGGATAGAAAAACAAAACATAGCATAGCATAACAAAACAAAGCATAGGATAGCAAAACAAAACATAGCATAGCAAAGCATAGCGTAACAAAACAAAACATATCATAGCATAGCAAAACATAGCATAGCATACCAAACACAACAAAACATAGCATAGCATAACAAATCACAACAAAACATAGCATAACAATACAAAACATAGCATAGCAAAGCATAGCATAACAAAACAAAACATCTAGCATAGCAAAATATAGAATAGCATACCAAACACAATAAAACATAGCATAGCATAACAAAACATAGCATAACAAAGCATAGCATAGCATACCAAAGCATAGCATAACAAAACTTAGCATAGCAAAACAAAGCATAGCATAATAAAACACAATAAAACAGCATAGCATAACAGAACATAGCATAGCAAAACACAAAAAAACATAGCATAGAATAACAAAGCATAGCATAGCAAAACATATCATAGCCTAGCAAAACATAGCATAGCATAACAAAACACAACAAAACATAGCATAGCATATCACAACAAAGCATAGGATAGCATAAAAAAGCATAGCATAGCATAACAAAGCATAGCATAACAAAACTTAGCATAGCAAAACAAAGCATAGCATAATAAAACAGCATAGCATAACAAAACATATCATAGCAAAACGCAACAAAACATAGCATAGAATAACAAAGCATAGCATAGCAAAACATATCATAGCATAACAAAACATAGTATAGCATAACAAAGCATAACATAGCATAACAAAAACATAGCATAGCATAGCATAACAAAATAAAACCTAGGATAGAAAAACAAAACATAGCATAGCATAACAAAACAAAGCATAGGATAGCAAAACAAAACATAGCATAACAAAACATAGCATAACATAACCAAACATAGCATAGCATAACAAAACAAAACATAGAATAGAAAAGCATTGCATAAGATAACAAAACATATCATAGCATAGCAAAACATAGCATAGCATACTAAACACAACAAAACATAGCATAGCATAACAAAACACACCAAAACATAGCATAACAAAACATAATGTACCATAGCAAAGCATAACAAAACAAAACATATACCATAGCAAAACAAAGCATGGCATACCAAACACAACGAAATATAGCATAGCATAACAAAGCATAGCATAATGAAACACACCAAAACATATCATAGCATAACAAAACATAGCATAACAAAGCATAGCATAGCAAAAGAAATAGCATAGCATAACAAACAGCATAGCGTAACAAAACAAAGCATAACATAGTATGACAAAACAAAGCATACAATAGCAAAACAAAACATAGCATAACAAAACAAAGCATAGCATAACAAAACACAACACATAGCATACACAAAACATAGCAAAACATAGCATAGCATAACAAAACACAACATAGCATAACAAAACAAAACATAGCATAGCAAAGCATTGCATAACAAAACAGAACATATCATAGCATAGCAAAACATAGCATAGCATACCAAACACAACAAAACATAGCATAGCATAACAAATCACAACAAAACATAGCATAACAATACAAAACATAGCATAGCATAACAAAACAAAACATCTAGCATAGCAAAACATAGCATAGCATACCAAACACAATAAAACATAGCATAGCATAACAAAACATAGCATAACAAAGCATAGCATAGCATAACAAAGCAGAGCATAACAAAACTTAGCATAGCAAAACAAAGCATAGCATAATAAAACACAATAAAACAGCATAGCATAACAAAACATAGCATAGCAAAACACAACAAAACATAGCATAGAATAACAAAACATAGCATATCATATCATAGCATAACAAAACATAGCATAGCATAACAAAACACAACAAAACATAGCATAGCAGAACAAAACAAAGCATAGGTTCGCATAAGAAAGCATAGCATAGCATAACAAAGCATAGCATAACAAAACAAAACATCTAGCATAGCAAAACATAGCATAGCATACCAAACACAATAAAACATAGCATAGCATAACAAAGCATAGCATAACAAAGCATAGCATAGCATAACAAAGCAGAGAATAACAAAACTTAGCATAGCAAAACAAAGCATAGCATAATAAAACACAATAAAACAGCATAGCATAACAAAACATAGCATAGCAAAACACAACAAAACATAGCATAGAATAACAAAACATAGCATATCATATCATAGCATAACAAAACATAGCATAGCATAACAAAACACAACAAAACATAGCATAGCATAACAAAACAAAGCATAGGATAGCATAAGAAAGCATAGCATAGCATAACAAAGCATAGCATAACAAAACTTAGCATAGCAAAACAAAGCATAGCATAATAAAACAGCATAGCATAACAAAACATAGCATAGCAAAACACAACAAAACATAGCATAGAATAACAAAGCATAGCATAGCAAAACATATCATAGCATAACAAAACATAGTATAGCATAACAAAGCATAACATAGCATAACAAAACATAGCATAGCATAGCATAACAAAACAAAGCATAGGATAGCAAAACAAAACATAGCATAGCATAACAAAACAAAGCATAGGATAGCAAAACAAAACATAGCATAACAAAACAAAGCATAGCATAACAAAACAAAGCATAGCATAACAAAACACAACACATAGCATACACAAAACATAGCAAAACACAACAAAACATAGCATGCATAACAAAACACAACATAGCATAACAAAACAAAACATAGCATAACAAAGCATAGAATAGCATAACAAAGCAGAGCATAACAAAACTTAGCATAGCAAAACAAAGCATAGAATAATAAAACACAATAAAACAGCATAGCATAACAAAACATAGCATAACAAAGCATAGCATAGCATAACAAAGCAGAGCATAACAAAACTTAGCATAGCAAAACAAAGCATAGCATAATAAAACACAATAAAACAGCATAGCATAACAAAACATAGCATAGCAAAACACAACAAAACATAGCATAGAATAACAAAACATAGCATATCATATCATAGCATAACAAAACATAGCATAGCATAACAAAACACAACAAAACATAGCATAGCAGAACAAAACAAAGCATAGGTTCACATAAGAAAGCATAGCATAGCATAACAAAGCATAGCATAACAAAACTTAGCATAGCAAAACAAAGCATAGCATAATAAAACAGCATAGCATAACAAAACATAGCATAGCAAAACACAACAAAACATAGCATAGAATAACAAAGCATAGCATAGCAAAACATATCATAGCATAACAAAACAAAACATAGCATAGAAAAGCATAGCATAACAAAACAAAACATATCATAGCATAGCAAAACATAGCATAGCATACCAAACACAACAAAACATAGCATAGCATAACAAATCACAACAAAACATAGCATAACAATACAAAACATAGCATAGCAAAGCATAGCATAACAAAACAAAACATCTAGCATAGCAAAACATAGCATAGCATACCAAACACAATAAAACATAGCATAGCATAACAAAACATAGCATAACAAAGCATAGCATAGCATAACAAAGCAGAGAATACCAAAACTTAGCATAGCAAAACAAAGCATAGCATAATAAAACACAATAAAACAGCATAGCATAACAAAACATAGCATAGCAAAACACAACAAAACATAGCATAGAATAACAAAAGATAGCATATCATATCATAGCATAACAAAACATAGCAGAGCATAACAAAACACAACAAAATATAGCATAGCATAACAAAACAAAGCATAGGATAGCATAAGAAAGCATAGCATAGCATAACAAAGCATAGCATAACAAAACTTAGCATAGAAAAACAAAGCATAGCATTATAAAACAGCATAGCATAACAAAACATAGCATAGCAAAACACAACAAAACATAGCATAGAATAACAAAGCATAGCAGAGCAAAACATATCATAGCATAACAAAACATAGTATAGCATACAAAGCATAACATAGCATAACAAAACATAGCATAGCATAGCATAACAAAACAAAACATAGGATAGCAAAACAAAACATAGCATAGCATAACAAAACAAAGCATAGGATAGCAAAACAAAACATAGCATAACAAAACAAAGCGTAGCATAACACAACACAACACATAGCATACACAAAACATAGCAAAACACAACAAAACATAGCATGCATAACAAAACACAACATAGCATAACAAAACAAAACATAGCATAGCAAAGCATAGCATAATAAAACAAAACATATCATAGCATACCAAAACATAGCATAGCATACCAAACACAACAAAACATAGCATAGCATAACAAATCACAACAAAACATAGCATAACAAAACAAAACATAGCAAAGCATAGCATACCAAAACAAAACATCTAGCATAGCAAAACATAGCATAGCATACCAAACACAATAAAACAGCATAGCATAACAAAACATAGCATAAGAAAGCATAGCATAGCATAACAAAACATTGCATAGCATAGCAAAACATAGCTTAGCAAAACAAAGCATAGTATAGCAAAACACATCAAAACACAGCATAACATAACAAAACATAGCATAGCATAACAAAAAACAGCATAGCATAACAAAATAAAGCATAGGATAGCCAATCAAAACATAGTAGCATAACAAAACAAAACAGAGCATAGCAAAACACAACAAAGCATAGCATAGCATACAAAACACAAAACATAGCATAGCATACAAAACACAACAAAACATAGCAGAACATAACAAAATATAGCATGACAAAACAAAGCATATCGTAATGTAACAAAGCATAGCAAAACAAATCATAGCATAGTATAACAAATCATAGCATAGCATAACAAAACACAACAAACCATAGCAGAACAAAACATAGCATAACATAACAAAACATAGCATACCATAACAAAACAAAGCATAGCATAACAAAACATAGCAAAACACAACACAACATATCATAGCATAGCAAAACATAGCATAGCATAACAAAACACAACAAAACATAGCATAGCATAAAAAACAAAGCATAGCATAGCATAGCATAACAAAACATAGCATAACAAAGCATAGCATAGCATAACAAAACATAGCATAACAAAACATAGCATAGCAAAACAAAGCACAGCATAATAAAACACACCAAAACATAGCATAGCATAACAAAACATAGCATAGCATAACATAGCAAAACACAACAAAACATAGTATAGCATAACAAAGCATAACATAGCATAACTAAACATAGCATAGCATAGCATAACAAAATAAAGCATAGGATAGCAAAACAAAACATAGCATAGCATAACAAAACATAGCATAAGATAACCAAACATAGCATAGCATAACAAAGCACAACAACACATAGCATAGGAAAACATAGCAAAACACAACAAAACATAGCATAGCTTAACAAAACACAACAAAACATAGCATAGCAAAACAAAACAAAACATATCATAGCATAGCAAAACATAGCATAGCAAAACATAGCATAGCATACCAAACACAACAAAACATAGCATCACAAAACATAACAAAACATTGCATAACAAAACATAGCATAGAATAACAAAGCATAGCATAGCAAAACAAAACATAGCATAATATAACCAAGCATAGCATAGCATAACAAAGCACAACAACACATAGCATAGGAAAACATAGCAAAACACAACAAAACATAGCATAGCTTAACAAAACACAACAAAACATAGCATAGCAAAACAAAACAAAACATATCATAGCGTAGCAAAACATAGCATAGCAAAACATAGCATAGCATAGCAAACACAACAAAACATAGCATCACAAAACATAACAAAACATAGCATAACAAACCATAGCATAGAATAACAAAGCATTGCATAGCAATAACAAAGCATAGCACAACAAAACATAACATAGCATAGCATAACCAAATAAAGCATAGGATAGCTAAACAAAACATATAATAGCATAACAAAACATAACAAAACATAGCATAGCATAACAAAACAAAGCATAGGATAGCAAAACAAAACATATCATAGCATAGCAAAACATAGCATAGCATAACAAAACAAAGCATAGCATAGCATAACAAAACATAGCATAACAAAGCATAGCATACCATACCATACCAAAACATAGCATAACAAAACATAGCATAGCAAAACAAAGCACAGCATAATAAAACACAACAAAACATAGCATAGCATAACAAACATAGCATAGCATAACAAAGCATAGCCTAGCAAAACACAACAAAACATAGTATAGCATAACAAAGCATAACATAACATAACAAAACATAGCATAGCATAGCATAACAAAATAAAACCTAGGATAGAAAAACAAAACATAGCATAGCATAACAAAACAAAGCATAGGATAGCAAAACAAAACATAGCATAGCAAAGCATAGCGTAACAAAACAAAACATATCATAGCATAGCAAAACATAGCATAGCATACCAAACACAACAAAACATAGCATAGCATAACAAAGCACAACAAAACATAGCATAACAATACAAAACATAGCATAGCAAAGCATAGCATAACAAAACAAAACATCTAGCATAGCAAAACATAGCATAGCATACCAAACACAATAAAACATAGCATAGCATAACAAAACATAGCATAACAAAGCATAACAAAGCATAAAATAACAAAACTTAGCATAGCAAAACAAAGCATAGCATAATAAAACACAATAAAACAGCATAGCATAACAAAACATAGCATAGCAAAACACAAAAAAACATAGCATAGAATAACAAAGCATAGCATAGCAAAACATATCATAGCATAACAAAACATAGCATAGCATAACAAAACACAACAAAACATAGCATAGCATAACAAAACAAAGCATAGGATAGCATAAAAAAGCATAGCATAGCATAACAAAGCATAGCATAACAAAACTTAGCATAGCAAAACAAAGCATAGCATAATAAAACAGCATAGCATAACAAAACATATCAGAGCAAAACACAACAAAACATAGCATAGAATAACAAAGCATAGCATAGCAAAACACAACAAAACATAGCATAGCATAACAAAACAAAGCATAGCATAGCATAACAAAACATAGCATAACAAAGCATAGCATAGCATAACAAAATATAGCATAACAAAACATAGCATAGCAAAACAAAGCACAGCATAATAAAACACACCAAAACATAGCATAGCATAACAAAGCATAGCATAACAAAACATAGCATAGCAAAACACAACAAAACATAGTATAGCATAACAAAGCATAACATAGCATAACAAAACATAGCAGAACATAACAAAATATAGCATGACAAAACAAAGCATATCGTAATGTAACAAAGCATAGCAAAACAAATCATAGCATAGTATAACAAATCATAGCATAGCATAACAAAACTCAACAAAACATAGCAGAACAAAACATAGCATAACATAACAAAACATAGCATACCATAACAAAACAAAGCATAGCATAACAAAACATAACAAAACACAACAAAACATAGCATAGCATAGCAAAACAAAGCACAGCATAATAAAACACAACAAAACATAGCATAGCATAACAAAACATAGCATAGCATAACAAAGCATAGCCTAGCAAAACACAACAAAACATAGTATAGCATAACAAAGCATAACATAGCATAACAAAACATAGCATAGCATAGCATAACAAAATAAAACCTAGGATAGAAAAACAAAACATAGCATAGCATAACAAAACAAAGCATAGGATAGCAAAACAAAACATAGCATAGCAAAGCATAGCGTAACAAAACAAAACATATCATAGCATAGCAAAACATAGCATAGCATACCAAACACAACAAAACATAGCATAGCATAACAAATCACAACAAAACATAGCATAACAATACAAAACATAGCATAGCAAAGCATAGCATAACAAAACAAAACATCTAGCATAGCAAAACATAGCATAGCATACCAAACACAATAAAACATAGCATAGCATAACAAAACATAGCATAACAAAGCATAACAAAGCATAAAATAACAAAACTTAGCATAGCAAAACAAAGCATAGCATAATAAAACACAATAAAACAGCATAGCATAACAAAACATAGCATAGCAAAACACAAAAAAACATAGCATAGAATAACAAAGCATAGCATAGCAAAACATATCATAGCATAACAAAACATAGCATAGCATAACAAAACACAACAAAACATAGCATAGCATAACAAAACAAAGCATAGGATAGCATAAAAAAGCATAGCATAGCATAACAAAGCATAGCATAACAAAACTTAGCATAGCAAAACAAAGCATAGCATAATAAAACAGCATAGCATAACAAAACATATCAGAGCAAAACACAACAAAACATAGCATAGAATAACAAAGCATAGCATAGCAAAACACAACAAAACATAGCATAGCATAACAAAACAAAGCATAGCATAGCATAACAAAACATAGCATAACAAAGCATAGCATAGCATAACAAAACATAGCATAACAAAACATAGCATAGCAAAACAAAGCACAGCATAATAAAACACACCAAAACATAGCATAGCATAACAAAGCATAGCATAACAAAACATAGCATAGCAAAACACAACAAAACATAGTATAGCATAACAAAGCATAACATAGCATAACAAAACATAGCAGAACATAACAAAATATAGCATGACAAAACAAAGCATATCGTAATGTAACAAAGCATAGCAAAACAAATCATAGCATAGTATAACAAATCATAGCATAGCATAACAAAACTCAACTAAACATAGCAGAACAAAACATAGCATAACATAACAAAACATAGCATACCATAACAAAACAAAGCATAGCATAACAAAACATAGCAAAACACAACAAAACATATCATAGCATAGCAAAACATAGCATAGCATAACAAAACACAACAAAACATAGCATAGCATAACAAAAAAAGCATAGCATAGCATAACAAAACATAGCATAACAAAGCATAGCATAGCATAACAAAACATAGCATAACAAAACATAGCATAGCAAAACAAAGCACAGCATAATAAAACACACCAAAACATAGCATAGCATAACAAAGCATAGCATAACAAAACATAGCATAGCAAAACACAACAAAACATAGTATAGCATAACAAAGCATAACATAGCATGACAAAACATAGCATAGCATAGCATAACAAAATAAAGCATAGGATAGCAAAACAAAACATAGCATAGCATAACAAAACATAGCATAAGATAACCAAACATAGCATAGCATAACAAAGCACAACAACACATAGCATAGGAAAACATAGCAAAACACAACAAAACATAGCATAGCTTAACAAAACATAGCATAGCAAAACAAAACAAAACATATCATAGCATAGCAAAACATAGCATAGCAAAACATAGCATAGCATACCAAACACAACAAAACATAGCATCACAAAACATAACAAAACATTGCATAACAAAACATAGCATAGAATAACAAAGCATAGCATAGCAAAACAAAACATAGCATAACATAACCAAGCATAGCATAGCATAACAAAGCACAACAACACATAGCATAGGAAAACATAGCAAAACACAACAAAACATAGCATAGCTTAACAAAACACAACAAAACATAGCATAGCAAAACAAAACAAAACATATCATAGCGTAGCAAAACATAGCATAGCAAAACATAGCATAGCATACCAAACACAACAAAACATAGCATAACAAAACATAGCATAGAATCACAAAGCATTGCATAGCAATAACAAAGCATAGCACAACAAAACATAGCATAGCATAACAAAACACAACATAACATAGCATAGCATAACCAAATAAAGCATAGGATAGCTAAACAAAACATAGCATAGCATAACAAAACAGAACAAAACATAGCATAGCATAACAAAACAAAGCATAGGATAGCAAAACAAAACATAGCATAGCATAGCAAAACAAAGCATAGGATAGCAAAACAATACATAGCATAACACAGCACATAGTATAACAAAACATAGCAAAACACAACAAAACATAGCATAGCATAACAAAACACAACAAAACATAGCATAACAAAACAAAACATAGAATAGAAAAGCATAGCATAACAAAACAAAACATATTATAGCATAACAAAACATAGCATAGCATACCAAGCACAACAAAACATAGCATAGCATAACAAAACATAGCATAACAAAACACAGCATAGCAAAACAAAGCATAGCATAATGAAACACAACAAATCATATCATAGCGTAACAAAACATAGCATAACAAACCATAGCATAACAAAGAATAACAAAGCATAAAATAACAAAACTTAGCATAGCAAAACAAAGCATAGCATAATAAAACACAATAAAACAGCATAGCATAACAAAACATAGCATAGCAAAACACAAAAAAACATAGCATAGAATAACAAAGCATAGCATAGCAAAACATATAATAGCATAACAAAACATAACAAAACATAGCATAGCATAACAAAACAAAGCATAGGATAGCAAAACAAAACATATCATAGCATAGCAAAACATAGCATAGCATAACAAAACAAAGCATAGCATAGCATAACAAAACATAGCATAGCATACCATACCATACCAAAACATAGCATAACAAAACATAGCATAGCAAAACAAAGCACAGCATAATAAAACACAACAAAACATAGCATAGCATAACAAAACATAGCATAGCATAACAAAGCATAGCCTAGCAAAACACAACAAAACATAGTATAGCATAACAAAGCATAACATAGCATAACAAAACATAGCATAGCATAGCATAACAAAATAAAACCTAGGATAGAAAAACAAAACATAGCATAGCATAACAAAACAAAGCATAGGATAGCAAAACAAAACATAGCATAGCAAAGCATAGCGTAACAAAACAAAACATATCATAGCATAGCAAAACATAGCATAGCATACCAAACACAACAAAACATAGCATAGCATAACAAAGCACAACAAAACATAGCATAACAATACAAAACATAGCATAGCAAAGCATAGCATAACAAAACAAAACATCTAGCATAGCAAAACATAGCATAGCATACCAAACACAATAAAACATAGCATAGCATAACAAAACATAGCATAACAAAGCATAACAAAGCATAAAATAACAAAACTTAGCATAGCAAAACAAAGCATAGCATAATAAAACACAATAAAACAGCATAGCATAACAAAACATAGCATAGCAAAACACAAAAAAACATAGCATAGAATAACAAAGCATAGCATAGCAAAACATATCATAGCATAACAAAACATAGCATAGCATAACAAAACACAACAAAACATAGCATAGCATAACAAAACAAAGCATAGGATAGCATAAAAAAGCATAGCATAGCATAACAAAGCATAGCATAACAAAACTTAGCATAGCAAAACAAAGCATAGCATAATAAAACAGCATAGCATAACAAAACATATCAGAGCAAAACACAACAAAACATAGCATAGAATAACAAAGCATAGCATAGCAAAACACAACAAAACATAGCATAGCATAACAAAACAAAGCATAGCATAGCATAACAAAACATAGCATAACAAAGCATAGCATAGCATAACAAAACATAGCATAACAAAACATAGCATAGCAAAACAAAGCACAGCATAATAAAACACACCAAAACATAGCATAGCATAACAAAGCATAGCATAACAAAACATAGCATAGCAAAACACAACAAAACATAGTATAGCATAACAAAGCATAACATAGCATAACAAAACATAGCAGAACATAACAAAATATAGCATGACAAAACAAAGCATATCGTAATGTAACAAAGCATAGCAAAACAAATCATAGCATAGTATAACAAATCATAGCATAGCATAACAAAACTCAACAAAACATAGCAGAACAAAACATAGCATAACATAACAAAACATAGCATACCATAACAAAACAAAGCATAGCATAACAAAACATAGCAAAACACAACAAAACATATCATAGCATAGCAAAACATAGCATAGCATAACAAAACACAACAAAACATAGCATAGCATAACAAAAAAAAGCATAGCATAACAAAACATAGCATAACAAAGCATAGCATAGCATAACAAAACATAGCATAGCAAAACAAAGCATAGCATAATAAAACACAATAAAACAGCATAGCATAACAAAACATAGCATAGCAAAACACAACAAAACATAGCATAGAATAACAAAACATAGCATATCATATCATAGCATAACAAAACATAGCATAGCATAACTAAACACAACAAAACATAGCATAGCAGAACAAAACAAAGCATAGGTTCACATAAGAAAGCATAGCATAGCATAACAAAGCATAGCATAACAAAACTTAGCATAGCAAAACAAAGCATAGCATAATAAAACAGCATAGCATAACAAAACATAGCATAGCAAAACACAACAAAACATAGCATAGAATAACAAAGCATAGCATAGCAAAACATATCATAGCATAACAAAACAAAACATAGCATAGCAAAGCATAGCATAACAAAACAAAACATATCATAGCATAGCAAAACATAGCATAGCATACCAAACACAACAAAACATAGCATAGCATAACAAATCACAACAAAACATAGCATAACAATACAAAACATAGCATAGCAAAGCATAGCATAACAAAACAAAACATCTAGCATAGCAAAACATAGCATAGCATACCAAACACAATAAAACATAGCATAGCATAACAAAACATAGCATAACAAAGCATAGCATAGCATAACAAAGCAGAGAATACCAAAACTTAGCATAGCAAAACAAAGCATAGCATAATAAAACACAATAAAACAGCATAGCATAACAAAACATAGCATAGCAAAACACAACAAAACATAGCATAGAATAACAAAAGATAGCATATCATATCATAGCATAACAAAACATAGCATAGCATAACAAAACACAACAAAACATAGCATAGCATAACAAAACAAAGCATAGGATAGCATAAGAAAGCATAGCATAGCATAACAAAGCATAGCATAACAAAACTTAGCATAGAAAAACAAAGCATAGCATAATAAAACAGCATAGCATAACAAAACATAGCATAGCAAAACACAACAAAACATAGCATAGAATAACAAAGCATAGCAGAGCAAAACATATCATAGCATAACAAAACATAGTATAGCATACAAAGCATAACATAGCATAACAAAACATAGCATAGCATAGCATAACAAAACAAAACATAGGATAGCAAAACAAAACATAGCATAGCATAACAAAACAAAGCATAGGATAGCAAAACAAAACATAGCATAACAAAACAAAGCGTAGCATAACACAACACAACACATAGCATACACAAAACATAGCAAAACACAACAAAACATAGCATGCATAACAAAACACAACATAGCATAACAAAACAAAACATAGCATAGCAAAGCATAGCATAATAAAACAAAACATATCATAGCATAGCAAAACATAGCATAGCATACCAAACACAACAAAACATAGCATAACAAAACAAAACATAGCAAAGCATAGCATACCAAAACAAAACATCTAGCATAGCAAAACATAGCATAGCATACCAAACACAATAAAACATAGCATAGCATAACAAAACATAGCATAAGAAAGCATTGCATAGCATAACAAAACATAGCATAGCATAGCAAAACATAGCTTAGCAAAACAAAGCATAGTATAGCAAAACACATCAAAACACAGCATAACATAACAAAACATAGCATAGCATAACAAAAAACAGCATAGCATAACAAAATAAAGCATAGGATAGCCAATCAAAACATAGTAGCATAACAAAACAAAACAGAGCATAGCAAAACACAACAAAGCATAGCATAGCATACAAAACACAAAACATAGCATAGCATACAAAACACAACAAAACATAGCAGAACATAACAAAATATAGCATGACAAAACAAAGCATATCGTAATGTAACAAAGCATAGCAAAACAAATCATAGCATAGTATAACAAATCATAGCATAGCATAACAAAACACAACAAAACATAGCAGAACAAAACATAGCATAACATAACAAAACATAGCATACCATAACAAAACAAAGCATAGCATAACAAAACATAGCAAAACACAACACAACATATCATAGCATAGCAAAACATAGCATAGCATAACAAAACACAACAAAACATAGCATAGCATAACAAAACAAAGCATAGCATAGCATAGCATAACAAAACATAGCATAACAAAGCATAGCATAGCATAACAAAACATAGCATAACAAAACATAGCATAGCAAAACAAAGCACAGCATAATAAAACACACCAAAACATAGCATAGCATAACAAAACATAGCATAGCATAACATAGCAAAACACAACAAAACATAGTATAGCATAACAAAGCATAACATAGCATAACTAAACATAGCATAGCATAGCATAACAAAATAAAGCATAGGATAGCAAAACAAAACATAGCATAGCATAACAAAACATAGCATAAGATAACCAAACATAGCATAGCATAACAAAGCACAACAACACATAGCATAGGAAAACATAGCAAAACACAACAAAACATAGCATAGCTTAACAAAACACAACAAAACATAGCATAGCAAAACAAAACAAAACATATCATAGCATAGCAAAACATAGCATAGCAAAACATAGCATAGCATACCAAACACAACAAAACATAGCATCACAAAACATAACAAAACATTGCATAACAAAACATAGCATAGAATAACAAAGCATAGCATAGCAAAACAAAACATAGCATAACATAACCAAGCATAGCATAGCATAACAAAGCACAACAACACATAGCATAGGAAAACATAGCAAAACACAACAAAACATAGCATAGCTTAACAAAACACAACAAAACATAGCATAGCAAAACAAAACAAAACATATCATAGCGTAGCAAAACATAGCATAGCAAAACATAGCATAGCATACCAAACACAACAAAACATAGCATCACAAAACATAACAAAACATAGCATAACAAACCATAGCATAGAATAACAAAGCATTGCATAGCAATAACAAAGCATAGCACAACAAAACATAACATAGCATAGCATAACCAAATAAAGCATAGGATAGCTAAACAAAACATAGCATAGCATAACAAAACATAACAAAACATAGCATAGCATAACAAAACAAAGCATAGGATAGCAAAACAAAACATATCATAGCATAGCAAAACATAGCATAGCATAACAAAACAAAGCATAGCATAGCATAACAAAACATAGCATAACAAAGCATAGCATACCATACCATACCAAAACATAGCATAACAAAACATAGCATAGCAAAGCACAGCATAATAAAACACAACAAAACATAGCATAGCATAACAAAACATAGCATAGCATAACAAAGCATAGCCTAGCAAAACACAACAAAACATAGTATAGCATAACAAAGCATAACATAGCATAACAAAACATAGCATAGCATAGCATAACAAAATAAAACCTAGGATAGAAAAACAAAACATAGCATAGCATAACAAAACAAAGCATAGGATAGCAAAACAAAACATAGCATAGCAAAGCATAGCGTAACAAAACAAAACATATCATAGCATAGCAAAACATAGCATAGCATACCAAACACAACAAAACATAGCATAGCATAACAAATCACAACAAAACATAGCATAACAATACAAAACATAGCATAGCAAAGCATAGCATAACAAAACAAAACATCTAGCATAGCAAAACATAGCATAGCATACCAAACACAATAAAACATAGCATAGCATAACAAAACATAGCATAACAAAGCATAACAAAGCATAAAATAACAAAACTTAGCATAGCAAAACAAAGCATAGCATAATAAAACACAATAAAACAGCATAGCATAACAAAACATAGCATAGCAAAACACAAAAAAACATAGCATAGAATAACAAAGCATAGCATAGCAAAACATATCATAGCATAACAAAACATAGCATAGCATAACAAAACACAACAAAACATAGCATAGCATAACAAAACAAAGCATAGGATAGCATAAAAAAGCATAGCATAGCATAACAAAGCATAGCATAACAAAACTTAGCATAGCAAAACAAAGCATAGCATAATAAAACAGCATAGCATAACAAAACATATCAGAGCAAAACACAACAAAACATAGCATAGAATAACAAAGCATAGCATAGCAAAACACAACAAAACATAGCATAGCATAACAAAACAAAGCATAGCATAGCATAACAAAACATAGCATAACAAAGCATAGCATAGCATAACAAAACATAGCATAACAAAACATAGCATAGCAAAACAAAGCACAGCATAATAAAACACACCAAAACATAGCATAGCATAACAAAGCATAGCATAACAAAACATAGCATAGCAAAACACAACAAAACATAGTATAGCATAACAAAGCATAACATAGCATAACAAAACATAGCAGAACATAACAAAATATAGCATGACAAAACAAAGCATATCGTAATGTAACAAAGCATAGCAAAACAAATCATAGCATAGTATAACAAATCATAGCATAGCATAACAAAACTCAACTAAACATAGCAGAACAAAACATAGCATAACATAACAAAACATAGCATACCATAACAAAACAAAGCATAGCATAACAAAACATAGCAAAACACAACAAAACATATCATAGCATAGCAAAACATAGCATAGCATAACAAAACACAACAAAACATAGCATAGCATAACAAAAAAAGCATAGCATAGCATAACAAAACATAGCATAACAAAGCATAGCATAGCATAACAAAACATAGCATAACAAAACATAGCATAGCAAAACAAAGCACAGCATAATAAAACACACCAAAACATAGCATAGCATAACAAAGCATAGCATAACAAAACATAGCATAGCAAAACACAACAAAACATAGTATAGCATAACAAAGCATAACATAGCATGACAAAACATAGCATAGCATAGCATAACAAAATAAAGCATAGGATAGCAAAACAAAACATAGCATAGCATAACAAAACATAGCATAAGATAACCAAACATAGCATAGCATAACAAAGCACAACAACACATAGCATAGGAAAACATAGCAAAACACAACAAAACATAGCATAGCTTAACAAAACATAGCATAGCAAAACAAAACAAAACATATCATAGCATAGCAAAACATAGCATAGCAAAACATAGCATAGCATACCAAACACAACAAAACATAGCATCACAAAACATAACAAAACATTGCATAACAAAACATAGCATAGAATAACAAAGCATAGCATAGCAAAACAAAACATAGCATAACATAACCAAGCATAGCATAGCATAACAAAGCACAACAACACATAGCATAGGAAAACATAGCAAAACACAACAAAACATAGCATAGCTTAACAAAACACAACAAAACATAGCATAGCAAAACAAAACAAAACATATCATAGCGTAGCAAAACATAGCATAGCAAAACATAGCATAGCATACCAAACACAACAAAACATAGCATAACAAAACATAGCATAGAATCACAAAGAATTGCATAGCAATAACAAAGCATAGCACAACAAAACATAGCATAGCATAACAAAACACAACATAACATAGCATAGCATAACCAAATAAAGCATAGGATAGCTAAACAAAACATAGCATAGCATAACAAAACAGAACAAAACATAGCATAGCATAACAAAACAAAGCATAGGATAGCAAAACAAAACATAGCATAGCATAGCAAAACAAAGCATAGGATAGCAAAACAATACATAGCATAACACAGCACATAGTATAACAAAACATAGCAAAACACAACAAAACATAGCATAGCATAACAAAACACAACAAAACATAGCATAACAAAACAAAACATAGAATAGAAAAGCATAGCATAACAAAACAAAACATATTATAGCATAACAAAACATAGCATAGCATACCAAGCACAACAAAACATAGCATAGCATAACAAAACATAGCATAACAAAACACAGCATAGCAAAACAAAGCATAGCATAATGAAACACAACAAATCATATCATAGCGTAACAAAACATAGCATAACAAAGCATAGCATTGAAAAAAACTAGCATAACATAACAAACATAGCATCGCATAACAAAACACAGCATAGCATAGTATATCAAAACAAAGCATATGATAGCAAACATAGCATAGCATAACAAAACAAAGCATAGGATAGCAAAACAAAACAAGCATAGCATAACAAAACAAAACATAGCACAGCAAAACACAACAAAGCGTAGCATAGCATAACAAAACACAACAAAACATAGATTACCATAAAGCATAGCAAAACAAAACATAGTATAGCATAAGAAAACATAGCATAGCATAACAAAACACAACAAAACATAGCATAACAAAACATAGCATAACAAAACAGCAAAACACAACAAAACATAGCATAGCATAACAAAACACAACAAAACATAGCTTAGCATAACAGCATAGCAAAGCATAGTGTAACAAAGCATAGCATAGCATAACAAAACATAGCATAGCAAAACAAAGCATAGCATAATCAAAAACAACAAAACATAGCATAGCCTAACAAAACATAGCATAGCATAACAAAGCACAGCATAGCAAAACACAACAAAACATAGCATAGCATAACAAAGCATAGCATAGCATAACAAAACACAACAAAACATAGCATAGCATAACAAAACAAAGCATAGGATAGAAAAACAAAACATAGCATAGCATAACAAAAGAAAGCATAGGATATCAAAACAAAACATAGCATAGCATAACAAAACATAACACAACATCACAAAACATAGCATAGCATAACAAAACACAACGACACATAGCATAACAAAACATAGCAAAACACAGGGGGAACCTGAGGAACCTGAGGAAACATTTGGGGAATTGTGAGGCCCTACCTGCTGCCACAGACTCTTGAGCACCTCGCCGCTTAGGCTGCCACGACCGCCCGCATCCCGCCGCCGCACACTCTCAACACCTGAGTGCGGCCGCTGTGCGGAGAGCGGCCCTGGGGACTACAGCTCCCAGCAGCCTGTGCGGCCGGTAGCCGATCCTGGGGCAATTGTGCCAGGAGGCACATAAATAACAGCCACACCCTCCGCGTCGCGGGAGCGCACGGGCAGCGCCGGGCTAGCCCGGGAAGAGGGCGGGCCGTCTGTGGCCGTCAGGGGCCGAAGGAGGCCGGGCTGGGCCACCCCTCTTTTCACTTGGCTCCAACCGCATATACAACAAGAACATATGGACTAGAAGGTACTGTGGGGATCTCAAGGGGGTCTATTGCCAATGGTGTTTTGACAAGTTACCCAAAGGGAGCCTAATATCCAATACCAAAGCTTCCTAGGGGGACCTGATAAGGAACAATGGGGAAAATGAAATGTATGGAGGGGGGTCCCGCTCTCGCTATCACCAAAAAGGGGACAAAAGCAAAAAGTCTCAGCATGCGGCCACCAATTGTGTCCTCTCAAGTATCGAAGCCATTGTCAGTGAATGTGAGGCGATCCTGGGGGAAAATACTGGTCCAACTGCGAGGGAGGAAAGTGACCTATGTTACGGGGCTCCGAAAACAAACAGGAGCAAGGTGATCCCTGCAATCTTTAACAAGAAATACCCCCTCCCCCGTCCAAATGTTGAAGTACATAGCCTGCCTGAGTGTCTATCGGAAGAAGGTCCTGTAGAAACTTTAAACACTGTCACTCCACTCACTAAGATAGGCCTACTAGAGGCCATTCCTTAGATTCCTAGCTTAGCCCAACATGAGGCTGAAGTTGAGAAAACTATCCCCTGCTCCAACAGATTTTCTGTCTTAGAAGGCGAATCCGGGGATCTAATTGATGTAATATCACATGGCACTAGAAAATTAGATCACAAGACGGACAATCATGTGGACTGTTCCACATGTCTTTCCTCTAACAGATTATTGATGAATAAAATGGGAACTCTTGAGAGGGAATTGGGTTTAATTAAAAAACTACTGTTGGAATTATCATGAAAGGGGGAAATGGGTGGGATTAAAAAAGCAGTGCCCCTAATACCCCCTGCAGTAGTAGCACAACCGAACACAGGGGAACCCTCCCTCATTAAACCTAAGCCTGGTGGGGGCTACGAGGTAAAGTTACCATGGTCCATAGTCAGATAGGCAGTAAGAATTGCACGGTGCCACCCAATACGGGCTCGTATGCAGAGGTGACAAAATTCGGGGGAACCATACAAAAGAGCTATGATCAATGTTCGCTTGGAATCAACTCTTGTAGCCCAAGCACTTTGAATCCAGGGCCAAGCACAGATGGCTGTCAGAGACCACAGTCCAATAATAAGCCCCTGGGGAACTCAAAGGCCACAGTATACTTAACCAAGGTCCCGAAAATTAGGGGGGTCATGTTTATGAGAGCAGTGAAGCCATACATAACAAAGCAATTCACTGGATACGACATGTGAGGGGATGTAGATCAATTATCAGGGAGGATATGATCAGTGTTATGAGACTGTCCCTGTTTAGCTCCCACACAGACTGTATTGAAATAAAGTTGTGTAGCGTGGCGATGGCGGAAAGCTTAGTAGCCCTGGAGTATCGATCCTGCCCACCTAATCATTCTAATATCCAAATTAGATATCTTCCGCAGTGGTCTAGTGACCAGATACAGGATGATACTGACCTCAATAAAATAGACTGACTAGATAAGGAAATGCCCTCTATACTCACAGTCGACTGACTTGTTGCTGTCAATACGGAAAAATTTATCCCAGCTACTATGGCAACCCTGACTAATGTGAGCCTGGAAGGCTCTAGATTGGGTAGTGTTGACCATTGTGAGCTTGTGTATTGGCCCCCTGATTCAAGAGTGCCCTCGGGCCTGGTCAACTTTAATCCAATGGACCTGACCCCTTGGGCCTCCCCTGCCGATGAGGAAGGAAACAGCGGTGTGGTCTCCCTGCTCTCCTGGAACATAGCAGGTCTCCAAAAGAAACTGGCTATCCCGGAATGGAATGAGTTCATCAGCCAGTATGAGATCTGCATGTTTCAGGAGACATGGAGTACGACAGCGCTGTATAAGTCTGGGTATTCCACTTTCTATATTCCGGCAATTAATTCGGGGAAAGGGCGTCCATCTGGAGGCTTACAAATATGGATCAGTGTGTCATTAAATTGTGATATCTCTAATCATAACTCAGGTTCGAGCGATATTATGCACTTGTCTGTAAGAAGCCCTCACAATGATATATCGGTGGAATTGTTTAACATCTATGCTAGAGGCACCCCAGGGGGACAAAGCTCAGACACCATAGCAGCTTTAGAAACTGCATTAGTAGGTGTCCCACCTTTGGCCAATATCATCGTGGGTGGTGACTTCAATTGTACATATGAGCCACTGATGGAAGAGGATCTAATAGGGGGGAGTGAGGAAGATGCAAGGCTGGGAATTCCCTTGCTAAATTTGACGTTAATTGGGAAATGGTCACCAAGGGTGGTTCAAATCAATGCTCTAGCTATAGAATACAATCTGAGGGCATTGAATGGCAGAACCACCTCGGATCCCAATGGGTCAATGACTTTTAACAGGCATAGCAGCCCCTCACGTATTGATTGATATTCTGTTTAATACCAGATTTTGGGGGAGTTTAATAGACATGGAGGTGATCCCGTCGCAAGATAGCGATCATAACCCCCTATGCATGAAAATTAGGGGGGGGAAATCGGGAAAAGTACCTAAACCCCCGATACTGAAAACAAAAGAGGTTGTCCCTTCCAACTGTAACCGCAAATTAAAATGGCAGAAAGTGTTTTGTCAGGAAAAAACGGTCTGGTATTAAAGAACTAGTATTAGCGATGAGCAGGGAACTGACCGTACTTAGTCTGCCCCAAGATACTACGCAGGGACCTGGCCTAAGAGCTCTTTATAGCAATTTGGTAGAGAAATTAGGCTCTTTCTTTACCACAAAGGTAACTAGAAGTAATAAGAACAATATCCCCAAGTGTGGTAACTTGTGGTACACGGCCAGGTGCAGGGATAAAAGAAAGTCTATAACCCTCGCACTTCATAGCAAAGATCCCGTGGCAATTAGGGATGCCAGAAAGGAATATAGTAACACGGTGTATCTGGCAAAATGGGAGTGGGAGGAGGACCACTGGCAACAGCTTAAAGTAGCTGCCCAGCTAAAAGTTTCCACCCTATTCTGGGAGTTAATAAATAAACTTAACAGAAGCGGAGAAGAACCCCTCCCAAACCACATAACGGACCAACAATGGTTCTTACACTTTTCCAAACTATATTCTGGCGAGATGGAACAAGATCAAAGTCAAGGGCCACCGAGAGAGATGTCGCAAGATACCACTGAGCCATTTGATCCCTTTACCACCAATGAGGTGGAACTGGCTATAAAGATGTAACACCGGGAAAGGCAGCAGGGCCGGACGGCCTCCCCGGTGATTTATTGCTACACGATCCCCCATTATGGGCCAACTTCATCACCCTTCTTATGAACTTAATTGCACAGGGACATCTGGCCCCTGAGTCGTGGAAGGGAGCTGAGGTTGTAACCATATTCAAGAAAGGCGCCAGGGAGGACCCTGCAAACTACAGGCCGATCAGTTTAATTGATGCGGTTCAAAAAGTAGTAGGCAGGGTTATTGTCTCCAGAATAGGGCTTTGGCTTGATGAGGGAAATATTTTGACACGCTTTCAAGCGGGTTTCAGGGAAAGGGTGGGTAGGATGGACCGGGTTTTCAGATTCTTTGCGGTTTACTGGAAAACTGTTACCATCGAGAAAGGAAGTTTATACCTGGCCTTCATTGACCTGAAAACCGCCTTCGACTTGGTGCCCCATGCAAGGCTATGGCAGGTTCTAAATGACATGGGTTTCCCACATTATCTTCTCGAGTTTGTTAAAAAGCTCCATGAGGAGAATTTTGCAAAGATCAGATGGGGGAGCCAAGGACAACTGACTGGCAGGGTTCCTGTGAACAGGGGGGTCCGCCAGGGCTGTGTGATGGCACCGACTTTGTTCTCTCTTTTTATAAATGGGTTGGTAGCCCATTTAAGAGAGAGCCCGGCCGATGCCCCGGTCCTGGTGGGAGAGAAAACACCCACCCTCCTTTTCGCAGATGATACCCTGCTGATGGCTAAAACCTCTATGGGACTACAGAAACTGCTGGATAGTTTTAAACTGTTTTGTGATTCCCGGGGTTTGCTTATTAATACCTCCAAAACCAAGCTGATGGTATTGTCAACATCTAGAAAACCAAGGAGGATTAATATCACCCTAGATGGATCGCCACTAGAGGTAGTGGAGTTGTTTGACTATCTAGGTATCAGGGTGAATAACCGAATGAAGTGGGACTCTCATGTGTACAAAATGCTCCTTAATCTTAAAAGAGCGTCAGGGGCAATCTTGAGGAATCAACAAATCTCAATTAGTAAACCTATCGTGGTATACGAAGGGAAAGCGTTGGCCTCCGCAGTGTATTGTTCAGAAATGTGGGGGTTTGAAAATACCACAGAACTGGTTAAAGCAGAGAATAAGGTTATGATGGACCTGGTGTCCCTCCCTCTTTCGACACCCTTAAAACCACTCTTCCATGACCTGGGAAAACGTTCAATTAAGGATATAGTTCGTCTCCGTCCATTATTGTTCTGGGTGTGCCTAAGGAGGACTCCCAAACTGGCGAACTATGCTTTAGTGTTGGACGAATTAATTAAATTGAACAGCTCTAAGAAAATTAAGTGGTTGAATAAGCTAAGGAAGCTGCTCATAGACCTGGGACTGGAAGATGCTTGGTTGACCCAAACACCTCCTCCCAAAGGAAATATGAAACAAACCTATTGGGAGTTGGTCCAGGAAGAGGAATTACACAGTACTAAGTGGGGGGCCCTAACTAACAAATTTCTCGAGCACAAGCCCATCAGGAAGTTGGAACCTTTCTTGGACTTTATACAAGTACCAAAAGATAGATCTCTCTTTTTAAAAATGAGATATGGGACACTCCCATTAAACGATTTTACAGAGAGATGGAAGAGATCTGGGTTAGAGCTAACTACCTGTCCGGGCTGCTCTTGCCCTAGTGAGTCCCTACCACATTTTCTGTTTGCCTGTAAAGCATATAGGGATGTTAGGAGAAAATGGCTAAAACCAGTTTGTAAAGACCTCGGAGTAAGACAATGTAAAACGGCCCTACGTATTCTCACATCTGTTACATCATCTCTGCCCCTGATCTGTGGGGTTGCAAAGTTCCTGGGTAGGGCATGGCTGATACGCACCACTATTTGAAAAAATTAAATCTGCCAGTTGAGTGTGGTCAAGCTGATGAAACTGAATTGTTTATATTCATCAATGTATCTTAAAACTGCCTTGTAATTTTTATTATAAATAAGCTTTTTTTAACGTTTGTAGCTGTCGTATTTTAGCTTATGTTTTGCACTGTTGTAATAGATAGGACATGTACCTACTTTTATGATAAATCTATCGAATAAAGTATTACAACACAACAACAAAACATAGCATAGCTTAACAAAACACAACAAAATATAGCATAGCAAAACAAAACAAAACATATCATAGCATAGCAAAACATAGAATAGCATACCAAACACAACAAAACATAGCATAGCATAGCATAACAAAACATAGCATAGAAAAACAAACCATAACACACACAACCACACACACACAACCACACACACAACCACAACCACACACACAACCACAACCACACACAACCACACACACACCACACACAACCACGACCACACACACATCCACACACACAACTGTCTATCTATCTATCTATCTATCTATCTATCTATCTATCTATCTATCTATCTATCTATCTATCTATCTATCTATCTATCCATCTATCTATCTATCTATCTATCGCCCTCACTCTATCTATCTATCTATCTATCTATCTATCTATCTATCTATCTATCTATCTATCTATCTATCTATCTATCTATCTATCTATCTATCTATCTATCTATCTATCTATCTATCTATCTATCTATCTATCTATCTATCTATCTATCTATCTATCTATCTATCTATCTATCTATCTATCTATCTATCTATCTATCTCCCTCACTGTATCTATCGCCCCCCCTCTATCTATCTATCTATTTATCTATCTATCTATCGCCCTCACTCTATCTATCTATCGCCCTCACTCTATCTATCTATCTATCTATCTATCTATCTATCTATCTATCTATCTATCTATCTATCTATCTATCTATCTATCTATCTATCTATCTATCTATCTATCACCCTCACTCCATCTATCTATCTATCCCCCTCAATCTATCTATCTATCACCCTCACTCTATCTATCTCCCTCACTCTATCTATCTATCTATCTATCTATCTATCTATCTATATATCTATCTATCTATCTATCTATCTGTCTATCTATCGCCCTCACTCTATCAATCTGTCGCCCTCACTCTATCTATCTATCGCCCTCACTCTATCTATTGCCCTCACTCTATCTACCGCCCTCTATCTATCTATCTATCTATCTATCTATCTATCTATCTATCTATCTATCTATCTATCTATCTATCTATCTATCTATCTATCTATCTATCTATCTATCTATCTATCTATCTATCTATCTATCTATCTATCTATCTATCTATCTATCTATCTATCTATCTATCGCCCCCACTCTATTACCCTCACTCACTCTATCTATCTATCTATCGCACTCACTCCATCTATATATCGCCCTCACTCTATCTATCTGTCGCCCTCACTCTATCTATCGCACTCACTCTATCTATCGCATCACCACAGCATCACTCAGCACCACCACAGCATCACTCAGGGGCATCAAAATATCACTGTGCGCTACCACAGCATCACTGAACGCCACAGCATCACTCGTCGCCACCACAACATCACTCAGCGCCACCACAGCATCAATCTGTTCAACCATTCAACAACAACTGGTTCAAATATGTTCTCTCAATGTTTCAAGCTTTATTACAAATGTCACAAAAAGAGGTTAATATTTCACTTCTGTTCTTGGATTTTCATCACAATAAAATACACTGTACATAATCTTCACAAAAGTTATTTACAAAAGTTTAAGCTATTGCCATTAAAATTACAATAACTTTTATTTAAGTTTTAATTATTTAAAAAAGTAAAAGCCATTGTTATTTGTAATATCAATACATCTAAGTCATGTAAATACAACACATATTGCATTACAAATGCTATAGGTGTCACATTTGCGAAAGTTATAACTATTGGCATTGTAAATGACAAAGCTATTAATTTCGCTATTTTCAAAACCAACACATAAATAAAAAATTTGTCATTTACAATACCATTAGCTCAAACTTTCCTAGTGCGAGACCTATTGCATTGCAAATGCTTGTATTTAAGTGCCACAGCCTGCAGGAGGGCTAGGACCATTAGCACAGGCAGAGGAAATGCTTCTGTTATCTGGCACATCAAAGGCCTGCTGGGGTTTGATGCGGCCCAGGGGGCGGGGCCAGCAGGGCAATACTCCCTTTGTCCCATTGAAACAAAATCTATAGGTGGACTGCTTATGGTATGGACCTGTTGGCAAGGCAATGAACGTGCATAAAGCAGGAGACTAGAAGGGGCTGTGTCCAGGGTTGGGTTGGGATAAAAAATCGGCCCGGGAACGCTAAAAAAACGGACCCACATTTGCATATTGTCTTTCCGCAAAACACTGCTTCTGCTTAATTTGATTAAAAATAAGGGTGGGGATTAAAAAAAAGGCACAGATTAGTTTACACTGGTGAAACACACCTAGAAAACAAGTGAGGCAACTTCTGTTTAGACCCCCTGCCCCGCTCAATATGCACACAATAATTGGCTGGCCCAGCGAGAGAAAGGGAGTGACACCTCTGCCCGTAAAGGACGCCCATCTGCCTCCACAAAGGCCACTTAGGCACCCACTGGGCCGCTGCTGGTGTCCCAACAATGCAGAAACCACCCAAATCGGCCCCCCAGACTGCTCAGAAAAGCAGCCCACAGCTGGAACTGGACACCAGCACCTCTGGCATTGCCCGAGTGCCCACGTTACCAATCTGACCCTTGCTGTGTCTGGTGACCGCCTACTACTGGAAAGGAATAATGCTCTCTGGCAGCTAACAGGGTTGACTGTTTTGCTTTTTTTTTTTTGCAGATTTATATAGCGTAAACTCAACCCGAAGGTATTGGAGCGCTTTACATGAGCACCGGTTACCTTACACAAGGACACATTAATTGTTTTTGGTAGGCACGGGGAGATTAAGGGATTTGCCCAGAATCACAGGATGTGGATGTGACCCCAAGGCTCGAACCTTGGTTTCCCAGCTCCAAAGTCGGCAGTTTAGCCGTCAGACCACATCCTCTCCTTCAGGGCCTTGAGCGCCACCCTGGCTTCTGGAGTTCTCAATTCACTAGAGGGGACACCTCGCATTAGCAAATTGACACATTCAAGAGTTTCTTCTTTTTTGAGATTGGTGTTTTGTTAATCAATTGTTTTTACTTTTTGCTATCACTCTCGCTGCATGGCGCTTTTACAAACAAGCATTTGCAATGCAATTGGTGTCACATTTACAAGAGTTTCGTAAATGCGAGACCTAATGCATTGCAAATGCTTGTTCTAATTCTTGTTTTAACATATGTTGCTAAACATAATTTCAAAGCCAAACCTTCACTATTTGTCCATTTCAAAATTATGTTGATTTAGAACAATACTTCTTATGAAGATTGGTGTTTTGTTAATCAATTGTTTTTACTTTTTGCTATCACTCTCGCTGCATGGCACTTTTACAAACAAGCATTTCAAAATTATGTTGATTTAGAACAATACTTCTTATGAAGATTGGTGTTTTGTTAATCAATTGTTTTTACTTTTTGCTATCACTCTCGCTGCATGGCGCGTTTACAAACAAGCATTTGCAATGTATTGTAAGGATGGGGTCCAGAGTATTTAAGTAGAATGCAGTTTATTAGCCCAACAAGGAGGCAAGTCGTTCACATCAAAGACCATGTAGCAACTGACCCTGTAAACACATCCCATTCTAAATGACATGGTTGCATTCTTAACAAGGAATGCACATACTTAAAGGTAAAGATACAACACATCTCCCTTATTATAATAACAAATTGAAAAAGAAAGATGAAGAACAAGAAAGGAAAAGAAAAGAATAAAAGTGGAAAAGGCAAAGGGAAGAAAGACAAGGAAAAGAAAATGGGAACAAATGGAATAAGTCACTCAGGATAGTAATCCTGAAGATACAAAGGAGGTTTCCTAATTCTAGAGTTTGTCTTACGAGAAGAAACATGTTCATCTTGAGGAAGTTGAAACGAGCGCTCAAGATCCGAGCATTTCAATGGAGTAGTTTCCACAACACATTTGCCAGGAACAGGACCAGGTTTCACAACACCATCATCCCCCTCCACACACCTTGACAAACGTGACATGCTCCAAACATCACCCCCAGCAAGCATAACTACATTTTTCATGACTTTTACACTCCGTCTATGTTGAGAAGTCCTGTGAGACTCTTCTGACGTTTCCTCTTCAAGCTGCAAACTCCCAGCTCCCTCAAGGATCAACCAACCCAATCAGGACTTAGACACTGACTGGATTGACTTCCCCTTCAGGGAAAGGGGAAGTGGACAGAGAGACTCACAACAAATAAACAAGATAAAATCTTCCGTTGTGTCTCTCTCAAGAAAGTGTTCCAGGCCGCAGACCTTTTCTCTTTGAGTATTCTGCGCTGACTTCACGCTACTCTGTAGTACAATATTAACAAGTAATTACCCAGCTGTTAACTTCTTGTATTTAGATTAATAACCAAACATAGTATTTACTGACCATAAGCTAGACTGGCCCTTGTTCACACCTTAACAGAAGTTTTTAGCACAGGCTCCGTGTCTTGACACCTTCAAATAAACATTACAGGTCATAATACGCTTATCATTAACTGAGTAAACTGATTAATTTGATTAATTGGGTTAATGAGAACTAAACTTAAAAACTTCATGCAAGAGCATACCTGAGATCTTTATAATTCTTCTGTACTGAAGATTCTGCAGTTGGAAGACAGAAGATAGCAGCCTACAACTAAATCACACTGCTACCTGTATATAATCATTCCAAACTGACCTTGTAAGAATTATACTTCTGTACATTACTCTATATGTGTACAATATTTATGCAAAATTATTCTAACTGTAAAGTTTTCACACCCAAGTCTTTTGCCTTTACCAAGGCTTATTTATCACTCTCAGCAAGGCTAGCGCTAGTCCATTTTCTAGAATGCTCCAATTGTTAAAAAGAAATCATTTGCCTCTTCCAAGGCTTGTTTTTACTCTCTCAGCAGGGCAAGTGCTAAACCATTTACTCATAGACTCCAAATGTTATGTTGTAATCAGTTGCCTCTTCCAAGGCTTGTTTTTACACTCTCAGCAGGGCAAGTGCTAAACCATTTACTCATAGACTCCAAATGTTATGTTGTAATCAGTTGCCTCTTCCAAGGCTTGTTTTTACACACTCAGCGTCAGCCTTGCGCTTATCCTAAAACTGGAACGCTTTAAATTCTATTCAAAAGTCACTTTCTTTCTATTAGCATAAATGTTTAAAGGTTCTTGCTGCTGAAATAATAAACGTCTTACTGCCCTTGTTCAAGACGCGCTGTGGCGAACAGGAGACTCGATCAGCCGGCAGAGAGGAGTTAAACAAACAACCTCCCGGCTGTCACGATGAGGAAAGGGAGATCAGATGCGTCGTCATCAACGAAGCTCGCAAATCAGCAGGCGCTGTCAGCTAGGGTTTCCGGGGTTTACTAAAACTCAGGAATTAATGGGTTTTTAAAGTTATAATATTTAGAGGAGGGAAACGGAGTCCAAGGTCCAGGGAACAACTGCCAACGCTGAAACAGAAGCTCTCGCCAGGCTCAGCGAGAGACGAAGCGTTTGACAGTTGGCTGAGGCTTGTATTTATAGCCTCAGCCACGAGACCAGCGCGAGGCTAACTTCTTCATCTCTCCAAGCGCGTGGGCAGGCACGAGCCTGTCTCACATGAGCGCACAATCTCAGAAGTGGCACAACACTGAATAAAACAACAAACAAGCATTGCTAAATGCAATTGCTACAGGTTTTGTTTCTAAAAGGATTTTTTAATTAAAACTGTACATTAAATATTACACAAAATGAAATCACTAAACTACATATACCCATTAGATTCACGATATTTACACTAAGTCAATACTGAGTCAGAACCTATTTAAGACGACCAGTAACACCCCCAACAGTTCCTCCCCCCAAAGGTCGTCTTACAGGTCTAGGTTTATCAGGATGCAGAGCATGAAAAGATCTAACAAGTCTAGGAGCATGCACATTTCTCTCAGGTTCCCAAGATCGCTCAGAAAGATCATAACCCTTCCAGTCAACCAAATAAAACAAAGCACCCCGAATCCTTTTGGAATCTATAATGGATTTAACCTCGTACTCAACATGGTCACCAACAATTACTGGCGGTGGTGGATTATCAGCACGAGTAGAAGGTTCAAAAGGTTTCAACAGAGAAACATGGAAAACAGGGTGAATAGCATATTCCTCAGGTAAAACTAATTTCACAGATACAGGGTTCAAAACTTTCTTAACTTCAAAAGGCCCAATATATCTAGGCTTCAACTTCCTGGGACCCTCCAACTGAATATTTCTAGTGGATAACCACACCAACTGACCTTCCTTATACAAAGGAGCAGCTTTACGATGAGAATCAGCAGTCTTTTTCATAGATAACTTACTTTTGACCCATTGTTTCCTAGCCTTATCTTGGATATCCAACAGATGAGTCAACCTATCAGTAACTGCTGGCATAGACAATTGTTCATCAGGCAAGAGTATAGGAATAGATCTTGGGTGTTGACCAGTGAGAAAATAAAAAGGAGAACAACCCAAAGCTGAATGAGTGGTGTTATTATAGGAAAATTCAGCCCACGGTAACACTTCATCCCAAGGGTGAGAGGAGGTGGTTAACAAACATCTTAAACCCTGTTCAACATGCTGATTCAATCTCTCCGTCTGACCATCCGTCTGTGGATGAAAAGAAGAAGACAGAGCCAACTCGATTCCCAAGAGTTTGCTGAGTTGTGACCAGAATTTAGAAATGAACTGAGGGCCCCTGTCCGAAATAATCTTTGAGGGCAGACCATGAAGTTTCACAATATTAGATAAAAATACAGCACTGAATTCAGTTGCCGAGGGAATCTTGTGTAACGGAATAAAATGTCCCATTTTGGATAACAGATCCACCACCACAAGAACTGTAGTAAAACCATTAGACTTAGGGAGATCAGTAATAAAATCTAAACTGATTGTATGCCAAGGGTGAGGAGGAATAGTCATAGGACGAAGCAAACCCATTGGAACCTCATGTAAAGCCTTTTGACGAGAACAAACTGGACAGGCTTTCACAAATTGTTGAATAATAGAAATCATTTTTTCCCACCAAAAATGACGTTGACACAAATCCAGGGTTTTGTTAATACCTGGATGTGCAGCAATCGCCAAATCATGATTCCATTGCATGACCTTATCCTGTAAATCTCTTGTGGGAATAAACAATTTATCATTGTGATAGAAAAACCCATCTCTAATGGAATTACCTTTTTTTTTTAACCATTCATGAACATCAACATTTTTTAATTCCATCTTAACAGAATCCAAAAAACTTTCTGAATGGATTTCAGCAGCAATTTTTTCTAAAGGCAAAATACTGGGGGGATCCTTAACAGAATTTAAATCTTTTTCACATACTAATCGTGAAAGTGTGTCAGATAACAGCTGCTTTTTTCCAGGTCGATACATAATTAAAAAGTCAAATTCGCTAAAGAACTGTAACCACCTCATCTGTCTAGGAGTAAAAGCCTTAACAGTGGAATAAAATTGTAAATTTTTATGGTCAGAATAAACAGTAATAGTGTGTTTAGCTCCCAAGAGGTGATGTCTCCATTCTTGAAACACATCTTTAATTGCTAACAATTCACGTTCCGCAATCGTATAATTTTGCTCAGCTAAAAGCAGTTTCCTAGAGAAAAAAGCGATAGGATGGAAGTGACCAGTGTTTGCATCCTTTTGAAGCAACACCCCACCAATAGCAGTCTGTGAAGCATCTGCTTCCACAAAGAAAGGCCTATCAGGATCAGGATGAACCAAAATGGGAGCAGAAGTAAAAGCCTTCTTCAACAATGAAAATGCTTGATCAGCTTCTTCGGTCCAAGAGAAGACCCTTCCTTTTTTCAATAACTGAGTAATGGGAGTAACAATATCTGAAAACTTAGAAATGAATCGCCTATAAAAATTAGCAAATCCAAGAATTCTCTGCGTGTCTTTAATTGAAGAAGGAATTGGCCAGGTTAGAATTGCTTCGACTTTCTTTGGATCCATTTGAATCCCCTCAGGTGATAAACAATAGCCGAGAAATTCCACTTGAGAAGCATTAAAAACACATTTTTCCAATTTAGCATATAGAGAATGATCTCTTAATTTCTGTAACACCAACTGAACATGTTGTACATGTTCTTCCATATTTTTAGAATAAATTAAAATGTCATCAATATAAACGATGCAACAGACATCCAACAGATCATGCAAGACCTCATTAATAAAATATTGAAAGGCCGCTGGAGCGTTGCAAAGACCAAATGGCATAACCGTATACTCAAAAAGACCAAATTTCGTACGAAAAGCGGTCTTCCACTCATCACCTTCCTTGACTCTAATCAAATGATATGCTCCTCTAAGATCCAGTTTGGTGTAAACACTAGAACCCTTAATTTGATTAAGAAGCACTGGAATCAAAGGCAATGGATACCTATTCTTAATGGTTGCTTTATTAACCTTTCTGTAATCAATACAAGCCCTCAGATCCCCAGACTTCTTCGAAACGAAGAAAAGAGGAGACGAAACAGGAGAAGTAGAATGTCGAATGAAACCTAACTCCAAAAGCTCATCCAAATAGTTCCTTAAATAAACATTTTCAGGTTCGGTTAAGGCATAAATTCTACTACATGGTAGAATAGCACCAGGAACTAAATCAATTCTGCAATCAAAAATTCTGTGCGGTGGTAATTTGGTTGCTTCAACAGGATCAAAAACCTTAGAAAAATTTCTATACTCAACTGGAAGCCTATTATCTTCCGTAGTTAGAGCAGCACAAAAAAGGGGCATCACCGGATCTTTGGTTTCTTGATAACAGTGTAACTTACAAAAAGAAGACTCTAAAGTAACAGTCCTTTTAATCCAATCAATACTGGGATTATGTAATTCCAACCAAGGAATGCCTAAAATGACACCAAAACTGGGTGCATCGATAAGATCAAAAACCACTTTCTCAGTATGACCATTATCTGCTACCAAAGTCAATGGTTCGGTGTTAAATTGAATCATACCAGAAGACAAAACCGAACCATCAACAGCTCTCACAGACTCAGGTTCCTCCTTAGTAACAAATTTCAGATTCAGTTTATGGGCAAACCCAATATCGAAAAAATTCCCAGTAGCCCCAGAATCCAAAAGTACAGGAATGCTATGTCTTTGAAGAGTAGTTAAGATAAAGACCATCCGAATAGTAAAATGTTTAGGAATATGTGTAGTTACATTAGTGACAAATTTGGAGATCTTAGAAGAAAATTTGCTCGAGGAAACGATCTCTGCTTTCCTCGAGAACTTCAGTTTTCCGACGGCTTAATGGGAAGAGTTTCAACAACTAGAACTTTCTTTTTTGCAGGTTTTACAGAACAATCCTTGGCAAAATGACCAGGTTTGCCACAGTATAAACATAAATTGCCCTTACGTCTCCGTTCTTTTTCTTCAGGAGTTAAAGGCCCTTGGAATCCACCCGGTAAAACAGGTTCAGCAAAAACATTTTTAACATCTGACTCCTTTTTCTCAACTTTAACTAAAGGACTTCTAAAATCACTCCTTGTTTTTTCATTTCTACGCTCACCTAATCTGTGATCAAGTCTAACCACTAGATCCTGAAATTCCTTAAATTCATCAGGCAAATTCACTATGTGTGCAAGAGAATCTTTTAAATCATCTTTTAGACCTCTATAAAACAAAGAAATTCTCTTTTCCTCAGGCCAATGAGTTTCGGACAGAAGTCTATTAAAGGTCGTGATATAAGAGATTAAATCCTTGGTCCCTTGACGAAGACTCAGTAACTCATTATCAGAAGACTGAATCAAAGTATGTTTGGCGAATAAACTGGACATGGCCAATTTAAAATTCTGCAAATTGTGAAGCAAAGGGTCATTATTATCTACTAAAGGCATGGCCCAATTCGCAGCCACCCCCCCCAGATAAGAAATTATAAATGCTACTTTAGCAGAGTCAGAAGAAAAAATTTGAGGTTTACACATGAAGTGCAACTGACACTGACTAAAAAATGTTGCAAATCTGCTATTATCTCCAGTGAACCTTTCAGGATTAGCCAAAGGAACAGGTGTTGGAGTAACCACAGTAACTTGAACTGGTTGTTTTTCTGACCGATCTTCTGAAGTATGAGGCTGAACAACATCAGCTCCAAACCTAGCTGGCGCTAAAACCGGTTTCCTCTCCTTAGCGGAATCCCTCCAGGTCGAGAATCCTGCCCTAGTCTCATCTAGCTCCTGACGAAGCGATTGATTCTCTAAACGTAAATTTTCCATCTCCACAGTCAGTTTCTGCACTAACTGTGTCAACTGTGAAGTATCCATGAGGGTGAGTTTGCAGACTCAAGAGGAAACGATTTTAAAATTTGGGAAGATTGGCTTCGTCTACTGTTGAGAAGTCCTGTGAGACTCTTCTGACGTTTCCTCTTCAAGCTGCAAACTCCCAGCTCCCTCAAGGATCAACCAACCCAATCAGGACTTAGACACTGACTGGATTGACTTCCCCTTCAGGGAAAGGGGAAGTGGACAGAGAGACTCACAACAAATAAACAAGATAAAATCTTCCGTTGTGTCTCTCTCAAGAAAGTGTTCCAGGCCGCAGACCTTTTCTCTTTGAGTATTCTGCGCTGACTTCACGCTACTCTGTAGTACAATATTAACAAGTAATTACCCAGCTGTTAACTTCTTGTATTTAGATTAATAACCAAACATAGTATTTACTGACCATAAGCTAGACTGGCCCTTGTTCACACCTTAACAGAAGTTTTTAGCACAGGCTCCGTGTCTTGACACCTTCAAATAAACATTACAGGTCATAATACGCTTATCATTAACTGAGTAAACTGATTAATTTGATTAATTGGGTTAATGAGAACTAAACTTAAAAACTTCATGCAAGAGCATACCTGAGATCTTTATAATTCTTCTGTACTGAAGATTCTGCAGTTGGAAGACAGAAGATAGCAGCCTACAACTAAATCACACTGCTACCTGTATATAATCATTCCAAACTGACCTTGTAAGAATTATACTTCTGTACATTACTCTATATGTGTACAATATTTATGCAAAATTATTCTAACTGTAAAGTTTTCACACCCAAGTCTTTTGCCTTTACCAAGGCTTATTTATCACTCTCAGCAAGGCTAGCGCTAGTCCATTTTCTAGAATGCTCCAATTGTTAAAAAGAAATCATTTGCCTCTTCCAAGGCTTGTTTTTACTCTCTCAGCAGGGCAAGTGCTAAACCATTTACTCATAGACTCCAAATGTTATGTTGTAATCAGTTGCCTCTTCCAAGGCTTGTTTTTACACTCTCAGCAGGGCAAGTGCTAAACCATTTACTCATAGACTCCAAATGTTATGTTGTAATCAGTTGCCTCTTCCAAGGCTTGTTTTTACACACTCAGCGTCAGCCTTGCGCTTATCCTAAAACTGGAACGCTTTAAATTCTATTCAAAAGTCACTTTCTTTCTATTAGCATAAATGTTTAAAGGTTCTTGCTGCTGAAATAATAAACGTCTTACTGCCCTTGTTCAAGACGCGCTGTGGCGAACAGGAGACTCGATCAGCCGGCAGAGAGGAGTTAAACAAACAACCTCCCGGCTGTCACGATGAGGAAAGGGAGATCAGATGCGTCGTCATCAACGAAGCTCGCAAATCAGCAGGCGCTGTCAGCTAGGGTTTCCGGGGTTTACTAAAACTCAGGAATTAATGGGTTTTTAAAGTTATAATATTTAGAGGAGGGAAACGGAGTCCAAGGTCCAGGGAACAACTGCCAACGCTGAAACAGAAGCTCTCGCCAGGCTCAGCGAGAGACGAAGCGTTTGACAGTTGGCTGAGGCTTGTATTTATAGCCTCAGCCACGAGACCAGCGCGAGGCTAACTTCTTCATCTCTCCAAGCGCGTGGGCAGGCACGAGCCTGTCTCACATGAGCGCACAATCTCAGAAGTGGCACAACACTGAATAAAACAACAAACAAGCATTGCTAAATGCAATTGCTACAGGTTTTGTTTCTAAAAGGATTTTTTAATTAAAACTGTACATTAAATATTACACAAAATGAAATCACTAAACTACATATACCCATTAGATTCACGATATTTACACTAAGTCAATACTGAGTCAGAACCTATTTAAGACGACCAGTAACACCCCCAACAGTCTAGGCCCAAAATATTTTGACTCACCCTTAGGGGACCAAACAGCCTTTTTGATAAACACGAAATCACCCACTCTCCAAGAAGAATGTTTCGCCCCTTTCAAAACGTCAAACCTGCGTTTGTACTTATCTTGATAGTTTTCCAACCTAGAATCCTTGATTACAGAGCCTCTATCCTTTACAGACAACCACAAGGGATTAAGTTTGGAACCAGCAACCCTACCTTTGAGTATTTTGAAAGGTGAAGCACCAGTTATACTATTAGGAGTGTTCCTGTGCGCCCAAAGTTTTTCTCTAAGAATAGGTTTCAAAGGAAGTCTTCTCTCTAAAGCGGTCTGGGCACAGGCCCTAATCAACCTATTCATGCTCTCCACCAAACCATTTGCCTACGGAGAATAAAGAGCAGTCTTATGATGAGTGATAGATAAATCCTTCAGGAAGTCCGACATTTCCTGGGAGGTGAATTGGACACCACTATCAGAGACCAAAATGTCAGGTACTCCTTCGCAAGTAAAAGCATCCTTTAAAAACTCAATAACATTCCTACTCAAAACGGAACCCATACAAGAAGCAGACAACCACTTCGAAGTGTAATCTACTAAAACAACAATAAATCTCTCAGAGGGTCCAAGGTTCTCAAAAGGTCCAATAATGTCAACAGCAACTTTAGACCAAGGACGTTCGGGAATAGCAACAGGAGAAAGAGGAGCGGTGTTCACCTTCCTGGATTTATCATTACCAGCACAAATGTGGCAGTCCTTGACAACAATTTCGACTTAGTGGTCCAACTCAGGCCACCAATAGGATTCCCTGACCCTAGCTTTGGTGAGGCTACGACCTAAATGTCCCTCATGAGCTAAATTAATTATCTTCTCCCTCATTCCAAAAGGGGGAATCAACCTGTCACCTCTGAATAATTCGCCTTGAACAATGTTCAATTCATCTCTCACATTCCAATAACCCTTAGCAGGATCAGGAACTTCTTTTAAAACAGGCCAACCACTGACCGTTGCCTCCAAAACAAAATCCCTCACCGGATCATCAGAAAAACTATCTTTCCATTCTACTTCATTTAATGCAGACTCCCTTACCCAAGAAACTGTTGGGGAATCAGAATCACACGTGGCCAGCTTATCAAGGGGTGACCTAGAGAGAAAATCAGCGGGGACATTCTTAAGACCAGGTAAGTATTCAACACAGAAATTGTACTCCATGAGTCCTTCAACCCATCTCTTAATTCTAGGAGTTGTACATTCGACATTTCTACATGAGAACAACTGCACAAGAGGTTTGTGATCGGACCTAACCACAAAAGGTAGACCCCACAAATAAAACCTAAAATGCTTGATGGCCCCAAAACAAGCTAAAGCTTCACGCTCAATGACCGAATATCGTTCCTCAGCACCCTTCAAAGAACGAGACGCGAAACCAATGACCTTTTCCGAACCATCCACAAGCTGTGACAAAACAGCCCCCAAACCACGTAAACTCGCATCAGTGGTCAAAATAGTTTTCTTGTGTACATCAAAATGCCCTAAAGTTGGCATTTTTGCAATTTCAGACTTGACAGTTTCAAAAGCCTCAGAACACTCCTTGTTCCAATTGAAGACAGCACCCTTTTTCAGAAGAAGTCTAATAGGTTGCATCACACTAGCAAAATTCGGAATGAATTTGGAATAATATTCCGACAATCCATTGAAAGATTTCACATGATCCTTGTTAGAAGGAGGTTGAGCTTGAAGGATAGCTTCCGCAAGGTCAATCTTTGGACTGATACCCTCCCCAGATATATTGTGCCCCAAATAAGACACAGACTTAACCCTGAATTTGCATTTTTCCTGTTTCAAGGTTAGACCAGATTCTTTGAGTCTAGACAAAACAGCAAATAAAATGTCATCATGCCTGCCAACGTCAAACCCGTGGACCAAAATGTCGTCCTGGAAGAAAAGAACAGAATCAATCCCTGATAAAACATTCTTCATGATTCTCTGAAAACAAGCAGCTGCGCTGGCTAAACCAAAAGGCATCCTAATAAACCTGTATGCACCAATGGGAGTTACAAAAGAAGTCAAATGTCTTGACTCCTCATGCAACAAGACCTGGTGGTATGCTGCTGACAGATCCATAACGCTAAACACAGTGGAACCACCCAACTTTGTCAAAATCTCATTGATATTAGGCAAGGGCTGCCTGTCAACCCAAACTGAACCATTTAAACTCCTGAGGTGCACACACATCCTAATTTTGGTACCCTTGTCCTTAGATTCCAACACTATTGGCGCAAGCCATTCCGAGGATTCTATCTCCTCAACTACACCAAGCTTCAATAACCTATCAATTTCAACTTGAAGTGGTTTTAACATGAGATTGGGCACCTTCCGAACCCTATGTACAACAGGCTTGGCATTCCCTTTCAGAATTATCTTGTGTTTGAAACCTTTCAGGAGACCCAAATCTTCACTAAAAACTTCAGGAAATTTCTCAAAAATGTCTGAAAAATCGCCCAAATCAGAAACTAACATAACCTGTTCAGGAGCGTTTGGATTCAAAATGATCCCTAAATTCCTTTGATGACGCCACCCAAGGAGGTTATCTCCCCTTTTTGCAACGTAAACCTTACCAACAGTTTCTCTGCCTTTAAAAGCAATGGTTTGGATGGAGTATCCTAACACCTCAATCTTTTGTTTAGCATACCCAACGGGATTGATGTCAGGAGCCAAAAGTTTGATTTTACCACCATCAAAATTGGTAAACCAAAACTTGTCACTGATAAGGGTGAACAGTGAACCAGAGTCAGCAAGTACGGGAACAACCTTGTTGGCGATTTGGATGTCACAAGAAGGCATAAATACTTCATCATCATCAACTTGACTCACTCCATTAACAGTATCATTGGTAATACAATGAATAGAATCCTGAGAGTACACTTCATCATCATCAATACAATTAACTTTGTTGCTTTTACACATCTTAGCATAGTGGCCTTTTTTTCCACAATTTCTACAAACAGTACTTTTAGCGAAACAGTTCGGATAGTTCGGTCCATGTTTCTCGCTTCCACATCTGGGACATCTAAATTTATTCTCTTTGTTAGAACTGTTAAAATTGTAACTTTGTTTAGGTCTTTCAACTTTAAAAGTGGTTTTCTCCTGTTTGGAAGGAACTTTACTAACAACAGCAACACTAGTCTCTGGTTGAAACATTTGGCGATGTTCATTACTTACACTGGAAACAGAATCAGTTTGAGAGGGACTTTTCCTAATCTCCTTAACCCAAGTAGAGGTATGTTCTACACTCTCAACAATAAGTATGGCCTCTTTCAAATTAGGATTTTTAGATAAAAGTTTTTCCTGGATTTTGAGATCATTGGTACAGCGAACTAGTTGATCGCGAATGAGGGAGTCAGTCAAAAGTTCAAATTCGCAAGTTTGTGCAAGGGATTTAAGTGCTGCAACATAGTTTCCAACTCTCTCACTCTTGCCCTGTGTGCGCATGAAAAATTTGTGTCTTTCCATGACAATGTTAATGCGTGCACCAAAATGATTTTTTAAAAGGAGTACACTCATCTCATACACATCCGAAGGTTCACCAGCACTTCTACCAATAGGTATTGGATCTAAACTATCATAAATATTTCTTCCTTCGATCCCAAGGTTGTTCAATAAAAAAGCCTGTTTCCTGACGGCAGAAAACTTCTCCCCACCAATGGCAAGCAAATAAGAGTCAAAAATGGGTTTCCACTTTTTCCATGGTAAGATAGGTTCGCCTTGTTCGCTTAAGAATTGGGGAGGTTGATTCATTCCACTGGCAGAAGACGACATGCTGAAAGGCAAGAATAACTAAACAAACTAACACAATAAGTTAACCAAATAAGCTAACACAACAATCTAAAATAATAATCCAAAATAATGAATTAAAATAATAACGAGAAATTTCTCTGTTGTTTTTCCTTTCTTCCGTAGAACTTTTTTTTTTATGCAGACTTCTTTTCTTCAAACGAACATCAATAAATTCCACAGGGAAGACTTCCAGCTGATTATGAGAATCTTATGGTCAAATTTGCATCAAAACATAAAAATATGACTTGCCTCAATCCATCCGGTAAACGTGGTGAAATGCGCAAAATAAAGAGTCAATAACGTGCTTGTCAGATGCCACAACGCACTTCCGTAGCTTGCTTAGTAACAACAATGCGCGTCAGGACGGCAAAAGGACGTGGTTGCTTAGCAACATGAAATGCGCGTTCTGTGTGTGGTTGCGTGTGACGACAAGACGCGCTGAGACGCTGAGAGCTTGTGCCGGTTTCTAGAATGACGATGAGACGTTCCAAAGAAATGGCAGGCACGCTCCAGCACAACTCGCGCAGCTCGCGTGCAGAATTCAAAACACGCTGACCAACTAAGGTAAGCACAATTTCAGGAAATATTCCAGAATAATAAATATTGAAAATTGTACTTGCTGCTGAGTGCCGCTAAGAGATCGCTATCATAAAAGTCAAGGAAATCACACGAAAGAGCGATCGAAAGTCCGGATGAATAAAAACTCTCTGTCTGGGTATTTAAAAAAAAAAAAAAAAGAAGGAAATCTGTATCACGCCGGGTTCTCAATCACCTGTTGGGCCCTCGTCGCCAGTATTGTAAGGATGGGGTCCAGAGTATTTAAGTAGAAAGCAGTTTATTAGCCCAACAGGGAGGCAAGTCGTTCACATCAAAGACCATGTAGCAACTGACCCTGTAAACACATCACATTCTAAATTACATGGTTGCATTCTTAACAAGGAATGCACATACTTAAAGGTAAAGATACAACACAATGCAATTGGTGTCACATTTACAAGAGTTTCGTAAATGCGAGACCTAATGCGTTGCAAATGCTTGTTCTAATTCTTGTTTTAACATATGTTGCTAAAACGTAATTTAAAAGCCAAACCTTCACTATTTGTCCATTTCAAAATGATGTTGATTTAGAACAATACTTCTTATGAAGAGTATTCATGACATCTATGGCCATGTTAAAACAAAAACAATTTCT
Organism: Lissotriton helveticus; assembly: GCF_964261635.1. Classification (NCBI taxonomy): domain Eukaryota; kingdom Metazoa; phylum Chordata; class Amphibia; order Caudata; family Salamandridae; genus Lissotriton; species Lissotriton helveticus. Next base: position 1,860,413,940 of record NC_136057.1, read on the forward strand.
AATACAAGCATCTGTTTCGATCAAAAAGATTTGGGCATTTTACACTTAACATATTTTTGCCTTGCAGATAAGCTGTGTGATCCTTTTTCCGCTGAGTTTCATGTCCACAAATGGACTAATTGTCCCCATATTCATAATCTATTATTTTCTCTCCCACAAAACGGCGGCCTACATAAAGTTAAAGAATATTTGACCTAGATGGACATAATTCAGCCTTTCAAATTGACTTGTCACTTTGTTCCTTTTTCATAGGAAATTGTATAGATCTTCTTCCATATTCAAGCCCTGGGGAGACTTAGAATCTAGCATAAGTATATACTCACTCTCTAATTTTCTTAAAGCTTTCACCCTGTCTTCCCCTCTGATGTGACGTGGTAATTGTGCCTATAACAAAGTATGACATCTGGGATGGATTGCTCTTATGAAAGTCAGCACAGTGCCTGGCGACTGGGTACGTTAAATCCTTGTTCTTAATGGCCCGCATATGTTGTATTATGCGCTTGTGGACTTGCAGCACTGCGCTGCCCACATATCTTAAGTTACAACTGCATGTTAGAACATATACTACAAATCCACTTTTGCAGTTATAACTGCCTCTTAATTGAATTGGATTTTATGTAAAGAAATAGCAATATTCCTTGGTATGTATACCTATGGTACAGGCTCCGCATTTGTAACATTTGTTAAACCCTTTGGCCCCAGTCATCCAATTGCCTGTCCTTTTTATTTCAGGACTCGATCTCATCAAACTGTCTCTCACTGAACTGGCTCTCCGATATGTTATTTGTGGTCTTACTGGAACCATTTTTCCAATGGTCGAATCAGAGAGAATTAAATGACAGTTCTTATTAACTGCCTTAGTTAGCTTTGTATGTTTGTTGCTATATGTAGGGCTTAGCCTAACCATTTTCTCTGATTCAAGTTTTTTTTTTGTTGGCCAAACAAGATGTGTTCCCTAGAAGTGTCATTGATATGATCTTGAGCAGTATTGATCATTCTTGTGTTGTCACCTCTTTGTAAAAACCTTAGTGTCATATCTTTCTGACAGGTCATAATACGTTGTGGCAAGCTGCAGTTTCTTTTGGGATGTACCAATTATCCATGAGGGGTAATTGCTATCAAATGTCGAGGGTGGAAGCTAGATGCATGCAGAAGTGAGTTACCTGCTGTGTTTTTTCTATAAAGTTGTATTTCAAGTTTGCCATCTTTTACAAATATTTCCAAATCCCAAAAATGTATGACATTTTTGCTGACTTCACGTGAAAAATGCTAATTTAAATTGTTCATATTTATGTTTTCTATGAAGTCTTTTGCGATTTGTTCTGATCCCTTCCAAATAACAAAAAGGTCATCAATGTAGCACAATCAAATTACTACATTATTGTCCTATTCAGTCACAAACTCCACTTTGAGAACCCGCTCCTCAAACCAGCCCATGCGAAGACATAAGTAGCTGGGGGAGAAGCTGGCTCCCATCGTGGTCCCCCGTGTTTGATGATATATGCTGTTGTCAAATAGGAAATAATTATTGTATAGGCATTCTTGAACCATCTTCATTAGCATGGTAGAATGTTGGTGTAATTCTAATGATCTATTTCCGAGATAATGTTCAATCACTCTTAGTACATCGCTATGTTGCATACTGGTATAAAGTGAAGTAATGTACAGGGACATCAAGATTAAATTATATTCCCACGACATATCATAGATAACTTTCAGAAATTCGCTGTATCTTTTATATAGGAGGATACGTTTTGCACATATGGTTGCAAAAAACAGTCAATGTATTTTGACATATTCTCATGTAATCCCCCTATGGCCGAGATGATAGGCCTTCCTGGCGGTTTGATGGGATCCATGGGGATTTTTAGGATTATATACATTATAGGTATCCAAGTATGATCGTTGTGTAGGAAATTGTGTTCCTCCTGCGTTAACAATCCTTTATTTCGCGATTCCAGGAGCTGTTCCTTAATGTCAGTTTTTACTTGAGATCATTGTTCTTTAGTGGTCTTGGTGTAAAATGCAGTGTCTTGAAATTGTCTTTGAACTACTTCTTTTTTATAGGCTGTTAATGTCCACAGTACAATATATCCTCTGTTTTATATATATATAAATGTCGCCATGGGGTCGTGTTTTTCCCCCAGCTACGCGGGGCTCCATGTGGGCTGGTGGGAGGAACACGTCCTCATGGTTGAACACAAGGAATTCTGGAACAACAATGTACAAAAATACTGGAGGTATATAGATGATATCTGTATTATCTGGAAAGGGACAAAAGAAACAGCTACTAGATTTGTTCAGGTGATCAATGCGAATAACCTAAATCTTATGTTTACAGCGGATATCAGTCAAACTGAAGTAAGCTTTCTAGATGTTAAGATAGAGATTAAAGATAACACCATATCAACGAGCCTGTATAGAAAAGTGACAGCAGGTAACTCTATCTTGCATGCCACGAGTTTCCACCCTCAGCACACGATTAGAAGCATCCCTTATGGGGAGTTCTTAAGGATAAATAGAGCATGCAGCAGTGCTGAGAGCAGAGACAGATGCCAAATGGAAGCCAAAATCAGACTGATTAAACGCGGATTTAAACCCACATTGTTAGACACAGCGCTAAAGAAAGCAAATGCAATGTTTAGGGAAGATTTACTTGATCCAAGCAGGCATGCCAAGACACCAACAGAGCAAGACAAAACTGTTAGGCTTATCACTAGCTATAGCCGCCAAGCTAAGCAGATAACAAAAATTGTAAAGCAACAGTGGCCTATCATCCTGACAGATCAAGTTTTGCGAGACATCATGCCAAAAGTCCCTACTGTCACCTTCAGGAGAGCCTACACCATGAGCAATGACCTTGTAAGTAACAACCCCGAGATCAGCAAAGCTAAAGATTGGCTCTGTCCCCGCAAAGGTTTTTTCCGATGCAGCTCATGTAGAGCATGTAAATTTGGTGTGAGCACTAGAAGTTACACTACCCCTTTTGAGGTCAACTCCATATTTATCAAAGGCCACTACACATGCCGCACAGAATTAGCAGTGTACGTACTAACATGTAGCTGTAAGCTACAATATGTGGGCAGCACGAAGTTGCCAGTTCATCAGCGCATCCTGCAGCACTTACGTGCTATAGTTCATGCCGATCAGAGTTATCCAGTAGCTCGGCATTTTCAAGCTGTTCATAACAAGAACTTGGCAGATTTGACATATTTTGTCATAGACGCTGTAATCCCCAATAAGAGGGGAGGTGACTTTGAAAAAAGACTACGTCAGCTCGAATCACGCTACATAGTGTTACTTAACAGCAAAAGTCCGGGTGGGCTCAATATGGGGGAGGACCTCAGTAACTTCTTATGATATGCTGATATAAAGGGGTAACTGTTTCAATTCCAATCTTCTGAGCCTTGTGAAGTACTAATATTGGAGTATCAAAACTATCTGAGAATGTCTGTTTGTACATTTAATTATGAGTTGGCCTAACATAGAAATCCTACTTCCGGATGTAGACATAGAAAGAGAGGAGGTTAGCACTTTGTACAAATTTGCACTTATCACATCTTTTTCCTTTTTTCTCTTTTTTTCTTTTGTCACTAATGAAGTAAGAGCACTATATTTTTATTAATTTATTCACTTCCTAAGCACCCGAGCAACTTAATCATATATACTGTGAATAGGCTGTGTATAGAATATAGGACTAACTAGCGAGGTAATGAGACAAACTGTTGTGCCAGGTGTGTTGCACAGTGGTCTAATACATGAGTATGCCTTTGTAGACATAGGGGGCTTTAACATCCGGGCTTTATGATCAAAAGAGAATCATAAATACGTCTAATATATAACTGTAAACTAGCCACTATGTTTCATATCATGCCCGTTCTTTTGCGAATATTTACTTCGAACAATATGGGGGTTTTTGATAGAAAATCTATATGAATGTATGTCTTGCTGGCAACCCTGAGGCTTTCACTACAACACATGCCCGAGATTGGTAATTTTGAAGCCCATTCACACAAGCGTAGATATGTCTAGGAGGAAGCAAGATAGGCAGTGTATGCCTGACAGACAAATGGTATAGCTAGAGATATTAAACGTATGGATGATTGATGGCATTTGTGCCTTGCAAATATGTATAATAATAGCAAAAATACATTTTTCATAAATGAATATGTCGACAGACTGGGGGGCGTATATATGAATTAAGGCATTGGTGCTTTACTAATATTTACAATGATAGTCACTAAATACACTTCCCACATTGAATGTAAAATGTATATTGTTACATTTATGTCGACTGTTTAGATGTATGACTTCACTCGATTCATCTGTATGTTTTTACCACTACAAAATGGCGCACAAAAATGTTTGAGTTGAGTGTCTCATGAGTCGCGATAGTCCTACTATCATGTTTAGTTGGTTTGAAATTTTGGCGCCAATTTGCCTAGTTTAAATGATTGTTGTTTGCGCAGTAATTTATCAGTGAGCAAGGGCACGGACGTGCCCGAAACGCGTCTGATGACTTTTACCCACCTTATGCAATAAAAAGAAGCGTACCTTATATCTTTGCCTTGAGTGCTGATTTGGGTTGTCCACAAACTTTTCCGTGCAGGAGGCACTAAGTGGAAAGTTGGAGTTTGATATATATATATATATATATATATATATATACCACTCCAACCGGTTATGGTGCACCGAGACTTCCAAAGCACTTTCGCCAGTGCGCAGACACAGAATAACGGTCCAAAGCCAGTCTTCAGGTGATTTTTGTTTTTATTTCCAAATCATAAAGTGCAGGGGTACACAAAGGAGAACGACGAACAGACGCGTTTCGGGCGTAGCCGCCCTTGCTCACTGTTGGCGGTGAGATGGACTAACTTGCATTTCAATAATACAGAGTTAATTTGGAAAAAGCGCACCCAAATGCAAATGGTAAACATCATGAAAGGACTTTTCGATTATCATGTGAGAAAATGAAATCAAATGTAGCGGCCATCTTTGCTTAGTCAAACATGCTAGTAAATATACTGGTACTGCATGTAAATATCCATGAAAATAACATTTTTTTTTTAAATGATATATAAATAGTTAATTATAATGAAAAGTCAACACTATTAGGGCGTTCACCTTACACATACATTAATTAAACATTTTCTGTACAAATACACAGAGGTGACAGGCAAAGTCAATCTGATTTTCGGAAAATCACAAAGTAGAAATCTCATGACCAAACAAAGATTTTAAAGACCAAATTATCTATTCAGTTAATTCTTTGTCATAGGTCAGCACAAATGCTCAGATGTCCTTTGAAATGTTCCTACAGTTTTTCCAAATATTATTTGTTCAAACCAATTAATCATAGCAATAGTTGTCCATCATAATAAAGATAAACAAAAAACATTTTAATAATAGTGAAGGAGTGACAAAGTGTCAGCGATCAGTCTCGTTTTGACAGCTTATATAGTGTGCGGATAAATCCAAATAAACATAAATATGTGAAGAAATAGAGAATGAAAATGCATGAAACTTAAGAAATCAATCTTAATAACTGGTTTCGTGATATTGAAAATTCATTATCTAGGATGTTAAATCACATCCTGTTTGCTTACTAGTTTCACAAAGGGGTACATAATCTAATCAATTTATTTCATGTTGCTGAATCAGGAGTTGGTGTATGTTTCATAGTGGAGTTTTTTAATTGGAACCTAATACCACATATTGTAAGTAATGACATTCGGCACATTTAAAGAAAATTACTTAAATCTTCTCCCATATTTAGACCTCCAGGCGTTTTGCTGTTGAGTCTAATGATGTACATTGACTCCAACTGCCTCAATGTTTTCTCATAGTCTCCACCTTTTTTGGATGTTTTTACAGCATCTATTACGAAGTAATTGAGCTGAGACAGGTTCCTATTGTGAAATTGATCAAACTGTCGTGCTACAGGGTAGCTCTGATCACAATTAACAATGGCCCTGAGATGTTGGAGAATGCGTTGATACACAGGCAATTTGGTACTCCCGATGTATCTCAGATTGCATGTGCAAGTTAATACATACACCGCTAGTTCTGTTCTGCAGGTGTAGTGGGCTTTGATTGCGATAGGTTTGGGGTCAAAGGGGGTTAGGTAAGATCTAGTATTGATGCCAAAATGGCATGCACGGCATGAAATGCATCGGTAGAAACCCTTGAGGGGTGACAACCAGTCATCATTTTTGACTATTTCTGGAGAACTGGAAACCAGTTCGTTGCGCATGCTGAATGCCCTTCTATATGTTACTGTGGGTTTATTAGGTAAGATGTCCTTGAGTACGGGATCAGTTAAGATCACAGGCCACTGTTTCCTTACCAAACTCGAAATCTGTCGAGCTTGTCGGCTGTAGCTAGTGATTAGTCTAATGTCATTGCTGCTTTTTGTTAGGTTTGTTGTTTGAGTGTCCATATGGGATGCTCCCAACAACGAGTTTCGATCAAGTTTGTTGGCTTTTGTCATAGCTTTATTTAAGGCGTTTGTTTTGTAGCCCCTTGCTTCCAACCGTTTTTTAGCTTCTTTCTGGTGCTGATCTCGGAGTTCCACCGTACTGCATGTTCTGTGTATCCTAAGGAATTCCCCGTAGGGGATTGCCCTGATAGTGTGTTGTGGGTGGAAACTTTGCGCATGTAGGATAGTATTTCCTGCAGTGCTTTTTCTGAAAAGGCTTGTGGTAAGAGTATTATTCACTGTCTCAACCAACACATCCAGAAAACTGATTCTGTTCCTACTAATTTCAGCAGTGAACTTTAGATTGGAGTTATTCATGTTAATGCTTTCAACAAACAATTTTGCATCTTCCATACTACCTCTCCAAATGATAAAAATGTCATCAATATACCTCATGTACTTCACAATATTGTTATTCCAGACAGCTGAGTGCTCAACCCTGAGGACATGTTCCTCCCACCAGCCCACGTGGAGCCCCGCGTAGCTGGGGGAGAAACATGCCCCCATGGCCACACCCCTCAACTGTTTGTAGACCTTGTTGTCAAAAAGGAAAACATTGTTATAAAGGCAGCGTTCTACCATCGCAATTAGCATAGCATTGTGTTTATATAATTCAACAGGTCTTTTGTCCAAATAAAATTTGATAGCTCTAAGGCCATCTGAATGTGAAATACTAGTATAGAGACTAGCAATGTCCATTGTCATTAGCAAGTACTCAGCAGACCAATTGCATTGGTTGATGTTCCTGAGGAATTCCGTTGAGTCTTTAATGTAGGCCGGGAGGCTGGTGACAAAATCCTGCAAGTGGTGATCAATGTATTTTGAGGTGTTCTCAAATAGACTATTGATGGCAGAGACTATTGGTCTCCCTGGGATCGGTGAGACTCCCTTATGGACTTTTGGGATGAAATAAATATTAGGTAACACTGGATGGTCTTTGTGTAAGAACTTTGTTTCATCCCTAGATAAAAGACCCTCCCTTTTCCACCCATAAAGTTCTTTCTGATATGCCTGTTGGATGGATCAGGCGGTTTTGAAGTCAATTTGGGCATAACATTCTGCGTCATTAAGATGTTTGTATGCCTCTTCCATATATTGTTTCTTGTCCCAAAGCACAATGTTGCCACCCTTGTCGGATTGTTTAACAATTACTGCTTGGTTGGTTTTTAGTTTTCTCATTAGTTCATTGTATGGTCTCATATTGATATTGGTTGAACCTTGCTGTTTTTTAGTTTGTATATTCAATGTTTTTAAACCATCAGTTATAAGTTCCGCATATATGTCTATGGCGTCTTTGGGCATTATCGGAATGAAAGTTGATGGCAATTTGAATGGACTCCCCACAGTTTGCCCCAAATCAATATCTGCATCATCGGCAACTTCCTGAGTACTGTTAGAGGATGTTTCATCTTTGCGAAATGAGTGCATGGTTTTCATTAAGGAGATATCTTTTGCCTGCAAACCACTTCTCTTTGTGATAGGGACCGTGGTTGTGGATTTTTTCATTGTTCCAGATCCTTCCTTGATCGCATAATATTTACGCAATTTGATTTTTCTGATGAATTTAAATACATCCACTCTGGTGTTGCCATAATTAAAATTACTTTCCGGACAGTAGGAGAGTCCCAAAGTTAGAAGTTGTCTTTCTGCCTGATCAAGTTCGACATCTGTAAGGTTAATGATGGTGTTATCGTTTATTGTTTGTTGTTTTTCCAATTCCTTTTTCTCTGTGGTCGTCCTCTTCCTCTTTGCGCATTTCCTGCGTTGTCTTCGCCTTGCATTCCTGAGTTGCTTGTTTGCATGTTTCTGGAGCGTAGAGTGCTTTTCCGTTGCATCCTCATAAATTCCAACTCTTCTCTTAGGGTTAATTGACCCAAATCCCCTTCCTTTGTACCTGGGGTTCCACTATCAGAATCCTCGCTGGTTGGCACCAAGCTTTAATTGGATGTTGTAGCGATGGAGTCGCCTAAATCTACTGATGTGGATTGTGCTTGTGGTGGAACTTGTGCTTGCTTGAACACATTTTTTCCGGATGCACGTTGTCTTCGTAAGTGATCATACTTCCGTGCAAACGTATATATTTGACCCAGTTTATAATCTTGCTCATCACGGGCGAATTTGTACACTTTCCTAGTCTTAATTGTCCCTTCATGTTTGCTCAAACGTTTTTTGATATCTTTGTGTGTTTGTTCAATTAGCGCTTCATCTTTTGCAAATTGTTCTTTTGCGAGTTCTTCATTAATGCGTTTGATCTCAATGAGATCTTTGTCACGATCAATTTTAGCATATTTTATTAAAAGGCATAGCAGTCTCATAGAGGCTTCCAAATTGCTTTCTGCCCACTCTTGGAGAAGCATGGGGTTTGGGTTTTCGAAACTAGGAACTAACATGATTCTTAAGCCTCGTGGGACCCTGCCTACTTCATGATATTTTTCTAATGAGCGGATCTCCCACCATTTGGTTAACTCACTCCTCATGTGTTTCTCCAGCTCCTTTAGCAGTTTTTTAACATCATTGTCTTTTTCTGTTGCAATGTTCTTATTTTTACTCATGTCACCACTTTGTGTAACTTTTGGCAAGTTTAAAAACAGCTGATATATATATTTTTTTTTTTACCGAAAGTTTATTTATTTAAGTTTATAATATTAATATATTTGTTTATGGTTTAGTATTTGTTGGCTTACTTTTTTTTCTTATATTAAGGGCCTTTTTATGATTTTGGAGGGGTGACATCGCCAAACCCATGCACAAACTGCCCACCAGATTAGGAGTTTTCTCCTTTCTGATGAGCGGTTCTCTGGTGTTCCTAGGGCGCTGCCTATGAAATAGACATCGCATTGAGAATGGCAAGGCAGTACCTGCACAGAATGGACTGCTTCAGTCCATGCTGTGCAGATACTGGTATGCATGTACCACCGGGAGGCACATGTTGGGTCCTCCCTGTCTGCATCCACATAGTGGGTGGCTCCAGGGGGCCCTGAAGGGCCTCCTTTGTTTCCTCACCACCATGAAAAATGTGATGGTGAGAAAACTCGGTATATACTTGGGAGGGCCGCAGCAGCCCTGCCAAGCACATTGTGGCCTCAATGTCGCCACACCACCACCAGGGATCTCTAAACCCTGGCAGTTCCAGTGGTCCTAGGGCCACCTGACTGACCACCATGGTTGTAATGGGGCAGTTGGAAGACTGCCACTACTGTGCCCCAGTGAGTCTGGCGGTCTGTTGGCCGCAAGACTTGTATTAAAGCCCTAAGTGTGTTTGTACTAATGTACATTTACTTACCTTTTATGTTGATGTCTTAGTAAACATAATCATAAATCATTTATTGTGTGTTCATATTTTAAATACAAATATTCAAATATTTAAAATGGGTATTTATTTGTTTGAATTATTTTCAAATAGATATTTAATTTAATATAGAAATATTTGTTGATATATTATGGCCGGTATAGCCCGCCGTAGCGGGCTATACCGGCTATTAAAGGCCCTCTCCAGCTTTAAAGGCCCGAGGCGAGGGCCTTTAACAAGGGAGAGGGACTTTTATAGCCGGTAGAGCCCAGCTACGAAGGGCTATAAGGCTATTAGAACATTCTGCCACTAGAGGGCAGAATGTTCTAACAAATAAAACAAAGCCTTCAGGGAGCGCGAGGGGATTGAAATCAGGGAGAGGGACTTTCATAGCTGGTATAGCCCAGCTACGAAGGGCTATAAGGTTGTTAGAACATTCTGCCACTAAAGGGCAGAATGTTCAAATAAATAAAACAAAGCCTTCAGGGAGCGCGAGGGGATTGAAATCCCCTCAGGCTCCCTAAAGCCTTTGTTCACAGCCAGAGCTGTGAAAAAAGAAACATTGGAATGTTGGAGCTCCGGGCTTATACCAGCCATTATAAGCCCGGAGCACTCCATTGTTTTCAAAGGAGCTACCAACATTTCAATGTTCTAATAAAGATTATATTGTTATTTTTGATATTTTGGTTGTATTCATTGCATGAGGATAGTTTGTATTTTTTATTTTAGCTGTAAATATTATGGTATTTTAGATATTTAGTAAAAAAATTTTAGTCAATATTTGGGTTTCCTAGCACTGGAGGAAGGAAATTCCAGAGGGATTTCCTTTTTGTACGTTTGTTTGTGTTTTCAGCCTACGCTTCTGCAAAAGAGCTTCCCCAGCAACCAAGACTGTTTTTTTCCCTCTGTAATGACAATTGGCGCCCATGGCTCCGCAGCCCCAAAAGTCTTTCTGACCCACACCAGGGACAGATTGTCTGTGGCTACCTCCAGTCTGACCCCTGGGGGTGCAATAAACCCACTAGACACCAGGAATTGTTTTTGTTTTTGTTATACTTAAATGGGTGGGGTAGAACTACCCAGCATCAGGCCTAGCCCCCACCCTTCTGTAACAGTCTTTGTACCCCCTCCCTCGGAGGCAGACAGGTGGTGCTTTCCTTCAATCTGCTCCTGGCGAGGGGGTGTAGAAAGCCCACTAGACTCCAGGGAGTAGTTTTATAGGGAAGGGGACCTCCTAGCAATTGGATTGTGCTCCCCCTAACCCAGTCACAAAAGTCGTTCTGCCCCTCCTTGAGGGCTGTTTAGAGGTTATTACCTTCAATCTTTGTAAAAAGCCCACTAGACACCAGGGATTGTTTTTTCTTAATAACATGGATAGAAACTTCTAGTCCATTCATCGGGCCTAGCCCCCGCTCCTCATATAACTAGCAACAGACTTTCTGCTCCCCCTCAAGGGCAAATTAGAAATGTTCTCCTCCAGCTTTCCCCTTGTTGGGGAAGAAACCTAAGTAGACCACAGGCAGTAGTTTTGGGGGAGGGGTGCTCTCCTGAAAATGGGCTTGTGCTATCCTCCTCCCCAGCCACAAAAATCTTTCTGCCCCCTCCTAGGAGCAGACAGGAGGCCTTTACCTCAAATCTTCCCCTGGGGAGGTAAAAAAAGCCTGCTAGACACCAGGGAGTTTTTCCTGTGCCATATAAAACAGGGCAGGAGGGTGTTTACCCACAATCTGCCCTAGGGCGTCAGAAAAAATGTTGTGGACATTCTGGAGCAGGATCCTCCCCATCCCTTTATTTTAGCCTATTTAGTCCCTGGTGTTGAGTGACCTTTCTGACCCCTGGGGCCAGATGATTTTAAGTAAACACCCTCTATCCAGCCCAGGTTGGCGAATATATTGTTCTGGGGTTGGAGCACAACACAATGCCTGGGTGAGATCTTTCCTTACCTTTTTCTCCTATTTTGGGGAATATTTTTTCCCTAGTGTCTAGTGGTCTTTTTGGCCTCTTGGCCACATTTTGAGTAAACATCGTCAATCCATCCCCAAGGGTAGAAAGACTATTACACCTTTTCTAGAATGGTAACACGGCACAATGCTCGGTTGAGTCCACCCTCCCCCAACCCCTTTTTTTATTATTTTGGGGATTTGTTTTCCCCTGGTGTCTAGTGTCAAGGGTCAGTTGGGCAGAGGAACATGGCGGCCACCAGCTGAACGGCCGCAGTCTCCTTCCCCTTCCATGGAGCAGCTAAACGCCTCGTAATGGGTGATACTAAGCAAAAATGAGACCTGTGAGAAAGTAGTTGTCAACCCCCCCCCCCCCCCATATACGGCGCTTACTGTAATTAAGGTTTTCCGCCGCAGATTATGCCTCCGGAGGTTGAATCAGTTTGTCGGCCCCTTGAAGCGGTCCGCGGAGCTGAGCGGGATGACGGCGTGAGCAGGAGCCGGCAGTGGATGTGGGCGGAGGTGGCTCTGACTCGGAAGAGGCGAGACTTCGCTCTGCTCGCATTCCGGGTCAGCGGAGGAAGAGCCAGCGGCAGCTTCCACAGAGCAGAGGCGGGGGCTAGAGGAGCAGCAGCGAAAAAAACACCTTTCTTTGGCAGCGCGGTGGGGGGAGCCTCAAACGATGTTTCACGCTCAGTGAAGGGGAGAACAGCGGGATATCCAAGTCCCCAAGGGAACAAAACTTTCCACAAATAGTCGCAACATTAACAAATACCCAAAAAAGGTGTATGGATATTGGGGGCACACCTGACAAGGGCGCTAGTAAAGAGGCATGCTCAAGGGGGTTTTGTGGTATAGAGGAAACACATCCTCCAGCTAAAGTTAACAGGTATACACTAAGAGAGAGGACTGTGTTTGACTCTACCAAGGGAAAGCCTGTGTACCCTCCCTGTATCTCACCCCCCATCACTGAAGTAAGGGAACGAGTAAGAAGGGGTAAAGCTAAGCTGAATACCTCAGAGGAATACCTGAGTGTAAAAAATATCAAAAGTAAGGGAAAAACCAAAAGTAGGGGTGGTAAGGCAGTAGAGGCCAGTATTAAAGTTACTTCCTCACTCAAAACCTATTGCAAGGTAATGTCTACCACCACTACCACTACCACTCCCACCATTAGCGGCCCTCCCGCTTTAGCTCAGTCAGCTCAGCTCGCCCAGTCTTTAGAGCACATACAGCCTGCTCCGGCTGCCTTGGCTGAAAACAACAAAGGGTCATTAGTCGGTGGAGCTGCAGAATCTATGTGTGCAGATACACCCATAGCCCCAGTTGAGGTAGAGGCAATGATACACCCAGACATCGGCCTGGTTAACAGGTATTCGGTGTTGGAGGTTAATGGATCGGGTGCTATTCAACTCGACTCCACAGCAAAAGCCAGAAGTACTGATATAACAGATATATCGCAATCAGGACAGGCATACCAACCTGCCACTTCTGCCGCCTTTGATAGCACTGAAGTAGAGTCCAACACCGATAAGCCCACCACAACTGCAGGGAGTTTGGCTAAAATATTGTTAGCCATGAAGGATGAGATTGCTAGCAGGTTCACGGTATCAGAAACCAACCAGGCTGAGATGTCCAATAGATTTTCTATATCTGAAGCCAATCAAGCAGCAATCAAGGCCTCCTGTGACGAGCTAGCCAAGAGGGTGGATGAGGTTACCCGTAGAACCGAGGCAATTGAGTCAGAAATTCCCAAAGTAAAGGAATCCTTGCGTGCCACCGAGGTAGAGGTTACAAAGCTATCTACTCAGAATAAAGAACTAAAGGAGGACATTGAGCGCCTGGAAAACTACTCACGCCGAAATAATTTGAGAATTCTGAATGTGCCGGAAGCCATGGAGGGGGGAGACATTAAGGGGTTCGTTATATCCTTATTGATGGGGACAGTTTTAAAAGGCGCCTCAGAGGTGGACTTGCTGCATGATATACAGAGGGTGTACCGGGAGCCCTACAGGAGAACTCTTGCAAGACAAAAACCCAGGAAGATCTTGGTGAACTTTTTAACCTACTCCATAAAGGAACAGATTTTGTCTTCCGCCTTAAAAGAAGGAACTATACACTACAACAGCTCCAACCCGTTCAGTTTTCAAATAAGATCTGATATTTCTCACATCACCGCATCAAGACAGTGGGAGCTGGGGAAAAGGCTGGAGGAGTTGAATAGTATAGGTGCTAAGGCACAGCTTAAATTCCCAGCGCAGTTAAGAGTGATGTGGAACAACCACATGCATCTGATTAAGACGGGGGAGGAAGCGGACGCCCTAATAGCTAAGATTAGAGATAAACAAGGGGGACAAGGGGGGATGTAGATTTTGGAGGGTCTCCTGACACATACATGAAATGCAATTATCAGGAATGTCAGAAAAAATACTCTTAATTAAAATGTGATTAGCAAACTTGCTCCATGGGGGGGAGGATGGCTAAATAGGCTTTTGCCTATTAGTAGGGAGGGTTCCTCAGGGATGGGATGGGCACGTAGAATGGGAGGGCGGGGACAGGGGAGGACGGGGGGCACATGGGTGGTGAGCAGTGGGAAAAAAGAAAAAATAAATCGACCTCATCTCAACAATTTGTGTACTACATCGGGTCATGAAGGGTGCCTAATTTTGGTAGAATCCGGAAAAGGTGACAGGCGTGACTATGGGGAGTAGAGGGACCATCTTTGCATCTTGGAATGTTAATGGGCTAAGGTGTGCTCGGAGGCAGAGGCTAATTCTTAAGTATCTTGAACTTTCTACCGCACAAGTATGTATGCTGCAAGAGACACACCTGAGCTATGAAGAAAGCTCTTTAAGTTTTTTCGAAGGTCCCCTGGGTGAAGTGCTTAAGTGCCTCAAAACAGACGTCCCAAAATAGGGGGGTGGCTATATTGATCAAACATGGAACACCTTGTAATATAAAAAAAACACAATCAGATTCCTCTGGTAGGTGGCTGACGGCTCAATTGGCATTTGAAAAGGTAGAAATATTCTGTGCCTCTTTTTACGGCCCAAATATAGACGATCCAACTTATATACACAAACTACAAGCTGTGTTGATGTTGGAACATCCACCATATGTGATCGGTGGAGATTTCAATGTATTACTGGACCCACTCAAAGATAGATCTAATTTGAGTCATTATAAAGGGGCAGTAAAGGTACGTCGGGCTTTAATCAACATGATACACGACATGGATCTAGTTGATATATGGAGGGGGAAAAAAGGAGACCAGCAGGGTTTTACCTTTTTCAGTAAAAAAGCATCACCATTCCTCAAGGATTGACTATATCTTTACTGATAGAGGGTCAATGGTAAATCTAGGAGAGATAACAGTTCTCCCGAGTCACCTTTCAGACCATGCCCCTTTGCAATTAATTTATATGAGGAAGGAGGCACAGGGGCAAAAGCCAAGGTGGACTTTAAACAGGGCTAAGTTACTAGAACCCGAGGTGATTGCAGCTGTTCAGGCCCCCACTAAGGAATTTTTCTATCTAAACTCAGATTTCACAACATCAGATATAGTCTGGGATGCATATAAGGCATGGTTAAGGGGGAAACTACATGGAATTATATGCTACAAAAATAGGATTGAAGCTGAGGCACTGTAGGGGGTTGAGGGTAGGATAAGTGGTTTGGAGAAAGAAAGAGACGGTGCCAGTAGTGGGGCCCCGGAGCAATTTACTCAGATCATGAAGAAGTTGGAAGAGACAAGAGCTGAGTACAGAGGAATCTTAGAAGCTAAATGTAGGGCACAGTGGATCACCAGAAGGATGCAGAACTATGAATATGGAGAGAAGGCCGGCGCCCTTTTGGCGTGGAAAGCCAGGACTGAGCGTGCCAGGAACGGGGACACCTCAAATAAGATTGAGGATATGCAGTCCTGTCTCCTCTCCATCTTCTCAGGGCTGTATAGAGAAGATTTGGCTCCCCCGCCGAGCTCGATCCAGTTATTCCTTATGGATAAACAGCTTCCCGTACTCTCAGAAGATAGTAAAAATAAGTTAGAGGCCCCCTTTACCCTGGAGGAGATAGAAGCACAGATTAAGAAATCGAAAAATAATAAGGCGGCAGGCTCAGATGCACTCCCAAGTGAAATATATAAGCTCCTTAATGCGAAGCTATTAGATATCTTGGGGGACACTTTCAACTCAATATACAGCTTAAATGGGAAGGTCCCCAACACATGGGAGGAGGCAATAATTGTATTGATTTTAAAACCGGGCAAGGACCCGAAGAAGGCAGACTCTTATCGTCCAATCTCCCTGCTAAATGCCGATTATAAGATCTTCATGGGCATTTTGGCAGGGAGATTGGCAAAACTGATCCCGAAGTTAATACACATGGATAAGAAAGGGTTTGCCGCAGGGAGACACATACAGGAACAGACGCAGCTCTTGATAGGCAATATAGACCTGGCCATTCAGAAAACAGAGCCCTTGGCCGTAGTCGCTTTAGACGCGGCCAAGGCCTTTGATAGAGTCTGCTGGGTGTTCCTCTGGGAGGTTTTGAGAGCTATGGGGTTTGGTCCAATTTTCATACATACCCTGCAGAACTGTTATCAGGGTGCCTCTGCTCGAATACTGTTAAACGGGCTCCTCACGGCGAGTTTTAACATCCAGAGAGGAACTAGGCAGGGGTGCCCGATCTCGCCCCTCCTATTTAACCTATATGTGGAGCCCTTGGCGCAGATGTTGAGACTGGATGATACAATCCATCCATTTAGATCAGAACAATACAGCTCCAAGTTAGCTTTGTATGCCGACGACTTAATACTGTACACAAGCGATCCAGAGACAGCAATCCCTAGGGTGGAGGAGTGCATGAGTGAGTTTGGGTCCTTATCCGGGTTTCTTCTCAATAAGACCAAGACAGAGGTGATGTGTTGGAATTTAGAGTGGCCAGGAAGAGTAAGTGAAGAACTGAGATACCTAGGGATCTTTGTAGTAAAGGAATTGGAGAAGATACCTGAGCTCAATTTAAACAGGGTGGCGAAGGAGATCGACAGTCTCTTCAGTAGATGGAGGAACCTCCCCTTGACTATTTACGGAAAAACCAACTTGGTAAAGATGGTCATTCTACCCAAGCTGACATACCTTTTCTCCTCTGTCCCATTAACATTCCATAACAAAAGTTTAAAGAAGATCCAGAGTAAGATTGGGAGCTTCATTTGGGGCAATAAGGGAGTCCGCCTGGCGTGGAAAAAACTAAGACGCAGGTTAAAAAAAGGCGGGTTAGCCCTACCTGATGTTAGGCTATATGCTGCAGCTTTTCAGTTTAAAAGCATACGGATGCTTCTGGTTAAACCGGGCGAGTCTGCCTGGGGGAGGTTGCTGGGTAAAATGGTGTGAGTAGAAGGGGGTGGAGACGGCGAGGCTTTTCTGTACAAGTTTGGCTCGCCCAGATTTTTCAAGCGGGTGTGCCTGAAGGTACTGAGCCTTAGACTTAGAAGGTGCTGGGGCATTGGGTACTATTCTGACAATGCCCCGGTTTGGGATGCGCCGGGAACGCCGGACTGCCTACAGGACAATTTGGCATTGCCGATAAGGAGGGCAGGCATCACAGTCCGGTCTGAACTGTTAGACCCCGGGGGGATACATCCATGGGAGTACCTGAGGGCAAAGATCGGGCCAGGGCTCTCAAGATTCAAATATATACAGCTAACATCTTGGTATGAGGCAGCAAAGGGGGAGATCAGAGGGAATAGAGAGATCGAAGCTTCGTGGCAATCATTCTCCCAATGAATAAAGAAATCTCTGTCTGGTATAATAGTCTGTTGGAGATGGAGGATCACGAGATACCCCCCTTAGCGTCAGTATGGGTGGGAACCCCCCTCGGGCAGTTAATAGAGTCATTGTACGAGCCATCCCTATTGATCCTGTACAAATATGTTAAGCCTGCTTGTTTAAAGAAAAATCATTTTTTTGTGATAAATAGACTCTATTACACCCCAGCGAAAATCGCAAAGTTCGCCCAAGATCCAGCTCCCAAATGCCCTAGATGTGGGACACCTCTCGCAAGCGACTTACACATATTCTTTGAGTGTCCAGCTCTTGCAAAATTTTGGACTAAGGTGGGGGACAACATTCGAGACATTTTGAACAACAACATAGTGATCAACATGCCATTGGTGTTTTTCGGAGACGATGGCGGTCTCAGTCAAACCCTCCCCCAGAATGCCAGAGGGCTATTACTTTATTTGATCCTGCTGGGCAGAAGAGAGGTGTGCAGGAAGTGGAGGGACCCTTTACCGCCGCAAAAAGAGGATTGGCTTAAAGCTGCATTTTCTATGGCCCGCTTATAGTATGATGGTGGGGAGGACAAGACAATGAACATCTGGCACCCCTTTGTGAACTGGGGCAAGAATCTAAGACTAACTTAATATAAATGGTCCAATGATTACACCAGTGTCCCTTACAAAGATGGGGATCGGTCGGACGACCCAAGCGGGTGCGGTAAGCCGTGGGGCCCACAGATTATGAAGGCGGCTTCATAAGACCCGCAGAGGCTTGAAAGGTGAGATGAGGACAAAAAAAAAAAGGGTCAGTTGTGATCTCTGGAGGCAGATGTTGTGTAAACAACCCCAATTCACCCCAAGGGCAGAAAATTGATGCACCTTTGAAGCACAGCACAATGTCCGGTTTTATAAGAGTCCTATGAATTAAGTAGAACTGTGTATCTGGACAACATTAGCTTCAGAATATGGGAACTTAGTTAACACATATCAACAGAGAATGTTGGCCTGATTCCTCACTTGCTCACAGCGCCCCATCTGAACCCCTGTGGAAACCGATCTACTCTTTTGTTGTTTACTTTGCATGTCCAAGTTAAACACAAGAAAGATACGAACTGCCTTTTCAAATATTTATTTAAAAAATCGTATTCTTGTATAGAAAGAGTGCTGCAATTATTAGGCAATATGAAATAAAGCATTGTAACCAGCATTACAAGAATGGTGAAAAAGATAAACAGTTCAGCCATTATAATGTTACAGTGCAATCATATGAATATACCCCTGGCTAACAGTACCTATTCTATCGAGAGCATAGTGGGAGTACCCTCTGCAGATCCCTTAGGCTAGCCTAACTCTCCTTACTTGAGAATTATGTATCAGGAAGCCATCCTGTGCAGAACATACTTTCGTCCTTAGCAGGAAAGAGGTCACTGTCAGCAGGACTGCATCTCAGTCACAGTGCATCACGTTCCAGGCCAATCTCGGCAGATGTGCTCCCCTCCCGAATGTAATAAAGAAGCTGTTTATATAATAAAAGCACTGTTTCAATCGCACTGTGTCTAAGGTGCATCGCTGATGGGATGATTATTTTGGAGTCGTAAAGCTCCTTCAACTGGGCAACCAATGGCATCACGTTCTATGAAGCCTAGCCTTGGACAGAGTGTACGAATAATATGATAATAATTATTCATTCATTCTTATTGAGCTCATGGCTACCCAAAGGCATCTCAGCGCTATCAAGCAACGGACTGGACCTAGGAGTTCTAGTGAGTGTTCTGGAATAACCATGTTTTTAGTTATTTCCTGAACGTTAGATGGTCGAGATTGGATCTGAGCTTGGTCGGGGGAGAGTTCCATAGTATGGCTGCGTTATAGGAGAACATGCGTTCGCCTGCTCTTACTCTCTTTGTTTTGGGTATCTTAGATTGGAAAAGGCTGGCGGATCTAAGGTTACGTGAAGGTCGGTGGAAGGTAAGGAGGGTATGATTTATTTTCGGGCCTGTATTCCAGAGAGTCTTGTGGGCAATGCATAGTGCTTTGAATTTGATACGTTCTGCTATGGGTAGCCAGTGTAGTGCTATTAATGTCGGTTTCGCTGATTGCTTGCCTGGGACATTGTGGAGTAGTCAGGCTGCTGCGTTCTGCACTATTTGTAATTTCCTGATCGTGATTTTAGGGGTTCCAAGGTAGAGTGAATTAGAATAGTCTAGCCGGGGGAGAATCAGTGATTGTACCATGGTTCTACGCACAGTGTCCGGCAGAAGTGGTAAAATCTTTCTAAGTTGTTTTAGGATGCCAAAGCAAGTGGCTGCTGCTATGACTGCTTGGTGGTCAAGTTTGAGTGA
Source organism: Lissotriton helveticus (assembly GCF_964261635.1). Taxonomy (NCBI): domain Eukaryota; kingdom Metazoa; phylum Chordata; class Amphibia; order Caudata; family Salamandridae; genus Lissotriton; species Lissotriton helveticus. The sequence goes on from NC_136057.1 coordinate 1,860,433,762, forward strand.
CCTGTCTAACCAGATTCCCAAGCTTTTGATCTTCTCTTTGGGCTGGGCGTGGGGCCGAGGCGGCTAGGCCAGTTTATGTTTGTGTGCGTCTCGGCCTTATTTCCCAGGATCATAAGCTCCGTCTTGTCTCCATTGAGTTTGAGGAACGATTGCTCCATCCATGTGGCTACCTGTTCCAGGCATGATTTAAGGTCAATGGGGTTCTCCTTCGGGTGTTCTAGGGCTACGACCAGCTGAGTATCATCTGCGTAGGTGACTATGGTGACATCATACGGCTGTACTATCTCAGCTAGTGGTCTTAGGTACACGTTAAAAAGGGTGGGGCTAAGAGAGGAGCCCTGCGGGATTCCACACGTGAGAGGAATCTCTCTTGATTTGTGCCTGCCTTCGAACACTTGGAAGGGTCTGTCTGATAGAAAGGACTTCAGTCACTCTAAGGCCCTTCCTCCGATTCCTATCTCTCTGAGTCTGTCTAATAGGATCCTATGATTAACCGTATCAAACGCGGCCGTAAGATCCAGTAGGATAACTGGCACTGTTCCTCCGCGATCCAGTACTTTCCTAGCTTCCTCCATTACCATTAGGAGTGCTGTTTCCGTCCCATGGTTAGGTCGGAATCCTGTCTGTGATTTGTGTAGAATGTCCCATGCTTCTAGATAGTTGGACAGTATCGTGTTCACGTGTTTCTCTAGTATCTTACTGACTAGTGGTAAGAGCGAAACTGGTCTGTAGTTCCCCCAGTTATCTGGATTTAGGCTTGGTTTTTTATGCGTGCCCTCACCATCGCCTGTTTCCATCTTACGGGTACTGTTGACTTGGTCATGGATAGGTTGAGCATTTCTAGGAGAACTGGGAGGATTGCTTACTTAACTTTTTTTAGCATGTGTATGGGAGCAGGGTCGCTAGGTAATCCAGATTTGATTTTCCCAAAAATGTTATCAAGGGTGGTGAGATCCATGATCGGTATTTCTTCAATACACCCTAGTTTTTCTAATCCATTAGGAGTGTCTGGTTCACTAGGGATATTGGGGCGTGGCGTGGCCTTCTTGCCCTGGGGGGGTTGGACCAGGTTGTAAATATTGAGTATTTTGTTATTAAAGAATTCTGCTATTTCCTTAAATCTCTGGGGGGCTCTTTCCTTGGGACCTTCTGGCTGTGGGCATGTAGATAACGTTTTCACTATTCTGGCTATTTCTTTAGGGGCGTTGGTTGCTACCTTAATCCTTTCCTCAAAGTAAAGTGCTTGTGCCTTCCTTATTTCTGTTTGAAAATTTTTATCACCTCTTTGTATTTTTGTTTTTTCTCCAGGCAGTAGTTCTTTCTCCATGCCCTCTCAAGCTTTTTACAGCTTTGTTTGAGTTCCCGAATATTTGGGGTGTACCATGGTGATTTTTTGTTATTGGGCCTCTTTGCCCTCCATTTAAGCGGGATGGTTGCATCTAGGGATGCAATGATCCAATCATTATATTTCTCATACGCACTAGTAGGCTCTGTGGCACTGCTAGGGTAGGTGGTAGTTAACTGCTCGGTCCATTGATGATGATTTTTGCCCACGGTCGGTCCCACTCTTTCGTGGGTTGGTAGTCTGGTGGAGGGTTAGGTGTTTTCCAGACTATGTGGATTAAAAAGTTGTCTGACCAGGGGGTGGGGACGGGGTCAAGTGTCTCGAGATAGTTCATGCTCGAGAAGACCGGGTCTAGTAAATGGCCTTTATTGTGAGTTGGGCTGGTTACCGTTTATCGTATTTGTAGCGCTAGTAGATCTTGAGTTAGGATGCTTGCCTCTGCATTCTTGGGGTCCTCTAGGTGTAGATTGAGATCTCCTATGATGATGAAATTTGCAGTTAGGTTTGCCCTGGCTGATGTTAGGTCTGTGAGTGATTCAATGAACCTTCCGCAGGGGCCAGGGGGTCTATATATCAATATCCCGGATATTGAGCATGTGTGTGTAAAGGATAGTGTGAAACCCATACTCTCGCAGTCTAATGCAATGTCTGGTTCAATGCGGCCTTTTATGTGGTCTTTAATGATGATGGCGATTCCTCCTCCCTTCCCTGATTTCCTGTCGTTCCTTAATATATGATATCCTGGGGGGAGTGTTTGTACCACATCTGGGTTTGAGTATTTGTGTAACCAGGTTTCGGTAAGGTTTGATGTTTCAGCAATGATCTGCAGTTTCCTAGGAGTAATTTATATTCCGTATCTTTGACTTTATTAAGAGGGATGGGCTTTGTTTTTGTTATTTGGAATTTGCATTTAGGGCAAGGGTGGTCACTGGATGCGAGGTTGATGCAGTGCCCACAGGGATCTTTTTCCGGTGTCCTTCCTGCCATAAGCTGATGTCTTGGGTAGGTGATATGGGTCCCTTTAGGTCCAGGGGGCCTGGCCCCTGGGCATGGTCGGGCGCGGACGGACGCAGACGGGCTTGCCTTTGGTGCGCCTTTGGCATGCCAGCGGTGCGCCCGCTGCGCGGGACGTGAGGCATCCAGTATTTACCCTGTGCGGTCGTCAGCTGATCGCAACTGATTGGGTGGGACTGCTCGGAAGTTGTAATCACTTCCGGTGGCACGCTCCGGTCCCTCCACACAAACCGAAGAATCGGCGGTGGACCATGGACCTGGTGCTTACTATGCGTGGTAAAGAGGTGGGTGGCTGACTGTATTTTAAAGCACAGTAAAGTTAAAAACACAGTATGCAATTTAAAAAAACGATCAGTTTGTGCAAATGAACTGCATGTAAAATAATTTCTCATTGCATTATTGTATAATTGCAAAGCATGTAAAAAGTCATCATTAGAAAATGATGTCAAGCTAAAACGTGAAGCTAAAATGGAGACTTAGGGCCATATGTATCAAGGCGAATTCCGAACGCAAATGCTGAAATGCGCAGAATATCAGCATTTGCGATCGCAATTTGGCCCAGTGCTATGTATGAAAGCACAACTGTCTTGCAAATTAAAGAATCGCAAAATTTGCGATTCCTTATTTTGCTAATGCATTTAAGGAATCGCAAATTGCGATTCCTTAAATGCAATGTATGAAGCACCCAAGTTGTGCGATTATGGCATAAGGAATCGCAAATTACCACAAACTACAGGTTGGTGGTAATTTGCAATTTCTTTCAAAAATGCAAATTTTTGCATTTTTCCGAGTGGCATGCGGCGCACACACATGCCCTTAGGGCATGTATGTGAGCCACATGTGCACCCATGCTCATTTCAGGGGTGCAACATGGTGTCCTTTTGACACCCTGGCACACTTGAATTTGCATTCTCAATTTGCGATTCTCTAATTGGGAATCGCAAATTGAGAATGTCTTCTCATTCATTCCTATGGGCCTTCTAGCCCATAGGAATGAATGGGGAGGGATTCCTTAATTGGGAATAGCAATTTGCAATTCGCAATTAAGGGATATGTAGGATTTGCAAAATGTATTGCAAATCCTACATACATAGCGTTTTGCGATTCTCAAATAGCGATTCTCAAAAATTCGCTATTTGAGAATCGCAAAGCCTAACATTGATACATATGGCTCTTAGAGTAGGCCCTGTTGAATCCCAGAACACCGGGTGAGTTGCCCCAGCTCCATATTATTTTTTTATATTTGTCCCCTCGTGTCTAGTGGCCTCTCAGTTCCCAGGGGCAGATTTTGAGTAAACACCTTATTTTTACCTCCAGGGGACAGAAAGACTGATGCCCCTGTTTTCGGGGGGGGTAGTACGGTGCAATGCCTGGTTTAGGCATCGGACCCCCTGTGGGGAACTGTTTCGCAACCCCCTGTAACCCGTAACTCACCTCCATCTCCATGTTTTCCATGTGCCCCATGACCCAGTGACGTTGACGAGAGCCAGAACATAAAACAAATATTGAAGAAGGACTCTCGTTTACTTCCACAGGGAGGAGCCACAGCGTCCCTAAGGCTGAACCAACCACTCACTAAGCAGGTGATACGCCAGGGCCAATCAGAAGGGAGAAGGGGAGGAAAAAAGGAGGCTAGAACACCGACGAAGGACAAGCAGGAAGAAGACGACGCCGGGAAGGACGCCATGGGGGAGAGCGCGGACCAGGAAGAAGATGCCGGGAAGGACACCGTGGGAGAGAGCGCCGACCAGGAAGAAGACGCCGGGGAGGACGACAATGCTACAGTCATAGTGATGGGTGCCAGTCTTGGAAAGCTCAACAGAGATGATGCCCCAACTGACGACGCTAAGTACGGGGAGCATCCTGACATCTGGTCCGTGGAGTGATAGTTCCCGGAGGAAGCGAGGAGTCCGCCGCAACTCTGGAGAGTTGTGGCATAATGTGGTATGTGGCCCCTGAGAAGGGGCGAGTACCGGGTTAAACCAAGAGAGTATGGTTTAGAACCTGTTTCTAGATGCGCACATACTGTGTTACCCTGTGAGAGTTTTTGCTATTTTGTTTCTTTTACTCTCTACCTTTTCTTGTGCACCTTTATCCTCACCGCCTGGAGTCAGACCCAACTATTGTCCTATCCCACCAAATGGGGTCTCCTAAGACAAATTAGGAGACCAATACTATAAGGAAGAAAAAGACATGAGGGGGAACTGATAACTAATGTGCCTATGCATGCTATTATTTGGCTTTTTCCATTGTTTACTCACTCACTTTAGCACGCATTCCTCCACATGGGTGTGGTGAATGGATACCGATAGGTACAGTAACCATACTTACCGCTTCTTTTCTTTTGTCTTGTCCAACTCCACGGCAAGCTACCCGGGACCCCTCCTTGAAGACGGAGATGCACCTAGAAGAAACCAAGAAAAAAGAGGACAGTGAAAACACAACTGTGTCTAATATATGGACCTTTACAACATATGAACCCTTACTGGACTCTAGTGTTAAGCCAACCCACCCCTTCCCTTTCATGCAACTGTCAAGTGAACGACTGAAATAGAAAAATCACTATTAACCCTAAACGGCCTCCGCGCTTCTCTTTCCGCCCATCCCTCCGACACCCCCTTTTTCTTATTTTGGGAAATATTTTTCTCCTGGTGTCTATTGTCTAGTGGCCTTTTGTGCCCCGGGGGCAGATTTCGGTTAAACACCCTCAATCCACCCCCAGGGGGCAGAATAATTGAGTGCTCCCCACTCCTTTTTGAAAATATTTTTTCCCTGGTGTTTAGTGGTCTTTCTGTCCCTGGGGCAGATTTTGGGTAAACTTCCTCAATCCACACCAGGAGGGGAAAACACTGATGCTTCTATTCTGCAGTGGGAACACGGCATGATGCCTGGGTGAGCACGTTTCTGCACCTTTTTTTTGGACCATGAAAATAGTGTGGGGTCATCACGTTGAGCTCCCAAGCCTGAATAGGTACATCAGTCTTTCTTCCCCCAGTGGGATTGAGGGTATTTACCTCAAAACACAAAGTGAATAAAGCGGCATTAGGGCTAGCCCTGGTGTTTCGGTCAGTGCTCTGTGGCCACCCAGAGAAACCTACCAAATCCAAACATTGCTGAAAACTAAACATCCAGTGGAGTCCAGAATTGTGTGCTCCATGTGGATCCCACATTTTTATTAACCACAATGCTGTGGAAATCTCAAACTGTGACTAAAAGTGTGCATTTTTCTAGCATTTCTGTGACAGAAACAACTGGAACCCTTGGGGATCCACAAAATTCCTACCAACCAGCGTTTCTCAACTTGTCCTAATAAAAATGCTACCCCACTTCAATGTCTGGATGTAGTGCCATCAACAGACACACATCAAACCAGGATGGATAAGAGTCACCCTGTGGGACATTGACCTTGGTTTGATTAATGCCTGCCCTGGGCACTAGGGTCACACAGGGTCACCATTGGGGTAGCATCTTTATTGAAACAAGTGGGTGAACACTGGGTGGTAAGAATTTTGTGGATTCCTCGTTATTCTGGAAGTTTACGTTATAGAAATGCAAGGGAAATCAGCATTGTAGGCAAAGTTTGAGGTTTGCAGGGCATTGTGGGTGAGAAAACTTTATCGGATCCACACGAGGAACACCACCTCCGTCTTTTCTAGTTGTCGAGTTTTCAGAAATGTTTAGCTTTGGTAGGTTTCCCTCGGTGTTTGCTGAGCCCGGGCCCAATAACCGCAGCTACCTCCATTGTCAAATCAGGTCATCTTTGCGACTAAGAATGTTGATGTCTCTAGATTTTTTTTTTTAACCCTTACTGCGTTACGGGCGCTAGACCTACCCACACAAGTAAGGTACAATTTTGATCAGGAGACTTGGAGAAAAATTCGTTTTTAAACAAAGTTTGAGGTTTGCAAGGGCCTTTGAGTGAGAAAACCTAGTGCAAGCCAAAACATCATCCCACCCTGGATTCCGTCACATGTCTAGTTTTCAAAAGTGTGCAGGTTTGCTAGGTTCCACTAGGTGCCAACTGAGCTAGGGTCCAAAATCCACAGCTACCCACATTGCAAAAGAGGGTCAGTTCTCAGTAGAAAAATGTGATGTGCCCATGTTGTGTTATGCGACATTTCCTGTCATGGACATTAGACCTACTCACACAAGTGATGTACCATTTTTATCGGGATACTTAGGGGAATGCTGGGTGTTAGGAATATTCGTAGCTCCCCACAGATTCAAGAACTTTTTGAAGAAATTGTTTTGAAGTCTACATTAAAATTATGTAAACTTTAGATTTAGAAACATTATTTTTTGGCCACAATATCAACATGTATGTTATTAAATTATTTCTAAGTCAGTTGTCAAAAGTCAGAGCCTGGAAGCCTTCACGGGTAAATAGCCACCCTCTTACAAATCCACATAACATAACAATATTATTTCATAGAAGCGATGTTTAATCTGCTGTATCTTGCATCTTTAAAGAAATGTATTCAATTTGACTTCTCATAAGATTCAACCACTTTTCTTATTGCATTGGTGTACGATTTCAGCCATCGCACATCACATGTAAGTATAGTAATGTTATGTATATAATTTTATGTGAGAAAGTGCCTCTTTCTAGCGGACAACCCCATTTTTTACTGATTGGTATTTTTGGTTTTTCTACTCGTAGCAGCAGGACACTGTTGTTTTACGTCTGGTGTATGTGCTCTAATCCCTAAAACATGGTAAAATTGACTAATCCCCCAACTGACATATTTAATTTCCAGTGAAGTCTTAGTGATGAAGCTGGTCGAGATCATGGAAGAACAATTGCACCTTTGCATTGTCTAGGCCCTTGACTTGGTGAGCAGAGCAGTGTTCTGATTGGATTTAGCACTTTTTGAAATTAATCTGTCATTGATTTCTCTGGCTATAGATATGCACTCAAATACAGCAATTGTCCCAATATGTTGTGATAGTGGGATCACAACAATGAAATGTGCATCTAATAGAAGGTTAGTTGCACCATGTCCACTAGCCCCTGCTGTATTTGTTCTGATTGTGCTAGGAGTGGTCAAGGGCCAGAGCCAGATCAGCCTTTGTTGGGTACTAATGAGTTTAACCATAAGGGGTCTCAGGCAATAATAAGTGAAGAATGAAGAACAATGTAAGTGCATCTCATCAATATGACTCCTCAACCTCTGCTCATCTGAGACAGAAGACAGGAACAGGAATCAAGGTAGCATAACAGACTAATGCTTCGGAGATTCATGCTTCATTATGAAATACCCTGGTCATGCATCTAAGCACCCCAGGTCTCTAAGTTACTGAACACCACACTAAATATGCCGATGAAACACAACACTTTTTTAAAAGTCTCCTCAAGGGTAGATATCCAGTGCCTCAAACACTGCCTGGCCTCATCGAGACTTGGATATCCAAGACCTACCTGACGTTCAGCACAACTAAAAGTGAAATTCAGATATGTGCCAAGAACAACAATCAATAACTAGTCCAAACCTGTCTGTACGACACGATTCTAAGTCACTTGGATTCACTCTTGACACTGACCTCACCCTCAAGGAACATATTGCAAAGAAAACCGTCCCAGTCTGCTACTAGGTTCTTCTATTAACAAAAGGTAATCCGTTATTACCAGAAAAGGACCACATATTCTAACTTTTTTATGGTGACAACGACCAGCTCAATGGGCTCCCAGAGTGCACACAGATACCCCTTAAGAGTATCCTTGGCACGGCAGAACACTTTTTCTATTCTATTCTATAAGCATTTGTATAGCGGATGGCTACCCGTAGACGTGCTGGAGCCATCAGTAATAGTGCCTCACAAAGGTAATTAAGGGGAAATGTTCTAGAAAAGCCAGGTCTTTAATAATTTATGGAAAGAAAGTTTCCCATCCAAAGAGCAGATCTCTCTCCTTATTTTCCTCTCCTGATGCTTAGGATCTTAGCCAAATGGGCATTGGAGGAACACAAAGATCTATCCAATCTATAAAAGGAAAGCAGAGGCTGAGAGATTGATGGCCCTTTATCAAGGAGGGCTCTGCGAGCGATGCAGAGAGATTTGAATTGTATCCTCTCTGCCACTGGGAGTTAATGAAAGAGGTGAAGGGCTTGTCAGGCCAAATGATTTCTTGGTATACTATATAGTATTTGTACGGCAGAGTTCTGAACCACCTGCAATTTCTTTATAGCAGCTTTAATAGTTCCTAGATAAAGTGACTTGCCTTAGTCCAGGCAGGATAGGATGAGTGCCTGGACTTCTAATCTCTTAAAAGCACAGGGAGGAGAGAAAGGGCTTTAAGCAGCATCCTCAGTATACCGTTGCAAGTGGACGCTAATTTTGATGCTTGGGAGTTGAATTTGAAAGACTAGTTCAGCCACACCACTAAACTCTTGATTCAGCGCAAACCCAATAAATTGATCAGGGATAAATACTCAATGTCTTCATACTACTTTGGACCATACACATTCACCCAAATCCCTGATGTACTGGGGTCAAGTTTATGTACCTTTCTCCAATCTTCTTTACTGAAAAAACTTATATTTTAACATATGTAAATCGATGTTTCATCTATTTGGTCAATGAACCAACTAGCTGAAGAGTTGATGGTAATGAAAATTCTAAGAACATTAGCAAGCAATAATTTGACTAAAGAACCACAGACTCTTTGGTAAATTTCAGTAATTTTATCTAGTAATTTTAAATGTTCAAAGCAAACGTTATAAACTCAAACACTGGAAACCTCATGAGAGAGTAACAAACTATTCACAGCAATAACAGAAGTAACTTCTCAAATATACGTTGCAAAGAGTAGATAGATGAAGACATATTAGATGCAAATAAAATATATTGACATTAACCGTCAATTATGGAGGGATAGAGGAAGAGACAAAAGCACAGAAAAATATAACTGACACAAATATATATCTGCAATGTTAAATACAAACCCAATGATTCTGTAAAGGGGGAAACCACCTCCCAGGCCTAGGCAGTAGTGAGGGACCCTTGAACTAAGAGTCAAGGATCAAAGACTCTGGAAATCAGGAAAGGGACAGGACAGGAACAGCAAGGCCTCTCAGCAAACGACAAACCGCGCTGCACCTCTCTCTCGGACACCTAAACCTACACGATCTCTCTCCAGATGGCATCACCTAAACCACACCCTCAAAGCACCTATACTTATACTTTAAAATTACATGTCCTTCCCACAATAGTTGCAATCTTCACATTTTCTAAGTGATTGGTTGGTTTATTGGGGCGGGATGTCACCCCAGCATGAAGTCATTCTTCCTTCAACTAGACTATTGTTCAAAATAATTTTCCCATCCTCTCTCTCATGAGGTACATATGTTACAAAAAGTGTTATACAGTTTATTACATTTAGTGACTATTTGTTCCGTTGCCCAAGGGGACAATGGCTTGGCTGGCAGTCAACGTCTTTGTCCTTCACCAGGTCAGGCTCTTGCAGCCTAGTACAGCATTTATGTTACGTGGTCACATGGTTCTTGCTCGTGCACAAATCCACCCTCCCTCTAGTCCTGTCAAGTTAAGAATATGGAGGACTCTTTTATCGCTAAAAGAACAGGAAATAGACATTTATTAGAGAAATGATAACACAATTTTCACTGTTTACCACCCAATTTTGCACTAATTCATTATTAACATGTCAGCCTAGCATAGCTTAAGCAGAAAACAGGGTTATTGATGAGTTTAAAGCACCACACACCATGCATTTTACGAATTACATATGCGACCTTGCCATGCAAAACCCTGTTGTGTAATTGTGCACATTAGTCGTTTAGAAACTATTTACTGTTAGTACATATTATAGGGGTGTTCAATCAAACAGGATTCTTTTTGAAAAATCCCGCTCCATCAATCCCCTTTTTGATGGCTTTTAGGAGCATTCATAAATACTGACCATACCGAGTGCCACCTTTTTATGTATAATTCACTCTCTCTTTCTTCTTTTATGGCACCCTCATCTAATTTTTTCATCATATCATAGTATTCTTCACTTATTTCCTCAAATTCTATTTCTTCTCTTTTTCTTTTTATTCCCCTTCTTTGTTCTTTTTATATTTTTCACCTTTTCTTGCTCTTATGCATATACAACACTTATACACTATTAATATTACTAAAACTTTTGTTGCTATTGAAAATATTGCCATTATGATCTTTCCTAATAGACTACTTCCAAATATAGAAAAACATTTACTTACCGTATAGAAACTCTTGCCAAGTCTCTCCCATACACCGTCCACCTCCAGTTGGGTTAAATCATTATGTAATTTTGTAATGTTTCTTATATATTCTTCTATCTCTTTACTTTTATCCGGGATATAAGTACAGCAGTGTTGGACTCTCAACATGCCACAGACTCCACCCTCTTTTGCTAAAAGAATGTCAAGGGCAAGTCGATTTTATAAAACCATTGATCTGATTGCCACCATTTCTGTATCAATCATCAAGAAACCACCAGCAGTATCTGTTGATAAACAGTCAACCACTGTGGACAATGTTCGAATTTTGTGCGAATTCAAAACAACTCCAACTGAGGGTAGCAGTGCACCAAAAATATCACCTACTATTTCTGAAAAACTTGCTCTACTGCTACGTATTAGTCCTTGATTTATTTCATTGACACTATTGCTCTTTCAGTCCATATGATATACTTTCGGAAAACAATCCCAAAATAACAGCTCCCATACCAATATGCAGACAACCTATATAATAGGCTTTCTTATCACACACATAATATACAGCTGGGAAAATAGGATCCATTCCACCCTTTAATCCCCATCCTCCAGTAATTTGGTAGGTATGTTCACATTCACTAGTGCCAATGAAATAGTTGTTGTAATTAGTCTTTGATCTATATAAACCTAGTTTCCCTTTCTGTGACCAATCCAGCGACATCACAGCGTATGTCTCACCTTTCTCATAATTTCCTTCTCTAAAAGCCCACGGTTGTGCCTGTGATTTCTGTCTATTAGCTTTCTCTTGGAAATTTGCTCTTCTATTTTCTACCACTTCCAAAAACAATTTCTCTTCAACATGCAAGCTACAAGTTAAGTTATTCTTGTAAGTATATTCTACAGCTAAGGTTTTAGTAATATGGAAGAATTCTCCCATATATTGTGCATCTTTACCACTTACTACTTTATTTAATTCACTTACAATTGGAATTTCTGAAAGAACTAAATCTATGTCAGTATATTGATACTCCAACTTACCAGTCATGTAAAATAGGCTGCTGAGGACACTACATGATACACCATATGTTAATGAAAGGTGGTGATAGGTCACACCTTCAGAGACAGACGAAGGTAATTGCATGCATACATATCAATCGCTCACATTCATTGTGTTAGTATATTCATACAACAACTTTGTAAATACATTTAATGAAAAATCACTAATAGATTTGTAATGATGGAGAATGCTTCCATCCAATTGTTCTATGTTAATATTCCTATTTGTTTTAGAGACATCTTTCATACCTTCAATTGGTACTTAATATTATTTTCATTGTTATTTACATTAAGGATTGGTACGACAACAATTAACAATATCCATATAAGTGTTCATAGGAAAATACTACATAAGCAAGCTTTAATACATCTACATTTTAAACTAGATTTTGGTTGTCCAGTCACTTTTGTGTCTGCCATTTTAGATGTACTGCAAAATTAAAAAAGTCTGAAAATTATCTAGTCTATAATCTAAAATTTAAATCTGGATGGACTCTATTCTATACAAAAATACAAAATATTTCTAAAAAAGAAAAATACGTGTAATCCTTCACTTTTAGGCTTTCTTCGTTATCCCCTTTCTTTTATTTTCAATCCTTGGGTCTTTCTTGAGTCTAATATTCAACTTCAATGGACAAATTGCACCTTTATTATTTACAGTTCCTTTTAAGGTGGTCTCAGTTTGTGCTCATCTTCTTTATCATAATCACTACTGTTGTTTTCTTCATTTAGATCAAGATTTTCAAATTCCTCCAAGATAACATAGGTCCATTCGGGAAACTTGTATTTTCTGCATGAAATTCTTGTTCTTTTTGATTTTCTTGTTGCCTTTCTTCGTGTTTTTACTGATTCTGTTTGGCTTGAAACTTCGTTACTTTGCTCTGGTCTTCTCCTCAATGTTCAACTCACTATTCTATACTTTAGTCTTCTTGCTCCACTTGACCAATTGTTTCTGTACTACCTTTTCACCTTCTGAATCTTGATCACTGTTCCTCTTATTTTGTCTTTTTTCTATGTGTCCCTCGCCATTCTTTTGTAATTCTGTTTCGGATGACTCAACACTTGTTTCTGATTCACCAATTCATTCACCCTTTCTGGTTCATCTGCAATGTCCTTTTCTTCTGATTCTATATCTTTCTCATCAGCTGTTTATCCTCTTTCTACTTGACTTGTGCTTGGTTGTTCGTCATCAAAGCGTTCGTCAGAATCTATCACTCCAGATTCTTCAGATTCGCACACTTCAGCATGCTGGGTTTTGATTTTGATTTACCAGTGGCTGTTCTTCAGGTCTTTCAATTGGACCTGGAAGTATGACGGCCATGTATCCAGTTTGGCAAGCCAAAACAATTCACTGCTGTAGTCATCACCAATATAATCTGGTAATTGCCGCTGCAATGTGGTTTGAGGCACATTTTCCTTACGTGCTTCGTGACTAGGACCCACTCACCAGGTTTCAGATCATGTGCTTGATCCCACTGTGTTGTTGTGGCATCTCCTCCAACCTGGCGGGACACAGAACATGCAGTATCTTAGCCAACATAAGCAGACATATGAATAAAAATAATATGGTCAGCATGGTTACAATTCCATATAATACAAAAGGAGAAATCATATTACAATGATGTTTTAACACTCTCCCTATATAGAAACTATGTATTATAAACTATAGAAGGTCTCTTAGGCTTGTGTTGGGGACCCCATTATCTTTCCGCTCAGTAAGAGTAAATTACATCTGGATCAGCATAGGCTCTCTGCATCCCTGGAAACGGAAATCTTCCAAGTGTGTGAAATCATGGCAAGTGTGGAATAATAAAGGTGCCAGAATCTTACTAGGCTCACAGCTGCCAAAATGTTGTGTCTAGAAAGCGTTACTTGAACATGTCGAAAAACAGCTAACATGCTTTGATAACCTTGACGGCTTCAGCACTCACTGCGCAGACTAGGGGCACGATGTAAGTCTAGAGATCTCAAAAGCAAACCTTTTCTCATGTGTAGACCTTCGTGAAGGCTAACTTACAAAAACAGCTATGCAGTGTGGTGTGCAAAAGCGGTAAAAGGTAAACTGGTGCTTAAACTTCTAATAAGCCATGCTAACATAACATGTACACAAAGCAAGCCTTAGGCCATACTACACTATCTTATTCCAAAGTGACTGGAAAACCAAACCTAGGGATCAATTCTCTCAACAACAGTTTTGCCACAGTAAGACTGTCATTCCTTCTTGTTGGATAGGCCTCTACCCAGCGAGAAAACAAGCAAACAATGACGGAAGAGTCTAATCATAGCATCTCTTTCAATATGGGTTATTCCATTGTACATCCTGGCCATGTGGGAAAGTAAAGAATCTGATAGTACAGGTCTTCCATCTAGGTAAACCCATACCTCTTCATCTGCATTTTTCGAACAACCCATTCTCCTCTACTCTCCTTTTTCTTTATCACTGACTTCTTCATGCAGTTGTCTTACCTCATCCCAAGTCTCAAATGAGGTTGTGAACATAAGGTGGCATTCGGTATTTATTCTTTCAATTGATCTGTTTGTAGCCAATGTATTCTGTGTACAGTAACGCGCTAATTGATCCGTGTATCTGTTGCCTTTTGTCACATTGTCGTCTCCTGATTGATGTGCAGCACACTTTACAACTGCAATCTTGTTTGGTAACTGCAAAGCTTCCAATAATTCCTTTAGACTTTTTCCAAGTCAAAAATCCTCTCTGCATCCATAACCGACTGAAGTCAATTAGGACACCAAAACTGTACTGACTATCAGTGTAAATTGTTACTTTTAGAACTTTTGCCAATTTGCATGCTCTTGACAAGGTAATAAATTCTGCGACCTGAGCAGAGTTTACTCCTTTCAGGCAGGATGCCTCTAATGCTCCAGATAGGGTACCGACAGCATAAGCAGCACACAATTCACCCTTTTCATTCCTTAATCTTGATCCATCCACAAACAATTCACAATCTGGTTCACCCAAAGGCTCATCCTCAATATCAGGACGAGGCTTAGTACAAAGTTCTGTCACATCTAGACAGTCATATTCTGCTTTCTCTCTCACTTCCTCATAACTTGAATTTGGCAATAAGGTAGCAGGGTTTACAGAAGAACACCTCACTACAGACATATTTTCAGCACCGAGAATCGCTCTTTCATATTTAGTCAGCCGACTATAAGTCATATGTTGATTCCGAGTGTGAGTTAAAGGGATCTCAACAGAATGTGGCATGTAAAACTTTACTAGATATCCCATCACAATTGATTCACTTTGTTCCAAACTTACACAAGTGGGGACTACTGCTTTTAAGCAGCCAGGCAATGCTGAAGCCACTGAGTCCAAAGTAGCAGAAAAGTATACTACTGGATGTCGTATCATTCAATCAATCAATCAATCAAAGACACTTATAGAGCGCGCTACATACCCGTAGGGTCTCAAGGCGCTGGGGGAGGGGGGTGCCGCTACTGCTCGAACAGCCAGGTCTTCTGCTTCTTCCTGAAGGAGAGGTGGTCTCGGGTCAGGCGCAGGTCGGTCGGGAGGGAGTTCCAGGTCTTGGCGGCCAGGTAGGAGAAGGACCTTCCTCCTGTAGTCGCTCTTCGGATGCGGGGGACGGCGGCGAGGGCGTGGTTGGCTGATCGGAGGTGGCGTTTGGGAGCGTAGAAGTTGATCCGGCTGTTGAGGTAGCTCGGGCCTTGGTCGTGTAGGGCTTTGTGTGCGTGGGTGAGGAGGCGGAAGGTGATTCTTTTGTTGACGGGTTTCTGAGTTAAGACTGCAAGTGCACAACCGTCTCTTTCACAACAGTACAATGCAAAATCTTTACAATAATCTGGCATTCCCAAAGCAGTTGCTTGACAAAGACTGTTCCACAATTTTCAAAAAGACTCCATACTTTCTTCATTCAAAACAATTGAATCCTTCACATCCTTTCAAGTCAACCTCTGTAGCGGTTTTACAATCAATGAGAAACCACAAATACACTGTCTACAATATCCAACCATTCCCCAAAACATTTGCACTTCTTTTTGATTTCTGGGTGGATTAATTCTCTTGATGATACTGATTCTTTCAGGAGTCACCTTTCTGACCCCTTTCTCAATTCTGTGACCTAAGTACTGAACTTCCTGTCTACTGTTTTGCAATTTAGGTGGTGACACTTTGGGGTCTATTAGGATGCCGGTCGGAAAATCACGCCATGGTAGCGGGAAATCACCACCCGCGTTCAGGTTTTGGGGTACAGGGGTATTTTTAGGGGTCAGGGTGGGTTTTGGGGTGTAGGGTTTTTTTTTTAGGGTTCAGGGTGCATTTAAGGTTTTGAGGTGTTGGGTTAATTTTAGGGGTCAGGGTTTGTTA
This sequence comes from Lissotriton helveticus, assembly GCF_964261635.1. Classification (NCBI taxonomy): domain Eukaryota; kingdom Metazoa; phylum Chordata; class Amphibia; order Caudata; family Salamandridae; genus Lissotriton; species Lissotriton helveticus. The sequence goes on from NC_136057.1 coordinate 1,860,449,714, forward strand.
GGGTTTTGGGGTGTAGGGGGTAATTTTAGGGTTCAGGGTGCATTTAGGTTTTGGGGTACTGGGGTATTTTTAGGGGTCAGGGTGGGTTAGGGTTTTGGGGTGCATGGTGTATTTTGAGGGTTCAGGGTGTGTTTAAGGTTTTGGGGTGCTGGGGTATTTTTGGGGTTAAGGGTGCGTTTAGGTTTTGGGGTACAAGGATATTTTTAGGGGTCAGGGTGAGATAGGGGTTTGAGGTGTAGGGGGTGTCTTTAGGGTTCAGGGTGCGTGCCAGGGGATAGGTAACTATTATGATACATTTTTTGTTTTAAAATACCAATAACGCGTTGTAACGGTATGCGTAATAAATAACTGCGAAGTAAAAGCATTTTTATGTATTTGTATATATATGCGAAGTAAAAGCATGCGCATTAAAATCATGCATAGTAATGGTATTTGCGAAGTAAAAACTTCTAAGTAAATATCTGCGGAGTAACGGTATTCTAAGTAATATCATATATTCGAGGGACCTGTCAAGCTTCCTGCTAGTGTAATGGTATTTGGCCCTATTTTTCTCGGGTCTACTTAGATATTTCTCCTCGGGGTCTCACTCAATACATCACCGACTGACAGGTCTAACAGTGTGTTGTTTTGGCTATCTTGTCTATTATCATTTGTTACTGAAGCAATTTCACTCCTTACACTACTTCTCGCAACTGTCAATGTTGGTACTTTTTGTAGTGTCGAATTCTCCGTAAACAGTTGAACCACAGGACCAATTGTCAGTGATACCGTCAAAGCTTCTGCATTCAAGTGCAAAAGATTTAACTTCTGCACTTGTTCCAATCTAGCTATTTCAGTGACATGAGGAGTTAATGGGGTTACATTTACTATTTGTGGGGCACTTGGAATTACCTTCCCTGAATTTTCTTCATATGGTGGAGGTCTTTTCGTCATATTTTCTTCTAATAATTCATCATCCGATTCATCCAAACCCTCTCTTGATGTTTCTATATTTTTCTTCTTCTCCTTGCTCTTTGCATCTGTTTGACTCCCTTCTGTTAAAACTGGATATAGACCTTCGGTCACTACTGCTCTTCTCCATCTTTTCATTTGATCTGCTCGCCTCTCAAATGGATATCTTGGGAAAAACCCTCTATATCCTCTACCACCTCTATCTTTCTCTCACTCAAAGGCTTTTTTTTCCCTTTCTCTCTTTGCTTCATACTGTTAAAGGCTTGGATTTGGCTCCAATGAATTCATCCTATCTCTTAAATTTTGTAAAATCCACACATTAAATGTACCAAATTCAGGCTAAGCTAACATTCCATCATTCTTTGTATATTTTCTCCAGTTCTCTAACCAAACACACGTATGGTACCCTCGCTCCATCATCATGTAGGAGGCAGGCGTTTTGGGGGGAGGAATCGGAATTCCCTCTCTCGTCACAACTGGTTTTTCCTTTTTAAATAAACCCTTTATTATCTTTAACAAACCCGTTTTCTGACTCTTTTTACTAGTATTTCAACAAATGAATCAACAAAACTTCTCTGTAATTCTCCTTTCCCTATGTGCTAATTTCTGTCCTATACCAACGTGACTCACACCAACCCACAATTACAGCTCACTACGTCACCACTGTCTTAACCAATATCAACGCGACTCACACCAATTAACCAATCCGGTCTTTGTTCACTCCCGCTCTTTGGCCAATGCCAGCGCAGCACTTTGTGATGGCAGTGTCTACTCCTTCTACTGACCCTCCCTTTACAATCTGCTCCTAATACATGCCCACTGCTTTGTCCAATACTAGCATAGCACTTTTTTTTGGGATGTCAGTATTACTCCTTCAAGAGACCCCTCCTTTACAACAAGAAAAAATCTTACATCAATTTTTCTGAGTTTTCTTAATCAGAATTTCTGTTAGTAACAACATAAAAGACAATGCTACCTTGTCTGATACACTAAATAAAGAGATAGGCTTCACTTTTCCAAGAGATTTTCTTACACTGCAAGCAATAACGACCAGCATTATCTCACTTCTCTAACAAGCGCCAGGGAGACCTGTTACTCCTCTAGGGATAAAACTGAGGTTTCACAAGAGGACTTTTTTGGCATAAAAAGGGTGTCCTGTTACTCCTTTCGGGAATTACTACCAGAATTTCAAAAGGGGACCCTTCGCTATTCCAGACACTCTACTTACACTGACAGCCCTACCTAGCTTTTCAGTATTCTTACAACAGACAAAGTACTTCTGCAGTGTGATTTCTTTTCCACACTCTTCTTTTGCCTACTTCGGGCAAATTCCTTCCCGGGATTCCTCAGGCAACTCTGTACCTGAAATTCTAGACAACATAGAACAAGACTCCAACTTTTCATGTTAAGACATATAATCAACATGCAATAATCATTACCAAACCAATCAGTAATTAAACCGTCCTCTGCTGCCAAGAAACTGATCCAGCGCGAACCCAATAAATTGATCAATGTCTTCATACTACTTTGGCCCATACACATTCACCCAAATCCTTGATGTGCTGGGGTCAAGTTTATGTACCTTTCTCCAATCTTCTTTACTGAAAAAACATATATTTAAACATCCTGTATTTTATATTTTAATATATGTAAATCGACGTTCCTTCTACTTGGTCGATGAACCAACTAGCTGAAGAGTTGATGGTAATGAAAATTCGAAGCACATTAGCAATCAATGATTTGAGTAAAGTACCACAGACTCTTTGGTAAATTTCAATAATTTTATCTAGTAATTTTAAATGCTCAAAGCAAATGTTATGAACTCAAACACTGGAAACCTCATGAGAGAGTAACAAACTATTCACAGCAATAGCGGAAATAATATCTCAAATATACGTTGCAAAGAGTGGATAGATAAAGAGTGTCATGATTCCATGTGAAGCCTTTATTGATGTTAGGCTTCACTTATTTCTTGGCATAATTAGCCATATGAAAACCCGCCCCTTTCCCGTGCACCAGCACTCCTTATGTGAAGTAATGTGGGGATATGTGTTTGGTACTTATGTAGGTGATAATGGTTGCTTTGGAAACATGAAGCCTCTGATTGCCGTTTTTGTAAAGCCTCTGATTACCGTTTGATGTCGTGTAATATGAGTGTCTCATGCCATTATGCCTTTTTTCCTTAAACACTCATTTGCCCCTTGAGATTATCATGCAGGCTTGTTCCAGGATGGTATCGTTTGTGTTTGGTCCTTCGCGTGCGCCCTGCTAGAATCTGGCCGAGCGCACGCATACGTATTGTGCGGCTGGGTGCGGTCGGGTATTTAAACCGCACCCAGACTTCTGGACGGAGCTTTGCCTTCCGCCAGCGCTGGAGAAAGGACTTGCGAACTCTCGGCAGCTTACCTGATTTACGACCTTGAGGCCTTCCGTCTTCTCCAGAGCTACAGCCTGGCATCTTCCTTCACCGCACCAAGAGAATCTGCAAAGACAAAAAGATACGTTTATTATTTTCTACAGTTAAGGCGCCCTTCGCAAGAAAGGTTATCGGAACAATTCTTGGAACACTTCTTTCCAGAGAGAATCTACAAGACTTCAGGAAAATAACAAACATTGAAACTTGATTTAGGTATGAAGTTATTTAGAAATTGTTGAAACTGAATCAAAGGTCAGAAGGTTATCTGGAAAGGCAATATTTCCGAATGTGGTATCTTTGAGTTCCTAGTGTTTGCGCTTGTTTCTTCTTGCCATAAAAAACCTTATATTTTTAGATCTGGGAATCAAAGAATATAAAGACACAGAACGCAATTTAAGTAAGTCAAGAGGAGGAGTTAGGCCCTAGTTAATTAAGGTGAAAAAGGGGGTTTTCTAGATAAGAGGAAGAGAACAAATGTTTAATCCTTTTATTTGTATATTACAAAAAATAAAGGCTTGAATTCACAACAAGACAACACAACTGGACAGGACAACAGAACCCCTCCAGACAAAACTGACCAACAGAACCCCTCTAGACAAAACTGACCAACAAGACAAGAAAGACATACTGGATGGAAGTCTGACAACAGCTGTTCGCAGGTAGACGAGAGATAGAACTTCGAGCAAGAGAATTAAAAGTCATAGAAGAAGTGCCTATGAAAAGATTAGAACAAGAGAAGTCATTAGTTGTTCATGTTGTTTCGCAGGTCGACAGCAAGAACAATTACGTCCAGTACCGGCCCTCCTCCCCTTTGTCTAGCTCATATCTTGTAGTGTATATATTTTCTCCAGGAAGGGGTTAGTCTTTAGGGAGGCTGGTCCCTTGCGTCCCTGCGAATTCACAACGCGTCTCATAACAAGACAAGGTAAGGGACGACGTATTTAGACCTTGACAGAAGGCAAAGCCCAAGTAGACTCATTCGCCTGGACGCAATGGACCAAGTCTCTCTTCAAGATATAGCTGCCATGCTATCAGAGTTAAAACAGGAAAATGTAGCGTTACGTAGAGACATGGTTTCTCTCCATAACACAGTTCACCAACAAATGCCAAATTTAAAGCCAGCCACCTTTTCGGGGGGAGCTTCTTCGTCTTCTGAAGCTCAAACCCAGATCCAGGTTGTCACACCAGTTCCTACGCCTTTAGCTCAACCTGAGAGGTTTTATGGAGATCCTAATACATTCACCATCTTTCTTAATCAGTGTCATTTACATTTTTTGGCCAAAGTCACAGCCTTTCCAGACGATTCCTCCAAGGTGGCTTTTATGTTGTCTTAATTAGGAGGAGATGCTGCTTTGTGGTCTGTCCCTCTGGTAGAAAGAAACGATCCGGTTTTGTATAATTTTAGAGCCTTTGAAAGGACATTAAAAAAGATTTTTGCAAAACATGTCTTTGTTCAATCAGCAGACAGTGAGCTCCTGAATCTAAAACAGGGTTCGTCTGATTTACTACATTATATATCAGTATTTAATTGTTTGGTTCTAGAAGCCGATTGGCCAGATCAAAAAAGGGTGTCTTTATTCTATAGAGGTCTGAAGGACGAGCTCAAGGACATGGTAACTCAAGTCTTAGAACCTCCCGAGGAGATCAGTGAGTTCATCGATCTAGTTGTAAAATTAAATCATAGAATATCAGAAAGAAAAGGAGAAGGAGGAAAGTTGGATCATAAAGTTTTGTTTCAGAGAGATAGAGTCTTTACTCCTCGAGAAACTACCCAGAAATCAGACTCTGTAGAACCCATGCAAATAGGCTCCATTCGTGGGCCTTTAACTAAGGAAGAGAAAGAAAAGAGACGAAAGTTAAATCAATGTCTTTATTGTGGGAAAACTGGACATTTTGTGAAAGAATGTCCTTCTAAACCAAATAAAGGAAAACCTAAGTCTGTAAGTTTAGCTTTAACATCAGAGGAAACGGAAAACTTGAGCACTCAGTAAAGGGAGAGGTCCGTTTATCGAGTGGGTGTTCCAGTGTGGCCTCAACAGTACCACCCAAAGGGTGTTGACACTTTTGTGTAATTGTCGAATTGAAAAGTCTGGCCAATTCTGGGAGTTCTAGAAGGGTAGAAGTAATCATAGATTCAGGAGCTACTGGGAATTTCATTGACACTCAGTTTTTAAGACACCTTGGATTTAGCTCCCTTCTAAAAACTCACCCAGAAACAGTCAGAGCAGTGGACGGTAAAGAATTGACCTCAGGACCTATTAAAAGACAAACCGAGGTCTTAATTATGGACAGTTCCCCTATCCACAGAGAAAGAATAGTTTTTGATGTTATCGATGCCCCACAATTTAAACTGATCTTGGGACTTCCCTGGCTTGTTTTACACAACCCAATTATTGATTGGCAGGCAAGAACAGTGACCTTTAGATCTCATCATTGTTTGAGTCAATGTTTTCTGTTAAATAGGACTGGAGACACAATTCAAAGTTTTGAATTACCCATAGAATCTTCAAGTATTCTACTCCTAGAAGGAGTGCCTACGGTATACTCAGATTTACAAGACGTATTTGATAAAAAAAAAGGCTAATACCCTTCCTCCCCATAGGGATTTTGATTGCAGGATTAACCTTGTGCCAGGGGCTACCTTGCCATGCAGCAGAATCTATGCTCTGACAGGGAAGGAAAATGAACACTTACGGGGATATCTGGATGAATACCTTGCTAACGGTTTCATCAGGCACTCTAAGTCTCCTGTATCATCTTCACTTTTTTTCATTCCAAAACGGGGAGAGGAATTAAGAGTGTGCATAGATTATAGAGCCTTAAACAATGTCACAATTAAGAACAGATACCCTTTGCCTCTCATTCCAACTCTTTTAGATCAAGTAAAGAATGCAACCATTTATACAAAATTGGATTTGCGCGGAGCTTACCACCTTGTTAGAGTCCGGAAGGGTGATGAATGGAAAACAGCATTTCGTACCAAATTCGGCCTTTATGAATACCCAGTCATGCCTTTCGGGCTCTGTAACGCTCCTGCAGCTTTTCAATTTTTTATAAATGAAGTATTGCATGAGTTTATTGACATTTGTTGTGTGGTCTATATTGACGATATCTTAATTTACTCTCAATCTGAAGACGAACATGTACAACAAGTTCGCGCCATTCTTCAAAACTGCTTTCCAACTCATTATATGTGAAGTTGGAAAAAAGTCTATTTCATGTGTCCAAAGTAGATTTTTTGGGATACATTATTAGTCCCTCTGGTATTGAAATGGACCCTAAGAAAGTTGAAGCTGTAACTTCTTGGCCTCAACCCTCATCTGTGAAACAAATTCAAAGTTTTCTAGGGTTCGCAAATTTCTATCGTCGATTCATTCAAAATTTCTCACAAACTATAACTCCCATTACCAAATTGCTACGTAAAGGAGCAAAATTCGACTGGACAGAATTAGCTGATAAGGCTTTTCATGACTTAAAGAAAAAGTTTACTTCAGCTCCCATTTTGAGTCACCCCGATTCCAATCTCCCATTCATTGTTGAGGCAGATGCTTCTCAGTTCGCTTTAGGAGGGATCCTGTCTCAACGAAACTTGGAAACGGCTCAAATGCATCCCATTGCCTATTATTCAAGAAAATTGTCTCCTGCTGAAGTAAATTAGGCAATAGCTGATAAGGAATTATTAGCTATAAAAGCAGTTTTCGAGGAGTGGCGGCACTACTTGTTAGGGGCTCGTCACCCTATCACTATCTACACTGACCATAGGAACCTGCAAGCTTTGCAAAAGGTAAAAGCTTTATCAGCTAGACAGTTAAGATGGTCTCTGTTTTTCAATGATTACAATTTTGTGATAACATATCGATCAGGGAAAGAAAATCTAAAGGCTGACGCTTTGTCTCGTTTGGGAGAAAATAGTGTGAATCAAGAAACTGTTGTTCATCCTGTACTACCCACTACTTGTTTTCAAGCTTGCTTATCAATCAAGAGTATTTCTGTTGAAATACAGAAGGAGTTAAAAACAAAAAGTCTTGAAGAATGGAGAAAAGAGTATCCATACCTTCAAGAAAAAGATACATTTCTTTATGTGCATGATCTAGTAATGGTTCCTACTAAAGCCCTCCAGGAATCAATTATCCACATTTTTCATGATTCACCTCTTTCAGCTCATCCAGGAATTGCCAAAACATACGAACTGATCAAAAAACAATTTTGGGGGCCAACAATGTTCAAAGATGTACAACTTTATGTAACCACTAGTAGTGTTTGTAACCAAAACAAGCCCTCTCATCAGTCCCCTAGTGGTTTATTAACACCTGTACCTATACCTCCTCAACCATGGCATTCTATTTCTTTAGACTTCATAGTGGAACTTCCTTTGACACAAGATGGATATACTACTATTCTAACTGTAGTAGATCAATTTTCACGTATGGCACATTTCATTCCATTGAAAAGACTTCCTACAACTATGGAACTAGCCAAAACATTGATTAAACATGTCATTCGTTTACACGGAATTCCATCTGTAGTAATTTCTGACAGGGGATCTCAATTCATATCTCATGTTTGGAAGAATTTAAGTTCTCTTCTCCAAATGGAAATTCGTTTGTCGTCCAGCTATCACCCCCAAACTGATGGTTTAACTGAACGCACAAACCAAACCATAGAACAGTACTTACGTTGCATGTTAACCACCATGTCTGAAGATTGGTCTGATCTCCTAAGCACTCTGGAATTTGCATACAATAACGCTGAACATACTTCCACCAATATGTCTCCTTTTTTCTAAAAGTTTCCCAGAAGACATTAAGGTTCATGATACTGTTCCAGCAATTCATGATTATATTTCTGGGTTGTCTTCTATTCATAAGGAAGCTCGATATAATTTGACTAAAGCAAAAGAATCCCAAAAAAGGTCAGCCGATAAACACAGAAGTGAACAACCTCAGTACAGTCCTGGAGACAAGGTTTGGTTAAATACAAGAAATTTAACCATAAAAGGAACCAAGAAATTCAATCCCAGGTTTATTGGACCTTTTCCCATTGATAAAATCATCAATCCGGTTTGTGTAAAATTACAACTTCCTCAGAAATATCAGATTCATCCGGTGTTTCATGTATCCTTGATCAAACCTTTTGACCCCCAAACTAGGTTGATTTGACCTCCCTCTTCTGTCTTAATTGATGGTCATCCAGAATTTGAAGTCAAGAAGATTCTGGATTCTAAAAGAATTCGTGGCAAACTATTCTATTTGGTAGATTGGAAGGGGTATGGCCCTGAGGAAAGATCATGGGAACCAATCACTCATCTGCAAAATGCTCCAAGAGTTCTAAGAAAATTCCATATGCAGAATGCCTCAAAACCTAGGCCTATAGCAACAGTATTAGGGGGGATCTTGAGGAGGGAGTACTGTCATGATTCCATGTGAAGCCTTTATTGATGTTAGGCTTCACTTATTTCTTGGCATAATTAGCCATATGAAAACCCGCCCCTTTCCCATGCACCAGCACTCCTTATGTGAAGTAATGTGGGGATATGTGTTTGGTACTTATGTAGGTGATAATGGTTGCTTTGGAAACATGAAGCCTCTGATTGCCGTTTTTGTAAAGCCTCTGATTACCGTTTGATGTCGTGTAATATGAGTGTCTCATGCCATTATGCCTTTTTTCCTTAAACACTCATTTGCCCCTTGAGATTATCATGCAGGCTTGTTCCAGGATGGTATCGTTTGTGTTTGGTCCTTCGCGTGCGCCCTGCTAGAATCTGGCCGAGCGCACGCATACGTAAGGTGTGGCTGGGTGCGGTCGGGTATTTAAACCGCACCCAGCCTTCTGGAAGGCGCTTTGCCTTCCGCCAGCGCTGGAGAAAGGACTTGCGAACTCTCGGCAGCTTACCTGATTTACGACCTTGAGGCCTTCCGTCTTCTCCGGAGCTACAGCCTGGCATCTTCCTTCACCGCACCAAGAGAATCTGCAAAGACAAAAACATAAGTTTATTATTTTCTACAGTTAAGGCGCCCTTCGCAAGAAAGGTTATCGGAACAATTCTTGGAACACTTCTTTCCAGAGAGAATCTACAAGACTTCAGGAAAATAACAAACATTGAAACTTGATTTAGGTATTTAGTTATTTAGAAATTGTTGAAACTGAATCAAAGGTCAGAAGGTTATTTGGAAAGGCAATATTTCCGAATGTGGTATCTTTGAGTTCCTAGTGTTTGCGCTTGTTTCTTCTTGCCATAAAAAACCTTATATTTTTAGATCTGGGAATCAAAGAATATAAAGACACAGAACGCAATTTAAGTAAGTCAAGAGGAGGAGTTAGGCCCTAGGTAATTAAGGTGAAAAAGGGGGTTTTCTAGATAAGAGGAAGAGAACAAATGTTTAATCCTTTTATTTGTATATTACAGAAAATAAAGGCTTGAATTCACAACAAGACAACACAACTGGACAGGACAACAGAACCCCTCCAGACAAAACTGACCAACAGAACCCCTCTAGACAAAACTGACCAACAAGACAAGAAGACAAGAAAGACATACTGGACGGAAGTCTGACAACAGCTGTTCGCAGGTAGGCGAGAGATAGAACTTCGAGCAAGAGAATTAAAAGTCATAGAAGAAGTGCCTATGAAAAGATTAGAACAAGAGAAGTCATTAGTTGTTCATGTTGTTTCGCAGGTTGACAGCAAGAACAATTACGTCCAGTACCGGCCCTCCTCCCCTTTGTCTAGCTCATATCTTGTAGTGTATATATTTTCTCCAGGAAGGGGTTAGTCTTTAGGGAGGTTGGTCCCTTGCGTCCCTGCGAATTCACAACGCGTCTCATATCAAGACAAGGTAAGGGACGACGTATTTAGACCTTGACAAAGAGACATTAGATGCCAATATAATATATTGACATTAACCATCAATTTTGGAGGGATAGCGGAAGAGACAATAGCACAGAAGGAAATATAACTGAAACAAATATATATCTGCAATGTTAAATACAAACCCAATAATTCTGTAAAGGGGGAAACCACTACCCAGGCCTAGGCAGCAGTAAGCGACCCTTGAACTAAGAGTCCAGGATCAAAGACTCTGGAAATCAGGACAGGAACAGCAAGGCCTCTCAGCAAAACGACGGACCACGTCGCAGCCATCTCTTGGATACCTCAACCTACAAAATCACTCTCCCGACTGCATCACCTAAACCACAACCCCAAAACACCTATTCTTATACTTTAAAATTACATGTCCATCCCACAAAAGTTTTGATCTTCACATTTTCTAAGTGATTGGTTGGTTTATTGGGGCGGGATATCACCCCATCATGAAGTTATTCTTTCTTCAACTATACTATTGTTCACAATAATTTTCCCATCCTCTCTCCCATGAGGTACATATGTTACAAAAATTGTTATACAGTTTAATAAATTCAGCGACTATTAGTTCCGTTTCCCACGGGGACACTGGCTTGCCTGGCAGTCAACGTCTTTGTCCTTCACCAGGTCAGGCTCTTGCAGCCTAGTACAGCATTTCAGTTATGTGATCACGTGGTTCTTGCTCATGCACACATCGACCCTACCTCTAGTCCTGTCAAGGTAAGAATATGGAGGACTCTTTTACCACTAAAAGAACAGGAAATAGACATTTATTAGAGAAATAACACAATTTTCACTATTTACCACCCAATTTTGCACTAATACATTATTAACGTGTCAGCCTAGCATAGCTTAAGAAGAAAACAGGGTTATTGATGAGTTGAAAGCACCACACACCATGCATTTACCGAATTACATATGCGGCTTTGCCATGCAAAATCCTTTAATCCATTCTAAACACAAGATTATTACATTTATGGTTATTTTACACAATATAATTATGCTTAGTTCATTCATATTTGCAAAACAAGCTTCACACGTGTAGTGTAATTGTGCACATTAATCGTTTAGACACTACTTATTGTTAATACTTATTATAGGGGTGTTCAATCGAGCAGGATTCTTTTCGCAAAATCCTGCTCCATCACTCTCAATGGCTGGTTTTGGAGTTTGATGAGTACCCAGGTGGTTTGGCCAGCCCAGATGTAAAAGTGGCTCAGGTTTGTTACCCAAAAGCATAACCTCTGTTTTGTCGCCATTTAATTTAAGGCATGAGCTGTCCATCTATTTGGCAACCTTCTCTAGACAGAGAAACTTAACCGCTACCGCGTTTTCCCGCTGTGCGCTGATTTTAAAAAATCGCGCTGTTTATGACAAAGCCAGCTCGTCATCCGCGTAGCGCAGGTAACGCCTATGACGAGCTGGCTTTGTCATTAGCGTCGAAGGGGTTAAAGAGGTGGCAACAAGGCCATCAGTCTGGGGCACAGAGAATGTCAGCTGTGTGTCATCTGCATATGAGATCAATGAAATCCCAAACAACATCAGCCAGTTGTCTCAAATATAAATTAGGAAGAGTAGGGCTCAACGAAGAGCCCAGGGCACTCCGCATTTAAAGGGGAGGCTTTCTGAAGTACAACCCCCATCAAAAATCTGAAAGGTTCTAGCTTTCAAGAATGAGGTAAGCCAGTCAAGGTAATGATTTATCAAGAGCCTAAAGGAATACGACCACATCACCCCTACCCTACTGGAACTCCTCTGCCTTCTCTGGTCTGCCCACACTGTCTTCAAAACCAGCTGCATCTTCATCAAAACAATCATGATCAGCGGTCCTATCTAGCTGAAAACTCACACCATCTCCTGCAGCAAAGTACCAAAATACTGGAGGAGAAAAAGAAAAACACAAGCCAAACAGCCTTCCCCATCTACGCACCCACTTTCTGCAATGGAATACCCATATCCATTAGCAATGCCCCAATCATATTTAGAAAATATGCAGACACACCTTTTTAATGAACAGTAAATCATGACATACAAGTTCACTTTTGCTCCCAGAATCCAGATATGCCAACAATCACTCATTTACTGTATCTCTGCATTTGACCCTGTTGAGCACTCCACTGTTTTTTGGCCGGGCTTGCGCTAATAAAATACCACACATACATGTCCATACAGATCTAGGCTAAGTGTTTTCCCTTGAATTTGGCATGACACCCTAGGCAACTGCCTTCTTTGTCTAATTGCTGTAACAACAACTCCCGACATTAACTACTCTGTGTACGCTTGGTGGTTTTCCTGATCCTGGTTTGCTTTGTGTAACTAAAGGAATACCTTTCAAGGGACCCCGTAACATGTGTATGGTTGCCATTTTTGCCAGGGAAAAATACTGTGCTTATGTAAACATTTTAAGATTCTACAAAGGCTCAGATTTTAAATAAAATCACCTGTATTCATTTTTAACGTGCTTTCCTGTCTTTGTTTACTTTATTATCAGTCACGGATCATTAAGGCAGGTCTACAACTCATTTTAAAGTAATTTATTTTTATATTTACAAAATGTGTACTGATATGGGAAATAAAACTGTTTTAGCAATTTTGCAATTTTTTTGTATTGACCAAGACCTTAAAATACTGGTCAAGCTGATAAGAAAACAGCCTGGTGGTGGCAAACAGCCTTTACAATGCTGTCTGTACCATTCAATGTCTTTACCACACAATGCCTTTACCATACAATGGCACTACCACCATACCTTTACTATGCATATGTCTTTACCATGCACATCTTTATCAGGCAAGGTACATATATTTAAGATAAGTGTGTGTGTGCTTGTGTGTGTGTGTCTAATATTTAGGATTTAGGGTTGGGTAAGGGTATTTTTAGGGTTTAGGGGTGGGTAAGTGTGTATGGTGTTAAGGGTATTTTTAGGATTTAGTAGTGGATAGGATATGGGGTGGTAGGGCTATTTGTAAGATTTATGGTCGGTAAAAGTATAGGATGGTAAGTGTAATTTAAAAAAGGGCAGGTATCGGGGTGTTCTCCAGCATAGTGGGGTAAAAAATATTTTAAAATGTTATATATATGTGGTTTGACTTACCTTAAATGCACTGATTTACTGACCTAGGCGTTTGTGGTAAAGTCATAAAACCGCTGGTACCAACCCTAGACATGTGTGACACCATCCAAACGGCGCTGGTGTTTTAGTCAATAGCTGTTAGGTTTCTGCATTTTGTGAGGCTTTACTTTCAATGACAAGATACAAACTATAAATCCTAGAACGCAACTTGCTCTAGGTTAAAAGTGAGGGCCTACCTGAGGGGTCGCAAAAAAGAAAGGATGGCTTTTTCGCCTTGTGAACATATCTAACATATTTAAGGGAATATTCTTCTGTTAGACTGTATGCCGAATCCATTCGCACTAGAATTATGTGCTTCTGCAGCCTCTGCTTTTTTCGCATTACCATGGATTTGCCGCATTTGCCACATAATCCATCACATGCTGCACAATCTGCAGATGTTAACAAAATAAAAATGTGTTTCTAACTCACTGGGATCGAAAGTTATATGGTGACATGTGTTTGCTCACAGTGAAGGGCCCTTCGCAAACATTACCCGGTTAACTTTTTTTGCCTTAATATGGATCTGCCGCATTTGCCACACAATCCATCATCTGTTACACAATCTACAAATTGTGACAAAATAAACAATTGTTTCTAACTCAAATGAATCAAATGTTACATAGTGGCAGTGTCTGCTCACAGTGTAAGGCTCATTCCAAACATTAAGTGGTTATCTTTCAGTTGCTCTTTTCTGTATTTTGGTGGTAACCTGACTAATGAGATGAAATATTTGCCCAGGGAGGATTACCATGTGAGAAATTACAAAATGAATGAAGTAATACTATCAAAATATATGCTACATAATTTGCCTTTTCTTCCTGCATAATAGTCAACCCTGCAACAATATTTGGTGTCCCCCTTCCACATCATTCCAGTAGCCATGGCTACATCTTTCTCTTAATGAAGGTCAGTTAAACCTTCTATCCTTCTCCTGGCCTTCATAGAGTTCTTTCATTCTCTGAATCTTGTGTTGATTTTTGTTTATTAAACCGTTTTATCATTCTTTCGAATTTGCTTTCCGCATTCTGTCTCCTCACCGCATTTCTTTTCTTCTCTATCTAATGTTTATTGTTCTTTATTTGTCTGCCCTCTCTGCGTATCAGCATCAACACGTTCTTTACAGCATCAACACACACTAACAAGAAAGGCTGCTGTTAACTTGTGCTTAAGTTGTTTCATAGCTGCCAACTGTCTCGTTTTTGCCGGGATTGTTCCACAAGTTAGACAATGTCCGGTGTAATTCACTATCCTGGGACAGTCCCAGTAATTGCACTTCGGAAAGAATTGCAGGGAATAGCGATAGGAATTTCAAACTTTAGGCCAAAGTTGCCGAGTTGGAAAGATTCTCCAATACAGCTGAATGGGAGAATTTTTCCAACTCAACTACTTTGGTCTTAAGTTTGAAATTCCCATCTCAATGACCTGCAATTCTCTCTTTATTGAGGAGCTCCTATAATCTGCACTATGATCAGTAGGTAGAGTTAAATTATGCTAATTTTTAAGATTGGGCGGAGTGTGGAGAGCTTTGGGCTAGTGGGTGTTGTACATTTTCACTTAAATAATTGATAGCTGTGCTGCAAAGTGTCCCTGGAAACTTTTTTCAAATGTTGGCAACTGTGTTGTGTACAAGCTTCTTGCTGCTGACTGCCATATGAATAGGGAGCTGAGAAACACAGGTTATCTAGACAAATTTTAGTATGCAAATGTATTATCGTACACATGCGCACCTGAGTAAATAGGGCATCAAGATAAGGGGAACTTCAACGGACGAAACACAGGCGCAGCGAAGAAAATGTGGATCATGATACAGCCCCACCTGTTTAATGACACTGGTCATGAAAACGACAGCTTTAAAAAAAATGCAGCTGTTAACTACTGCAACTCTTGCATAGGAGCAGCTCATTTTAGGGCCCTGGTATAAAATCATTTTTTTGCAAAATGTCCAATGACCCAGTTACGACGCACTTCTGCCCATTCATCACATCTAGAGACATGTACTGTTACCACAATTGCATTACAGTGTCCTCACATTACAAATGTGATAACACTGCGTTACTTTACACAAATACTGTACAGTGATACCATCAGCAGAAAACTGGCAATACATCCTTTCTACAACTTATTTTCCTATAATATGTGAAAACCTTAAATACAGGGTTAATACCACACCTCCCAATTATAATAATATGAGTACTACATTTGACTATTTAAAATAATACCACACCTCCCTGTTGTAGTAACACTCGTATTTCTTCTGAGGTTTAGTGTCAATACGTTAATTATATTTTGGTATTACCCTTGGATTTAATGATGAAATCTAAATTATCACGTACATTTAATGTAGTAGTCTCTCTTAAACTGAACACCAGAAGTAACATAGCATGCTCCCTAGCGTAATTCTGAACTTGCAAAAGCCAAAACAGCAATCAAGACTGCAGAACAGAAATGGCACTAAAATTAAGATTGCCATCTTTATACGGAGTGTAAGATCTGTTTAATAGTTACAAAGCTAATGGAAAGTAAAAACATGAACTTTTCCAGTCACAAGCTCAGACAAAAATAAAGTTGTATGGAATGAGGTTGACTTTTAAAACGTAGAATAAATTAAAGGTCATGTTCTTCATTATTAATTATGACCACTCCAAAAATTTAGAATTTTGAAAGTCATGTTTAATATATTCATTCTTTAATTTATCCACTGTACCCTAAAAAGACCTTGGTTCCCCTTAATGCTTTCAATCATTGAACAGTTAAAACCCAGAGCTACCCCTTAATACTACCCTTCTCAGAACACTAAAAATCTTTACTACTCCCTCAACACTATTCTTCTTAGAACTCTAAAATCTCCCAACTACCCCTTCATGATACCGGTCCCTGACGCTTACTAACGCCTTACTACTCTTTAACGCTACCCTTCCCGAACCCTACAATCTCCATACTATTATCCACACCCTTCCCTGAACCCTAAAAATCCCTTAATACCCTGAAACTCACCTCTTCCCTGAACCTTAAAAAACCCTCACTATGCCTTAGCACTACCTTTCCCTGAACCATAAAAACCATGCTACCGCTTAATGAAACTCTTCCTTGAACCCTACCAACCCCTTACTACCGTTTTATGCACCCTTCCCTGAAGCCTACAAATCCCTTACTAGCTCATAATGCTACGCTCTCCGGTACCATAAAAACCCCTTACTATGCCTTAACGCTACTCTTCCCTGAACCCTAAACAAATGCTCACTACAACTTAATGCAACCCTTTTTTTCGAACTCTTAAACCCCTACTATCTCTTAATGGAACCTGTTTAGAACCTGCTGTGTGGCCGCCGGATCCTTTGCTGCTTTTGAGGCTCCTGGCCCCTGACTGTGCTGCTTTGCCCCTGGCCTCTGGTCCCTCGCCGCCGCTGCACTCCGCCGGCCGCCGAGGAGGGAAACCACAACACCCAGGCTCCCCCGCAGGTCGCAACGTCACCTGTGCGCCCGGAGGCGCGATAAAGACCACAGCGTCCCCGCGACGCGGGTCTCCGCGCGGGTCTGGGCCGGGCTAAGCCCGGGCAAAGGGTGGGCCCTCTGTAGCCCTCAGGGGACCTAAGGTGACGGTACGGGCCACCTCTCTTTCACTTAATATACCAAAGATTCACCATCACCTGGATAACCCGGATTTTCGCCTACACTCAGTCCACAAAAGTTTTCCCTATCTACTCATTCTAGCCTGTTTCGGTCCTGGAATATTGGGAAAGCTACGCCGGAAGGTAACGAGGCTTCTGTGATTTCCATTGACTATATTGGGGCAAAGGTTATTAGGAAAATTTCCAGGTACTTAAATGTCTAAACAAAGGAATCCCATTGCCCCTGGTAATACCATGGACAATTACTTGGTACAAGTTGTGGAAAAAATTAATCATGAGCGGAGGTCCTCGCTGGGTCTTGGCACCCCACTGACATTGCCCCAAAACGAGAACTTAAGTACGGACTTAATTCTTCTGGCCACTTCAACTGACTTATCACCAGCTTCACATGGGCTGGATATGGGGCTATCACAAAATGTATCGTTCATGGTAAATCCAGCCACTAATGCTGAAACGATATTGGGGGATCTAGATGTCTCCTTGCATGATCTAGACCCAGGTCTAGAGGTAGTAGTTCCCAGCTCTCCCTCACCCCCTGTTCCTGCCCCAAGAGTAATAAAAGTGACCACTAAGATTCCTGCAAAAAGGGGAGGGTTAAGGTCTAGCAGGAAAAGGCCAGCTACCCTGCCCAATAAGGAAATTGCAGATGGGAATGCGGGTGAAGGAGATGTGAGCCAAGGTTGGGATGATGGCATATTAAAAAGACTCATGGGTATGTTGGACATCAAGTTAAATCAGATAGTAAAACCCCTACTGTCAAAAATTGATCACCTCACGACTAAAATAAACAAATTGGAGGCCTATATAAAAATAACTAATGATAGAGTGGAGGAATTGCCGACTATGTTCGTAGAAAAACTGGCTGAAAAAACTTCATTAGAAAGTGCATGTCCAGGTGTAGTAGAGCTATCACAGAACCAGCAGGTTAGACTTAATCCTGGTCCAGATCAAACTAATCTCGCTGGTGCTGTCCCTATAGATCCTGTAGGGAATTGTATATTGCAGGGATCTATCACAGAAAATAACCCTGTGGAGTTAATTGTAGAAGCTTCACCTCTTATTCTGGTACTTGCCAATGTTCCCCCTTTAAAAACAGGCCAGATAGAACACCCTGAATCCCTATTAAATAAGGCACTCCAATGGCTAAGTAATAATATGCATATGTGTCCTGGGGGCAAACACAAGCTGGCAGAAGATTTGCTAACGGCAAGACGGGTAAAATGGATAGGGAGCAGGATTAAGAAATTCCCTGGGGACTGTGTGGTTTTGAACCTTAAAAGCCCCGAAGTTTTACCAGAAATCTTGAACAATCTACTCCCTCCCCAACGTAGAACGGCAGAACTAATTCCACTTACTCTGGACTTTTTCTATAATAGGAAAGGCCTAGTGTCAAATGAGAACAAATGAGTGTTCTGAGAACCAAATGGTCTACAGTGGCCAGTAGAAGTGCAAGGGTGGGTCCTTCTAATGTCTGGGGGTTAAACCTAGATAATAGATTTACAGCATCGTCTAACTTAAACGAGTGCGATTGACTCACAATAGATAAAGGATTATTAGTGGAACATCAGTCGAGTCATCCCATATGTCAAGCAGACAAATTACTAGACCAATACATAAAAAATCTAGCATCAGATTATAAGGTCCCTCTAGGCTCAAACTGCAATGCTCCTATAATAGGGTCAGATGGCTCTATTAATACTAGATTAATAGTTGGGGATGAGTTAAGAGCTGAGCCGGGGGGAATGTTAAGTGTGGACCCTAGGGGAAATATGGAGGTGCCATGTACATTAGACCCAACTCCAGGAGAACGATCATTGACTTTTATATCTTGGAATATAGCAGGCATAGCGAGTAAGCTAGACACCCCAGAATGGGCTGATTATATTGACAGGCATGATATAGTTATGATGCAAGAAACTTGGTCAATTAACCCAGTATTTCGTATGTGGTATTTAAATTTTCATAAACCTGCATCTAGAGGCGAAAAAGAACGTCCCTCTGGAGGACTGCTGATATGGATTCGCCAAGCAATGACTTGCACTATATCACAAAGGCAAATAATATCCAATGACATCTTAGCACTGAACATCAGATGGCCTAATGGCCAAGAAGTAGCTCTGTACAACATCTACGCTAGGGGGGTTGGTGCAGGTACTCCATCTGAAGTATTTACCACCCTAGAACAAGATGTTGAAACCCTTCCACCTAATCCTCATATCATTGTGGGCGGTGATTTTAATTCAACTTTTGAGCCCCTAGGAGAAGATGATAGGAGCTTAACGGAAGAGGAAGATAGTAAATGGGGAATACCGCAATTGGAGATTCCTCCCATAAAAAGATGGAGTGCTACGGCCATTAGGATAAAGAGTCTCTGTCTCTCCAGAGGATTGAGAGCCACGAATGGGAGGACACCATCTGACTTAAACGGGAATTTTACCTTTGATAATGGACGTGCAACAAGCAGGATTGACTATTTTTTAATTGATGTAAGAGCATGGTCTAAGCTATTAGACATGGCAGTTGTATCACGATTAGAGAGTGACCACCATCCCCTGTATATGACATTTCACCCTTATCAAGAGTCTAGAGCACTTTTAAATAATAATCAGATGGTAACACAAGATGTTGTGTACTCTAATAATCAAAGACATCTGAAATGGTGAATGTTGCTAGGGGATGGAAGGAAACTAGAACATTTGAAAAAACTAGTAAAGGAGGAAGTGAGCAATATCAAGGCCCACTATGGGAATCCTAATTTCCAGGAATACATGATGGAGGCCCATAAAAGTTTATTTAGCAAACTGCAAAGCTTTTTTATTAAAACAGTAGACCCAACTACAGCCAAAAAACATCAAGCCGTTAAAGGCTGGTATGATAAAAGCCGCAGATTGGCAAGGCAAAATTTAAGTGTAGAATTGAAAATAGGAAACCCAATAGCTGTTAAAAGGGCAAGAGATATTTATAGGCTGACGCAAAAGCAATCAAAGAGGCATTGGGATGAAGAGGGCTGGAGTGAGCTAAAACAGGCCTGTACCAACAAAGTCTCCAAGCGGTTTTGGGCCTTAGTTAAATGGAACAGGGGTGGGGCAGCTGCCCAACCACATAACCATGTGTCAAAAGACGGCTGGAATGATTTTTTTCAAACCCAGTATGCCAGATGTCCGATATATGCATCCATATCTCCCCCCCAAACTGTCTTTTTTAATGACCAAATATTTACTGAAAAAGATGTCAGCTTGGCACTGGATTGCGTGTCAGGGGGAAAAGCGCCGGGCATGGATGGCATTCCAGCAGATGTTTTTTTATCTGACCGGATTTCTTGGTGCACATATTTCACATGGTTGGCAAATGCAATAGCTATGGGTGGAGAAGTCCCAGCCTTGTGGAAAGGGGCATAAATCATCCCTATATTTAAAAAGGGTGATAAAACCCAGGCAAAAAATTATAGACCCATTAGTTTAATTGACACCGCGCAGAAAATAATGGGTCGATTAGTCCAGAACAAACTACAGCAGTGGATTGAAGATCAAAATATATTGTCGCCATACCAAGCGGGATTTCGCCCCTTGACTAGTAGTGTTGACCAAGTTTTTTACTTCCTAGCCATTTATTGGAGAAATGTCACGCTGCGAAATGGCACATTGTATGCAGTTTTTGTGGACTTAAAAGCCGCATTTGATCTGGTCCCGAGAGAAAAACTGTGGGAAATCCTGGCTGATGTGGGAATAAGCCATGAACTCCTTACCTTGCTGGTGCGCCTCCATGAAAACAATTTTGCAAAAATAAGGTGGGGCAAACAGGGGGAAGTGACGGCCCCTTTCCCAGTGGAACGAGGGGTGAGGCAAGGGTGTGTCCTGGCCCCAACGCTTTTTTCAATCTATATAAATGGAATTGTGGAGTATTTAAATAAATCCCCAAATGACGCTCCAATCATAGCAGGTGTACACGTCCCCGTACTAATGTTCGCGGACGATACACTTTTACTGTCGCGTACGCCTAGTGGATTGCAGAAAGCGGTTGACGCTTTTGGGGATTATTGTGATAGCCGGGGTCTGGAACTAAACACCAGCAAAACTAAATTTATGTGCCTGAGTTCCCAATCAGCTTTCAAGGGGGTGATAAAATACAAGGGCGAACCACTGGAAAAAGTAGATGCCTTTTCCTATCTAGGAATTATCCTACAACATGACATGAAATGGAAATCACACATTAATATGGCATCTTTAAAATTTAGTCAGTTAGCAGGCGCAGTCACCATCAAATATAACACATCTCTGACAAGACCTATAAATTGTGCACTCGAAGTTTATAGTATGAAAGTATTGAGTGCATGCTTATATGGGTCTGAGCTCTGGGGTTTTTCAAATTTAGGAGACTTGGGGCGGGCGGAAAATAGATTTCTGCGAGGGCTTGCTAGGGCCCCACAAAGTACCCCCATAATCCCACTAAAGATGGACCTAGGTAGGAAAAATATTGAAGACATTGCCCGCCTACGTCCTCTGTTGTATTGGAGGCGTCTAATGGTAACCCCAGAGTTAAGCCATTATGTATCAGCTCTTTTTGATGTTGTGAATTCTGACCGTTTCCATTGCATTACATGGTTAAAGGAACTTCGGGGTACATTGGTGAAGTTGGGCCTTGACCATTTGTGGGGTAATAAGGATGTTGCCTCATTTCCATCGAAAAAGCAACTGAAGGATATCTATTGGGAGTCGGTATATGTATCATTGTATCGTAAAGGTTTGCAATCTACCCTGTCATCACGCTTTTTGGACACTAAACAACTTCCATTTTATGAAAAATATTGGGATGTAATTGAACGTCCATTTGACAGGAAACTATACTTCCAATTCCGTGTGGGAACACTCCCAGTGAACGCTTTTAGACAACATTGGTCCCCATTGCAGGACGCTTACTGCGACCATTGTAAAAATCAAACAGAGGACATTGCGCACCTGCTTTTTTCCTGCCCCTTGTACGTCATTCCCCGTCGAAAGTGGCTAAAACCAGTTTGCAAAAATATGGGTACTCGCTGTTGTTCACAAGCCCTAAGAATTTTAGTATCTGATTGCTCAACACCATTAGCAATAGGCGTAGCAAAATTCTTCGCCTGGGCTTGGGTAATAAGATCACGTACTTTAAAGCCTACTGGTTAATATGAACTATGAACTGCCTGTCTAAACTTGCTCGTTTTCTTTTTTTTTAATTTTCCTCAATGAATTTT
The DNA here is from genome assembly GCF_964261635.1 of Lissotriton helveticus. Classification (NCBI taxonomy): domain Eukaryota; kingdom Metazoa; phylum Chordata; class Amphibia; order Caudata; family Salamandridae; genus Lissotriton; species Lissotriton helveticus. The sequence goes on from NC_136057.1 coordinate 1,860,471,908, forward strand.
TAAAATGTATGTATACATTTTTTAGTATTTATCAACATTCGACTTTTGTTGTTTAATATGTTTTTAATGAATTATTCTTATGCTTAGTATTTATTGTATCATGGTTAGGAGGTTTGCTTTTATGACTAAAAGTCGAATAAAGCTTTGAAATTTGAATTTGCTACCCTTCTCTAAACCATAACACCCCTTACATATTCCTAAATGCTACACTTGAACCTGAAAACCTCTTACTTCCCCTTATTGCTGCACTTCACTGAACCCTAAAAACCCTTCCTAGCCCTTAGCAATACCCTTCCCTGAGCTCTAGAAACCCTTGCTACCCTTAAATGCGACCTATACTTAATGCCTAAAAATCCTGAACCATCCCTTAATGCTACCCTTTCCTGAACCCTATAAACCCTTACTACACCTTAATAGTACTCTTCCCTGAATCCCGGTACTCTTCCCTGAATTACCAGTCCTCTGCAACCTTCCCCACATTACTGTAGATGCAACTTTTGCAGGAGGATACCCTCTTTCCTCTGCGCCCAATATGCATACATTTGCCTTATAAGGCATGACATTTTTTATTATTTTTGTAGCCACAATCTTTGCTGTTCATTGTTTTCCAGTATAACACATTTGGACACTACTTTTTTCAGTCTACATTTTCCCACAATATTTTTACTGCAAATCAAAAAACACTTAAAAATAATACAATAATTACTAATACTGCAACTAAGATCACACACAGTTAATCTTTATGTGACAACCTCTGATTTTTAGACCCCCAAATATTTTGTGGTAAGACAAAGTACTAAACTGATAAATGTTCTGGTACCAGCAATGATCATTCAGCCCTGGGTACATATTATCCCATGCTTCCACTCTGACTAGGAAGAAACTAGGAAAGATGATTGATTAGATTTAATCAGGTTCTCCCTCTGATCCAAGGCGTGTTACAATCTGTTTTATAAAGTGTGCAACCTCAGCAACTTCAAATAGTAAGTAAGTAAGTAATTTTTTTATTGTTTGGTCAATTAAAACCTTAACAATATAAACACATATAAAAATAAGTCAAAACATTAAAAAGAGAATATCATTGTATCAAGTATTTTACTACATTATTGTCCTTTTTCTGAGGTCAGTCCTGAGAACAAGACTTTTTGAGCCTGTGCAAAAACTTGAAGAAATTTGATCAATTTACAAATTAATTGTGTGTCCGATGGATTTAGGCTTGCCATTATTGCGGCTCTACAGGTCCTGAGGCTTCTATCTTTAAAATTTTGTCTAAGAAGGGTGGTACGAGCATTGTGGAGTTGGGTGCATATGCAAATTACATGAATAAAATCTTCATTTTGGTAACCACAGAGTCGACATGATTTTGGCCCTTTATATAACCAAATAGGCTGATCCGCTAATGATGGTAAATTTCCGAAGCGTATAGCCATGAATTGCTTTTTCAGGTAAATAGAGAATGTTGTATGTAAATAATAGGCCGGTGCAAGTGTCTTATAATTCTTGATCACCATCCAGGCATGTGACCTTGCCCTGAAGATGTTTTTGTCAATTAGTAAGGAATGATTTTTTGCTACTTTATTTAGTGCGTGTTTAAAAGACTAGTATGGCAGGTTTTAGTTCCATAATTCATTTGTGCAAGTTGTTGACAAAGATTTGTTTAGGTATTGATTATAGGGTGATTTTCGGTTGCTTTCTACTTCAGTCCGGAGGGCTTTATTGATTGGTGATGTAGCCGCGTTCAGTTTCAATCTGTACCAAAGCTTTACAGTGGCATACATTCTCCCCATTGTTTCGTTGGTTAAGCCAAATTCAAGACGAACTTGTGCCTGAGAGACTGAACGTTCTACCCGAAAAACCTTTTTATACGTGGAAACCACTAATTGGTTTAAAAGATCTGCATGATTGCCGTAAAAAACAGCGCTAGCATATGTTATCGTGGGGAGAATTTTTTCTGACATCACCGCTAGTAGTGGTTTATGTGATGGACCTTTCAATTTTTTTGCTAATTGACTGAAGGCGAATATAAGTGCGCTGGCTTTGATTATTGTCTATATAAAATCCCAGATTTTTGTAGTTCTTTACTTCCTCTAATTGACTATCATTCAGCCAGATGATCTCTTTACTTCTCTGCCAACTTCCACTAACCATTGTTTTTGTTTTTGAAGTGTTTATCTCAAGTTTGTTCTCTGGGATATAGTCTGACATTACATTTAAGCTTCTTTGAAGGCCGATCTTGGTTTGACTCATTAACACCACGTCATCAGCATACAAGAGGTGAGTGAGTGCTAGCCCACCCAGTGTCAGTGGATGAGAGTTAGTACTGTCTAACCTCTGAGCAAGGTCGGACAGAAACAAATTAAAGAGATATGGCGCCAAAACACAACCCTGTTTGAGGCCTTTTGTTGTGATTAGCTTTCTTGATAATCTGGTGCCATCTCCTATCTTAACTCTTAACCATGTATTCGAGTAGAATAATAATATTCCCTGTAGTATCTTTTCGGGAATATTCCAAGTTCGCAGTTTTTTCCAAAGGAGCTGACGGTCTACACTAGCAAATGCAGCCTTTAAATCAATTTAACAGAGGTAGAGTTGTTGTTTCCTCTGTTAGCTTTTATTTGCTATTAAGGAAAGGGCTAAAATGTTTGATATTGTCCTTATACCTTGCCTGAACCCTGTCTGGTTAACTGGAGTAAGCTAAAGGTCATCTGTCCATTCCTTAAGATCTTCCAAAATGAGGGTGGCATGATATTTGGCTTCGACGTCCAGGACAGCGATTAGCCTATAATTCGATGGATTCATTCTGTTTCCACCTTTATAGATAGGTGTCAGTATCGAGCCTTGCCAATTCGATGGAATACAATTTAGGAGCTCTATTTCTTTGTATAGTTTGAATAGATACTTGCTCCAGAATGATGGATCATTTTTAAAAATGGCTTGTGGGATTCCATTAGGTCCAGGTGCGCCGTCATCTCTGTCCTTCTTTACTATACGTTTTATTCTATCTACTAACCGGGAGGGCTCACTGTTCTTTACATTTGGAGAGTTGGTGCCAATATTCTCCAGAGTTTTGGATTTTACTTCCATTGGCATAAGACTTAAGGCCTCTTTTTCTCTTCTATTACTTTTGCTGTCCTCTCCTGTGTTGTTCATATCACTAACTTGTTGTATGATGGTTTCAGTTGTTTTATTTTCCTCATTCTTTGCCTCTAGCATGTCGTCGATTGTTATTTCTGTAAATTTAGTAGTTAAAAATGTGCCCCACTCATGTTCTTGAATATTTGATGATAATTCATTCATCGGTCGTTGTAGTTTATTTATGATTTCCCAGAATGTATTTGAGTTTGTTTTCTTCGCACTACTAAGCAGTTCGGCCCAGAATTTATCATTGCTTGTTCTTTTTTCCTCCCATTGCTGTTTTTTTATAAATTTTCCTCAATTGCCTGACCTTATGCCAGGCTATTTTGTCATGACAAATTCTTTTTAGCTTCCTAATGGCCTTTTTAAGTTCCCTTTTCAAATCTCTCAACCCTTTCGATGGTTTCTGATGTATTTCTTTTCTAATTTTTAGTTTTTTGTTCTGTTGTTGTCTTGTTGTCATTAATGTTGTGAGATCCATGGTAAATTTTTCCCAAGCTTGGATTTTGTTCAATGCCTCCAGTTCGTTTGCCCTTGTCATCATCTGTAAATTGGACTGTAGTGTCTCTATCGTTTCATTAGACCATTTTAGACGTTTCAAGTCAATCGTATGGATAGATCCTTCTATTTCTGTATTTATAAAGTGTTTGGCAATTTTAACCTAAAATGTGTATGCTGGTAGGAATGATCACTCCTAGTTGTGTACTCTATGGAAAAGTGGGTTAGATATAGCATCAATGCTACTGAGATAGCTGTATAATCCAATCTTGATCGTGTCTTTCCTCCATGAAATGTGTGCTTTGGTGGGAAATCGTCCAATGATCTTCCGTTTATCACTCTCAGGCCAAGAAATTCCAGGTCATTAACTAATCGCCGACCTTCAGGGTCTGATATTTTACTCCTTAGCTGATATTGCTGTGGACATTCCAGTATATATTGTCAGCTGATAGCTTGTCGTCTTCATCCGGGGTGTGTATTAAATTAGAATTAAAATCCCCTGTCAGTATCAAGTCCCAAGTGGCATATGTACTCCTTATATCCGTAATTGTAGTAATCAACTGGGTATTATGAGCTGTTTTGTTCCGAAGTTGCGGATGTGCATATGTACGAATCAGCAGGACAGTTTTTGTTCTGCCCAATATTCCTGCTGTTAGTTTTATCAATTGAATATTTGGATATGAGGAGACAATTTGCTCCAATTCAATTTTCAATGCTATAGATATGTATACTGCGAGTCCTCCTTTCGGTCGTCCATAATTTTTTTTTTTTATTGCAGGAACTGTGCAGTGTGTGTATTTTGTCAGGGGAAGGTCTTCTTGTGCCCATGTCTCCTGCAATGCTATTATGTCACATTTTTCCCAGTTGAAAGGATGACAACCATTTTCTAGCCATTTTTTTGCCCCCGCAATGTTCCATGAAAGCAGCTGTATATTTCCTAGGACTTGCTTGTCCGATGTCTCTTCAAATGGTCAGCGTCCTTTTTCTGAACTTAACGCTCCTGGCAGCCAACTCCATTTGTCCTGGCATGGATTAATTTTGGTTATTTGTTCATTTAGCTTTTCTCTTTTTAGGAACTTGCTGCCTATAGCTCCTTTGAGGACTGTATGTTTTTTCTTGTGATTTTCTTTTTGGATTTGTTCATACTTCTTGTTATAATTAGAGTTCATGGTCAGCGGGCCTGGATAATGTGGGGCTATTGGCCTTGATAGCTTAATTCCCCAAGCTTCAAATTGATGATTAGTTTTCATAATGAGCTGGGCATCTTCTTCTGACTGCCACGTGGTTAGTATTTGCTCTATGTTTTTTTTATTTCCATTTGGTATAAATTCTACCGCCAATTAATTTGACGTGTTTATATGTTTTAAGGCTGGAATGTTAGCTGTTAATTTCAATATGTTCCCCCTGTTTAGCCTATTGTGTGGCCCTTTAGAGTCATATTCCGGTGTCATGAGTATTTGCTGTTTCAGGAGAGAATGCCGTTGCCCTATTTGTAATGTTGGATCCTCGTTCTCCTTAACGACTATGATTTGTTTCTTTTCATCCCTTATTTGAACTATCAGGTGTGTATATTGGATCGTGTTTCCCGTTCCCATGTTTTGAGCTGGGATTTCCAATGATGTTGTATTCTCCTGGATATTCTCTTTATTTAGGTTGATTGCTAATGCCTGCCCAGAGTTTCCTTGGTCATTCTCACTTCTATTAACCAATTGTAGTTTTTGTTGTCTTACTTCAATTGGTTTAGTTTTTCCATTGTTGAATTCTTGTGCTACAGCGTATTCTATTTTCTTTCCTGTTGAGAAGCTATTTCTGAGAACTTCGTGATTTGATTTCTCAGTTTTTTCATATTCCATTATTGCTTCTCGCCCTACATCCTCACGGATTCCTTCTAAATCATGTTCTATATCCGAGCTTCTTTGTCTATTCGTGGCCTTGTTGTCTGCACTTTTTCGCGCTGGAGTGTTTTTTAAAACATTTTTATTGAAGAAACAAAGCAATTTTCATACAGTATTATTGGCATGACGTGTAAATAGATCACATTCTTAAGCATATAAACATTTCCATCAGTTTCATAGTTCCACACCCGGACACCACACTGTCCCACTTCCTCCCCATCCTCGCGTGTGTTAAACAGATTACTGTGACCGATTCGTTTAGTTGCTCTCATCCGATTCATAATCCTCGGGGGGCGGTGGCTCACATATATCTCCCCGATAGGAGTTCCATCTTCCCCACACCCTTTCCCACTTTTTCGGACAACCCCGATGAATAAAGACAGAGTAGGGCCAGCCCCAGACCCCCATCGCTGCGCAATGTTCCGCTTTGCTACTGTAACCCCAAGAGTCATCCATCCCATAGCCGTCGTATTTAAGTCCGTTGGTTCCCATATATTGAGCAAACAGCACCTCGGCTCCGGCAATACAGTGACTCCCGCGACCTGGGAGAGGGTCCTCATCACTGCCATCCAGTATCTTTCTATTGTGGGACAGGTCCAGATGGTATGGAAAAAGGTCCCAAGCTCCCCGCACCCTCTCAAGCATTGCGGCGTGTCTGCCCTCCCAATTTTATGCAGGAGCATCCTCGTATAGTATGTGCGCTGGAGAATTTTAAGTTGGATAAGTCGTAGCCTTGACGGAATTGCCGCATCTTTAGGGGAAGCCATCGCCTCCCTCCAGTCTGCCTCATCAATGTCTCCCACCTCTTTTTCCCATGCAGCCTTGACAGTCCCCGTGGGGTCAGGTCTAATATTAATTATTTTTTTATATGTCAGTGAGATCGCCTTTTTTTGCAAATGATCTGCCAGGAGCCTATCCTCTAATGGCGAGGACTCCTCTGGGGTCACGCCTGGCGGCAAGACTGATTGCAAGGCGTGTCTAATCTGCATATAACGAAATCTTTCAGTTTCAGCCAGGCCATAGGTGGTCTGTAGGTGTGTGAATGGAATCACTTCTCCTTTCTGCCACAAGTACCCTACTGTTGATATCCCTATGGTGTCCCACTTTCTAAACCCCTTGGAGTTACCCAGCCTCCCAAGCTTCTGTGTGTCCCATAGCGGCATGGCTAGGGTGATCACCCCCTCCCATCCCAATGCGCGCTGAGCTACAAACCAGATGCGTATTGTGTGTAGTGTTGGTCCGGTGATCGAGTGCTTCCGTTTTTTGTTATATCGGGCATTCATGATCCCTGCATGCTCCAGAAGTGTCTGTCAAGCCTGAACGCTGGCTCTTCCTGGGTGACGTGCAACCACTGGTTGATCGGGACAAGCTGGGTGGCCCATTAATATGCTCTTATGTCTGGCAGAGCAATTCCACCATCATACCAACTCCTACTTAGTTTCTTCTGAGCGATGCGGGCGCCTTCCCGTCCCAGAGCAGAGTAGTCATCTCCGCCTCTATTGCACCGAGGTACTTTGATGGGAACGGGGTGTTTTGCTACGCACATAGGAATCGTGGTAGCGCCACCATCTTAAAAAGCGCAGCACGACCATCGAGTGTTCGAGGCAATGATCGCCAGTGTTTAACATCCTTTTTAAGTCGCATCAGCGGTTGGATCAAATTTTTGTTAATGAATTGCGTCCGATCATGCGTGACAAAGATTCCTAAGTATTTAAAACCGTCCGTGACTACTTGCAAGGCACATCCCCTTGGTAATCGCGGCGGCGAGCCCCGCAAGACATACAATAGCGACTTATCCCAATTTATTGTATAGCCGGATGCTCGGCCATACACCACACTTATATCTAGCAAACAATTAATGGACCGAGCTGGGGACATGAGATATAGCAAGTTTTGATCTGCATATAACGAAATTCGGTCCTCCCAGCCGATCGCCCACCGTATCCCCCGTATCGTGAGGTCCTGTCTGATCCAGGCCGCCAGCGGCTCTAATACTATGGCAAAAAGTAGGGGCGATAACAAACATCCCTGCCTTGTCCCTCTACCCAGTGGGAATTCTCTGGAAAGACAGCCGTTGACCACCACCCTCGCCAGTGGTTGCGTATACAGTAATCCGACCCATTTGCAGAATTTGGGGCCGAAGCCTAGGTGCTGGAGGAACACAAAAAGGAAGGGCCATTCCACCAGGTCAAACGCCATACGCACGTCTAAGGAGAGTATAGCCGTGCCCTCACCCAAGGTCGCCCTGCGCTCCATTACACTAAACAAACACCGCAGATTAAGTGCCGTGTTGCGGTGTGGCATAAAGCCCGACTGGTCTGGGTGAATAGTTTCCAACAGATATGGTTGTAGCCTCGTGGCTAAGGCTTCAGCTAGTATCTTCGCCTCTGCATTCAGAAGAGCGCTGGAGCATTTTACCCCGGTTGGCTCCGCTCTGTTTTTTCCGATTGTTCGTCCATCTTCTGGTCTCCATTGCTGGAAGCGGTTCCTTGCCTATTTTTTTCTGTAACTGCGTCCTGCTGACTTCCATAGTCTTAATCAAGTGTGTATTCCCTATTTTATTCTCGGTTGTTAAGAATTTTATTTCTGATCCATATTTTGTTATTTTCTTTTTCCTTTTCTGTTTTTGATCTCCTGGACTCCCCTAGGAATGGGTCGTAATGCCCGGTTTGCATCTATTCTTTTTCCCGGGGATTGTTCTGCCTCTGCAATTTTATCTTTATCAACATTTTTGAGACTTCTAAGGCTAGTCGAGTCTTCATCTAAACAAGAGGTTAGACTAACCTGGCCTGTTTCAGCTTTGTTTGTCCCGGCCGAGCAGAAGATTGAATAAACCTTGGTGGTCTGCTGAGTCGTTGTTGAAGACATTTTATTCCTTGCTTTCCTCTCTCGTTTTTTTTGTTTCCGTGATAGCTTTGGTACTCTGATTTTTTTCTCTGGGTACTTTACTTCAATACTTTCTGTTAACTCACCTTGACTTTCTATTTTTCCTTGGGCCTGTCTTGTTTGATCTTGCTTGTCTTCTAGTTTGAGGTCAGTATTGATTTGATTGCTTTCTGCTTTTAATGGAGACTTACAAAGTTGTGTGGTTTTAGCTGTATGTTTTTTTTAGCTTCAATTTTATTATCTCTCGCTTCGGAGTTTAATTTATTAGATACTATTATTTGTTCTAGTAATGCAGGTAGAAGACTCAGTTTATCAATGATTGAGCTACAAGCACACTGAACTGAGTATTTCGATTGGGCTCTTGATATAAAATTGTTCCTATTGTCCAGTTTCGTATTTATTACTGCAATTTGTTGTGCTATGATGTTCATTAAATCCATTTTGTCTGTTTGCATGTTAAATGCATTTGTAGTTGTCTGTAGAGTTTGTAATAATGTTATAAAAAGCTCTAGGAGACTGCTTTGGTCACTCATTATCTCTCCTTGTAGAGTCTGCGATTTGTTTCCTTGTTTGTGCTCTTGATCTGGAGTTTCCAGTATCATTTGTCATCCTAATAGGATTATTGTTATTGTTTTTTTGGGTGAATTTCTGGCTATGTAAATCCAAATAATTTTGTATGTTATCGTTTGACATTTCCACCATCGGGACATTTGAATCGATAACAAACATTTGTGAAGAGTTTTTGATGGACGGAGACCAATATGCTTTCTTACTTGAGTCCATCTGCTCTTCAAGGTCGTCTTGATCTTGGTTTCTCTGATGGATTTGTGCCGATATTTTTTAAATCTTGTCATCGTCTCATTGTTTTTTTTAAACTTAGGAGTGGATCTCATCAGATTATCTTGACGTTTTATGAAATTTGTAGAAGGGTTGTCAAATTGTTCCCCACCTCCACATTCATTTTGGCATACTTTCTGTATCCCTGGTATATCTGGTGTGCCCATTAATGTGCTCTCTTTGGGAATCGTTATTCCTTCCTTGATCTCTCTTATGTTTTCTTGAAATTTTGTGATTTCGTCCGGAAACCGTTCCTTACGTAGGAGCTTTTTCTCCTTTTTTTTTCTTGTCTGAACTGACTTCTGTAGACATCACTTCTGAGTCTGTTATATTTAGACTTTGCTTACCCATTTCCTCGTTCAGTGTTTGCAGTCTCCATGGTTGGCTTGATTCAGTTGTTTCTTGTATATCTTTCTTTTGTAAATTTGTGTTTTCCATTAAGACTATATTAGTTATGGGAGTCCTCTGGGGTGCTAATGGTGTTATAAGGCCTTGCACCTCAGCTGTAGTTGAATAAATGACTGAGCCGGGATCTTTAACCCCTTCGGTGCTCATGTGAGCTCAGTTCGTCATGGCATATACCTCTCAGGTGCTCATGACGAGCTGAGCTCGTCATGACCACACCCGTTTTTATTATAGCCCAGCACAGCAGGGGAATAGCTCCAGCAGCCAAGGTGGTAAGAAGTGAAAATCTAGTGTCCACAGCTAACTTTCTTTTATTATCCTCCTCTTTTTTTCTGAACATCGTTATTATAGGGGATATTAATAGATGATGTCCCTTAATGTCCAGGATTTCCTTTCCTTTTTCGTGAGCTTTTTTTGCTTGCTTTGTTTCTCACTCTTAACCTTCTGAATTGGAGTCTGCCTAACTTTACCTTAAATAGTAAATTGCTCACTTATTTCTGGGATAGCTCAAAAGACTCGGAAATCTGCAGTGCCACAGTTTTTGTGCAATTTCAGTTCTTCCAATCACTTCTAAGTAGCTTGAAGATTTTGTCACCCAACTCAGATAGTTACGTGAAATAGCAGAGTGGCTGGAATACTATCAGATCAGGTTTATGCCGGTTAGAGGGATCCAATCACAGCGTCTAGTACACTTTGGGGTTCTCAATTGATGCCACTACTGCCTATAATGTGATGCAATTGTATCTATCAATTCCATTTAACATTGCAAACCATTTTGTGGAGCTAGCTCCTGGAGTTTAGCCTATCCATCTCATCCTTTTGATTATATTGATCATTCCCAGATTATCACTTCCATGCTCCGCTTCCTCTGGATTTTTATTGGACGAAGCACTGAAAAATCCATCAGATCACTGCAACTATAAAACAATTTGGTTGGTGGATTCTTTAAAATGCAATGCCAAGGTATGTCTTTAATGACAAGTGAGGCCATTCATACACTCATGAGTGTTAAAAATAATCATCACAACTCTTCAAGATCTATGCCCCCAAAATAGTGTATTGTCTCAGCAGCTGTACTTGGAACTGGATTAATAACTGTAGAAGAATCAGAACTTAGTACTGGAGGACTGGTTATAGGATATTTAAAAGCAAAACATACTGGTGGTAGGTAGTCTTTGACTGCAAAACCTGTTAGGTGATGTAGTTTAGGTTAACAAGTAGACATAATCAACATAGTAATTGGTAGATAAAGCTGACGAAACAGGTCCATGGGAGTAACCTTAGGTGTTGCTTGGTTGACACCCGCCTTTTAAAGAAAATTATTGCCATTTGGTGTCCATTTGTGGGTGGGGATGTTTCTGTGTTTGATATTGGGAGGCGCAATGTTGTACGCCAACTGAGGCTGTAGGTTTCACTAGCCGTATGACTGAGTATGCACACACCGCTGTCACACATCTTGCAGTGGCAGGCATGCGTCAAGAGGAAGTGCTGAAAGACAACATCGAAGCCACCAACTCAAACTTATGCAATGGATTACTGTTCACATTTGTACCAATTGTCTCAGGTTCATTTTTAACACAACTGTTTCCTGATCGTCACACTTGTATTGTTTGTTTTTTATCATTAGAGCGTCTTAATGACAGCTCTGCTAGCTGAATGAATTGTCAATGCTGTCAGAGTGAATTTGAAAAAATCAAATTATACCATCTTTGGACTTTTAACCTAATCTCTGGAATAAGGTTCAAGCAGTGCTTCATACATTGAGAAATCATACTCTTTAACACCCGGAGCCTTCATATATCACTCAGTTTACTTATTATACCAACCTGCTGCGTTTTATGAGTTTCTTTATTTCCTGCATAGTTACTTAAAACCATTGCAATATTAGTACATAAAATGCAAAATTAGAACATAAAAAGCATCTGCATATATAAAATTTCCACAAGGTATAAGCGAATACCTCCATTTTCGCTTTCTTATTTTTTTATTATGATAGCAATCTTCAAAATAAAACCGTAATAAAACCAATTGTTGAATGACTCTTTGCAAATATAAACATACTTATATTTTGGTCATGGTATATGTCCTCGTGTAGCTAGCTATATGTTGCAGTTCCATTTTTCTTCCGACCAGCCATAAACTTATTTCTGCAGGTCGTCTTATTTATGTTTCTCAGAATTACTCCACTTGTGGCAAGGGTTTTCTCTTTGCAGCTGGCAATATCTTCTTACAGTGGACTAATTTGGGGCTTGCTCCTATCAAGATGTACAGCAGTGCCGCAGTCTGGTTCAGTTTTTGCAGAGTTGGGCAATTTTTGTTCAGCCAGCAAAAGAAATTTTACCAGTGAAATGAAATGGAATGAAAAGAGGATTTGTAAAGCACGGTAGCTACCCTAAGGCATCCTAGCGCTACGGACAGGCGTGCATATGAACAGCTGGTTGTTAGTGTGATTTATTAAAGAGCAGGGTTTTTAGCTGTTTGCGGAAGGGGTGGAGGTTGGGCTCTATTCACAAATGGAGGGGAAGAGAGTTCCAAAGTCTGGCCGAGTTGAAAGAGAACGAGCGGCCCCCACATCTGGCTCTTCTTATCCTGGGTACTGCAACAAGATAAGAAGTGGAAGATATGAGCTGTCTGTTCGGGAGGTAGGGGGTGATGAGTGAATGGTTGATGCTGGCGTCTGTTTTCCAGAAGGCTCGATGAGCGATGCATAGGCTTTTAAACTGGATTCTTTCCCTGACGGGAAGCCAGTGGAGATTCTTTAGACCTGTATTGACAGGGAACTGACGGGGGATCTGGAGCAGGGTTCGTGCTGCACGATTTTGGATCACCTGGAGCTTACTCAGGGTGGTCTGTGGGGACCCTAGATAGAGGGCGTTTCCAAAGTCCAGACGCGATAGAATTAGACCTTGGATCATGATCTGCCTGGCATGAAAGGGTAATAGGGGGAGAATTTGCCGGGTGAGCCTGAGTAGACCGAAGCAGATGGCTGAAAGTTTGGTTGCTTGGCAGTTAAAGTTGAGGGCCTTGTCCAACCATATGCCTCGGCTCTTGATTGAGTCTTTGGGTGTGGGGGCAGGTCCTAAGCAGGAAGGCCAGAGGGAATTGATGTTGGAAGAGGGGGTAATACCTAAGAGCATCACGTCTGTCTTGTCTCCGTTCATTTTAAGACAGTAGAAAGTCATCCATGCGTTAACTGCTTCTAAGCAGTCTCTCAGATGGTTGGGCGTGGTGTGAGATTGGTTGAGGGCTACCACTAGTTGAGTACCATCCGCATAAGTAACAATTTTTAGCTGAAGGGGCGGACGATCTCAGCTAGGGGGCGCATGTATATATTAGAGAGCGTCGGGCTCAGGGAGGAGCCCTGCGGTACTCCGCAACCAAGAGGCCTACTGGAGGAGGTGGTTTCACCCTCGAAGACCTGGAAAGAGTGGTCTGATAAAAAGGACTTGAACCACATCAAAGCATTTCCTGAGACTCCTAGGCCGGCCAATCGATGCAGTAAGATGTTGTGGTTGACCGTATCGAAGGCGGCGCTTAGGTCAAGAAGGATGATAGCTGCCGAGCCTCCTTGGTCCGTGATTTTCTTTTCCTCCTCTGTTACTGCAACAAGTGCATTTTCGGTTCAGTGCATCGAGCGGAACCCTATCTGAGAGGGGTCCAGCAGGTGATTAGTCTCTAGGAACTCCGTCAGTACTTTATTAACGTGTTTTTCAAGAGTCTTGCTTAACCAGGGCAGCAAGGAGATTGTCCAATAGTTTCCCGGATTTGCTGGATCTAAATTGGGCTTTTTAAGGAGGGCTTTGACCATGGTCTGCTTCCGGGGGTAAGGGACAATCCCTGTGGATAGAGATATGTTGAGCAGGTCGAGAATGGTGGGTAGAATATGCCTGGTGACTGTCAACATAGAACGCGGGGGGCCAGGTCATTGGGGGAACTGAACTTCACCAGGGTCATGATGGTTTGTAGCATGGTAGGGTCGAGAGGTGGGAGGTTCCCGAGTGCTAATGGCAGCTGAGGCCCTCTCGTATATGGTTCAGTGGCTGTGGTGGGGGCCTGAGTCGGGGGGAAGGAGGTGTAGATGGTTTGTATCTTTTGGAAAAAGTACTCCGCCAGGTTATTACAACGGATTATTGCATTAGAGGGGTTTTGTGGTTTTTCTGGAAGCTTGAAGAGGGTCTTTGCTATTTGATATATTTACTTGGGCTTAGAGGCGGCTGCATTGATCTTGTTTTCAAAGAAGGTTGCCTGTGTGGTGCGGATTTCATTTTTATAGGCTATTATCGCCGTTCTATATGCAATTTACTAACGGGATGGTAGTCCATTCGCCACTTCCTCTCCAGTTTCTTGCAAAGACGTTTCTTATCCCGTAAGCCAGGGGAGTACCAAGGGGCACTCTTGGCGCTGTGCTTGGGGTGAGTATGTCTTAGGGGGAGTACATGGTCCAGAGAGTCCGATATCCATTTATTAAAGTTTTCGTTGGCTAGTGTGGGGTCGGCACTGTTGGAAAGTCTGGTGGTATCAAGCCTTGCTGCCCATTTGGCTTGGGGAAGTTTTGACCAGTCGCGTTTCCTCAGTGTGACAGTGATGGTGGGGGGGGGGTGATTTCGCAAGGGGACCAAGGAGAGGGGAATGAGGAAGTGATCCGTCCAGGGAAGAGGGGATGGATTTCCCACTAGGAGGTCTGTGCAGTTACTGAAGATGGGGTCAAGAAGATGGCCTTTGGAGTGAGTGGGTTTTTGACCTAGTTGTTTGAGCTGTAGTGCAGAGAGGCTGGCGGACATTTCTAGGGTGCTTCGGTCTGTGATATCGTCAAAATGGATGTTGAGGTCCCCTAGGAGTGTGAAGTTTGATGGGCTGCAAGCTAGGTCAGCTGTCACGGAGGACAGGGAGTTGAGGAACTGACCCAAGTTCCCTGGGGGACGATATATAAGCATCCCTGTAAACGTGCTGACAGGGGAACATTTTATTGAGAAAGGGAGGCTTTCGCAGTCTGGAATGAAGGTGAAAGAGGTGTGGCACTCGTAGCAATCTTTATAAATGACATCTAAGCCACCTCCACTACCCCTAAGGCGATCTTTGTGCAAGATTTGGTACCCGTGGTAGAGCCTGGATGAGATCAGGTTCTGACTCAGAATGGAGCCAGGTCTCTGTCAAGAATAGAATATCAGGTTTTAAGTCCTCTAGGAGTAGAGAGATCTATGTGGAGTGCTTTGGAAGTGACCTGCAGTTTAGGAGGAACATGGTGTGCTGTGGGTTTATAGGTGGAACGTCAGGGGGAGGCTGAAACCCACAATGAGGCAGAGACCTTTCCCCTTAATTGAAGTAAGGAAGCAGAGCTATAGCACCTGGTGTGGGAAGGGACACGGGCAGGGGTCGTGGCCCCAGGCCCCGGCCAGCCGCGGACGGGCACAGACGGGCTTGACTTTGGCACGCCTTCGGTGCGCCATCGGCGCGCCCGCTGCGCACGTCTGCTGCGCCCAGCGTAATGCATGAGGCTTTATGCGGCTGAGTGGCCGAGTGCTTGTCCAATCGCGCTGCCCCCTCCTCCCCTCCACATCAATTGGGAATAATTCCCATGGTGGACCGGGGAGAATGCAGGTGCCGGGTGTTAAAGGGTGCAGGAGGGTGAGGGGAGTACAATTTTCCTTTTTACAGTTAAAAACAGTTTTACACAGATGAGGTGCTTTAAAAATGAGCAGTGCTAAGTGGAAGGTTTTTAAAAACAGAAGCGGCGAAGTTTGCACAGGAGCGGTGCTTTACCATGTTCAGGACCGGGTGTTCAGACCACATCGCTTGTCCCAGTCTACAGTTTAGTTGTATAATGTCTGGGTTTGTCCCAGTCTAGTTTAGTTGTATATTGTCTGGGTTTAAGCAGGCTAACACCGCTTGCCTCCTGGTGTGGATGCCTTTCTGTTTCAATGGATATTTGAGAAGCTGTTGCCGTGCTTGGAGCATTTTCTTGCATAAGTAGATAAGATGGACTATGTCACCTTGTTTGGTTTTGCACAACCTGCACTGCTCTGATGCTTGTGACCTTAACCATGGTGGAAAATGTTGAGTGCACAGAAAGATTCCCATCCTATGTCTCAAAAAGTTCATTTTTATGGACTTCGAGTAACCCTGATTAAAAAATGGTTGTGGGGCCAGTGATTTGTATGAATTAAGGATTATCCTGGCATGTGATCTGTTTGTGAAGCTTGCTTTGTCCTCCACCAGAGAGATTTGTTTTAAGGTTTTCCAGACCAGTTTTTTTAAGTTGGTGTAGCCAATTTGCGCATCCCAGAGTTCTGTAAGTTTGGTGTGTTCTAAGGCTAGCTGTAGGTAGCTTCTGGCTTGGGAGCACTCCCTATGCTGTATATCCTGCCCTTGCTCACTTTGCTACTGGATTCAAGCAAGCCTGGCTGAAGACGGCTGGAATGCCATAAACCGGTCCTAGGAAGCTTGTTTCCGGTCCAGGGAAGGCATGATGTCTGAACTGGGGTGGCAGAGTGAGCTAAAGAATGGTGATGGGTTAAACCCAGATCTTTTGACTGGGTGTGAGTGTTTGATTGGTTCAGATGCTCCGTCTATCACCCCCCCTTTTGTTTATCCTGCTACAGCAAATGGTTTAATATATTTGTGGTGGCACTTCTGATCCTGTACAAGCAGATGATATAAGCGCTATACCTGGTTAGATCTTGTCGTAGGAGTCCAAACTTCAGCCTTATTTGAGCAGGAGATTTATAGGGCGGGAGGCTGAACATAATTCTATAGGCTTTAATCTGAGTATTGTCCAGCTCCCTTGCATCTCTTTCCCGCATAGCCTCGCTGCCGTAAGCGATGGATGGAAGTAGTTTAGCCTGAGCTACCTTCAGAAGCAACAACCAGCTGTGGTAACTGAAAGAAAGCAAACTACTTTTTGAACTGAAATCTGAATTGATTTGGGAACTTTTTCTTTTTAAAATTCATACATATATACTTTATAACTATTTATATAAATGTATATACTACATAGTTATATATCAGTCATATATGGCTTTATATATGTAACCTATCCAACCCGTAGCAGTGCTATTCTCAACGAGCGGTGATCTATGCCGACAATAAATCCTGGTCAGCTTGTAAAACCCAACAAAACATTCAATAAGTGTGGTACTAGAATACTGTTGTTAGAACATCACCTAGCCTTAACATAGTGTCCTAAATATTGTCTACACAAATATTGCCCCATTGTAGTTAATAGAAAACCTACACCTAATCTGATTACATTTTTGCAAACATAATTTAGAACAGAATATTTATGTCATACAATATTTCTGTATCAGATATTATACATAGAACCCATACTCTTCTCCACCTGTATTACATCTGGTTTAGTTGTCTTATCTCCTTTGTCTCTTGACCAATATTCAATCTTCCTTTTTGTCTTATAGAATTGTTTTTATATAATGTTTAATATTTCTCTTTTTCAAAACAGAATATGAAATAGTCACAACATGCCTCGATCCAAGTCTTCTCTAAGTCAAACCATTTCAAGGAGATGTACATGTATGTGAGGTATAAAGCACACTCAAATAAGCCAAATTTCAAACAGGTTTGGTGCAGGGGACAATCTTACCTGCACAAAATATCCAATTCCCCCTTTGCACCCACGGGTCCCCCCAAACCCCACAGCAACCCCTCATTACTCCTGTCAGTCTTGCCAGATCTTGGTGTGTTTGTTAGGGCAACCTCAGAACTCATAGATCGACAGCTGTAAATTCATTCAATGCTCCAGGTCACAGCCCCATCTATCCAGAGTAAATGTAAATGTCATGGTACTTATAGAGCGCACTGTCCCCAGACGGTCACCTTGCGGTGTCGCCTATTCGGCTTCCTGGCGCTGATACTCATATCGCTGTGGAACCCCTCCTGGCTTTCCCTGTGAAGTGTCCACTCCTGGGCACCCCCAGGGTGAAGCCAGGCATCCTTAGCGCTGTTGGGGCCGGTGTGGAGGCTAAGCAAGCTATTGCCCAGAGTTGCAGCGTGGGGCCCGTGATTAGAATAGGCACCGAGACAAGAATTAACAGGTCTGAGGAAATTGAGCCTCAGACCCCGCCGAGGCAGGAATCAAACCCTGGTCCCTGGCCAGAACTCTGCATCAGGGTCTGCCACTCTAACCATTGAGCCACACTCCTCCACAGAGAGCAACACAAGGCACCACCCCAGTCTCTGGTGTTGTCTCTCTTCACAACCAACAGCCTGAAGTGAAGGAGAGCCCCCTGGTACCTGTTAGAGTTAATGTCCACCGTAATGTGGAGCAGGGCGAGTCTAGCCTCCGGACTTGGGCCATTGCAACACTTTACCCCATTCCGGAAGCACTGTACGACTAAACAAGACCATATAGTATGTAAGAAATTACCCTCACTCTTTAACCAATGAAAACAATTGGGAGAGGGGAACACCCAAATCTACATAACTCCACCCAACTGATAAAAACCCTGCAGCATTTTTATGAAAGTCTTGCGTCACACTTGCACCACGCAAAGTGGTACATGCGTGACGCAAGGCTATATATATATATATATATATATATATATATATATATTCACTCCAAAAACTATACGTTTTAGTGGTGTTATAGTTAGCTGGACATTTTACTCATACAAAACCATTGAAATTGCTCCTATATAGTTAGTTGGACTAACTATATTTCGCGCACCCGCAATCCACTGCTGATGATGTCACATATTACATCATTCATGACATGGTCAGTGACATCACTGATGACATCACTGATAACATCTCAAATGACATCACTGATGACATCACTGATGACATCATCCAGTGACTGTGTGTTTCTATAAAGTTTAAATATGTTTTACATATTGAAGAATGAGTAGATGTATAAGTGTCTGGATGAAGGATTTAGTAGGTGCGTGACTGACTGTATGAGTGAGTGATTAAATGTGTCTTACTGAATGCATGGGTTAGTGACTAAACTGTCTGAATGTGTGCATCAGTATGTCTGCTGTTGTGTAAGATGCTGTATGTGTTGATCAGTAGCTATATGAGTGGCTATATGGGTCATTGATTGGTTGCCCAAGTATTTGTATATGAGACTGTGTCTGTGTGTGGGTGACTGGGAGGTGTGGAAACAGCTGTATGGGCAGTTTACTGTGTGCATTGGTGTGTTGGTGAGTGAATGTATATCTCAGTGCTACATGTCCAAGTAAGTACATATGTAAAACACAGTGCATGTGAGAGTTGGTATATATAAATGCCTATACATGAGAGCCATTGATTATGCAAGTGGCTGTATGGATCAATGTGTACTTGTATCAGTGATTGTTTAAGAGAGTAAGTATGTGTTAGTATATGTTTGAATAAGTAAGGTGTTGTGTGTATAACTGTATAGATGAGGAAATGGGAGTGTGATTGATTCTTTGCATGACTGACTAGGTGTGTGAGAAACTCCATGGATGAGTGAAAGTGTGTGAGTTTCTCTATAGGTGTATAAGTGCATATGATAGTATTGTATTGATGAGTGACTGTATGTATGAGTGATTGTATGGGTGAATGAGTGGATGTGTGTGTAGACCTAGGTTATATTAAGGTTATATTAGAGTGTGAGGAGGTGCATCGTATTATCACATGAATGATATCATCAGTGATATGATCAGTGATGTCAAATGAGATGTCATCAGTGATGTCATCAGTGATGTCATTTGAGATGTCATCAGTGATGTCATCAGTGATGTCACTGACCATGTCATGAATGATGTAATATGTGACATCATCAGCAGTGGATTGCGGGTGCGCGAAATATAGTTAGTCCAACTAACTATATAGGAGCAATTTCAATGGTTTTGTATGAGTAAAATGTCCAGCTAACTATAACACCACTAAAACTTATAGTTGTTTGAGTGAATTTCAATGGTTTTTTAAATGCTAATACCTAACTATATATGACCTGAAACCTATGGTTTTTTCTGTGAATTTCCAAGGTTTTTTAAATGCTAATACCTAACTATGGGCCTGATTGCGATTGCGGTTTTCCCGCATCCTCCGGGCCGGCGGAAGCCACTGCCGGCCCGGAGGATGCGGGAAAACCGCTGCGGACTGAAAAAGAACCCCCGCCAGATTAGGATGGCTGGGGGATCGTTTTTCAGTCCGCAGCTTTTCCGCCGCGGTCGCCTTCCGACCGCGGCGGAAAAGCTTTAACATGGCTGGCGGTGTCTATCAGACACCGCCAGCCATATTAGGATGTCAGCAGAATGATGCCTTTACACGGCGGCATTTCCGCCGTGTAAAGGCATACGGATTTGTGTTTCGGGGCACGTTGCGGGCCCCAAGGGGTGAAGGGGGGTGGGGGGTGCACATGGGGGGTACCAACTCTGCATTTGCCTGCACAAAGCGGCAGGCACCGCGAGGTGCCTGCCGCTTTGTGCATGCAAATGCACAACTTACATTTTTATCATTGCGGCGGGTGCTGCTTCAAGCAGCACCCGCCGCAATGATAAAAATACAGGATGTGACCGCCAGGGTGGCGGTCACATCTTAATTTGCACGGAGGGACCGCCGCTGCCCCTGCGGATGGTCCCTCCTACTTTATGGTGGCGGACGGACTCAGGTCCGTCCGCCATCATAATCGGCCCCTAAATATGACCTGAAACCTATGGTTTTTTCAGTGAATTTCAAAGGTTTTTTAAATGCTAATTTCTAACTATATAAGGCCTGAAACCTATGGTTTTTTCAGTGAATTTCAAAGGTTTTTTAAATGCTAATTCTATTAACGGATAAGGTTTAAATATATTAATATCCTAGTGGGACCACCTCAGCAGCCCTAAGGGGTCAGGGTGTTTCTACCCTGCCCCCTTTTTGTGTTCTACACGTTTGTTTTTCTGCTTTATTGTGCCTAATTCCTAACTATATATGGCCTGAAACCTATGTTTTTTTCAGTGAATTTGCAAGGTTTTTTAATTGCTGATTCCTAACTATATAAGGCCTGAAACCTATGGTTTTTTCAGTGAATTTGCAAGGTTTTTTAAATGCTAATTCTATTAGCGGATAACGTTTTTATATATTCAGACATTTTTTTAATGCTAATTCCTAACTATATAAGGCCTGAAACCTATGGTTTTTTCAGTGAATTTCAAAGGTTTTTTAAATGCTAATTCTATTAGCGGATAACGTTTAAATATATTAATATCCTAGTGGGACCACCTGAGCACCCTAAGGGGTCAGGATGTTTCTACCCTGCCCCCTTTTTGTGTTCTACACGTTTGTTTTTCTGCTTTCTTGTGCCTCAGTCTACTAAGACCCAAGATGGATGCCAACACTTCCTGGTTAGAAGTGTTGACAGCCAATGACCATGCAGCTTTCTCGGGAAGGCATGCTGATTGGCTGCCACTGTCTGTCAACACTCAAAACCAGGAAGTGTTGGCAGCCATCTTGTGCCTTGTTAGAACCAAGGCACAAGAAAGCAGTGAAACAAAGGTGTGAAACTCGCAAAGGGGCCAGAGTAGAATCACCCTGACCCCCTAGGACTGCTCAGGGGGTCCCACAAAGACCCCAAAGGCAAAAAATTTTATTTTTTTTTTGTAAATGTCGGGGTACGCGTACCGTGCGCGATTTAAAAAAAAACAAAACAATTTTGCCTTGGGGGTCTTTTTGGGACCCCCTGAGCAAGTCTAGGGGATGAGGGTGCTTCTACCCTGCCCCTTTTTTGAGTTCTACACGTTTGTTTTTCTGCTTTCCTGTGCCTCAGTCTACCGAGGCACAAGATGGCTGCCAACAGTTTCTGTTTTGGAGTGTTGACAGACATTGGCAGCCAATCAGCATGCAGCATGCAGCTCGCGCTCTAGAGGTACGCGTACCGTACGCGTACGTGCGTGTACGGTAAGCGCACGGGTAAGCTCACGGGTAAGCTGCTATAGATATATAACATTTTTTGAACCTAAATTACTCAAAATCCTCTGGAGCACATATCTTGAGACATAGCAAAGGCACATCGGGCTACCAGTCCCTACAATTTTGCCAAGTTTGGTGAAAATCCATTCAGCCGTTCGAGCTAAAAGTGCGACCGACCGCCCTATGGAAATTAACATGGGGAAAACACGTTTTGGGACCCCCCTTTTATCTCGGCCCCCGCTTGACGGATCCCCCCCAAACTTTCAGGAGCGCCGCGAGGCAAAGTTGCTGAAAAATTCAGCCAGATTCCTCCACCGGCGCCAAAGTTATTCCCAATAGAATGTTGCGATTTCCCTATGGAAAACAATCCTAACTATATATACCTACTGGCTATCGCCAGTAGGTAATATATATATATATATATATATATATATCAATCACACAAAAGAACCCAGTGAGGTGCTTCGTACTCTTACCTGAGATCCTGAATAAAGACGGAGTAACTTTCCCGTGTGTGGCATCTTCAAATGGGTTCTTTTGTGTGATTGATTAAAAGGCGGCCGGCCCGGTCGCGAAGGTGCCCCTCTGCTGCTGCGGATCATTTTGTGTGACCAACCCAGGTCGCGCATTAAGAACGGGAGAGACCACAATTCAGGATTGTTAAAAACAGGGAGTTTTCGTCTGCGCCCCTTTTCAAACCCACTGGGGTAATACTGTTATCTGCCAAATACCTACGGCGCTCACTGGAGAAAGATTGTTGTCTTCAAAACTGCAAATACCAGAAGCACTTTGCTGTTGACGCCCTATGGGCGGGACTTTCAATGCGGATATGAAGAACAACGCAGCTGTTGGGCATAGTCAGATAATGCCTGTGAACAAGAATGAACTGCATTCGAAACGCGTCAGGCTGCTTTTGTGAAAGTGAGGTGCTTCGTACTCTTACCTGAGATCCTGAATAAAGACGGAGTAACTTTCCCGTGTGTGGCATCTTCAAATGTGTTCTTTTGTGTGATTGATATATATATATATATATATATATATATATATATATATATATATATATATATATATATAGTCAAGTCTCTTTCGCAAAGGTTGACTCTGCCTCCTTGCGACGGCGGGCTTCCGGCTAGGTTGCGAGCCTAAATATTCCAGCACAGTGTCCTTACCGCTTCGTAAGAAAAACGCCGAGCCCCAATTTTGATGAAGCAATTTTATTCTTCAAACAGCAGTGGCGAACATCACCCGACGCGTTTCGGAACCAGCCGGTTCCTTGGTCACGGGTCAGCTGTCAATACAACATGTGACGTGATAGAGAGTCCACATTTGTAAAGCGCACAATCACCCGTAAGGGTCTCTAGGCGCTGGGGGCCGTCGGGAAGATTAAGCGAGCTATTGCCCAGAGTCACATGGTGCTGGGCTAACCTGCCGCCGGAGCCGGGGATCGGATCGAACCGTGGTCCCCAGATTCCAGCGTCAGTCGCCCTGGCCTGATATAGTGCAAAACAATAAAAAGAGGACTACGGTTTTTACTTCGCCCATTTCTTTCCTGTGTTTCTGACTCGCCATGTTGGAACAGTATTTCATTTTAACGAAAAAGATACTTCCCACAGTCATAAAATACATTTTTTTTTTTTTTTTTATACACAGGTTACGATTTCTTAGTAGAACATGATTATTCTATCGTAATTCATTCATTTAGCAGTCTCTTAAGTCGAGATTTAATAAATTCAAAATCTCAAAACTTTATCGATTAATAGAGACTCCTTATAAGCTGTTTCAGCCCTAGTGGGCATAGTAATCGAAGCTAATTGTTCTTTTGGAAAAATAATAATACAAATTGTGCAATTCTGCCCCAGTGGGCTGAACTTAACTGTCTTTTAGCCCTAGTGGGCATTGTAATCAAAACTGACTGTTAATTTGGGAAATTAATGCAGATTTGTGCAATTTTGCCCTAGTGGGCTGAAACCCATAGTTTCCTTCAATGTTCCTTCAAAGTTCAGAAAGTCTTCATACAGGGCAACATACACCGTCTCCTACAAGTGAATAATGTGCATATCAATTAAAATGGTGCAATACCTGTTAAAAACATGTAATGACATACTTCAATAAACAACACAGCGGGTTAAATTTCATTCATATGATTACAAACAAAGTGCAATTATCAGCCTAGGTGGACTGCCAATTCCTCATCCTTATTAATCCCTCCCGGCTGCATAGTTTCGTATCTTATAATTAGTCTTGATTCCAGTCTGCGCAATTCTTGTTCTCTATTCCCTCCTCTTTCAGAGTTTAGTATTGTGTCTAGAGCACAGTATTGTAAAATATTTGCATTCCCTTTGTGATATTTTTGGAAATGGCGAGCAATTGGATATTGTTTATCATCATTTGTAATGGCTCGCATGTGCTCTAATATACGCAACTTCACTGGTTTGATTGTACTGCCAATGTACACTAATTTACAAGGGCATATTAAGGCATAGACACAAAATTCTGTTTTGCAACTCAAATGTTTCGAAATGATATATGGTTTTTGATTCTCTGAAAGCTTGATCTGTTTACAATTGCTGCTTGATTTGCAAACCTTACAGGAAAAGCATTTGAAGAAACCTTGAATAGAAGTTTTCTTTTTCTCTATTGGCAGAATACTTTTACATAGTATGTCCTTCAAAGCTGGACATCGCCTGTAAGTGATACTAGGATATGACTCAATACACTGTTTTAGAGTTGTGTCTGTTCCTAGCATCTTTCACAGCGTATTTCACTAATAGTTTCAACATTATAGTGGAACACTCATAGTTGTTTTGTGTCCATTCTTCAATTAATTCCGGATCCGGCTCCTGAAAAGTGGGAGTTATAAAGATCCTAAGCCCCCTGGGGATCTGGCCACAGTCTATATACTTTTGTAGGGCCCTTTTGCCTGTTCCGTTATTGTTAACTTCCAGAGCTTGTCCCATAATTGCCTTTTGCTTTGCACTTCCTCTGTGCCCAAGCCCATTGCGGTACTGGCTGTACCTTGATTGTCTGTGCTTGATTTAAAGAGCAGCTCCGCTGCTTCTCGCCGTGTTGCTCCTCTGTTTGCCAACATTGCTGCTTATTAGAGAACTTCTTGTCTTTTAAGTTCTCGATATTCTTGTTCAATTGCTTGTTGCTTCGCAGTTCGTGACGAGCCCGTCACACATGCTTCCGTCAGCTTCCAATCTAATTACCACCGCCCCGACAGAGAAATCGGGTTCCTTCGCCGGACCTCCAATACTCGTGTTCCAAAGGTCACCGTCCTCGAAAGACTCTTGGAGAACGTTTCGATCCCGGCGTATTGACCCTCTCCACATGGACAGGCGGGGGCTGAAAGTTAGCGGGCAGAGATTTGCCTGTTTAAATAGTCAAGTCTCTTTCGCAAAGGTTGACTCTGCCTCCTTGCGACGGCGGGCTTCCGGCTAGGTTGCGAGCCTAAATATTCCAGCACAGTGTCCTTACCGCTTCGTAAGAAAAACGCCGAGCCCCAATTTTGATGAAGCAATTTTATTCTTCAAACAGCAGTGGCGAACATCAACCGACGCGTTTCGGAACCAGCCGGTTCCTTGGTCACGGGTCAGCTGTCAATACAACATGTGACGTGATATAGTGCAAACAATAAAAAGAGGACTACGGTTTTTACTTCGCCCATTTCTTTCCTGTGTTTCAAGGGTTCAGCTTGTTCCACCACGGGCCCACAATCATAATTGCCCTGGTAGACCCTCGAACGCGGCAATCCACGATGACTCACACCACCCGTCTGGGAATCTGCGGGCAATGTGATGTCGTTTTGGAGGTGGCGCCAATTTCTACCGGCACTGGGCTGTGCCGCGAAATATGTCTTTACAATTGCTCCCACGAGGAACCCTTGTGGGCCCGTGGTGGAACAAGCTGAACCCTTGAAAATTTGATTGCAGCATATTGACCCCTATGATTGTGACATATTTGAAACTACCTTGCCCAGGATGCATTGCAACAATGACGCACAAATTCTTTGCATATATTTAGATCACCTGTGGGAGTGAGGAGTTCCTGCATTTGCCAAATCCCGTGATCAAGACGAACTGTCGAAACGCGTTGGGAATATGAAGGGAGTGCTGCTGCATTGATTAAAGGACACAGTTTCAGCTTGGGTGTGCCACTTACTGCTTTCCGGGGTCCTCGTGGGAGCAATTGTAAAGACATATTTCGCGGCACAGCCCAGTGCCGGTAGAAGTTGGCGCCACCTCCAAAACGACATCACATTGCCCGCAGATTCCCAGACGGGTGGTGTGAGTCATCGCGGATTGCCGCGTTCGAGGGTCTACCAGGGCCATTATGATTGTGGGCCCGTGGTGGAACAAGCTGAACCCTTGAAAATTTGATTGCAGCATATTGACCCCTATAATTGTGACATATTTGAAACTACCTTGCCCAGGATGCATTGCAACAATGACGCACAATTTCTTTGCATATATTTAGATCACCTGTGGGAGTGAGGAGTTCCTGCATTTGCCAAATCCCGTGATCAAGACGAACTGTCAAAACACGTTGGGAATATGAAGGGAGTGCTGCTGCATTGATTAAAGTGCACAGTTTCAGCTTGGGTGTGCCACTTACTGCTTTCCGGGGTCCTCGTGGGAGCAATTGTAAGGACCTAATTCGCGGCACAGCCCAGTGCCGGTAGAAGTTGGCGCCACCTCCAAAACGACATCACATTGCCCGCAGATTCCCAGACAGGTGGTGTGAGTCATCGCGGATTGCCGCGTTCAAGGGTCTACCAGGGCCATTATGATTGTGGGCCCGTGGTGGAACAAGCTGAACCCTTGAAAATTTGATTGCAGCATATTGACCCCTATGATTGTGACATATTTGAAACTACCTTGCTCAGGATGCATTGCAACAATGACGCACAATTTCTTTGCATATATTTAGATCACCTGTGTGAGTGAGGTGTTCCTGCATTTGCCAAATCCTGTGATCAAGACGTACTGTCGAAACGCGTTGGGAATATGAAGGGAGTGCTGCTGCATTGATTAAAGGACACAGTTTCAGCTTGGGTGTGCCACTTACTGCTTTCCAGGGTCCTCGTTGAAGGACTGGACTTTTTCTAAAGTCCAGCGGTGCCAGGGAACAACACCTGAAACCTTCGTGGGATACCTGTTCAGCGCACAAATGACAGAGACACGGGACACTTCCTTCGGCGTCAAAGATCAGCGTTTATTACTGCAGGGAGGCAAAAGTCACAAGAAGTACAACAGAGTGTAGGTTCTGAGAGTCTGCTTCAAATTGCAAATGTGGATCGCTCCTTTTATACACATTTTCGTCATTGCACAACATACGAACAAAAGGTTACAACTCAGTTCCCACAATAAACTTCAAAAGGACTTCTTGAAACCCGGAACATAATTACAGTAACATTGCCGGTTCCCAACTGTAAAAGCACATCTTCTCACCGTTAGGCACATTCCACTCTAGTTGTAAACGAACGAAAGAAAGAGACAAGAACAGCTGCAAGGAAGACAGACAACAGTAGAGAAAAGAGTGTGAGGGTAATATCGGAAGCATGATCACAGGATCAAAGGATTCGATCCTAGCACATGCACGGCTGAAACAATAGACCGGCACGGCAAGATTACCCTCAAGCGAAGCCATCTGCCTTTGCAGAGTCATCCCCCTCGCCATAAAAGGGCGCACAAAAGGAATATGCATCTTCCGTAAAGCTTGGGAACTAAGGGTCATGACGCGGACAGTTGCCTGTTCGCTGACTATGTGAGGGCAAGAAACAAAATGGATGCCGTATCTAAAATGGAACCCGAGGGTTCAGATGAAGAAACGCGTAAATAAGGCGAACCATTCCAAGTAGTGTAGCGAAAACGCGTACACTTACTAAACTCGTCATTTACGGTTCATAGATACCAAACTTGCCCATATTCGATCATGCCCAAAACATCATAACGATTCTCACGGAACCTCAGACGCTCCTTTTGCCCTCATGTAGGCAAGCACTAGTCAAAATCAGAATCGATTTCAATATTCATCAGATCATTCAGGTGTTGCTGGAACATTATCCTATCCATCAATGCCTCTTTGGTAACAGATGGCCTTCTTATACACGTAGTAGCACAAAGGCCACATAAGACAGGACCACACTGCACGCAAAGACAACACGTGAACAGAAACGTCACAACAATCCCTATAATCATCAGAATCTTCCAACCCCAGGTCGACATCAGGCCCCAAAACCATCCTAGAAGCGTCCAATCTCCCTCGTCCACGTGTATGGACTCCGAGATTTTATGCAACTTTGAGATGGCTTGATAGACAGTTGGAGCATTATCAGGTATAAAAATGCAACAACTCGAATGGATGACCTTACACACACCACCTCTATCTGCTAGTACAACGTCTAGAACCATACGGTTCTGTAGCGTCATAAGTCTATCCGCTTGAAGCTCTGCTGTCAGGTTACCAAGGGCGCTTGCAGTGATATTAGCAGTCGATTCAACCACACGAGTCAGCTGTCTCAAGTTCCTACTATTAACCATAGGACCCCAAAACGGTAGAAAACCCTTAAAGAAGTCTCCTGCCTCTTGACCAGCAGTATCCTCTCTACTAATAACGCCTCTCACAACTCTAGTCTTGTGATAGTCTGAGGCAACGGTGAAAGTCGGTGGTAGAAGATTCGCGATATAACAGGTGCCTGAGAAATCACGAGGCAACCATGTATAAGCACGATCGTAACACACAAAATAAGTACCCTTGGCAGTCAGAAAGACAGGGGAAGAGAGCATCGGTAAGACATACGTCTCAGTACAAGCACTCTTCCCAAACTGAGCTCTCGGATTTTGACCAAGACCTTGCAGACAGAAGTGACCAAGGTGAGGAACGATCCAAATCGGAGACGAGCTCTTAAGCTGTCTATCACCCACTGATATACTATACTCAATCTCACTCAGATCCTTATATGCTCGCACCTCCTCCTCTGGGATAAGCGATGCATCAAAAATGTCTCTATCTAAATCAGCAATAGCTATCGCCAAAGACTTGTGGTACGGGTCAGGACCAAGGTTTACTGAGCGTGGTTCTCGATGGGGGTAGAAATCTAGTGCACTACGGAACATACTTTGGAATGCTCGAGCTGACCCCTGGGGACTATAAGGAAGAACTAAATACGGAATACCCTTATCCATGGTATGTGGCATTAACCCACACACCCAACAATTAGTGGTATTCACCACCAACTGATGCTGATGTAGGAGTTGAACAAAGGAATTATTCATAAATTCCGCACGTCTAACCTGTTCATGTTGGGGTAGGAGATGAAAGGAATGTGGAGAAATAGTGGAGGCAAAATTCAAATCATGAGAAGGAGAGGTAGGTGAAATGGAAGGCAATAATAATTGAATCCCAAAATACGCTCCACCCACCAGTAGCATAGAAACAGTTAGGAACAACATAAAAATCTGAAACAAAAAACATTTTGTGCGAAACACCTTATGCAATTTAGATCTTTGCGCCGACATTTCCTCTCTTTTCGACAGCATAGTAAATTCCATCCTCTAAAAACCGTCCGTGACGTTCTTGACGCACTTCGTTCTGAGTAGCGATTATCAATTCCCAGGAGTTCCCAGAAATCGACAAAGGAAATCGACCTAGTGTCAATAAACTGCTAAACAGAAGGAAGTACCCGCACGGCCCTACGGCCAACCCAAATGATAGGTTTTAAATGAATTGAGCATTCAATTTAATATAAGTCTCTTAGCTGCACGAAAAGAAAAGGGTACACACAATATAAAATGTCCACAATATTCAAGGCAAATGTAAGGGGGTAATGTAAAATCAAAAATAATAAAAGAAATTTATTTGTCCTTATTGCGTGGTCGAAGAAAATATCGACATCTCCCGGGTCGAGTCTGTTCTTCAAACAACGGTTCAGATGGCAAAGCAGTGTTCGATTGCTCAGGTAATAATCCAGGACTTGAACTCTCCACTAGTGATGACGTAGGTAAAGTTTCGGTTGATTCAACAGGGATGTCTGATTGCACTAAATCGGTCTCTACAAGCTGAGCATCACTGAATGGCATAAAGCCCGGGACCGTACTGGTCTCTGTCGAGGCGACTCCTTTCTTGATCCATGCATCTGCTGGCAAAGGAAACGGAACTTTCTTGGTGTGGGTGGCATGCACCCAATGCTTTCTGCCTTCCAGTCGAACCGCCGTCCTTGTTGCCAGTAACACCTGGTGGGGACCCACGAACCTTGGCTCAAGATTTCGTTTTCGTCCAAAATTTCGGGTAAGCACCCAGTCACCTGGTTGGAGCCGATGACCAGGTCCCTCAGTTTGTGCCGGTAAAGCTTCAAAGACCTGTTGATGAATCAAACTCAATTTAGCAGTCAGATCATAAAGATAGTCAATCAACATTGGATATTCAATTCTGTTAAACTCCTTAGGCCTCGGAACTCCCCAAATATTCGCAGGACGGCCGAACACAATCTCATATGGGCTAAGCCCTACTCGAGAGTGCACGGTTGCCCTGGTTGATAAGAGAGCTAAAGGCAAAGCATCCGGCCACGATAAACCAGTCGTTGCCTGGATTTTGGCAAGTTTCAGTTTCAGGGTGCCATTATATCCTTCCACCAAACCTGCCGACTGAGGATGATTAGCGCTATGAAATTTTTGGACTATGCCTAGGCCACGACACACACTCTTCATCACACTTCCCACAAACTCACTTCCGTTATCTGACCATACAATCCGTGGCATTCCATACCTAGGGAAATATTCCTTGAGCAGGGTTTTTGCTGTTGACAGGGCAGTATTATCCTTAAGAGGGTAGGCCTCAATCCATCTGGAGAACGCACAAACCACAACTAGAACATATTTCAGATTATTGCATCTCTCCATATGGATGAAATCCAATTGGATAACTTCAAAGGGACATGTGGGGGAGCAAAGTGACCAGGTGGAGTGGGGGTGCCCTTACCAGGATTATACATCAAACATACCATACAATTCTTAACCACTCTCTCCGCACACTTAGTAATCCCATCATTCTTCCATACAGGAGACAACAACTTGCATATGCCTTTCGCGCTAATATGTGCTGTGCCGTGGGCCATTGTAACAACAGCAAGCACCTATGCATCCGGTAACATCCATCTCTGTTTTTCTGACAAGTCAACCCAACATCCATTCCCGTCTAACTTCCCCGTGCTTTCTTTCCACTTAGTCTTTTCCATCTCAGTGGCCTCGTTCTGTATCTCCTTCACACTTTCAACTGTGTCCTCACACATACCAGTCTCCGTCGGCCATCTTCCTGAACTTGTAACATACATTCGGTTTGTCAGATCTCTGGCTGTCTCTTTAGCAGTCTCATCCGCAAACGCATTACCACGACCAACATCATCTGTCACTTTCCGATGCGCACTGCATTTAATTATTGCCACCTGCTTAGGCAATATGAGTGCATCTAAAAGGTCATGCACAAGCTGTCCATGCTGAATCTTCGTGCCATGCGACGTAAAGAATCCTCTTTCTCTCCACAATCGACCAAAACTATGCGCTACGCCAAATGCATACTGACTATCGGTAAACACATTCACCCGCTTGCCTCTAGACAACACGCACGCTCTTGTTAATGCTATCAATTCAGCCACCTGGGCCGAATTCTGACTCAATCTCGCAGTTTCCACAACCGTACTCAACGTCACCACAGCATACGCAGTCGTCACTTCACCATTCGGCAACTTAAAGCATGAACCATCAACGTACAAAGTACCATCGGGATCTACCAATGGAGTGTTTTTCAGGTCAATACGACCTTTCGTCTCTTCTTCAGTTCTTAAGTAGCAATCATGTGGTGCTACATCACCTGATTCCATGCTGACCGGCAACAATGTTGCTGGGTTCAACACATTACAACGTTTTATTCGTATATGACTTGCCAAAAGTGTCAACTCATAACCCGACAATCTTGCGCTTGTCAGGTGTTGAGTTTTTGTTCGATTCAAGAGAGTGTCAACTGCATGTGGGACCATCACCGTGAGCATATTATCCATGACCAGACCTGCGGACTGTCGAATAGACACCGCAGCTGCCGCTGTTGCTCTTAAACAACTCGGCAATGCTCTAGCTACTGGGTCTAAGGTCGAAGAAAAGTATGCACATGGACGCTGTTTGTCACCAAATTGTTGCGTCAAGACACTCAACGCACAACCATCCCTCTCGTGAACGTATAATGTAAACGGCTTACTGTAATCAGGAGTACCTAACACAGGAGCCGAACACAACGCATCACGTAATTCAGAAAAACTTTTCTGACACTCTTCAGTCCATGGTAAAGGAGTCGGAAAAATCCATACATGTGAGGGTTAACAATGGTTTCGCTAACAATGAAAAATTTGGAATCCATTGTCTGCAGTATGACGTAATACCTAGAAAGGCACGTACATCTCTCTGAGTTTTTGGCATAGTCATTCGAGCAATTGCTGCAATTCGTTCTGGGGTCAACCTTCTCCCCTCTTTTGACAATAAGTGACCCAAATAGGTTACTTCTTGACAACAATATTGCAGCTTAGAAGGTGACACCTTGTGATGTAAGTCACATAAATGCCGCAACAACGATACCGTAGCGGTTCTACAAATAGCTTCGGTATCTGCAGCCACCAATAGGTCGTCAACGTATTGGATCAAAGCCGCACCCGTCGGTAACACAAATGCATCAAGTTGACTTTTAAGGGCTTGACTGTAAATCGACGGACTCTCACAGTAGCCTTGAGGTGCGCGTTTAAACCTAAAACTTCGACCTCCTAATGAAAATCCGAATAGATCTCTGCTTTCCTCAGCGATCGGAATACTAAAGAAAGCATTCTTTAGATCGATCACCGTGAACCAGGAGGCAGAGGCTGGAATCAGGGTCAACAAGGTCGTGATATCAGGCACCACAGGAAACTGCGGAATCACTATTTTATTCACCTCTCTCAAATCAATTACAAAACGATACACAGGAGGTTTAGATGGATCGGTTCGTTTCAAAATGGGTAACACAGGACTATTACACACATTTCCCCGAGTTTCTTCAATGACATCCTTTTTGATCAGATCATAAATGATCGCTAATAGCGCTCGCTCACCATCAAGAGAAATACGATACTGAGGTATACGTGGTAACCGCACATTTGTTTTCAAGTGAACCACATAAGGTGGGATGTCCAATAGGCCCACATCATTGGGACCCGTGGCCCATAAAGACGCAGGAAGGGAACTCAATTCCGGTGGGAACTTATCGACTGATAAGTACATAGGAGATATTACTCTCTGACCCAATGTAAGCTCCACTCCCGCAGGAGAGCAGTACAAAGTCGCATATAACCGTTTCAACAAATCCAGACCCAAAAGATTCTCACCACACCCAGTGGATAGAATCAATGGAGCCTCCAGCTCACGAGGACCAATCGCAAGGGACAAAGGGCTAGAGACAGGATTGCTAACAGGGGCGCCAGAGAATCCAATGGAAACATTCGTTAAGCCAGACAAAGGTGCGCCAGGGAGTTTGGAATGCATGATGGAACTTTTTGCTGCACCAGTGTCCAACAGAAAAGGCTCAACTACGCCAGATGTGGCAACCGCGACGTAAGGCCCTCTCTGATCAACCGGAACTGACACTACTCCCTCTCTTTGTCGATGGCTGTCCTAGTAACGGTCGTCTGCAACAATCTCATGCTCAACATAATAATCGTCCACATGGTACTGTGCAGATTTATCGGACCCCGCATTTCGCTGGTCGAAATAATTATTCGCGTCCGATGAAACAGTAGAGCGCTCATGATTTTGAACGAAACCTCGACCTCTACCTCGAGAGGCCTGTTGAGGACCACCACGACCTCCCCGAGCCGAAACATTATTATAACGATCACGTAAAGCGGGACAATCAAATTTTATATGGCCCTCTCTCCTACAATATGCACACTGATTATACCCAAGCGTAGATCTAAAGTCAGAGGAGTCAGAGCGCGACTGCATCCTAGTGGACTGGGCTCGTGGTCGATACTGCTGTTGTAAATCATTTTGATTTGAACGTGGAGGATATGCCTGCTGCAACAAAACCTTTGTTTTGAGCTCCTTCGTTTTCTTGTCTGAACGATCACTTTCTTCCTTTTCCCTATTCTCATAATATTGAGCCGTCGCTAATATCTGTGCAGTGGTTGAAACAGCCCATGCACTTTCCGAATTTTTCAATTTATTGCATAGCTCTGGCAACAAATTTAACACAAACTTATCAACAAACAACCGTTGGCCTCCTTCGGTGCTCATGTCCTGACCACTATGATCGACAAATGCCTCCTCGAATCTAGTAAAGAAATCGGAGACACTCTCGTCTTTCTTTTGCTTGCAAGCTGATAATTTATCCCAATTCACCCTCATCGCTGGCATGAGTGTTTTCATAAATGTAATGATTTTCTGGGGTAGATCCAAAATTAACTGCTCAGGCTTAGCCCCACCAACTTGTAGTCCATCAGCCGCTATTAGTGCAGGCCAATCACCGCCTAACTCATTCACATGATTCGTTTGGCGAATTTTCGCCCAAATCGGTTGCGGTACGACATTACCAAACAGCATGTCGATGTCAGCGAGGTTCATAATAGTAGCATCTACCAATTGGGACAACTCCTTATAATAACCCGCCGGATTCTTACGCGGATCAGGCAAAGATTGTTTCACCTGCAAGACTTCTGATCGCTTCCATGGGAGGTGTATCCAAACACGTTGGAAATGTGGCAAAACTGGGGGATTGGCAGCAGGAGCACCTGGCATCCATACTGGAGGAACCTCTCTCATAGAATATTGACCAGAGTTCGTTTTCGTATTATCGGTGTCATCATCAAATGACACACGAGAAGGTACTGTGGATCTAAAGGCTAACAATCGCTCTAATGCTCGTCGTACATTTCCACCCACAATCACACCGTTCGAAAACTGACTCTGGAGTTCCGTCATCTCAGGCGGTACATTATCCAAGTCATCATTATACCATTCTTCTCTCAAAAAGTTACACATTTCTTCAAACACGAATCTCTGAGTGGGCTCATTAAACTGAGAGAATGTATCAAAAACCATGCGCGGAGGGTAGTTAGCAGGGTGTCTTATCCATCTACGCGCCATAGTTACCAACGTGGCACTCTCCCTTCCACCAGGGATTTGACTTCGTCTCTGAGGAGTTTCAGAGACATCGGATCGAAATAACGATCCAGAAAGTGGGGAGTAAAGGGTAGCAACAGTATTAGGGATACGATTACGAACAGAAGGTGAAAGAAGAACAGGAGCAACAACATTAGAAGTGAACGTAGGGACAGCAGAGGTAGCCAGGACAGTTGAGGTAACAGGAACAATGGACTGAGGAGGTACAGGCAAAGGAGCAGTAGAAGGGACAATTACAGGACCAACAACAGGCTGACCAGCAGCCGCTGGAACGACAGGAGGAACTACAGGAGGAACTACAGGGGCTGTAGCACCCTGTGCATAAGGAGGTGGTGATTTCAATAAATAGGCTAACAAGGGATCCTCCTTCACATCTTCTTCCTTTTTAACATGATTAGATGGTAAAACCGGATAACATTTATCTACCTGCATGTGATGCAGTCTAGTAGAAAGTTCTATCTCTTTTTCTGCTTTATCTCGCTGATATTGTTCTGCACCTTGCATCATCGTAATGATACCTTCTTTTTTATTTTTCTTAAGCTGTTTGATTTCTTTCTGCTTGGCCTCTTTACGCCATAACCGAAAGGAATCAAACATAGCAGGCCTAGCTTTCTTTTTAAACAATTTAGCTTCAAGATTATCTAAAATCGTAATTTCAAAACTTCCATGCGGTGGCCAACTAAGGTCACCATCGTTTTTCGTATAACGAACCCAATATTCATTATATATAATAGGGCCTACACCATGTCGACTATAGAGCTCATAAATTGGAGTTCCAACTGGAGGTATCGGACACGAGTCCTCCAACCGGGAATCAGTGTTATAACATTTAAAGAAACCAAAGAAACCACTACGGCTAGGCATCTTGCTCACTAACCAAGTATCAAACTTCAAGGGTTATCGAAGTGCTAAATCTTCGTGAAAGACAAAACCCTCGGTTTTTGGCAATTGCAACTGTCAAATAACAACTAAGAACCAACAACTAAGCACCACAAATGCAATGGAACCATGCAAAACAACTAAGCTTCAACAACAACCAAGGATACTGGGAGCGACCCACAAATACTTAACTGAGAGTACAATGGCGTCACCAGGAAGGCCCGTTTATCGTCTCGCCGTACAAAGGACTACGCCAGGCGCCAAAACAGGTCGACAGTCAGGGCATCGGTCCGTCGCAGCCGTCAGGAGGCAGGAATCTTCGCGGGAAAAATCTTCGGACCACTTATTTCGACAACAGGATCGATGAAGCGGGGTGCACCTTCCCTCGGAGATTTCACACGAAGTTCCTCACAATCGTCAGGCTTTGGACCGGTACCGCTGATGTCGCCCCACGTTGGGCGCCAACTGAAGGACTGGACTTTTTCTAAGGTCCAGCGGTGCCAGGGAACAACACCTGAAACCTTCGTGGGATACCTGTTCAGCGCACAAATGACAGAGACACGGGACACTTCCTTCGGCGTCAAAGATCAGCGTTTATTACTGCAGGGAGGCAAAAGTCACAAGAAGTACAACAGAGTGTAGGTTCTGAGAGTCTGCTTCAAATTGCAAATGTGGATCGCTCCTTTTATACACATTTTCGTCATTGCACAACATACGAACAAAAGGTTACAACTCAGTTCCCACAATAAACTTCAAAAGGACTTCTTGAAACCCGGAACATAATTACAGTAACATTGCCGGTTCCCAACTGTGAAAGCACATCTTCTCACCGTTAGGCACATTCCACTCTAGTTGTAAACGAAGGAAAGAAAGAGACAAGAACAGCTGCAAGGAAGACAGACAACAGTAGAGAAAAGAGTGTGAGGGTAATATCGGAAGCATGATCACAGGATCAAAGGATTCGATCCTAGCACATGCACGGCTGAAACAATAGACCGGCACGGCAAGATTACCCTCAAGCGAAGCCATCTGCCTTTGCAGAGTCATCCCCCTCGCCATAAAAGGGCGCACAAAAGGAACATGCATCTTCCGTAAAGCTTGGGAACTAAGGGTCATGACGCGGACAGTTGCCTGTTCGCTGACTATGTGAGGGCAAGAAACAAAATGGATGCCGTATCTAAAATGGAACCCGAGGGTTCAGATGAAGAAACGCGTAAATAAGGCGAACCCTTCCAAGTAGTGTAGCGAAAACGCGTACACTTACTAAACTCGTCATTTACGGTTCATAGATACCAAACTTGCCCATATTCGATCATGCCCAAAACATCATAACGATTCTCACAGAACCTCATCGTGGGAGCAATTGTAAAGACATATTTCGCGGCACAGCCCAGTGCCGGTAGAAGTTGGCGCCACCTCCAAAACGACATCACATTACCCGCAGATTCCCAGACGGGTGGTGTGAGTCATCGCAGATTGCCGCTTTCGAGGGTCTACCAGGGCCATTATGATTGTGGGCCCGTGGTGGAACAAGCTAAACCCTTGAAAATTTGATTGCAGCATATTGACCCCTATGATTGTGACATATTTGAAACTACCTTGCCCAGGATGCATTGCAACAATGACGCACAATTTCTTTGCATATATTTAGATCACCTGTGGGAGTGAGAAGTTCTGCATTTGCCAAATCCCGTGATCAAGACGAACTGTCAAAACGCTTTGGGAATATGAAGGGAGTGCTGCTGCATTGATTAAAGGACACAATTTCAGCTTGGGTGTGCCACTTACTGCTTACCGGGGTCCTCGTGGGAGCAATTGTAAAGACATATTTCGCGGCACAGCCCAGTGTCGGTAGAAGTTGGCGCCACCTCCAAAATGACATCACATTGCCCGCAGATTCCCAGATGGGTGGTGTGAGTCATCGCGGATTGCCACGTTCGAGGGTCTACCAGTGCCATTATGATTGTGGGCCCGTGGTGGAACAAGCTGAACCCTTGAAAATTTGATTGCAGCATATTGACCCCTATGATTGTGACATATTTGAAACTACCTTGCCCAGGATGCATTGCAACAATGACGCACAATTTCTTTGCATATATTTAGATCACCTGTGGGAGTGAGAAGTTCTGCATTTGCCAAATCCCGTGATCAAGACGAACTGTCAAAACGCTTTGGGAATATGAAGGGAGTGCTGCTGCATTGATTAAAGGACACAATTTCAGCTTGGGTGTGCCACTTACTGCTTACCGGGGTCCTCGTGGGAGCAATTGTAAAGACATATTTTGCGGCACAGCCCAGTGTCGGTAGAAGTTGGCGCCACCTCCAAAATGACATCACATTGCCCGCAGATTCCCAGATGGGTGGTGTGAGTCATCGCGGATTGCCACGTTCGAGGGTCTACCAGTGCCATTATGATTGTGGGCCCGTGGTGGAACAAGCTGAACCCTTGAAAATTTGATTGCAGCATATTGACCCCTATGATTGTGACATATTTGAAACTACCTTGCCCAGGATGCATTGCAACAATGATGCACAATTTCTTTGCATATATTTAGATCACCTGTGGGAGTGAGGAGTTCCTGCATTTGCCAAATCCCGTGATCAAGACGAACTGTCGAAACGCGTTGGGAATATGAAGGGAGTGCTGCTGCATTGATTAAAGGACACAGTTTCAGCTTGGGCGTGCCACTTACTGCTTTCCGGGGTCCTCGTGGGAGCAATTGTAAAGACATATATATATATATATATACAAAAAACAAGGTTGCCCAAAGTGGAAAAGCCTCACATTGGGATAGACATTGGAACATTGTAAGGACTTTGGCACCGATCAAGGATTGTGGCACCTTGAAGTCCCGTAGCTTACACTACAGAGACCATAATGCTTTGCTACAACCTATTTTGGTGGGACGTGATTTCAAAATTAAAACAGGTGTGTTTGAATATGCCGAGTCCTTCGTTGCTTAGCCAGTGATCAAGGGCGGGATGAGGCCCGAAGCGCGTATGGCATGGGAAGGAAATGGGGCTTGACAGGCTGTTGCTCTGCTACCATCAGCGAGCTGTGTGTATACCCCCTCATGTGAGGTTTTTCCACTTTGGGCAACCTTGTTTTTTGGATATTATGGTCATATGATCAAGGCAGGGATCTGCCGAAACGCGTCGTGAGGATTTTGGTGGCGTTTTAAGAAATAAAAGTTAAAGCACCAAATTGGGTCTGCCTCGTCTTCTGTGCGAATCCGGCTGGAAGTTGCGGTTGGAGCGAGCATTGTTGAATATATATATATATATATATATATATATATATATATATATATATGAAGCAACGCAAAGCCACATGTGTGGCTTTGAATGGCTTCATAAATCTTGAGTAAGGCAATGCATCGCAAAGCGCTACATCGCCTCACTTTGCACAAGGGAAGCATTGCATGGGCGTTGTGGTGTGGGTTCCCACACAGCTCCAATGGGTTTTGATGCACTCCAAAATCTACAAGGACTTGTGAGCCTAGGAATACGCCAAAATCTTATGCCTCCCCAGGGCAGATGTAACGAGGAGAAACATCTTTATTTCTCCCCACACCTAGATCATCCAAAATTGCATGGCTATAGATGTTACTCTAAAGTCCATGCTAGCGTCCCCCCAGTTCTCATCCAATAAGTGTTCCCAGGTCTCATGTCCATGCTGTCCTGAGTAAGTCAAAGGTACTGGGTGAGTTGTTCACTGTGGTGTAGTAAATTAAAGAAATCTGCTAGTGACCAATCTCACCAATCGATATTCTATATTCCAAAGGGTTGAAATTAGGGTTCTCAGTCAAGTCAAAGAGACATAGAAGTAAAGCGTCGTGGAATTAGAGATAATGGAAGAATTGGTCTTTGTGCAAGTTAAAGGAGGACTGCAATTGCTATAGGTGTGTGCACTCTCTTACATCTCCCATTGTGGACATGCCCATCAAATAGTTACCCCTAAAGCCTGCATGTGTCACAACCTCATAAAGGGCAAAAAACACCCACAATTGGGTCTTCCTGGTACGTTTCTTTTCCCATTCCTGATAGCTAGGGGTTTCTTCCGACATCTCCAGATGGATGCCTGATGGAAGATGTCCCCAATTTAGATAATGAAAGAAGTTGATGTCCTCTCAGTGGTGTAGGCTGGATCCAACTGTGAAGCATGTAGCCAGCAGTCAATAATGAAGAGATGCACCTCTCTGTAATAGGACTGGACATGAGCGGCTGGAAGACCACCATCAAACTGCAATGTGTAGCATTTGCTCATAGCAATCCTGGGCAGCGCTCCACTCGATAAAAAGCTTAAGACTGTTGATATTATGCGTTTGAAGAAGGAACTGGTAGTCCTGAATGCATAATGTTATAGTTGGTACAGGAGCTGCTATAATTATACCATCTTAAATATGGCAGCCCTGACCATAAGTGAGAGGGGACCATAATGAAAGATTAGCCAGCAGCTTGGTAACCTGAATCAATATGTAGCAATCCAAGACTCTACGATCATCGAGCAAGAATTAGACAAAGGTATTTTAACCAATCGATCCCTAGCGCCCGGGACGATGGCCAATCCAAGTCCTAAGGGCCTGCTCTTATTGGGTACACTACAGACCTGGTTTGTCATGCTGTTCCTATAAATCAAGTAGGACTATGTGTCCAGACAACATAACCATCAGAATGTGGTGACTGAGTCAACAAATATCATCAGATTATGTTGGCCTAATTCCTAGCTATGCAAAAAGAACAATTGATGGACAGAATGCAGAACAATGTCATAAATTCACCCCAGTACAGAGATCTGGGCATAAATCCATAGTTTTTTTGCTCACCATGCCATTCCAGTTTAGCCCAGCCATAAGCAAATCAGTCCTGACCCTGCGCCCAATGGGAACAGTCCAGCCCGAACTGCCAGGCCAGGTCCTCCCTGGACTGGAAACAAGCATCCTAGGACCGGTTTGAAATTTCAGCCCTAATCAGCCAGGATAGCTTGACTCCAGTGGCATGGAGAGTACGGGACCCATGTCTGGGCCTACCCGTCCCACTCGTGGTGACAAATGCAAAAAGAACAATTGATGGACAAAATGCAGAACAATGTCATACATTCACCCCAGTACAGAGATCTGGGCCTAAATCCATCAATTTTTGCTCACCATGCCATTCCAGTTTGGACTCAGCCATATGCAAATCAGTCCTGACCCTGCGCCCAATGAGAACAGTCCATCCCGAACTGCCAGGCCAGGTTCTCCCTGGACTGAAAACAAGTGGCCTGCAATCTGTCAACCGGGGCATCTGCATTATGAAGTCTGCAGAAGTTGTACCTAGTGGATCTTCCGAGCATACAACCACACTGGTCTTGGTGGATCAAGGACTCAATCAGAGCTGAAAGTTGGCTTACTAACACCTTTGCGAGAAGCTTCGCGTCAACACTGATGAGTGAAAAGCAGTGTTATTGCCCACATAGGGTCTGAAGGGGCCCCAGGCTTTAGAACTATGACTACGTCAGCAAACTGT
This sequence comes from Lissotriton helveticus, assembly GCF_964261635.1. NCBI lineage: Eukaryota > Metazoa > Chordata > Amphibia > Caudata > Salamandridae > Lissotriton > Lissotriton helveticus. Next base: position 1,860,513,015 of record NC_136057.1, read on the forward strand.
AGGTCTCACAGAAGAGTTTCAGCCTCCAGTGCCTTGTCAATCACTGCTTTGATCGCGGGAATAGAGGGCGAGTGTCCGAGCCTAAATAATCAGACAGCAGTTCATTAGGCCTGACGTTTTTGTGTCCTGAATATGTGATAGAGCATCTGCTAGCTCCTCCCTCATAATCAAACCCTCCAACTGGGCCCATGACCCATCAGAAAGAAGTGAGAGTGGCAGGTCCCAAACAAAATCAAGATGCTGAGTCCAGAAGAACACACCTAGCCTAAAGAGTGAAATAATGGGATGTAAACTCACCCAAGACCCTTGGACCTTCCACCACTTGTCCACCAGCACCACAGATCATAACTATATGTCTGAGGGATTCTCTATGTCAGCTCAACCCTCGAAGCAATTTAGAAGCTTTGTTAGCACATTCTTAAACCCAGCTTTGGGAAGGCAGCAAGCAGATAGGCTTTCCTCATCAGTAACAGCTGTATTCTAATTTTAACATGATCAATGATGTGCTGCATGTGCCACATCAGGTCTATCAGCTCCATCCCCAAAAGCCTGGACTCCAAGTCATTAATCTCTAGTTGAACTGCACTTTGTGTCCTGCCAGGTAGCTAATACATCTACCACATGCATGTGCTTTGAAGGCCACCCAGGAGATGACACTAGACGCTACAGAGCCAGCACTTTGTGAGGTATATCCATCAGTCTCGCCATGGATATGCTGTTGAAACTCCCCGTCAGCCACCGCACTGATAGTCATCACCCATCCCTCCCACTTATTGCCACTCCCCTCAGTGTGAGTTTGGCTGGTGAAAGATCGGAAAGGCCATGGGCCAAGAAGTCCAAGGGCAGGATATGTTTTGTGTCAGCCTCACGCACCATAAGGTAATCCAGTCTAGAGTACTTGCCATGTAGGCCACTGTCGAAGGTGTACCCTCCCTCTTGGGGGTGGAATCCACACCGAGTGTCACACAACCCCATTGCTCCAATAAAATGTACCAGATGAGTGGGGATCCACAGGCCCCCCACACAGACAGGATCTATCCAGTGTCAAGTCTGCAACCCCATTAAAGCCTCTGGCAACCACTAAGCAACCCTCCAGGAGTTGTGAAATGATATAGCTCAAAGGGTCAAGCAGAAAGGGAGAGCTAAAGGGGCGGGACATACACATTGAGCACCAAAATCGTGGTTCTCCAATTGTCCCAATAATGGCACTATACCGCCTTTGAGTGCCCTGTCAAGGTTGTGTGTGAATAAAAGAGTATCTGCTCTAGAGGAAACTTGTCATAGCCGTACCTAATAAGAGAGGGGCAGTTAGTACCCAGATGTCGAGTCTCTTAGAGGAGAAGAATATCCATCTCAAAGCATTTGGCTGTCTTTAAGACTACACCCTATTTAAGATTTCCAGTAGACCATTAATATTCCAAGAGAGAACATGACAATGGGAGGAAGCAGTATCCCTGGACACTTCATTCGCCATTTGTATTGCCTGTGTGAGTACACTTAATGTGCAGCTTGTGGGTCAGACCACAAGAAAATCAGGCAAACAAACAGCAAAACACAGCCACTAAATTTATCAATTGCCCTCCACCAACCCTATATCTCTAGAACCAGAAGCAACTGTCATGGAGCTCAATTGGTGGTGTGGCCAGAGAAACCCAGGCCCATCCCTGCAACACTCCAAAGCTTTCTTAGATAAGAAAAAACTCAACCCAAAACAAGGTGTGACATTATATCTCCTAACTCAGCACTACAAAACCATAGTCCCAACTTAACCATAGGAGAAATCCAATTCCGCAGGGCAACCTCTCCACCCTGCCATGCTTAGACAAAGCAAGTATGGCTATTGTACAAGAACCCCTCTAACATAGGAGACACATCCCGCCCAATGGGACCAGATTCCGGAATCCCAGAACATATGCTCTGGGTATAAAGAAAAACACGTGTCAACCATTAAACATCCCCCCCTGGTGCATCTAAAGAGTCTTTGCTGGGTAGCAGAGTATCTGGTCAGTTCCTGCACCAAAGCCCCTGGTCATCCCACTTTCAAACTTGCAATGCCCCGGGCATTGGCGGCACCTTGCCTCTTGTTCCTTAGGCCACAGCCACAGAGGAATGGCACTGTCAGGTCCCTAGCAGTTCGGTGAACAAGGCTTACAGACTGTCTTTTGTTTGGCCACCCAGACCCAAGCCACTTCAGGGTTCCAAAGTAGAAAGTCTTAGATTGCCAGACTACCTTAGGTTTAACCAGATAAAACAACAAGTACTCTAATTTCATTGCTTGCCGCTTCTGTTTGACCATGTGAAATGACTGGCACTCTGCTGGACCATCCTTGTATAGTCCGGGTAGATCACTATTTTGCTGGACTCATATGTGAAATGGTCCCTCTTTCTTGAAGGATAATGTTCCAGTCTTTAAAGTGGAGGATCTTGGCGAAGTTCGGTCTGGGGAGAGCCCCCGGCGGTGGATGTGCCATCAAGGCCCAATTTCAATAATAAAGCATGGTGACAAGTCCTCAGCTGGGACTCCTGTGCCAAACCTGCCAACACCCTGAGAAACTGCTTAGGGTGTTGACCCTCATCCCCACCTAGGAATCCCACCAGATGGATGTTGTTGCAGCAGGATCTGTTTTCAGCATCCTCCACCCTGTCAAGCAAACCATGATTTGATGCCTCCAGTCAGCGCTCTTCCATTTTTAAAGTCAAGTACTAAGTCCTCAAGCTCCCCAATCCTGCCCTCTGCCTCAGTGACCCTGTTGATGGCAGTCCGCAAGTCTTTCCGCAGTAGCAGAACATCTGATCCCACTTCCCCTGTTCGGGTCTCAAGACTGCATGCATTTAGTATCACTGATTGCCAACAGGATGGCTGCTGTGTCACTAGAGGCAGCTGAGGGTCCCTCAGCTGCATCTGATCCCAACATTGTCTCATCTCGTAGCTTTGGACCTCCAGGCAACACTGCACTAGTAAATGTATCAATTTGCCCTGAAACTGCCCAGGCCCAGCCTTGTCCCGTACCACATCATCACCAGGGTAGGTTGCAGCTTTCAACCAAGGGGGGGACAGTTGACCAAACTCAGGTCCAAAGGCAGGGGCCCAGAATGAGTCACTAGAATCCTACCCCAGGCCCAAGTGAGGGGCAGCTTAAAGACAGCCGCAATGGGCCTCCACGTGTCACCCCTGCCGCAGCACCATCAAGCCCTAATGTCTCCTTAGGAGGCAGGGGCGCCACTCTGTAAGTTGCAATTTAAAAACTGGTCACCACGGAGGAACGGGTTCATCATGTGGGTGGGTGGGGAGGTGCAGACCACACACAGGCCTGTGGCACAACACCTCCTTCAAATTGAATCACTACCTCGTAGTTGGAGGCATTGGTATGCAGGATAAATGGTCTGTTAAAATTTGGATAAGCTAACACCGGGCTAGTGGTGATTATTCCCTTGAGGGTGTTGAAGGCCTCTCTCAGGTTTTCGCCTGAGTGTTGGAACTGCTGCGGCCGGCTATTCTTGCGTAGCATGTCCGTGAGGGGGGTGGTAATTTTAGCGAATTGGGGAATAAACCTCTTATAGTATCCAATTAGGCATAAGAAGGCCCAGGGATCTCTCTTGTTCTGCGGAAATGGGGTTTCAGATAATGCCTTTACTTTGTCGGCTTGGGGAGCTATGACACCCCGTCCTAGCATATACCCCAGATACTTCACTTTCTGATATGCCACCCTGGACTTTTTGGAGTTTATGTGTAGCCCGGCTTGCCCTAGGGCGGTCAATATGGTGTGTAAGTGGCTCAGGTGAACTTCCCATGTTTTGCTGAAAATCACAATGTCATCCAAATAGGCCGAGCAATAGGAAGAATGGCCATGTAGGACTGTATTCATAAGACTCTGGAATGTGGTAGGTGCTCTGTGTAAGCCAAAGGGGGGAAAGTTAAACTCGTATAGGCCCTCTTCTGTGGCGAATGCTGTCTTCTTTCGATCTTCTTCCCTAAGAGGCACCTGCCAAAATCCTTTGGTTAAGTCGAGCATTGTTATATATCGTGCTTCTCCTAATTTGTCGATTAGTTCATTGATGCGTGGGATGGGGTAAACATCAAAAGAGGAGATGGCAATTAGGGCTCTGAAGTCCATACAGAATCTCATTTACCCATCCGGTTTGGGTAACATTACTATTGGTGAGTACCAGTCACTGGAGGAGGGGCGTATGACACCCAGGTCTAACATGGTATGGACTTCTTTTTTTATGGCCACTCTCTTGGCTGCAGGTATTCTGTAGGGCCTTTGCTTCACGATTTTTCCGGGGTTAGTCTGTATTTGGTGTTCTATCAGGGTAGTTTTTCCTGGGAGGTCCAAAAATAGGGATGGAAAAGGATCCAATGTTTTCCGTAATGCCGTCCTTGCTTCGGCGGATAGGTCCTTGTTGATCACGAGCTGATCAAGGGTATTTACATCCTTGCACGCTGAGGGTATAGTCAGATGTGCGTCTCTGGGATCGGTCCCCAACCATTTCTTTAATTTGTTTATGTGATACATCTGTTGTCTTCGAGGTGTAATTTGCAGACGGTAGGTTGTATTCCCTAGGACTTCTACCACTTTGTAAGGCCCTTGCCATTCAGAAAGGAGTTTTTTTGATGAGGAGGGGAGCAAAACTAAGGCCCAATCTCCTCTGGACAACTTTCTCCATCTCTTGCCCTGGTCATAGTTGTTTTTTTGTCGCTTCTGCCTTTATTCCAAGTGGACATATGCCAGATGCCTTAGATTCCACAGTTTGGATTTCAATTGTGTGTATACTCCAGTGTTCCTCTGTTTTCCTCTTTGACTTCTTGCTCCCATGCTTTCTTTGTCATCTCTAGTAATGAACAGGGTTGACATCCATACAGCAGCTCAAAGGACAAGCAACCCAAACTGCTTTGGACCTGCGCCCGTATGATGTAAAGCGCCAGTGGTAGAAGGCGATCCCATTCCTTGCCCTCGATTGCCAGCATCTTCTTTAGGTTGGTTTTGATAGTTCTATTATACCTCTCCACGAGGCCGTCTGTTTGTGGGTGATAAACCGTGGTCCGGATGTGGTGGAGATCTAGCACCCTGCAAACTTCCTTAATTAAGCATGATACAAAGGGTGTCCCCTGATCCGTAAGGATCTCTCTAGGGAATTCGAACCTTGTAAAGAGTTCCACTAGTCTGTCTGCATTCGCTGAGGAGGTAGGGGCTTTTAGGGGGAAAGCCTTGGGAAACCTGGTGGTATAGTCCACTACCACCAGGGCATACTGGTTTCCCTTCTTGGTCTGGGACAACGGCCCGATTAAGTCCATTCCAACCCTTTCAGAGTCCCCACAATAGGCAGGGGCAGCAAAGGAACTGCTGGTGGTCGTTGTGTATTTTTCCTTTGACACTCCTCACAGGCTTGACGGTATATTTTGATATCTTTGTATATTCCTGGCCAGAAGAAATGGCAGAGAACGTTCTGGGTCATTTTCTCCATTCCTGTGTCCAGCAGTGAGGTGTGAGTGGGAAAAAAATAAGATTTGTTCCCGGAACGATGTTGGTACTAGGAGTTGTTCTGGGTCTTCGGGGTTACCCTGTCGATAAAGCAAATAGTTTTTATGAGAAAATGGGGAAATACCTGGGTAGGGCGTCCTGTCTCGTGTGGGCTGCTTCCCATGCATTGAAAAGGATGAGGTCGTTGGATTGGGCAAACCTAAAGCTTTTGTTTAGCACCCATAGCCCAGGAGTGGTTAAGGCAGAAGGGGTTTGGTTGCGTTCCCTCCCTTTGGTGGGTTTCTTAGATTCCCTTCTAATGGTGTGGGTAAACAGCTGAAGGAAGTCAGGATTATCTGTTCCCAGTATGAGTTCTTCGGGAAGCGCCTCTAGTACCCCAACCCGTACTGTACAAGGAGGACCCTGGGGAGGAATAATGGTAATGCTAGCTAAAGATAAGGTTTAATATCCCCATATACGCATTTGATAAGGACCACAGCATCCAGGAAATTTTGTTGTGCTCTTACCTGGGACTTGTGTATTACGGATTGTTTACATCCTGAGTCTAGCAATGCTTTAACCCTTTTTCCATTCACGTGTGCACTTACATGAAAAGCCGTACCCATCTCAGCGGTGTATAGTATTGACCTTGGAACGTAGCCCACCTCCATGGGTTCGTCACTCGTTTTCCGTTTAGGACACATGCGTTACGATGCGAACCCAGTCACCACCCTCAAAGCACAGGGGCCCGTGGAACGGTGGGATCTCGGTTTTTGCAGTCTTGTGCCAAGGAGGCTGTACCACCGGGCGAGGTTTCCTCTCATGTTTTGTGGATAGGGTCTTGCCCTGCTTGTCGCTCTCCCATGGAGAGGTGCAAGGCTGGGCCTTTGAAAAGTTTGTGGCCATCTCTACAGCTTCTTCTGGGGTGCGGTGGGGATGCTGCCTTAGCCAGCTTTGAGTGCCATATGGTAAAGCCTCCAGGAACTGTTCCAAATATACTTTATTCATAATTTCTTCCTTAGTACTGGAGTGAAGCTTTAACCATTTATCGGCAGCCATCTTGAGGCGAAAATAAAGAGTTTTAGGATTCTCCCTGGATTGTCCATGTTCCTTCCGGAAACGAACACGGTATGCTTCCCTGCCTAACCCGAGGTGATCCAGGATCACATCTTTGATTTCACTGTAGGGGGTATCGCCCGTGGCGTTTGCCACCTGGTATGCTGACTGTGCCTCTCCTATTAGCAGGGGAGCTAGAAAAACGGCCACCTATCCTCCGGCCATCTGCATGCTCTCACAGCACGATCAAAATGAAGTAAAAAAGCATCTGGGTCCTCCCCCAGGACATATTTTTGTAAGGCAATACCGGCATGTCCATGTGGCATACTACGGGGTTCTCTCGGGGTTGATATCTGAGGTGTTCCAAACATTGGTTGCAGTCCTCCCATCAGTGGAGCGAAGGAGCCCTTGAAGACATCTCTATCTGCTTGTGCGGAAGTCATTTGCAGTTCTACGGCCCATTCAAGTTTCTTTCGCCCCTTTACCAGATGCTGTATGAGGGCATCCATCTTTGAGGTACAGATGGATTAGGCAGGGGATCCCACTTCTGACACCAGTTGTTGCATGGGTAAAGGATCGAAACAGACACCAAGTCGGGGCAAAGAGGGTTTTATTGACCGTAACAGAATTTTTCTCCTCGTGGTCAGACTTTCAGGGGAATATCGGGCACTATCGGCTTTGTAAATAGGGCTTCGTTCTCTCGCGGTCTCTCTTCTTTTCTGCTCCCTCCTGGACTGGCGGCGGCTTCCCAAAGGCTCCGGGTCCATGTGGCAGGAAACATAAAGAGAAGAAAGCTGGTGTAAGGCTTCTGTTAAGAAAAGCTCAACGTGCAAGGGAGGGTTGTGATGGGACACCGAGCCACGCGTGATTCACTCCTAGTCGGTTCGGCTTGGTGAAGTGCTCAAGTGAACGTGCCCCGTTAAACATCAAAATAAAAGAAAACAATAAGTAAAGAGGACGCGGCTTCCAGAGCTACGGGAGTATACTATCCCGCCTCCCCATCCAGCCCGTGAAGCATTTCAGTACCTGCAGAAGCCACGCTCCTCCAGGAGCGTGGCTGGGTGGCTCGCGGGGTCATTGGCCTCCTGGCTCCACCGGAGTTCCTGATGTCACGGCCTCTGCGTCTTCTTCCTTCCTGTCAGGTCCAAGTTCTCCGTACATCACTGGCTTCTCTTCCTCCATTGCGTCTTACTCCATGGTGTTACACCACACACACTTCTGAGATTCCCTCTTGCTTAAGGCCCCATAGCAGGTGGTGTCAAGGGGCGGAGTCACGTCCTTCGGGATTCCCCATTAGCAGATGCCTTCCTCCAGCGAGTCGTCTAAGCAGAAGGAGCTTTCTGGAATAAACAAGAGCTGCAGAGGGGGATTTAGCAACCCACCATTCAACATTGACCTCGCATTTCTCTTTGGGCGGACCCACAATGTCACAGTGAGATTTATGGCCTCTTTCCTATCTCCGCTCTGTGCCCAATGATTGTTGCCTCCAGTGTCCGCTGCGTTATGTCTCGGATTCTCTAGACCGGCTGGTCAGGGCACGCTAGAGACCACCTCGGTAATGAGACACTTGGCACTCAACGCCAGGATTCATACACGCATGGTTGAGGGTTTGAAAGCGCAGGTAACTCGCTGTGGCAGGACCAGGGTCCACGTGTGTCTCTAGCCGCGACAAACTGCCACGCCTAAGTCCGTGCCTCTCACTTGTGGAAGAAGCAGTGTGTTACTATTTGCTGCTGTGGGGAGGCACCGTACACTATGGGATCACGCGATATTCTTCTGCAAATAGCTCCCAATATGCAGTGTCACAAGCTCACTGTCAGCACTCCCGCTGTCGCCCAACGGCCAACATGGTTTGCGCTATGCCTCCCGCTACTCGTCGGCCAAATCTGCCTGGCGCAGTGGCTCACTCCTCACTCTGTGTCCCAAAATTGCCGCTTCCAGTACCAGCCACGTATTCTCACCACTTCTTCAAGCCAACCGGTGAGAGCGCGCTATAGACCACCCCAGTGGCAAAATCGCACCTCTCTCCCTTAAGATCCTACCACACAGGGCTGAAGGTTTTAATGTGAAGGCAGTTGTCTGTGGCCTGGCCAGGTCCCCAGTGTGCCTGCTATGCCGCTGCCCGAGGCCACCGCAGGAGGCCACTCAGGAGGGCGGCCCTCTAGTACCATCGGGCGCTCCACACCCCTCTCCATTTTCCCCTAGGGGCAGGAACTCTCGCGTAGTCACCACCTGGGCGCGGGCAGGGCCGCGTCATGTCCGGTGGGTGGGGTGAGGGGGGTATTTATGCCCCTCCTCACCATGCTGGCGACCTCTTTGCTCGCCCGGACACGCGCGGCCGCTGCCTCGCGGGGACATGCCATCTGTTGGACGTGTCCATGCAACGGGTGCCGCCGAGATCACCAGGAGTAGTGTGCGCAGTGAGTTGGCCCCACTCCCCATCCCCATCATTGGGCAGTCCCCAGGCCGAGGGCCTTACTCGGCCATTGCCGAGGTTGTTGTCCGTCTAAGGGCGAGGTGGCGTTTGGGCAACTCCCGGTTCGCCCTTACCATTAGTTTGGTCTGGGGCAACTCAGACTTGCAGGGCGGCCCTGGGCATCACCCGGCTTCGTGCCGGCCCGGGGTGCGCTGGGGCGAACGAGGGCTAGTCTCCCAATTTTGAGGAACGGGGGGCTGAGCGCAACAGTTGCTGTGCCTTCCCCATCTGAGGTAGCTTGCCAGTAGGGACACCCCCCTTTCTTTCTGCTCCCACGGTGGTTAGTCAACAAGCCCCAAGTAGCGCTAGCAGCCGGCGCGATCAGAAAGGCCTGTGCAGCGCATGGGGGGCGTCTGCTAGCGGGAGCCGAGGGCTAATAAGGTATCGATAATTGAAGCGGCCTTACTGGTATGGCGGGGGATGGGAGGCCTCAGCACTGCGTGCGACATCCCCCTGCCCCCTGCTAGCATCGTTCTGGTTGGGCCTCTGGCGCGAATTAGGCGGCCGTCGGCAGGCCCCACGTAGCGAGGGGTAAGGCTCACGGAAGGTGTGATCCTCACCTCTCCTAGGCGCAGCCAGCAACGGTGGCCTGCTATGGCTGCTCCGCACAAGCCGTCTCTCGCGGTCCGCCTCCTGTCCCCGGTACCCAGTTGCACTGGGGGCTGAAGATCCTGAAGAACCCAAATCTTCATTGTCAGGGGTCTCACGAATACTTGATAACAAAGAAGTTGGCACAGAAGCTGAAATATGAAAAGACATCTTTATTAAACTTAAATAAGTGAGACTACGTCACACAGAAGCCTTAGCAACTGAATGAGGCAGTCTGAGGAGTACAGAAAACAGAGGCCTTATATATGCTTAGGGTTACAAACTCAGCATAAAAGTAAGGGGCAGTCCTAGCTTTTGAAAGCATGCAAAATACCTAATATGGGCATACAAGATCTGCCAAATATTAGCGAATAGGAAAACATTCAAAACAAGGCATCATGTAACCAGAACATCCCCCTTGAGCCGTGCTTTTGCCCAACCCGATAAGTCAATCAATTACACCACCTATAGTTCAATCAGTAATGGCAGGACATGTCTGTATGCTTCAAAAGAAAGGTTGTGTAATAGGAAAACACAGGGAGAGAATAGCGAAGGCCAAACGATAAGATACAACAAGAGAAGAATACTAAAGGCTAACAGATAGTTGATACAGGGATTAGGTAGTCCAGACAAGAATTAGTTAGGCCAGCTGGTGTCTGAGATGCGTTTCAAAACAAGGACAGAGGGGGTTTTCAACACGTTGCAGTCCAAAAGGGCAGAGACACTTCGTGAATCATGCAGCCTGTGTAAAGGCAACGCAAAATGGAGTTGAATGTAAAATGGAGTAAAAAATAAAGACCCTCAGTCCGGCTCCACAACGCAATACAGGTAATCTTGGCCCACTGGGGACTGAGAAGAGCTGCTCCTCTGGAGGGGCTCGGAGACTGTGCTGGGGGTCCGTGTGCCCCTGCCAGCGGGCAGGTATGACGAGACTTCTCGATTCTGTTGCTCCAGCAGCTTAATTACTCAGCGAGCTGCGGGCGCCTAGTATTTTATTCGTCAGTGCAGAGCCTGCCAATGAGCTAACAAAAAAAAAAAAAGTACGTGACTATTACCACAGCCAGCAGCCTCTGCCGAGACTGTGGTTCATCTGGAAAGGGAAATTCTAATGAGCGGCTTCCTTAGAATGGGTCCCTTTAAACACACTATGGAATGGGAGCTGCCCCCTTTACCCCGTTCTTTCCTGCAGTGAAACAAATCAGCAGCCCGAGCCAAAGACCCGGTCACGGGTTGTTGTAGCTGCAGACGTGATGCGGTTATCCTTTACTGTAATCCCGTGGAGCACGTGGAATAAATATTGCTGATGAGGGCGGAGAGCGCACCGGCCTCTTAGGTTGTCAAATAATGAGTAGTTATAATTTCACGGGTCATTCAAGAGGTGTGCATTTCTCTTGTGAGGGACTGTCTGGGAAAACCCACGTGACCCAACTATCGAGTGATTAAAGATGGAATGCCGCAATAATAAGACAGCTACAATACTCGGCTGCCCCCCCCTTTCCTTGCAGCCTTAAGAGGATAAACTTGCATCGTGAGATTGCAGTGTTTATCGGTCCGTGCTTTGGTGTTGGGATGGTTCGGTGTTTTGTGCCTCGGGGGGCGGTTATTCACCCACCACCACCCTCTGAGCGCAATCGCTCGAACGCGGGTAATGTGAGGCCTCAATCCATCTAGGAAAGGGGGGGCACTAATGGCAGAGAACAGGCTTGGCCTCAGAGTGTACCGGCAGGCTTGGAGCAATACCGTGGAGGTACGGCCGCCTGCACGTCGTGGGGTCGTAGCCTGACCGAAAGATGAGCCCAACCCCACAGGGGAGGGCCGCGGCTTGGAAGATTAGCTGTAAGCTGATCACCAGTAAGAAACGCAATGACGGGAGTTCATATGATATGGTACTGGACACACTCGTGCCTCCACAGCCGGTATATTAGTGTAGAGGGAATCAGGTACAAAGGGGGGTAAGCACTGGCAGGTTTTCATATGTGGAAGTGCGGAAGGACGAAGGGGTAGTATACCACACTGGGCCCCAGTTTTCAACTACTGTCCCTCCAGGGCATAGCTCAGCCTGCGCTCATTGAAATAAATCTTGCCTGCGCCTGAAGACGCAATGACCGGGGGAGCGCAAGAGGGTAGATTTTAAGAATGCGTGAGCAGAAATTGGACTGGTGTTCACGTTAAGGGGGCCACATCCGCCTTTCGTTGCCGTCTGCCTGCTCCCCGACTACGGGGTCGAAGCTGGGCGAGGCGGCCTGCTTAGGTGCAGTCCGCTGTCGGTGGGGGCCGTGTGTTGGAGTCCCAAAGCTGAGTGTGACACGGTGGGTCTAGGGAGGCCTGGCATTGCGTTGCAAGGAGCTCTCGGCTCAGTGCAGTGTTCGCGTGATCTCCAGTGTTGAGGTTGGTGGGTTCGATCCTATCCACCGCTCAGCACGATATCCCAGTGAGGGGGTGGACACCCAAGCAACGCCAGCATAGGGGTAGGCGACATGGACAGGGAAAGAAAGTTTAAGGGTCCATGGCACTTAGGGCGTGGAGGAGAGACGGTTCATCGGGTAGCGGAGGTTTTCCCCGTAGCATCTGATGGGTTTTGTGAGACATCAAGCATAGAAGCAAAGACGACCCGTACCTTTCGCACTCTCCCCGGCAGCTCCGCTGTGCGTTGCCTGCCAGCCCCTGCATGCGGGGTTCGATTACATCCTGTTGCTGGTGTCTGTGCTGCGTTGTGCCTTATGCGCTTCACCTTGCTGTTCCGCCACTTATCCATGTTTGCCGGCCTGGAGCAACGGGTCCAGTATGTGACTCACATCCGTAGCCCACCCCAGGCGCGCCGGTGGTGCTGCACTGCAGCTCCACGCTCTACGCAACGTTACCGGTCCGGAAAACTGGGAGGGGGAACAATGCAAAGTCGTGCCCTTGCTGGCCCGCGAGCAGAATGGGCGGCGGTAATATTTGGATTACTGCTGCCGCCCTACGCCGCATTGAGCGCGCCCTCCCAATGCAAACGCCCCAAAACCCCTCATCCCCCGTGTAGTGTCTTGGTATAAAGAATGACAGACACTATATGTATGTAACATGGAGCTTAATTTGCCACCTCTTATCTCGTCCTGGTCCCTACTCTAACTGCCTCTTTCCTGACCTGACTCCTCCTCTTCCTCCAGCCCCATAACTCCACCCACACCCAACTACTAGACTGCTCATAATATTACATCTCCCCCTTTGTTAACAAAAGAACAAAACTGACTTGATTAGAGTTCTTCAATAAGTCTCTGGGACCTTTGAAGGTTCCTTCGAGGTCGGAGACTCATGCCTTCACCTTCAGACGCAGATCCAATCTGAGTGTCAAGTCTACTTAGCGTCCAACATATTCATAGTCCCTCGATCAGCCACACGAGTCCACGGGCCGTTCATTTGAACTATGGAGACGCATCTCCGTTTCCGTTGTGTGGCTTTCTGTCGCCTTGACGAGAGCATCCGCTACTACAAAAGTGCATCTCTGCAACTGCACACCGTCTCGTGTGATCTGCGTGTGCTCAGATTCGTGGTGGTTTTCAATCAGCTTCGGCGTGATCCACTCACCTTCAGTGTCTGAGGTGACTGTGAAGGGCTCAGCTTGATATCGGTAGTCTGTCTTCCTTTGCGACTCTTGTTCGATTGACGCTCGATCTCTTTTCTGAGGGGATGTTGTTCTGGTTCTCTTCCGAGCACCCTCATGTACTTTTACTTCTTTTTGTTTTGTCCGGTTGAAGGCAACACTGTCCTCCTGTTCAGAGTCCTGGATACCAGACGATAAGGTACTATCTGAAGAGATCATCTTGGTATGGCTTGGGGACTTATTTGCTCTCTCTGGTTGTCTCATCCACTTGTCCGGTTGAAGGCAACACTGTCCTCCTGTTCAGAGTCCTGGATACCAGACGATAAGGTACTATCTGAAGAGATCATCTTGGTATGGCTTGGGGACTTATTTGCTGTCTCTGGTTGTCTCATCCACTCCTGCTCGCGTTTGGGACTGGTGAACCCTGGGACCATCTGGGTATGTGTATGTTTCTCCCTCATCCGCTGATGACCTGTCTCTATTGACGCGTCTGGCTTCCCTTGCAGATCGACTGGCTGGTCCTTTTCCATCTGGTGAATAATGTCCACTATATCTGTTTTCCTTTTGTAGGCCCTTTGAGTCAGCCTCGCTGACCCCATCAGGGGTGACGGTGCATTATTTATGTCTTGCTCTACCTGTGACTGACATGACAGGTTGTCTTGTGAAGTGATTGCGTATTCAGAGACATTGGTGTGAGACATGTCGCTCTTGATGGGAAGAATGTCCCTTGGTTCTATGGTGTGTTTGGGTGGTTGACGCCATGGCCGTTGTCGGGACCATGACTCGGTCGACTCGAGGGATCGAGCAGACATGCTGTCTGAGTCGGAGGAGTCTTTTGTTGCTTTCCTTTGAGAACGTTCCTTTGAGTGTGTCCTGAATGGTAAGTTTCTGAAATAGGTAGACCGTGACGGGCTGCTCCTAGAGTCGGGAGTTTCTTTGTGATCTTTCTACAGGTACCTTTCTTGAAGTGGCTTCGGCGTCATCTCACTGGAGAGGTTGTTTGATAACCACATGTTTATGTCTTGTGTTTGATCCCAGGGTGCTTCATATTTGCCTCTCTCACATGATGGTAATGACCTCCTCTCAGTTTCCTCGTTATCTTGGATGTCATGGATGCATTTGTCTTCCCCTTTTTGGTGTCTGAGTGAATCAGTCCATCTTATGCGGTTGGCTTCTTCTTTCCGCTTGCTTTGTGCCCTGACATATGTGCTATGGGTGTGATGTGTTCTACTGCTTGATGCTTCTTCGGACGCATCTACAGAGTTTGGCGAATAGCGGGATGCTCGGGGGTGCTCGTGTGCCGATTTCTGGTGTTGACATGATTGTTCCCATCTTCTGTGTTTTTTGTTTCTTGCCCGCTTGTTGGGCAGACTGCCATCTTGTCCCTTGCTCATTGCACCATCAGGATTCAAGCAAGCCGGGCCGAAGACGGCTGTAATGCCAGAAACCGGTCCCCGGAAGCTTGTTTCCTTCCCAGTGTAAGAATTGGCTTTTGTAGTTTGGTTTGCCCTGTTCCCATCATGCACTGGGACAGGAACAGACTAATTTGCATACAGCCAGGTTCTGAAACTGGGATGGTGCAATGAGCTAAAAAACGGTGTTGGATCTAGCCCTGATCTTTTGACTGGGTGAGAGTATTCTGCTTAATTCAGAGACTCTGTCCCTCACCACCCCTTGTTGTAAATATTTTTGTCCACCCTAAGCGTGGAAGGGTATACTCAGACATGAGTCCCTTGCTCATTGCACCATCAGGATTCAAGCAAGCCGGGCCGAAGACGGCTGTAATGCCAGAAACCGGTCCCCGGAAGCTTGTTTCCTTCCCAGTGTAAGAATTGGCTTTTGTAGTTTGGTTTGCCCTGTTCCCATCATGCACTGGGACAGGAACAGACTAATTTGCATACAGCCAGGTTCTGAAACTGGGATGGTGCAATGAGCTAAAAAACGGTGTTGGATCTAGCCCTGATCTTTTGACTGGGTGAGAGTATTCTGCTTAATTCAGAGACTCTGTCCCTCACCACCCCTTGTTGTAAATATTTTTGTCCACCCTAAGCGTGGAAGGGTATACTCAGACATGAGTCCCTTGCTCATTGCACCATCAGGATTCAAGCAAGCCGGGCCGAAGACGGCTGTAATGCCAGAAACCGGTCCCCGGAAGCTTGTTTCCTTCCCAGTGTAAGAATTGGCTTTTGTAGTTTGGTTTGCCCTGTTCCCATCATGCACTGGGACAGGAACAGACTAATTTGCATACAGCCAGGTTCTGAAACTGGGATGGTGCAATGAGCTAAAAAACGGTGTTGGATCTAGCCCTGATCTTTTGACTGGGTGAGAGTATTCTGCTTAATTCAGAGACTCTGTCCCTCACCACCCCTTGTTGTAAATATCTTGTCCATGGGTGCGATCTGTCCCACTTGATGCTTCATCCTTTTCAGAATAGTTTGTGCCATGCTTTGAATGACTCCTTGAGGTTGTGTCAGTGAGACTATCACAATCCTGGATTGTCCCGGTCTTTTGTATGGTTGACTGGGAGTATTCTATGTCCCTTTGTCTCTCCCGCTGTCTTATCTCTGGTTTGCCTTCACCCCCCCTCTTTTTGGTTGTGTTTGTTTCTTGGGTTTTGTTCCCAGACATGAGGGGTGTCTCTTTCCTGGTATCTTTGTGTCTTGCATTCGGGTGCAATTCTTTTGATGTGTCTCTTGCTTTGACCAGCACTCCAACTTCGGCCTTTCTGATGATTTCCTTTAGCGACCAATGCCCTCGAAGGATCTTGCGCTTTGTGCTGGAACTTGAACAGCCTTCGATTATCCGGAGCCGAACTGCTTCCTCGTTTGTAAATGCATTGAAATGGCAGCATGGTACCAAACTCTGCAACCGGGTGATGAATGTTGGCAATGGTTCTCCTGGTTCCTGCCGTGCTGTGGTGAAGGCGATGCGAGCATGATTCACATCAACCTGTGCGTGGTAATGAGCACGTAGCTTGTCTTGGAGTCTTTCGTAGGTCTCTGTGTCCTTTTCAGGAAATGTTCTGATTAAGCGTCGGCCCTCATGACCTACCAGCTGGAGGAGTAGTATCAGACATTTTCTATCTCTTCGCTCACCAATTGCTTCAAGAAAATCGTCCAGTGATTCCAGCCACCGGTTCCATTTGAGACCCAAACTCCGAGTGTCAGTCTGTGTCACTGGGGGCGGCACTTCAATGCAGGGATTGGACCGTTGTGTTACTTCTCCCACCGCCATGAGAGAGGAAGATTCTGATCTATTACAGGCACAGGACTGTTCACTTTGCTTCCCCTCTTCTCTGCTGACTCTCTTCAGCCGAGATTCTTGGTCTGGTCGTTTGCTTTAAGGTTGGTAAGCCTCGCAACTATCTCAGTATGCGCCAGTGAGTGAAACTTGGATTTCTTGAGTTCAGAATGGCCACCACTCAGCTACACTATGCATAACTCGTGGATCCCTTTCCGTAGAGTCGCATGCTAGCTGCAGGTGGTTGATGGCTCTTCCGCGATGATGCCTGGCACATTTGACATATCGTTCGTTCATGCGTCTCTTCTGGACTAGTACAGGTCCTTCAATCGCTTCGTTGATGAGAGAAGGCTTCCTCGACATTCATCTACTCATACTTCTGGATCATTTTTTTTATTAGCCTCTGTTACTTTTGAATTGTTTGTCTTCACGTGGTGCTGAAAGTTTACTTTGGCACTTGCCTTTGCTTGTGTTGGTCGCATTCGAGGTTTGTGCGGGCTTGTGCTTGTTTTCAGTGCATCCCTTGCGCTTGCCAGTGTTTGCTGTGTTCATTGGCCCTTTGCTCCTTTCACTTCATGTTTCTTGTACTCGTGCTTGTTTACATTCAGTGCGATCTTCGCTTGTTTCTGGTACTGCCTTCTGCAGGACTGCCCTCTCTGGGTCTTCTGCAGTTCTGCCCTCTTCGGGGTCTTCAGCAATTCTGCATTCTTCTGGGTCTTCTGCAGTTCTGCCCTCTTTGGGTTCTTCTGTAGGACTGCCCTCTTCGGGTCCTCTGCAATTCTGCACTCTTCGGTTTGTGCTCAATGTTGTCTTTATCTGTCTCTTGCGTTAGCTTGTGCTTGGTCTCTTGCACCTCTTGCATTTGCTTATGTTTGTTTCATCACACTTCTTATAACAGCCAGTGCTTGTTTTCTTGCACCACTTCTATTTGCATGTGCTTGTCTGTGTTGACTCTGGTATTCACTTGTGCTTGTTTACTTGTTTGATTCACTTCTTGCATTTGTCAATGCTTGTTTTGCATCCACCATTGCTTGTTTGCTTGTCTCCGCCAATGTTTGTTTGGTCTTTGCCAACACTTGTTCACTTGCTGCTTGCTTTTGCCACTGCTTGTTCTGCATTTACCACTGCTTGTTTGCTTATCTCTTGTCTTCACCAATGCTTGTTTGGTCTTCGCCAATGCTTGTTTGGTCTTTGCCAATGCTTGTTCGCTTGCTGCTTGCTTTTGCCAATGCTTGGTTTGCATTTACCAATGCTTGTTTGCTTGTCTATTGTCTTCACCAATGTTTGTTTGGTCTTTGCCAATGCTTGTTTGATCTTTGCCAATGCTTGTTCGTTTTCTGCTTGCTTTTGCCAATGCTTGTTTTGCATGTACCAACGTTTGTTCGTTTGCTTCTGGCCTTCGCCAATGCTTGTTTGGTCGTTGCCAATGCTTGTTTGTTTGCGTCTTGCTTTGGCCAATGCTTGTTTTGCATCTATCAATGCTTGTTTGCTTGCCTGTTGCTTTTGCCAGTGCTTGTTTTCCATGTATCAATGCTTATTTCTTAATGTTTGACACTGCCTTACCTTAAAATGGCCGCTTGAAATCCTCACATAGGGGATGTCCTGATAGCTGCCTGACTCCAAGATGGCCACCATCAATGAACTCTCAGCTCACATGAGACTTCATCTCCATTCATTCTCTCAAGGCTGATTCTTTCCCAGGACTCACCGGCAGCCAGTCTCGGAGGCGGTGGGGCTTCTTTACGGCCTCTCACTTTCCTGCGTCGCTGCAGCATCCAGGTAAGATCGGGGTGGGCTCCCGACTTACTTTCTTCAGTCGCGCTCTCGCTCGGCGGCCTGCGTGCCAAGTCTCATGCATCCGGGGTGAGCTCTCGATTTTAGGCGCCAAGTAGCGCTCGGCTTCAGGGAACCTTCACGAGGCTTTGACAGTGCCTCAGACGCCTCCCGGTCACCGGAGCAGCAGGCAGGATCGGGGTAGGCTCCCGATTTCTTCTTATCGAGTGCGTGCCGTTTTACACGCATCGGGGGTGAGCACCCTTTTTGGCGCGCACCGGCATTTTACTTCAGACGCTCTCAGTGCTCAATGACGCTTCTCCCTCGGGGCTCTATGCGACCATCCGATCGCGGAGCAGGGGCGAATACCGCTGGCCTCTTGGTCTGGGCGGCGGCCTCAATGCAGACACACGTGTCTTCAGCAGCGTTTTCTCTTTCTGCGCTGCAAGGGACGGGACGCTTCTTCGTGGGGTTCTAGGGAAGGCACTATCCCACCCTCGTCGCCAGCTGTAGTGTCTTGGTATAAAGAATGACAGACACTATATGTATGTAATATGGAGCTTTATTAGCTACCTCTTATCTCGTCCTGGTCCCTACTCGAACTGCCTCTTTCCTGACCTGACTCCTCCTCTTCCTCCAGCCCCATAACTCCACCCACACCCAACTACTAGACTGCTCACAATATTACATCCCGCTCGGCATATGGTTGGAATTGGCGGGAACCGGCGGCATGCAGATATGCATCCAATGCCACAATAGGCTTCAAGCAATAAACCAAAGTGACAACTCAGCAGTCAATAAGCATGTCATGAAGTGTGTCCTTCAGCCACAGCGAAGGGTGAGGGATCTGAGTGCAGTCTCTAAGGTGTGCAAGTGAAGGTGCCTCTATGTTCAGAAATGGAAGGCATGGGCTACACTTGAGTGGGACCCACCGGAGGCCCTAGCAAGTGTGAGACAAGATGAGCTGAACAGTGAGGATCTATGCCCTTGGTGGGGTGAGCACATGTAGACTTTAGTGAAACTATCTGTGCCTGTATAAGCTTAACAAAGGAATGTTTTCTTTTAAAGCTGAGACTTTACTCTTTCCATTCTTCAAAGTGTACAAGTGTGTAGTTCACCTCCTAGCATGCAATCATAAATGTTGCCATTTCTAAGCCATGTGCAAGTTAGTTATTGTTTTAATTTCACAAATGTGCTTGTCTTCAACACGTGTAGCAACAAAGACACTGCATGACAGAAGCACTGAAGACAAGGAAAAGAGCAGGAAAGAGCCAATTCTGTTCGAGCACATAAAAAACTAAGCAGATGAAACAAAAAGAAAAAGCCTTGTATGAGGCAGAGAGATTTTCTTTTGCGTTCGCCTATCTCTTTGACTTCCATTCCTCCCCTGGGGGTACACCACAGGATGAGTATATGACGAGGGCTACATTACATCCATGGAAGCAATGACAGAATGGGGGGAACTATGCAGCACCTACTAACGGATTGGGATCATCATTGCAAGCTACCTTCATGGTTGACTGACGTTAGATTGGCAGGAAGCTGTATCTGGCAGTATAGTACACACAGGCCTCCAATTAGAAGGAGCAGGTAACATTCCACTGCTAGGGTAGTATACAATTAGCAGTTTGAACCCACAAAGATTAGAAATCTCTTGGTACCGCACATCTCTTGGTACCGCACATGGTCATCACTGAACATCCAAAGTTGTACTTACCAAAGCAAGGGGGTAGCTATCATGTTATGGCCAAGCTAGCCGGACATTTCCACCGTCGTCCACCATCGGGAGCTCCTGGGAGTGAAACAGTGGGGGGGGGGGGGTGTTTGCTATGCAAGCAGAGGACAGGAGTTGGCACAGGGAGGCTGCAGCACAAGGAGCAAAGGCTACAAGTTATGGGACATCGGGCATTCCCAGATTTGGTAAGGGCAGGCTACTACTTGTATGGTCCGTCCACTCCAGTAGCTTTGCTACACACAGGCCTTCTTCCTGGACACGTCAGCTGGAGGCTGGCCCTGGGACACTCACACTCCTTCCTGTGTCATTGAGAGGGCTCCTCTAGCAAGAGTTCAGGGGGATCTCCCAGATGAAGGCCGAGTTCAGTATCCTCTGCTATCGCCTGCATTGTGGGAGGGTCCCTGTTTGATTCAGGCAGCATGCCAAGTCAGGGTGGGGCTGCTTCTTTTCAGCTTATTCCCGTTCTGCCTATTTCTCACAGCTGAGGGTGAGTTACTGAACAGCACACACTTATAATATAGAACTGTGCCATGTACGCATGCTAATGAATTGTAGGGGACGCAGAGCATGCTGACCACCCTCAGAGCATTGGTTCCCAATGAATCATGGATCATAAAAACACTAGCGTAGCATAATCCTTCACCACTTTGGGAGATATGAACAAAATGAGATAGGAACGTTTCAATCTTATACTAACAACATAAAGTGTGAGGCTATGGAGCACATGCCAATGGTAGAAAGAGATGCTTTGAACCGCGTTCAGACTCTAATATACTGTGGCTCATTGGTTAATTGGAAGGATTGCAAAAGGGTAAGAAGCTTGGAAAACGAACCGTGTGCAACACAGCGTACAGGAGCTGTGCACAGTTCATGAAGAAGCTATATAAAACATGTGTACTGGGAAAAGACTTTGACAAACTCTCTGTCGGACCATGCGGTTTTGGCAGAGCTGCTTGTTCTCTTGGTGCACCTCACCACTCCCTATGTGAATTGTCCATTGCACAAGTGATCTTAGAAGCTGAAAAAGCCAGTGCTGAGAATTAGAAACGCACAGGGCAGCCATGACACAACCATCAATTATCTTGATTACTTAGCAATAAAATTCATTACTCTTGGTTCCACCCTTAATCATACCAACTTTTATAATGAGGTAATCCCACCTCCGAGACTGGAGGAAACATCACAATAAGTTCATGGCCTTTATTGGGAGCAGACTACCACTAGGTCGTTTGATTAAATCTTATAATATATAACTTTGAAAGAAGTGGTTAAGTGCCTTATTAAAGGGTGAATGGTTGGGTGAATTCAGTAAGTTTTGTGGAGTACAGCTCCAAAGAGCTGACCTTGTACTGAGAAAATCCTGCCACTGGAATGTAAATAAAATCCGGGGAATGCAAAATTCAAATAGCTGGAATGCTGGCAGTGTCAGGCCCCTCCTACGATTGAAAGGGTGTAATAAGCATGTCACAGAATCTTCCTAATTTACCGCAACCCCCACCATGCCTGAATAACACAAATGGTGTTATGGGGAGTAAAATAGCAAGACATAACTTAGGGGGTGACTGGCTTAAGGCGAGTGAATAACCTATAAGTTTCACAGTTACTGTCAGGTGAAAGTGTCCAGCAAACCATGCAGGGGTTTTATTCATAGGCACAGTATTATTAATTTACCATCGCCGCGGGGAATAGCGCACTAACAGGCATTTACGCACAGGGCAGCTTGCAGCAATGAGCAGTGCCATGCTTTAAGGGCGCAAAGTTTTAAATACGGTGCCAGCCAACTTGGCCTCTTTCGGGCAAGCAACCTTCGGGGGAAGGAAGCAAGGCGGGCTTGATATTTTCCCTCTCTTCCCCGTTGGCAGGAGTCTTAGGTTTTGCACGTCAGCTAGACAGTATTCACTCCCAGCCTCTCCAAGCCGAGGATTCAAGGTCACCCGTGCCTCACAGACATGGCCCAGTACCAAGCCTCTGGGTCTTCAGCACCGTGAATCCTGAATTCACCGGAACAAGAGGCGGGCCCGTGTTCATTTCCCACAGTCAAACATATTACCAGACGTCAAGAGGGATGTGGGCTAGTAGACAATGCCCCCTCCCCCCCTCCCAATGGAGGGATATATACCTCGGTGGGAGGGTCTGCACCCCACGGGGGAACCTTGGATCCTAAGTGGAGTTACGCCCGAGTGGGAATCTGGTGCTTTTCAAGGTCCTCATGACCATGGTGGCTTACCGTGGCACGCCAAACGGACGGCGCAAGGTCTTTTGTTGCGGCCGTCTCTAGAAATGGGGTCCCAATGGTGTCTAACACAAAAAACGATGTAATCGAGCAGGTGGCTCGTGCAGGGTGCTACCAGAACTTATCTCAGCTGGGCAGGTCAGACCCCTACCCCAGGGCTGCTCAGTACAGGCGATGCCCCCCAATCCCCCCCAGTCGTGTTATGCTAGGGAGCGGACTTAGTCCGCAACAATAGGCACCACCATGTCAGGCAGCGGACTCAGCATAGTCAGACATTGTGTGTTCCAAAGGTCACTGGGATCGAATTGGGGTTTTCTGCCCATGTGGCAGGGGGCCGGTATAGGAAAGTTGCAGAGAGCTGTTTGGTGAGGGGCCCTGTCGGCGACGGTGGCCGCCGCCAGAGCTGCGGCGGATGTTACAGGGCGATCTGGAAGCATATGGGTACAGAAGGGTACCTCTGCACGGCACATAGGGGTGCCAGAGCCAGAGCCCAGGAGCCTCATGGGAGGTGCCTGGAAACCGTGTCGGCGCCCCGTGTGTCCTTCGGGCGGTTGTGGGCCTGAACAACCCGGGGCTTCCCTTGCTACGCTCCGCCCTGCAAGGGGCGTGAGTAATAAGTGTCACGTGATCCGGGAGGAGGATCACCAGAAAGGGCAGCACAGATGGGGTTCGCCCCAGTGCTGCTTGGCTCATCAGGCGGGCAGGTGGCGAGAATGCTGCCTGCCCTTGGATCGCCCGTAAGATAACCCGCCATATTAAATAACGTTGTATGTAATAAACCTGCAGTAGTTTTTTCCCATAACAAACTTGTGTGGTGTGTATTTATTTGCATGTAGGCTGTGTGCTTGGGGGTGGGGAGTGTCGCCATGATGGTACTATGCGGCTGCCCGAGGCCCCAATGGCAAAATCGCACCTCTCTCCCTTAGGATCCCACCACACAGGGCTGAAGGTGTTAATGTGAAGGCAGTTGTCTGTGGCCTGGCCAGGTCCCCCGTATGCCTGCTAAAATGGCGGCCTTACCTCCCGGTCTCGCTGGGCGCAGTGGTATGCTATTTGCTGCAATGTCAAGGTACCTAATGCTGTGGGAGCGCAAAATATGCTGCTGTGCAGCGCTCCCAGTGTCCAGCAGTGCCGGTTCTCCGTCAGCTCTCACTCGAACGGCTACCGGCTACCGGGACTCGCGCTATTCCTCCTACCGGCAACTGGATGATTCTTCCCGGTGCAACATCTTTTCCACTGGCTGTCTCCAGCTGCGGAGTCGGTGTAGCGCTCCCATCGCTCCACTGCCCCTTAATCGCTCACCACGGGTGAATGGAGCAGTACAATGTCTTGGAGGCCACCCCCGCAGCTGTTCTCCCCGCATCTCCGCCTTCACGAGGGCCAGGCCTGTGATATCCTGCTCGACCACTGACTTTCCTGGTTTCTGTCGCCGCCTCTCATCTACAGGGGTCTGGCTCAGCTCAGTACTCGGCACAAGGTTTCTCCAGTCGCCGCTTCCCGCAAGTCTGCTCCCACCGCATTAGACTCTCACCGCATATATCAGCAACAGCTCTGGTGGTCATTTATATGCTTTTATTTCCTTTTATTCATTGCCGGATAGGGAATATGAATGTTTGTACGTCTGGCTCGGCAAGAGCCTTACTGGTGTGCGGCCATCTCTGTTGCGCGCCAACTAGCGCTCCTGCAAATGCTAACTTTACATAGAGCAATACATGCGAAAAGATTATGGGGCATATTATCAAGGACAGGCGATACATTATCGCCTCTTTTATCGGCAGGAAACTGCAGATAAAGCGGCGATAATGGCCTTGATAATATGCTCTATGAATTCCAATCGAAGCCCATGTTAGATGTGAACACATCTAACATGGGCTGGGATTGTCTTATCCACTCTGAACAAATGCAGAGAGGCGGGGTTTGCCTCTTGCCAGAATATCAAGATTTTTGCATTATCGCATTTCACATTCCTCTCAACTTTCAGTGCTGCAACTAGTCACGGAGGGCCTGATTCACAAAAGTAAACCTTACGTATTTTGTTGTGTAGACTTACACTTTTTCAGTGTTCACAAAACTGCACTTTAATAGTAAGTTTATTAGTGTAGAGACTCCACATTCGTGTGGAGAACTCCGCACAAGGCCTGTCCAAGTGCACCAGCACAGGGAGAGAGCAGAACTGCACCACTTCTAAGTATATATGGCACAGTTCTGATCTCTCTTATTCACGCAATGCAGCTACTTTACTTGCTGTGCTGAATTGTATGAACTCTTTGTATATCTGTCCCTGTTTCTCACAGCCTACAAATGTAATTCATTCCTGTAGGAGAAACAGATAATGGATTGATCGGCAGATAGATGGGTGGATAGATGTAGAGATTGCTTAATGGTTGAGTGGATGGAAAAAAGGATAGACAAGTGGAAGGCTGTAGAGATGGTGAAATGAGTAATTGGACAGGGAGATGGGCGGCGGAGTGAAAGGACAGAGAGAGATAGATGATCGACTGAAGGACAGATGGATGGAGAAATGAACAGATGGATGATGGATGGATGAGTTAATGGGTGGAGAGATGGATAGGCGAGTGAGTGGATCACAAATGTATGCCTGAAAAGATGAATTGATGCAGAGATGGATGGAGAAGGGAATGCAAGAATATGTGGAAGGAGGAGTGCATGGATGAGAGATGGACGAAGGAGTGAATGGATGAAGAGATAGAGGGATGAATGGATCAAGAGATTGTAGGACCAGTTAGTGGATGAAGAAGTGGATAGATGGGTGAAAAGATGGAGAGCAGGCTGGGTCAGTGAATGGATGAGAGATAGGTGACTGGTTGAAGAGATGGGTGGAAGACTGAATGTATGGAGAGGCATAGAGAGAAGTTAATGCATGGTATTGGATTTAAGGAGAGAATAGATGCAGCGATAGATGGGTTGATCAATGGGCTGGTGAGTGTGTGGACAGGTGGATAGATGAGTGAATGAAAAAAGAGATAAATGGATGGCTGAATGGATAGAGATATGGGTGGTGGAGCAAATGGATAGAGAGATGGATTGATGAGTGTATGAATAGACTTGCAAAAGATTGAATTGGTGGGAATAAAATGAGCAAATAGATAGATAAAGATGCATGAATGGAGGAATATGTGGAACAGTGAATGGTGGCGAGGTGGATGAAAGAGTGAATGGATTGGATGATGAAATGCTTAAATAGATGTGCAGGAGGATAGATGAGTGAATCGATGTGTAGGTGGTTGCAAATGTAAAGGGATGGATGAATATGTAGGTGAATGAAGAGATGGAAGAAGACACCTATATGCATAAGATGAGATGGTGGGTGTATATGGTGGGAGTGAGGGAAAAAGGCAGGAAGAGAGGCAGATGAACATGGGTAAGTAGGTCATTGGATGGATGAATGAGTGGAAGTATGGCATTATGAATGGCAGAGTAAGCAGTTGGATGAATATGTGGATATCTTCTTGACTAGATGAATTATTAAGTGAAGGCATTGACCCAAGGTAGTTTTGGCCTTTCACAAGGGATGGTGTGTCTCTCTTTTAACTTTCTTTGCTGCCCCTCATCACACCAGAGCAGAGGAGACGGTATATACTGGATCCCAGGCCTCAGGTATCTTACTACACCAGCAGTACTTGGTAGAACCTAGTGGATGATCTGCTTTTTGTGGGCTTTGCTGGAGCCAAGAAAGTCAAAGCTGTGACCAAATGCACCATTTCATGTTGGGTTAGCCTATGAATCAAAATCTGCTATATTTTAGCCAAGGAAGATCCTCCACTAGGACCCGCTGCCTCCACAGCTCTGATTAAAGGTGTTCAGGTGATTATCATCTGTTGGGAAGTCACATGGTCATCCCTGCATACATTTGCTTTACAGTATTGCCTCACAGCCCAAGCACATAGAGACTAACACTCCGCAAGAGCCGTGATGCATGACTTCCTAGATTAAGTGACACTACTCATGCCCACCTCCCAAAGGTTACTGCTTTGTCACACATTCTAAAGGGAAATGTTACTTACCTTCAATGACAATATTTCTGTTCATTTCATAATATTCCTGCTGACTCTTCACCATCCTACCTCTCCTCCCTGATGATTCAGTGCCCGATGTAATAAAATCCCACGGTACGCAAATATGTTAGGTGATGTTATCGTTGATGTAATTAATCTTTCTTAGTTAATTTAGTTACCATACACCTCACTGGGGCGTGGAAAAACTGGCAAGACCTGGCAGGTTTCTGCCTATTATACATCAGTGGTGGCATATCTGGTGAGCTGTGATTGAGGCCACAAGACATCTCTTGGTTGTACTTGAAAGCTACTGCTCGGGGAAGAGCTTTTCAGATCAGGCAAGCATCTGGGGAATCTTCTAAAGGTGAGTAATCTTTTGGAAACCACCTGAAATGTCTTTACTGAAGCTATGCTCCTTATACATTTGTTCCTTTAAAGGGGTAAAGGCACACAACTTGCCTGTTATCGGACAACTTTATATTAACACTTTAAGCTCCATTCTACAGCTCGCTTTCCTTGAATTCAGAAGAGGTTGGATGAAGAGAACTTTTATTGGCAGTCCTGATAGGTTTTAGAAATTGTATCAGCACTATAGAGCTATATCTGGTTTTGGATGTGGCTCCTCTGTAGTTTGTTATCCTGCAGCTTCTGTGTGCCTATTGTTTATCAATGCCGCCAGGGTAGTTCAAAATGTAGGAGTATGATTATTGGGGACAGTAAGGTGGAAGTAACTAAAACATTCCCATACTTAGGTATTTTATTTGATCACAAGGGGACTTGGTATCAGGCAGTAAAAACCAGTTTACTTTCTATGAAATCCACGGCAGCACTGGCCAACTTGGCAAAGAAGTTGGTCAGAAGGCCGCCAGCTTTGCTCCTGAAAATGTACCTAACAAAATGTGTCAGTATAGCTATCTATGGGGCCGGTGTGTGGGGATTCCGAGATACTCAACCTATTCAGCAGGTCGAAAACTCCTTTTTAAAATTTCTTTTGGCGGTCCATATGCTAGGAATTGCTTTCGATGTTCCTAGACATCTAGTGGTTCATAGAACCTTTGATGGTGTGAATAAAGACCCTTTGCAGTGATATTTAGGCCACGTTTTTGTTTGGCAACTATTGCTTCCCTTTTAAATGTGGTAGTGGGTTTAATTAGAGTGTTGTTGCCCGTGTCTTTTAATTTGTGCATTAATGACTTGCCCTCAGTCATACATGAGGCAGGAGGAGACATACAACATTTGAGGAGGGTGTGTCGCTTTGCTACTTAACATAGATAGTGCAGCTTGTTTACCGTGGACCCTGCTATCCCTATATAAGATTTAGCGGCCCTGAAAGCTTACATGGGTAAAGCACCTAGATTGAAATGTCTTTTGCTCTGCTGCAAAATGAGGTGCAAATTATAGAAACCTTAATCGCCTGGCAAAGCGCAGGCTGAGCCAATTCAATAATTTGAGCCTGAGAATCTGGCGGACTGTAACCCACGAATCACCTATGCATTATATGAGGATGGGGTTTTATGGGCAATGATTCTTCTAGTAAGACTATAGGAATATTTGTTTAATTAGTGAGTTCCAAAACTCCTTTCACCACGATGGACACACAAGAAATAAATACTATGTAGTTTGAAGACTTTTTTAAAATCATTGTCGTAATCTAGTTCAGCTAATATTTATAGATGTGAAAATAAACATAGCACTGGCAATTAAAATGATTTATGAACAAAATAGTGCAACATTGTGATGGTATTTCAATAACTCATTCCATGAAATGAATGATAAAATCAGTCTTTGGTGAACAGCCTGTGCCCTCTAGCCCTACTTAACCTTTATTAACACAATAGTAGCTTTCTGAGGGGCATATTCTCAAGAATGTGTGATAACCATCGCAAAAGTTACTTAAACCAACTTTCAACATTGCAGTCTATCGCAGGAAAATTACGCTGTGTAAACCAAGCATTCTCAACACGGCAGTTCCATGCAATAGTCTCCAGATAACGCTTCAAATGTCTGTGTTAAAATCAACGCCACACCGCAAAAATGCGAATTGCGAAAACAAAAAATCTTGCAATGAGGCCAATCACGGTACAAAAAGCATCAAAAACTAGCAACCGGCCTGCAAATCCTACGCGTCTGGTGGGAAAATGCACCATAAAAACCACAGAAACAACACACCAGAAACAATCCAAAGCACGTAGCCACATGGATGCACCCTGACCGTGCGCAGAGGCCCACGCGAACCCCACAACCCCCACAGACCACCAGGAAAGAACAGCGGGGACGGCCAAGGAGAAGAGGGAGAGGAAGACGGGGTGCAGTCCGCAGCAAAACCAGAATAGCGTCACGGAGGTGACAGAACACTACCATCAAATGTCCCACAAGTAGACCACCTGGAATGCAGTCGGAGTGCAAAGGAGGCCAATCGAGGAGGCCAAGAGGCGCTGGCATGATGTGACAACCTAAATCAGGCACAAACCCGCTGCCAACAGGAAGGCTGCAACGGCGACAGGAGGTGGGAGTCCTGTGCCACAGGAGGAGCTGGAGGAAACCGAGGCCACAGTCATCAGTGTGGAGACCGTGCAAGAAGTAGGGAGTACGGACACAGCTCGAGAGGACCTGACACAACATCAACAGGGTGAGTAACGACCAGGGACGGGGGACTGGGGGAGATGGGCACAATGGCACACATGAACAACGCGGTGTAGCACACTGTACACCCACAATCACCCTGGATCATGTCCATGATCCCCGTGGCACTCTGCAGCACACACACATAGCAAGAACAGCACACCCACATTGACAACAACCAGGCACAATGCGCAAATCTGACACTGCAGAACAGAGGACACAAGTGGCTCCGCACACTCACAGTAACATGCCTACTACATCTGACAGAGCTGGAACCTGTGAAAGGGAAATGCACGCGTACAACCTCACATCCATCATGTAGTCCAAATGTACACTGTCCCGCAGCAATATTCAGCACCCCCCAAACTGTCACAATGCACATTGTCACACAGTCTGCATGTAAACATGAAAAATGCACCAACAAACATGTCAACACAATGCCAGCATGCATCTCCCCTTCACATTGCAGAGGGGCACACAATACCTCCAGCAGAGCACAGAAGACAACACATCTTTGATGCCGGAGAGGACCACCACACCTATGACACCGACGCCCTACAATAGCCCATGGACATCCCACGCAACCCACCACCAGGACCCGGGCAGCCAAACTACTTAGAGGAGAACACAGATCCTGCAACAGAACACACAGCAGGAAGCACCCACAAGCACAGCTGGTGCACAACACTTCACCCACCCACACATGGCACCTCAATGCCAGGTGTCAGCACGCCAAAAGGAGGTGGCGGAAGAGATGTGGGTGGGGTCCGAACCCATGGAAGGTGAACTAGATCCCATACGTTGGTGTCTATTATCCTTAATGGACCACCTACACCCCACAAAGGAGAGCCACACTGCCATCGAGACATATGCAGATGCACTTTTACTGTACAGAACCACGCCCAGTGGCACGCAAATAGCAGCCACACACCCACATTGGCTCTGCGTGCGATGGCCCCGGCAACTCCCCTTATGAATTGAGTGGGTGACAACAAAGCTACATGTCCAAGCTCCAACCCCCTGCCTGCGGTTACATGTCTGCGCCCGCTGTACACAGCACAATGTAATGTTGTAGGGCCCTCATATATACAACAAGACCACAGGAACACACACATATAGTATGTTGAACTGGCCACGGGCACATGTGCCCGGCCACTTTATTGGCAGGGCCACATGTACAGTGACACCTGTGCTGGATGTGTGTGTGGTGAGTGTAAGCCAGTTCGCACGAAGTGGTTGGTGCTGGCAACAACTTGAACAGTGAACACCATTGAGACAGAAACAGAAAACACAAGCATAACAGGGTCAACTGCTGACCAAAATGGAGGTAGCCGGAGAAAGTACAGGGGTCACCCAATATGCAAACAGAAGTGTCCGTGAGTTGCAGTGCACTGAGGTTGGGCCACTAGAGCTGAGCGCGCTCATGTGAAGAATAAGTCCAGGATTGTGTCCCTTTGAGATATTCCTGATGCAGATGCAGTGGGGTGCGTTAGACCTGCATCATCTCCCTCATAAACGTCGCAGGTCTCCCACACTGCTTGAGGGGACATTGCTGCGCAACCTCTCCACAGCACAAAGCTCCATCAGTAAAGGTACATGGGTTGCGGTGCACTGAGTCAGTGGCACCTGGAGTGCTGAGCAGGGGATCAGGCAGAAGATGGCATCCATGACAGGTGCGAGTAACTCCATCAGTCTGCCAGTACCACCGTTTAGACTCTGGCAGATGGTGGTTGGAGGTGGTCCTGGTGGTGGTGGTGTGTGCCTCCTGCGGTGATGCGATGTCCAGGCAGGTCAGGACTCGATTTGATGTGTGTGCCCTGGTGGGCCGCAGTTGATGCCGGAGGCAGCGGATAGTGCAGGGCCACAGACACATGGCACTGATGACCCCAAGGCCATCGCCTCAGAGGTCATCCAATATCTCAGATGAAGGGGTCCCGGACCTGACCATCACAGAGATAGTGGCCCCAAATGCACAGTGGCTGGCACAGGCAACCTGCCATGGGACGGTGACTTGCGGTGCACTGAGGTAGGGCCACGCCGACTGGGCGGGTCCTCATCTATGTTGAAGGTGAATGTGGTGGAGGGGTGTGGGGTACAGTGGAAGGTGTCCTCCAGGGCATGATGCTGAAGGTTTGATCTTACCTGGAAGCATCTAATGGTGGAGTGGACGGTGACAGCCTCGTTGCCAGGACCTATTCGGTACCAGCTACATGAGGATGGAACTACCCCCTAGTCCATTGACTTAGACGCCACCAATGTACAACCAGTGAGTGTCCATGAATGTTGGGGAACAGACTTAGCGGCACCGAGGCTGAGAGGGGATGTTGTCTGCGATGATGCCGGTACACTGATATGAACTCCGCCATTGCTAAATCAAGACTCTGTGACCTACTGGACCGCAGTGTGGGCCGTAGGCAGCAACCAGCAGGGGCCCACAGCCATGTGTCGTTGGCTCGCGATGCACAGAGTTAGTGACACCAGGGCAGTTGTCTGTAGTGTTCGATCACCTACGTTATAATGATCATCCACACGCGATTGTAATGCTATGCACAGGCTTGGTGGCACCACATTGAAGGGAGTATAGTGATTTAAACTCTGCCATAATTAATGTTCTCTGCCATGGTGTAATCAAGACTCGGTTCCAAATGTGTGACCTACTAGTCCGCCGTGACAGCCGGTAGAGTACGTCAACGAGAAAGGAGTACTGCGGGCCTGTGTCGCGGAGGCCGTGATGGTTGTGGCAGGTTGTCAGGGTCGCGGGCCTGGGGCCTGGAGCTTGCACTAGCACGTGGTGGGCCCTCTTTGACACACGCCGGTGTCTGCAGGTGGGCATTGAGGCCTGGGTGCGCAGTCGCGGGAAGGCCTGGTTAGGGGACCAGTGTCCCGGGGTGCAGCAGGTGCACAAGATCGCAGGCAACTCCGCTCTTGGTGACAGCATCGGCCTCATGGCGGGGTGAGAGGTGATGCCCTGGCATAGACGTTGGGCATTCCGTAAGAGAACCACACCCAGAGCTACGTGCCTTTTATTCACACCCCTACGCTGACCTGGGGTATGCCAGGCCAGCCCACTCCGCTCACGCTTATGGGGGGACGTAACAAGCTACATTTCCGAGTTCCTCCCCACTGGCTGGGGTGATATGGTTGCGTCCACAGTCACTACACTCCATACACCAGCGGTGTGTGTCGACATGGATATGTGTGTGGTCTGCATACTGCAGTGTGGCCATCACATCCATGCCACACTTGGCATTGTGTACATTCTCATTCCTGGGTCACTTGCCTCCTTCGCACATGCCTGGTCCCCACCTATTCCCACATCCTGCTATTGTGTGCTGAGGTACCATGCCGTTGATGGCTAATGTACATGGCTGGCCCAGGTTTCCACAGTAAGTTGTTCTGTCTTGTCTGGTGGGTGTGCATGTTGTTTGTGAACTTGTGATGTGTGCATTTCCTGTGTTGTGAGTTGCATGATTGTGAAGTCGAGGTGTGTGGTGTGTTCATTTGGTATTAGCCAACGAGCTGTGCATTTCAGTGTGTGCCTTCCTGGTAGCGCAGGTTGATGATGGACTGTCGGCAGGTGTAGGGCTCATGCACACTGCCTGCCGGTTTGGCGGCGACGTTGGAAGGGATTCATCAGTGGTCCAATATTGACTGGACATTGGTGGGAACCGTGCGCTTTGTGTTGCACTTATTGTGTGCAGTGTTGCCAGGGGGCACAAGTAGGACATGTGTGCAGTCAATTGCCCTCTGACACGTCCGGGAACACAGCTGTGTTGTTGACGCCTTGCTTGGTCTCCGGCTGTCCCTGTGCAGTGTGGGGGAGGTTTAAATGGTGGGGTATCAAGCTGATGGTGGGGGACTTGGACTGTCCTGGCTGTGCCACTCTTCCGACTCATGGGGATGTTGGTTGGAGGGTACCAGTGGCCAACAGGTGCATCACGGCCAGCAGCTTGGGCTGAGAAGGGATGTTGGTTGTCCTCTGTGTTGGAACCGTCAGCTAGTGTGCAATGGCGGTCAGGATAGGGAGTTGGGTTGATCGTTTGGGCCTGTGGTGGCCTATGACATCCTCTGGTGTTGGGTCTGTGAGGTTGGTGCATTTTGGGAGGATCGCGGACTTTGTCTGCGCTGCCTCGTGTTGGTCGGGGGGGTGTTCCTGGGGGTGGTGGCGGTGGGTGTTGTGGCCCTCTTGGGGCTCTGAGCTGCGTGTTCAGTGGCTCCATGACATCTTTTGTTCTTCAGGTGTGGCTCTGGGCTGGGCTCCCTTTTCTGGTGCAGGCTGTGGTCCGACTTTACACCAGGTCAGAGCAGGTGTTAGTTTCCTGCTGCTAACGTGCCTCATCCCCTGTTTTGTGATCTTATCGCCGATCTGGCTGGTCATTGAGAATGTTGCGGAGTGGTATTGTTGCGGCTTTTTGCATGGGAACGTTTACTCTGCATCTCATTAGCGATAGTTGCAGGGCTCATCTGTGGAGATGTTTTTTGCGGCTGCTATTGCAGGTAAACTGGTGCTATGGGCTGTTAACACCGCTTGTGAATGGGGCGATAAAAGTACAAGATCGTTCGAAAGGACAACATTAGCAAACCGGGGGGAGGCATCACCATCATACATGAAAGCACCCTCTGCCTCACCACCCACTGGGACTACCACTCAACTAACATGGAGCACCTTCACTTTCAAGTCCAGACCGGCCCAAACACCACCCTCAGTTGCACCCTCATCTACAGACCCCCCAGACCCCATCCACCCTTCAGTGACTCCATCATCAACTTCATCGCACCCACGCTCTTGCCTCCACCGACTACATCTTCCTTGGTGACTTCAACTTTCACTTGGACAGCTCCAAGGACAAGAGCACCTCATCCCTGCTGGAGAACCTCGCAACCCTCGGACTCAAACAATTGGTCACCTCCACAACCCACTGCGCAGGCCACACACTCAGCCTCATCTTCTCCGCCAGCTACAACATCACCTTCAGCCACACCTTGAAGTTTCTTTGGGCTGACCATCACTGCGTCCACTTCTCCTTCACCAAACACACTGCACACCACCATGCCCACCACTATCCTTGCAGAAGTTGGAACAAGGTCACCAAAGAACAGCTCACCACCTCCCTCAGCAAAACCCCACCACCGACAGCCACGGACGATAATACCTCATCACGCAACCCCCACCGATGGATCACCAACTGCGCCGACGCACTGGCTCCCCTAAAGAAAGCCCCAGGCAAGCAACACTCGAAGAAAGCCAGCTGGTTCTCTCCCGCCCTTCGTGAGTCCAGACGCGCCTGTAGATGGCTCAAGAAGAGATGGAGGAGCAGCAACACCCCTAAAGACCACTCAGCCTTCAAAACCGCTGTCACCACACATCCAAAATCATTGAAAAGGACATAAATGCCCACATTTCCGAGTTCATCGAAGCGAACCACATCCTGGACCTCTTTTATTCTGGCTTCCGAAGCAGCCAAAGTACCAAGACCATCCTCCTCACAGCCACATACTACATCTGCACCCTCCTTGAGGCAAAATCGCAGCTCTCATCCTCCTGGACCTCTCGGGGTCCTTCAATACCCTATGCACAAGCCCCACGACATCGGCATCGTCAACAAAGACCTGGAATGGATACGCTCCTTACTCACCGGCCCAACACAGTGAGTCAAACTACCACTGTTCCACTCTAAACCCACAAAATTCAGCTGCGGAGTGCCTCAGGGCTCCTCCCTGAGCCGTACTCTCTTCAACATCTAGAAGGACCTGCTCACAGCCATTGTCAGGAACCACAGACTCAACATCGTCTCCTATGCCGACGACACCCAGCTGATCCTCTCCCTTACCAACTAACCCCAGCCAACAACAACTTCCACTACGGAATGAAGGCTGTCGCCACCTGGATGAAGAACAGCTGCCTAAAGCTCAACTTAGAGAAGACCGAAGTCCGCATTATGGTCTCCACCGCCCTACCTGGGATGACTACTGGTGGCCCACTCATTCATCAGCAGCAGAAACGACTACGGCAACGCACTCTATGATGGCATCACTTAGAAACTCCTCAAGAAACTGCAGAACATTCAGAACATGTCTGTCAGACGGATCCTCAACATCTCCCACCACAGCCACATCACCGTTCACCTGAGAGACCTCCTCTGGCTCCCAGTCAACAAAAGAATCACCTTCAAGCTACTCACACATGCCTACAAATCCCTACATGATGCAGGACCTGTGTACCTCAACCACCGCTTTGCATTCTACGTACCCACCAGAGACCTCCACTCTGCCCAACTGACCCTGGCCACCATCCCACATATCCGCAAGACCACAGCCGTAGGAAGGTCCTTCTCCTATATCACAGCAAAAACCTGAAACACCCTGCCTCTCCACCTCAGGCAATTACCATCACTGCCTCAATTCAGGAAGGACCTCAAGACCTGGCTCTTTGACTGAACCACAGTGCCTTCGACGGATCAACTGTCCCTCCCCCCCTTCTGCCCCCAGCTCCTTGAGACCCTAGTGGGTGAGCTGTCGCGCTGTACAAGACACCTGATTTGACCGATAATAAACAAGTATTTGCAATGCAAAAGGTCTCACATATTTTAGAGGTAGAGCTATTGGCGCTGTAAATGGCAAAGTCTTTTACCTATATGTTTTGGTTTGGAGTGTAGTGGATGTATGAACTGAGACAGAGCTGTAGCACTGGCTAGAGGACTAGGATGAGGAATTATCACTGGGACCAGAAAAGCAGCTGCAGCACTGTCTAGAGAACTTAGAATGAGGAATTACCGATGAGACTAGAGAATTAGCTTTAGCACTGTCTAGAGAACTTAGAATGAGGAATTACCACTGGGATCAGAAAAACAGCTGTAGCACTGTCTAGAGGACTTAGAATGAAGAGTTACCACTGGGAACAGAGACTCAACTAAGCACTGCCTAGAGGACTTAGAATGAGGAATTACCACTAGGACCAGAGAAGCAGCTGCAGCACTGTGCAGAGGACTTAAAATGAGGAATTACCGACGGGATAAGAAAAGCAGCTAGCAGCACTGTCTGGAGGGCTTGGAATGAGGAATTGCTGACAGGACCAAAGATGCACCTGCACCACTGCCTAGAGGACTTAGAATGTGGAATTATCAAAGAGACCAGAGAAGCAGCTATAAGTATAGCTATGAATATTTAGTCTTGCATCACTTGTTTTAATTACAATTTAAGCACCTTTACATTTGATATAGAAGCAAAGTGCCTCAAGCGTGAGACCCACTGTGGCCTTTGCCAGTAAACGATCCAAACAAACCACACTGCTTATTCGAGGTATTCATAAACAGAGTGCATCACTGCTCCATAATTGGGACAGTAAATGTGCAGTGTACATATTATAAGCAGTTCCTCCAACAAAGAAGAAGTACATATCCAACATTGGTAATGAAAATTGAAAGTGGCAAGCCGATTGGTTAAAGCGCTATGATACTTTTATTTGCGCTATATAAACTGCAAAGAATAAAAAAGCAATGGAAGGAGAAGTGCTTGCTGGTTTGTGGGGTGAAGGAGCGAAAAGATGCACTTTGTAGGGTGATTAAATAGAGCATGTCTGTTTGTGAGGGCCTTCTGGCTGGGGTTAATTGGGAGGCGGAAGAGACGACGGAGTACATACTTATTATATACCTATATGTGTATGTACTTTGTGGGCTCTGGAGATCAACCCTAGGAGTAGTCTGATTCTGCTTACTTGTTTCTGTTCAATTACCTCTATTTAATTCTCTTGATAGAAAACGACCACCAGAGGTCAGTAAAATACCAGAATTGCTTTCTGCTGAGAGACTTTCTTTTTTTTATTTTTCTGTTCAACGGCCTCTATTTTACTGTCTTGATAGAAAACAACCACCAAAGGAGTGTAAAATACCAGAATCACTTTAGCATTTTCTAGATTCCAGTCCATAGAAATGGTCTTCCCCAAGCACCCATAGACAATGATATTTTTTTTCAGATCTTGTATTTTCAGTGATATGACCACCGAAGGCCCTGATTTTATATTAAAAACAGAGCTTTGGACTATACCATTTCCCGCTGAAAGGCAATATTTCTCCCCATGTGTTCCCATACCTGGCGGGTCACGCAGTTTGGTGCTTACTTTCCCTCCATGTGAAAGAACAGTAGATGTTTCAGCACCCGGGTGCTGCATAGCTAAATACATAAAAGGTCCCAAAGGCGAGACCGATTGCATTGCAAATGCTTGTTAAGGATGCAATAACGTCCAGATGAGCTTCAAATGTTTCATATTTAGATCACAATCCACATATATTTTCGTGTCTTAAGTATCGTTTTTAATTGATAACAAAACGGCCGGTTATAATATTTTGACCATATGTTGCAATAAGCAGCTTTTCAGAACGTATATTGTTAAAAGCTTCATACACATACCAACTCTTCCTCAAGCATAAAGATTCTAAGCAGCACAAATAAATTAACTAAACAGAATGTAACAAAATGTATTATACGTGAAATTTGTAGTGTTTAGCTAGTTTATTTTCCTGCAAACTAGGCTACCGAAACCACACTTAGAGGAAAGCGAAGAACAGGATTTTGTAGCCTGCTCCTGTTTGAAAGGGAAGACCTGACGAGGAAAAACAAACAATGTCACTTTCCACAGTTAAGGCTTTATTAACTTCAGACAGTCTTAGAGGAAAGCAGTGCCATACATCCAACGATACTTGCATCCTGGTTCAGCCCCACAACGGAGGCTGACAAGGGGTAAGTAGTGTTTCAAAGCCTCCCAATTCCCCCTTCCCCCACCAATTGCCCTTTAGTATTTCGTGCCTCGCGGTAAATGCCAACGGAAACAATTCTAGGACAAGTTAAGCCCTTTAAATCACAAGGGAACTCACAATCGACAGAAACCATCTGATTGTATCCAAGTTACCGGGAATGTACCTTCTAGTATCCGCAGGAAATAAAAGCAACTAAAAAAAACTGAAGCCTCCATAATACTTAAGGTTTCAATATGGAGGTTCGCCTAGCTCAAAGTTCAAGAATGTTTGTAAAGCACAAGAAACAGAAACACTCACCCAGCAAACATGAACTACTGTAACACCTACTAAAAGGCAGTATTTGATTAAAACAAATGTCCAGATTCCTTCTCACGTCATTAACGGGGGATGGCATAGAAAGGAGGCAGCTGCAGCCCATGAGACGGAGTGAAGAGCAGCTGTTCAGAATACAAACAAGCTGCGAGGGGCTGGAGGTGTTGTTCTGGAACGGTACGGGAGATGAAGTGAACTGGGAGTAGCAGCAAGGACAGAGCGAAAAACAAAGTAACCCTGGGCGTAGTGTGCGTAGCGGGGCTACGCGGATGGCCACAGAGTTGGAAGCAAACTCTGTGGCGCTCCGCTACGCCGCCCGCTTCCACCCCCCATTAAGTTATCAGTCATTTAAAAAAACTAAAAACCACTTACCTCTTTACCGCAGCGTCCCGGGCTGCCCTCCTCCTCTTCCTCTCCATACGGGTACTTCTTGAGAGAACTGCGCATGCAAGCGCGCCTGCGCATGTGCATTTCTAGCAAGAAACCCATATGACGAGGAAGAGGGCAGCTGGGAAACGCCATGGTAAAGAGGTAAGTGGTTTTTAGTTTTTTAAATTACTGGTAACTCCTATCTTAATAGGGGGGTGGAGACCGGCGGCAGGCCAACTCTGCTCCGCTGCGGAGTGTGCGGAGATTTGCCTACTCTGCGGAGTAGGCAAATCTCCGCACACTCCGCGGGCAGAGCGGAGTTCTCTGCCCATGGTTACAAAGTAGTGCACTGAAGGATAACATATGGCCCATAGTGAAAAGATTCATGTAGCTGGGGTAGTCTCCAGGGCGGAACAAAAGGATGGACTCCTAAGAGGATTCACCAATGAAAAGCCAGCATTTCTAAAGGACAATAACAGGAACCAATGAAAAAGATGGCCATTTTTTGAAACCCATATCTAGATACAACATGTCTCTTCGAGACAGCACATGCAGCACAT
Source organism: Lissotriton helveticus (assembly GCF_964261635.1). Lineage (NCBI taxonomy): Eukaryota > Metazoa > Chordata > Amphibia > Caudata > Salamandridae > Lissotriton > Lissotriton helveticus. The sequence continues at coordinate 1,860,551,793 of NC_136057.1, forward strand.
GCGGTGCCTAAGCAAGACCTAAAAAGGAAGCGCTGTGAAATACAATGTTTGCGTAGGATGACATAATTAGGACAAGCAGGGAAGGGAAGTGATTCCAGGGTATCCAGTTTCACATTTTGAAATTCAACCACCAGATGTATGTATGTGTGTATGTCTCACTCCTATTTTACATCAAAGGTCACTGTTTTAGGTTTATTCTCGGTACAACACGAGAACAACCGACCCAAACAGCGCAGACCCAACTTGGGGCCCCAGACCCAACTCAACAAGCAAAGAATGCAATTATTTGGGGGTGTCACACCCCACACACCCACCCCAAAGCTATGCCCCAGTGAATGAGCTTAGAACTGTGCTTGTGAATCCCATGCAAGCACCAAGGATCTCAACATGCAGTTAACCTCATCAACAAATGTACGGTAGCCATTACAGTACCTTAGCCCTTGCGAAAATCTGTCAATAGGTAGGAAAAATATTTGCCTTTTCTGTAAACACTGAGGGGCTTATTTACAAGCCCCTTGTGCCAGCTGTACGTCACTTTTAATATGGGGAAAAGTGGCGCACTGGTGGCACAAGTGGCTTGTAAATAAGCCTCTGAGGGTTGAGTCGGCACACATTTTTCAATAATTATCATTGGCGGTGTGATATAGGTCTGTAATTATTAAATTGCTATTAAATGTACTTATGTAAAAATGAAGGCCATTGTCAAACCTCGTTAATCATTCCACGTCAGATATGCAGGTAGCGCCGCCACTCATTTTTCTCTGAACCACCTTGTTGGTCCAGTGTTTGACACCTGGAGGCGATAATGCGTCTATTTAGCTTGCACCCACTCACAATTCAACACTTCTTTTACACGCACAGAGGTGTGTGGCCGAGGTATCTGTTGTTACCTCTCTTTATTTTCCTGATCCATATTTGGCTCTCGACAAAACCCCTTAGGTGGTATGGGACTCACATAAACCCCGTCTGCTCCTTACCCTGTCGTACAACAAACAAAAATATTGCAAAAGCAAATTTTCTGCAGTCCGAGGTCTGCGACGTTTGGACCTACCGAGTGAATCATTTACTCCTTCTTGCATAAGGAACAGCGAAAACGCAATGTCTTGTGGAAGAAGGCGAGCTTCTCTCAGTGCATAGGACTTCTCTTCAAACGCAGTAAGTATTCTGGCTGCCCTGAATAAACCTCAGAATTTATCTATTTACCGTCGATTCAGGGAATACTTTGGGGGCTTATTTACAAGCCCCTGGAAAAAGGGGGCGTACCAATGGCGCAACGCCTGTAAATGTGCTCCCATCTCTTTTATTGCACCCTTATATAGCGCGAACTCGACCCGCAGGTATCAGAGCGCTTTAGGCAAACATCAGTTGCATCACAGATGGACACATTCATTTTGCTAGACACGGATAGATTAAGCGATTTGCTAGAACCACCGGATGTTGAGCGTCCCTGCCGAGATTCGAACCCTGTTTCCCAGCTTCGAGGTCCACCGCTCTAGCCTAGGCCACATCCTCTCCTGTAGCCTACAAGTTCGATTCCTGGCTCGAACGAGTAGCTCGTCCTCCTTAGGTTGATCTGTGCGAATGGTGAGTTGGTAATTACTATCACCTGTTATTAACCACCTTACAGTAATTCACTTTAAAGCGTGGCCTACGAAATGTGTCTGTCAGGTGTGCACACCCAAGTGATAGTACTGTATAGAGTTATGAGGAAAGCTCACAGTTTCCCCTTTTTATTGCTTTCCATACATAACAGACGGGGACCTTCCATTTCATGTCTCTATTTATTTTTAAAAACGGAGAAAGACGGCAGTTTGTATCCTATTTTAGTGGTTCTCCGTGCTGTCAATCATGAATGTGCACAGGGAGAGTGCAGGGTATTAAAGCAAGAGAGATTTCCATATGCAGTTTACAAGCTACAGGTACATACTTGCTTATTAAAACTCCAATGCTATGAGATCAGGGCTGTTGCAAATTGCTGGATACTTGTAACATTAAAAACCTGCAGTCCTCCAGGGGAGGGTGTGCATTTATCAATTAAATTTGAAAATAGAGAAGCTGGAGCATTGTTTTTTTTTCTCAGCACACAAAGTAAATAGTGATGGATATGGATAAAAATAACAAAATGTAATAAAACACCTAATAAAACACAAAGCGCACCAGTGTGTAAGTAATGACCCTAAGTTGCTATGTGTAGGTAGCTCGCTGAGTTAAGCAAATTACGAATTATTTGTGATTACAACTTCCAGTTTCACAATGAGCTCTTGGGGTTGAGTTTGTGCCGCAGGAACCTGTACGTAAGGTGCACGTCACAGATTTCAATGGATGCGAGATAATAAAGGGTTTTACATACCTATTGCAGAGATGTGTGGTGTGTACACAAACACACACTATGGGGTCAAACTCTCAGTTCTACGCGAAGATGCCTGAGCGCATTCCTAGCTTTTAAGTAACAACGTAACTTATAACTTGCATATATGTAGGTTTCAATATAATGGGTGCCCTCAGGCACTAAACACAGGGCTGGTGGCGACTTTAGGAGAAATCGAGCAGAAATGATGCGTTGTGACTCTGTCTTTTGGTGATGGAGCATTGTCACCCAAGGGATAGCTAATTTGGGTCGTGCCTGACTTAAGGGTAGATTGAGAGATGGCTCATGATTGAAGCCTGAACATATAATTTATGTCTAACCAGAGTCATACCTCTTCCGCCTAAAGCAAACTCCTCTATGATCCATTTCTCAGAGTTCATTGTAAGATTGACGTAGAATTTAATTCAACCTATGGTTGGTTTGGTTTTTCTCTGGGATGGTTTCAGTGCTCCTCTTGTGTAGGCATGGCACCACTGTGTCCTGCATCTTACAAGGAGAAGTGTGGCTCACTGATTAGAGCAGCAGACCCTGAGGCAGAGGTCTGGCCCGCGGCAGGGTCTTGGGATCAATGTCCACGGACTCGATAATTCTCGCCTAGGTGCCTACTCAAATCATGGGTCCCACTCTGCAACTCTGGGCAATAGCTTGCTTAATCTCCACAACGGCGCCTAAAGCGCTAGGATGCCTGGCCTCACCTTGGAGGTGCCCAGTAAAGGGGCATCTCACAGGGAAAGCCAGGAAGGGTTCCACAGCGGTATACAGCACCAAGATACCTTTCAGGTGATAGTGCGCTTACAAGTATACACACATTACATTACACATTACATTACATCTAGTGTAGTTTGCCATCAAAATGCTTGAGAAACCTTATTCTGCTGCCAAGCTAAGCCTGGATTTGTCAAAAGCAGCATAACTTTGACATTGAGACATTTGTCTCTACAAAAACATTACACAATGAAAACACTACTTTGTGCACTACTTGTTCCAGTGTTAAAATGGCAAACTGGTAGCCCTGTTGTCTGCCTGGAGTCTCTCTTGTGCCGGGTTCGAGGGTGTACCTTTCGCTACCCTAGGCCAGGCTAATTGCTATAGTTAGTATACACATTTAGGAACAACCATAATATGGAATACATTCATTCTTATCAAAGTAATTCTGGAGAAATTTGTAACAAAGGTTTCACATTATAATGCACATTGTCCCTGGAGAATTTAGAGAATTTATTAACAACATTGATAGTTTAGTGGATTTGAGACTGTGCTGGGGGCCTCAGAACAGAAATGAAAGCATGATTTTTGTTATAATAACATGCGCTAATAAGAGGCATGATTTCGGTTTCCGCTGGAGTGACCTCTTTGCAGGACAATGACCATCAGCCACACATTCTATGTATCTGGCGATGGAAGAATTACTTGTATTCTTTGCCAGCTAAAACAACTTTTGTTGCAAAGTTATTTCAAGCAACTGCCTTTTTGTCCAGTTCTGTAAGCCTGATAGCTTCCTGTCTGGATGGAGCTCAGTCATCTACTGATCAACGTGGATTGCTATTTTACTATTTTATTTTGATTTAGGATAGTGCATGTTCCTGGCAGAGTAATTAACTTGTATTAATATTGCCAAGTGATTGGCACTCACTCATTCTTTTGCAGAATGAGTTGAAGATGCTTTAGGAATCAATCCTTGCGGTGCATGGCTAGTGCTCAAACAAGATGGCTGCTTAAGTCTGCCACTCTGTGCCTGCACTGTGTAAAATGGAGCATAACCACCACATACGGCCAAGAAAAGAGACAGATTCTCACCAGATTCCTACCAAATCTGACATGGGAGTACCCACTGACTTACCTGTCAAAATCCCCAGTAGCTGGAAGTCGAGAGCAACATAATCTGGGGATCACAGACTGAGGCCCAGCCAATTTATCCACTCTCCGCTCCGCTGGATGGTCTGCCAGGCACACTAAAATTGTACCACATAAACACCCCATTAATAGGTAAGGGAACCTCAATACAGAAAATTGCCCGAGCACATGACAAACCTGATTTCAACTCACTGCCAACCAGCGATGTCGCAGAAAGCCCACCCTCATCGCTGGGGTCTTCAACGGGATCCTGCTTCTACAAGTGGCTCTGCACCCCGCATTGTGCACAGCAACCTGTAGAAATGTATTTTCCGGATCAGATATATAGCATCCCTACTTTGCACACATCAGTGTGAGTGTATCAAGGTCTTCAAAGATGTGGGATTCATTAACTGGCAAAGTGCCTTCTCTCAACAATGAGCCTAGAAACATCTCCTTGCCACCGCTGTCTGCTATCTGCTACTGCCTGGTTTACTACCCATTTTAAGCAATATGTTATATGCCTGCAGCACTATTTGCAATTCACTTTCTGACAATTAAGGGAATACGATCCTACCTTGGACCACAGTAAAGGCTACAGATGTCCATTTCTGCTCCCTAAGTAACTTCCTACCACCCTAAAATGTAATCTACTGCAGCACAGTGCAATAACAACAGCTCTACTCCTTCTAAGAAGGAACTTCATTCTAGATAACTGCGATTTGAGAGCTAACCAAACTAGGCGATACTTGCCGCTATACTCAAGCAAATAAATATATTGACTTCCATATCACAAAATCTTTGGTTATCGTCTTCAGTGCATGCTTAACTCATCTATATCTAACACGAACTGCTTAACTATCTCAAACCACAAATGATGAATATCTCTGATAGTAAAGAATAACTTGCTGAATGGCAGAATCGAGAGAAAAGGAAGGAGAGGAACCAAAAAAGGCCAGGGAGCTCAAAACAGGACCAAAGATCAAAGGCAGATCCACCTATACTGGACTGTCAAGTCAAGCCTAAAATGGATTCCAGGCAAATATAAAATTAATTCTAAAAGTACGTAGTTGACCTCCAGGATCTAAAGCAAGGAATTTAAACAAACACAATTATTATGCAAAATGAAATCCAGGCACTACGAAAGGATTTTAAAGATCTGTCCGAAAAGTTTACAGAAGCTGAATCCAGAATAAGTACATTAGAAGACAATCATTTGAACTCTAAGAAGCAAGCCACAGCCTTAAGATCCAAAGTCACAGCATTAACTAAGAGGTTATAGATCTGGAAGACTGAAGTCCATTTTGTCTCCCAGAAGCTAACTCTTGCACATAATTCTTAGAAGCATGGATTCCAAACACTCTGGGAATTGCATTCAACCACTAGTTTGAAATTGAAAGAGCACAGAGGATACCATCTGGGTTTAACCCCTCAATGAGCACAGCAAGACAGCCAAGACTGTACTATCACCACAGGGAAGCCATCCTTTTTCACATGAAAAAAAGTCCATCATATACAATGGAATGGATGTAAGATTAGCATAGCACAAGACTACTCAAGGAAACAGAATCCCACAGGAAAGGAGTCCTAGACCTCAGATAATTGCTGAAGGATTTGCTTATACCATTCTCATTCATGGGCCATGCAAAGTTCAAAATGTCGCATAAATGCAAAGAGGCCCTGATCTTTACTGAGCCTACTGACCCACAAACCTACATCGCCTGTTCAATCCATACAGCAATGGATACTGAACACAAGTCCCCTAGTTGAACAAGGCATCGGCTCTTGAAATGATACTGCCAAAATGTGTGTATAAATAGTCTCATAGCTACGAAAGATCTGTGGCTAATTGATGCAGAATAGGACATCTGGGTTTCTATATGCCTAACCAAGACAGAAACTCCTCGATAAACTGCGCCTGTCCCAACATCAGCCTCAAATGACTGTGATGGGAGACCTTACTCATCTAAAGGCGTAGCAGAATAATCCCCAAATGGAGTACCCTGCAGCAGCCGCGGTCCATGCAGGTAACATCGGTGGGGCAGTGGGGCCGGTTGTGGGGAGATTTTGAGGGACAATGCTTAGGGGAAATTAAATAAATAATTCATTTTCCTTGGTCATCGTCCGTCGGAATCCCCTCCACCCGGCCCCACCGCTGTTACCTGCACAGACTGCGGCTGCCCTGCAGAGTCACACACATTTCCAGGTAACTTGGAAATAGGATAGCAAATCTACCGATAACTTCCTTAAAAAATCTCTTACACAGGAGGACATTTGCAGCCTGATCCACCTCACTCTGACACACCGGGAATCTCATGTGTGATATGGGTCACATGGGCGCTATCTAGTCTTAATGTGTTAGACAATACCAGTTGTAGACATTGATTGATAGCACAGACTCCCATCATGACACCATTTACAAACCTCCACTCAGCTAACACCACTACAACCTAATTTTAACACAAAAATAGGCTGACTATAGCTTTATACATTTAATCCTATAATAGCTTAGCAGCACTGCAATAGATACTCACCATCTATTCGATCCCTAAACAATAGACCTTCATATGTTGTATACCTAAATAAACACAGGTTTATTAGTAAGTGTACCTCTTCAATATTTCAGCAATAAGCTAGCAATTATTCAGGCATGTATATTTCTAAAAGCCCACAAGATCTTTCAGTGGCCAACACTTCACAGTAAGATTGGCCCTCCATGCTTACAATATGAAAAGGATGCTTTGAATCTCATAATATTTTTTGTTATGTGAATCTCAATATATGTTGTTATCATATATAATGTTATGATGCATATGATAGGACTCTTCTGTTATTATACTGTTTAGGATTATGCATGAAAGTTTAAAGTTCCCGATTGTTTATGTTCCCACAAAAATAATTGTATGGTAATGCTTTGTCTTATATTACTTTCACATGCCATTGTCGGCCAGATGTGGCATTTCCCGAGACAGTTTCTGGCTCAACACGTTTTGAGTAATGTCGGTGGGAAGGTGAACAGTTCTTCACCTCAGTATGGGCGTTTGGGGTGGGGTTCTGGTGGGATGCATGTTCTGTATTCTTCTGTTCTTCCCTTTCTCCTTTGATCTTCCCATCTCTTCCCTATTCCACTAACCTAGACAGAAGACCACTGGTCATGCCTCCTCCTTATGTTGGAGTACTCATTAAACCTAAAGCAACCATATCATAGACAGCATGTTGGATCAAATCTGTATATACAAGAAAAGCTTTATAGTCGTCCCAAAAATCAACCTCATCCTCTTGCACGTTCTCACGTCATCCACTTGTTCGGCACTAAACTTCATCACAGGTATTTTAGTGTATCCAACCACTAGGCATTATAAATCCCAAGAAGAAGGATCATGCCCTCAAACTGTTATCACTAAATGGAAAATGCCTAAACCACCATATTAAAAGGAAAAAGCTAGCTGATTATTGCAATAGACTAAAATGCAACCATGTCCTGTTGCACGAAACCAGCTTGAACCGAGAGACAACATCAAGTTTAATGCTGCATGCATTGCAGACTCCCTTAGCTCACAAAAAGGAAAATGATGGTATAAGCCCTTATCTCTATAACGTCCCACACAAATGATAACCAAGGAATACGGCTTTTTACAAAAGCCCCAAAAACAAAAAGGAAATTATTAATAAATGTCTATGCTCCTACTGACAACCCAGTGAAATTCTGTCTGTAACTAGATAAATCTATCATGAACCTTCCCAACAAAAAAAGGGATAGTTCTAGGGGAGATTTAAATTTACCGGTGGATACGGGGTCGATATCGGACACTGTAACAAAATAAACTATAGTGGTAATCCCAAAGAATGGAAAAAAAACATCTTGAAATCATAAACTCAAAACCCATCTCATATTCATTTTGGAGAATGTCATACACAAACGTATTCATCCACCCCAAACAGGCTTCTTAAAAGGATTATTGGCGGGGTCAACATTAGGATATTTTGTCTTGTAATTGGAAAGGCAATACTTCTGAACTCCCCCACTGTGCTGAGCATTAGACTCAGAGATGACCTTTGACAAGATTTCTTGGACCCTCTAAAAGGCTGACTTCCAAAAATTCAAATTAGGCAACAACTTCATCTGCATGATTGTTTCTCTGTACTCTAGCCCGGAAGCATAGGGAAGAATTTAGGTACATCTCTCTTCCTCATTTAAACTGGCAGAAGGCACAGGACAAGGGTGCCCTTTGTCACCACTTTTCTTCCTACTGGTCATTGACCATTGCTATCCTCTTGAAGATCTAAAGGTAATATCAAAGGGATCTCATTCCCATTCGGTAAATACTCAGTTGTGACATATGCATACAGTGTTATCATTTTTACGGAGGAAGCAGACAAGGCTATGCCAACCATCACTGATGAAAAAAATCTCCACAATAATGAGATCCTGAGGATTGAAGTGGCAACAACATCCTCTCAAGTATTTAAGTATTTGGACCCAGATTTATCAAGGCAACACCAGGACAACACAAAGGCTTTTAAATATTTTCAAAGCGATCCAATGGGTGCTTTGCGCTGCCTTGCATGGCTTTGTAAACAAATTCAACGCAATGCAGCAGCTTGCACTGTGTTACATTACATTTCAAGGTGGGAGGTAGTGAGTGAGTTGAGCATGGGTGTTCCCGTGCATCCACACATGGATTTTGGTGCATTCCAAGATTTACTTAAGCTATTAAACCTGGGAATGCATCAAAATGCTATGCCTTCCCTAGTGTGACATAATGAGGAGAACTATCCTTATTTCTTCTTGTTACTTCCTCTTTGGCTTGTTTTTGTGCAGGAAGTTGTCCCTTCCTGCATAAAAACAATCCTGCCAGTAATGCAGACACCCTTGTACCATGGTGCAATTCTGCATGCATCCGCGCTAGGCAGCACCAGTGATTCAGCACAAGGAGAAAGCAGAAATGCTTCATATATTTGTAAATATACAGCATTTCTGCTCTCTCCTTTTCACACAACGCAATGTAGTAACTCTGCTTGCTGGCCTGCATTTCGTGAAAGATTAGTGAATATGCCCCCTGGTGCAGATGCAGCCTAAAAAACCTCAGTAACCCTGAACAAAACCAAGACCCTAACTAAAATTAGAGAAATTCTAACAAATCGGTCTCTCAATTATATTACATTTATTCCAAAGATACCAGTTAGTTTATTTATCTGCCCAAGGAGCCTGGTGTAGACATTGATTGATAGCATATACTGCCACACTTAATAAAACTAGGTCTGGGCGGCGAACTTCGCTCCGTTCGCGGAGTTTGTGTAGTTTTCTGCACTCCGGGCTCTGCGGAGTTTACGGAGTGCAGAAAAATCCGCTTCACGATGTGCAGCAGAGTTTTTTCTCACTCGCGATCCCATACGGTAAGTTTGCAAGCGCGAATGGTAAATTCGTGAGCTGCTGCTCCGGTAGAATACCAGCACAAACTGCAGTTCGCACTGCACTCTGCCACTCGTGGAACTTCGCAGAGTTTTTTTCTAACTTCGCAGAGTTCCGCATAGCAAAATTCTGCGAACTACTCCCAGGCCTAAATACAACACTTTGGCTACATATTGTATTCCAGCTACTATACCCAATACCGCTGTGTGTTACACTAACAATTAACCATGCTACTAACGATAAACTGGGTCGTTCACAATCTATAAGTACTATAAACGAAACGTGATAAGAAAATGACCATCCAGGTGCTGAAATCCACCTTTGTGCAATTTGGCCCAATAAACATTTTAAGATTCAGAATAGTACTATATACTGAGATAGGTAGGCCACAAAAGGGATCAATCCTATTAAAGACTAGGTTCACTAGAAGACCTTATACCCTTCTCGACACTGAGATTCAACTACAGTCTACCTGATATAGAATTTCTTAAATTTAATGTAGCCCAAAGAAACTGAAGGGAAATTACTCCCCTGACCTTCCTAATTTGTTACACAAACTTAAGAAACCAGGACACACAATATACAGAATATTTAATTGTTTAGAACTAGGAAACAATTATCTTACACAACAACTGAAAAAAATGTGATACACAAGTAAAACAACAACATAATCACTGAAGCTGCTTGGCAAACAAACTGGCAATTGCCATTCTTGGAGAAAATTGCACCTTCATTAGTCCTTCATTAGTCCACACTTGCTTTTGGTCAAACTAAAGGATGGATTGGACACCAGACAAACTGCATAAACTTGGCCTTCTTCAATTAAATCTATGTTGGAAATGTAATGAAGCCAAGAGAGATATGGAACACATGCTCCAAAATATAAACGTTTCAAATCTCTTTGGGCCAAGATAAAGAACCTCATACAGGAAATCTTTAAGACCCACTCTTTTTTGGATTTCCCCATAATCACCATAGGTGTTTTAATCCAATTGCAACCACCAAACCTATTGCCATCAGATCTTCTATTAATTGTTAATTTTATTAACAGCTCGAACTGCCAAGCCAGGTTCACCCTGAACCGGAACCCACGCAACCCAATTCCATGAGGAGCTAGGACTGGACTGATTTGCATATGGCTGGGTCCAAACTGAGGTGGCATGATGAGCAAAAGAACTATGTGGCAGATGGCTGGGTTAACTGCACCGGACTCGGTCAAAGTCATAAATTCAGGCTCGCCATGATGGAGTGAAGGCCTGCTACAGGGACCCAGTTAGGCCCACTGAACAAGAGTACCTTAAACCCTGGTTGCAGAGCATTGTGGAGTTCCACTTCGAATATGCGTCATGCAGCAGCATTTCCTAGGAGCTGCGAAGCTGAGATTTGAGGTGCCGCGCCACGACTAGGATGCCGTGGAGGAAGGGCTTGCAATGAGAAGTCCTGCATCACGATGCATCATGCACCGGCTGGTTCTGAAAAAGCTGTGCAGTTAGTGATGCAGACTCCTGATCTGTCATCAAGAATGCTGTTGACGAGGGATTTGTGATGCGGAGGCTTGCGTTGGGGGTGCGTAGCACAGCAGAGGTTCCTGGAAGGATTCGGGCCGCGATGCGAAGTCCTGCTTTGGAAACAAATCATGCAGCAGTCCCAGTGGCGACTGGTGGAATTTGAAAATAGTGGGGCCTAAATGTTGCGGTGGAGTGCACTGCAGGGAGCAAGCGTATCAAGCGAGCCCCGACCTATGTAAGGTGGGTTCTGGGGGGTTCTTCCCCGAGAAAATTTTAAAAAAAGAGTGGGCAAATGATACACCTTCAAGTACATTTGAGAAAGAAAGAAGGCTAATAAAGCAATTCTGAAAGTGCAGGTATGACATCAATAAAGAGATGTCATATAATAACATAGATAGCTGCCTATTCAGTATAACCACAGAACTTCATAACAGACTTCGAGATAACAATGCTGAGTACCTCACAGATTTTTATTTATTTATCGATATACCTTTAGAAATTAAATGTACTGGGGAAATACAAGCTATTGTGATTTATTGGACTGGACACAGTGAGACAGCAAGGAACAAACATTAAATTAAAAAGGTATGCTTTCATTGAGACACAGTGTCAGAAACAAAGCACTGTTGTGGAGAGAGAGGGTTCATGGAATAAACACTGAGTTAGTTTATGTGTACTTGGAGGTAGCAGAACATCTATAAGGAAACATTGAAGGCAAACCTCGTTATTCTTGCAAGTCCAATAATTTGGGAATATAGATCCTAATGCCAGTGCCACAACGTAAGAATCCCACATTGCCGATAGCTTCCTGATGACAACGGCGTGCTCATGAATACATTTTAGGAGTTATGATGAGTTCCCTCTTGGGGTAAAGCAAATGTATGCGCTTTCACTACATGTATAAATCTCATGCTTCTAATTACCTTCATAATGAAGTACAAAATGTCCAGAGACCTAATGCTAAATGTAGGAGGGATCGAACAGATCATTAAAATGTTTTAAAGCAATTAAATGTGCTACAGTACGACATACCAAACAATGCATATATAGTTAAATAGAAAGAGCATTTGTCAGCAAATGAAAACAAATGAGAGGAGCAAGAGAAAACATAGGAAGGGAGCGTTTAAGAGCGAGATCACTGTGCAGTGGCACTGCAAATTTAACACTTGCTAATAACAAATACTATCAACAAAAACGCACAATATTTTATATGACTTTAATGCACCATGCCCTCCGGGGCTATTCTGTATTTCACAGAAATGGCTCAGCCCCCACCCCTCCTCTATGTGCCTCTCACCAGGGTCGGATTGGTGAAGCAGGCAATGGCCAAGGGGCAGGTATCCGAGTTCCAGCTGTGAGCTACTTTTTTGGGCAGCCTGGGGGCGATTTGGGCAGTGTCTGTGTTGTTCGGATGCTGCCGGTGGTCCAGTGGGTGCCTGAGTGGCCTTTCTGGAGGCAGGGCATCCATTACTTCATTTTTATCAACGAGGAGAGGTATCACTCCCTTTCTCTCGCTGGGCCGGCCCATTAATGTATGCATATTGAGCTGGGGCAGGGACCAGAGCGGAAGTGGCATCACTTGTTTTCAGGAGTGTTTCACCAGTAAAAGTAATCTGTGCATTTTTTGTATCTAAAGATAAGAAAGCATGCCTCTGTCAGAGACCCCCCCACCCCCCCCCTTCTTTTTATAAAACTTTTCCGAAGCAGTGTTTTGCAGATAGGTAATATGCAAAAGTGGGAAACTTTTTTTAGCGGACCCGGGCCGATTTTCAATCCCAATCCAACCTTGGCTTACCCAGGCACTGTCCCCACCTGTGGCCTTCACATCACCTTCACCTCCAGATCATGTGTCGTCAATGCCAAGCGTGACTCATATTTGAGTGCGATAAAATCAAGCACAGCTCTCATGAAGTGGTGGCGCCGTGGCACCAGGCAGAACCTTGGAGGGTATTCTATTAACCCAGAGTTTCACATACCCACTACCAAGAGTTAACAAAAAGCCCTGGGCGCAGCACTGCCAGCCACCAGCCTATTACATTCCCAACCCAGTGTCCCTCAATCTCGGGACAGTCTCTCGGTCCTAAGTTCTGCCGGTGACTGTCTGGGGTTCAAACGTATGTTCCCAAAGCCTTTTTGCACCCCAGACAATCACCGGCAGACTTAGGAGTGGGAGACTGGCCCAAGATGACCGAGGGACACCAGGATGTGTATGTAATAGGCCGGCCGCTGCCAGTGCTACTGCATCAGACATGCTCAGCTGTGCACGCTCTTTGGAAATCGTGTTTTTTTGGGGGGGCGTGTGGAGGGAAGTTGTGACTGTACACTGAAGTCACTGTCTACACACTACTGCTGCAGGGGAAAAGAGTAAGACACTTAGGGGCATATGTGCCAGCCCCTATCGCCACCACAACTTCACTATTACCGATGTTGTGGTGGCGATAGGGCCTGCGCCTTATGTACAAGGCAACGTTAAGCCACTTAAAGTGGCGTAACGCTGCCTTGTACATAAGGCCCCCTTTCATGCTATGGTTAGCGTGAAGAGGATGGGCAGTGGCATTTTGACGCTGCCCCCTATGCACAAGTGGCATACATAGGAGGCAGCACCAAAATTAAGACCAGGTAAATCTGGTCTTAAGTTGGCGAAAGAAGGAGAAATGCATTATTTCTCCAAGTTTTTGATTTTTGCATGTGTGCGGCCTTGTGCAGCACACATGGAAAAAGCAAAATGTCATAGTTTGTTTATGTACAGGAAGATTTCCCTTCCTGTACATAATAAATCCTTTTTAAAAAATGCCATTTTGTCGCTTTCATGTGTGCTTCATGAAGCAGCACACATGAAAGTGACAGAATGGCATTTTAGGATTGTTTATGTGCAGAAAGGGACACCTTCCTACACATAAACAATCCTTCCATGCACGCAGAAACCCTTGTACCATATGCGTTGGTGCTAAGTTGCTAAACTTAGCACCATTGCAGGGGGAAATGCAAGGCTGCACCACATTCTTGTAAATATGGTGCAGCCTTGCGTTTCAGTAGTGGCGGAGCGCAGTATTAAGCCAAGGAGGCTAACGCAGCACTCCGCCACTTCCTTGTACATATCCCCCTTACTCTTTTCCCCGGCAGTGGCAGTGTAAAGAGTCTAGACACACGTCTGAGATGATTATGGAAAGGAAATGTACTGTACAACTAGCCGTTCCATAACCATGATCATGGCCTAGTTAAACTAGGACATGATTATGGTTCTGGAATGGAAAAGTACAGGCCTGGAAGGCGGTAACTGCCAACACCTATTTTATTTGGTAGTGCTAGCTGTTTGGTACTCACACCTCACTCCTCTCTGTGCCACTATGATCGATCATCACACATTCAGGGAGAAGGGAGGCCCGGAGTCTCGTCGTCAGAGAGAGAGGGCAGGGCATTCACACATTTGCCAATTCCAAATTGCGCACGAGGCGGGCCTCATAATCAGACTCTGAGGATCAGTAGGGCTCTTTTCCTCTCGATTCTCTCTCCACGGCCCCTTGTGTGCTAAAGAGGGAAGGGAGAGAGAGAGGCTGACGCAGCTAGGGCAGAATGGCCATTCACTGTATGACTACACAATAAAGCCATACAGTGATTGGTGATTATGCTCCCATGCTGTGGACATGCTAGGTCCAACAACCCCTGCGCTGTCTACCTGGCAACTCACTATACTCTAAAGCAGCCAATACTGGCGCTGCTAGGACAGAGCCAGGATTGGCCTGGGCAGGACAACTCGATGCTCATTAGGAGGCCAGGGGTCTGCTGCTTCAATCCCCGGGGATACCACATTCTACAGACAAGACTGCACAAGACTGCACATGTTGGGCTGGCTGGAGAAAGGCATGGGGCCCAACCTATCATGCGCAATTGCGCAGTTGGTTGTTTACCCCACCCCCTAAGCTGCTGGCGGCTGCAGCATGGATTGAAAAGGTACCAGCCCGCCGCTGAGAAAGCTGACTGCCGTTGTCCGAGATTAAGTTGTAGTGCACTTTTTTTTAAATGCACAGCACATTTGCACATTTAATTAGGCCCATAGGGTGCAAAAAGTTCAGGAGGGGTGACGCCAAATGTTCTCATGAAGGAACCACCCCGGAGCAGTCCCAATTTGGAGTCTGGTATGGCAATGCATTGCACAGTAGTTCAAATTAGGAGTGCCTGGTCGACGATGTGTTGCTCTATGGTTCCAATGCATCAGTTCTGCTGGGACTACAGAAGGGCAGCCAGAGCACCTTCAGAAACACTTCCAAAGGTCAAAATCTGGGGTGGCACCACTTGGGAGGGTATGACTCACAGCAGGCACAGTTCAGGTGCTGGATTCAAGGTGGTTGGAGCCTTCTGTCCCTAAAGCTCTAGTCTGGCCAGCCAACTAGCCCTTGCAGTTACTCTGGTGGTCCTGAGTTCAAGAAGCAGGTCCAGTCCTTCACTCACGCAGCAGTCAGCAGGGCAGCAGAGTGGCTGTCCTTTTTGCAGAGCAGGATAGAAGTCCTTCTTCTGAAGTTCCCCACAGATCCAAATGTGCACTGAAGAGTTAGGTCTAAGGGTCCAATATTTATACCTGGTGCCCACTTTGAAGTAGGAGAAGCTTTTAGTGATTTCCACCCCCCTGAGGTGTTCGGCATTCCCTTCCTTCCTGTCCTGGCACCAGCTTGCCTGGAATCACAAAAGACCAGTGTCAAAACACTTTGTGAGAGCGCCCGGCAGAGCTTTTGTGTAACCGTGGGTGGCAAATTCCACTCTGCCCATGGAGTCTGCAGAGTTTTGACAACTCCGCACTCTGCTTTATCTGCGGAGTTCTTCAAAAAACTCAGTGCCAACTGCCGATGAAACTCCAATTTCACAGCCTGTTTCTGTGGCAATAGACTATGCGTGAATAGGGGGTGCCTACTGCCTACCAAAGAAACAAAAGAGGAGTAAGGGGCTCCGAGCTCCTTTACCAATCTCCATCCACGCCTGCAAGATCTGATGTCAGTGAGGGGAAGCATAACCTGGCTCTGCGCATGACTGGTATGGCCCAAAGCAGCCTCTCTCTCCCTTCGCGCCGCAGTGGTTCTTCTTCTGCCCGCTCCGACTGGGAGCGTGCGCTCTACCTTCACAGAGCGGCATAACTGTAATCCGGATGCTGTTCCTGGGGAGAACAGAACACCCCTACTTTCTACCATGAAATGAGCCAGCTGCAATTCGATCAGCAGCATGCTCTCAGTGATCCTGCGAGACAGCGAGAAGAGGAGACCCGTCCAAATCCGGGGAGTGATGGACCAGCAGTGCACAGCCTGTGTGGCAACTCGGTTATTGAGGTCTGGAGAAGGAGTGCGTAGCCTGGGGCAGGAAGACCCATCCACGCAGCAGCCCCGCGAGGACAACAGAGGTAAGTGGATGTGTGCAGGGCACAATTCCTAAAAAAAAGAAGTGGGGGGACTCTCCAATTTAGGTGGTGTCACAGGAAGTGACATCCCGGAAGGAAGTGACATCACATCAGGACGTGACATCACAACAGGAAGTGACATCACAGCAGGAAGTGACATCACGGCAGGAAGTGACATCACATATGAGGCAGATCTATCATTTGCGCATATTGCAAGATTGAACAATTGAAGCTGCTCAGTGCCTGTGACTAAAGGTCCCTGTGTGGGGGAATTAACAGCTCAAATATGGATGAAGTTTGGCATACAACTACATTAGTCAAGCCATTAAGTGCTGTAAGTGAGGCATACTAAAACATGGCACCATGAACAAAAGCAGAGTTTGTGCATTGAAAAAAACCCAAAGAAAACCACATGCTAGAAACTACAATAGTGATTATCAAAACTATAAAATTTATTACGCTACCTAGAACACCACATTTAAATATACTGACAAGTTTAATACACTGTAAACATGAGAAAAAAATGCAAGGTGCACTCTGTACACTTTCAACTTGATACTCTGTACATCTGTTATTGCAGACATTATGGGACATGTTACACTGCCACAGGAAATCTGACCATTGAAAATTTGTGAGACCGCTTATAGCATTGAAAACCATCACTTAAAAAACGCCCATGCGTCTGCATATCTTTTATTGTGCTGGGCTGTAGGATCT
Source organism: Lissotriton helveticus (assembly GCF_964261635.1). Taxonomy (NCBI): domain Eukaryota; kingdom Metazoa; phylum Chordata; class Amphibia; order Caudata; family Salamandridae; genus Lissotriton; species Lissotriton helveticus. The sequence goes on from NC_136057.1 coordinate 1,860,569,015, forward strand.
ACCTTTCTAGACTGAGTATCATCTGCATGGCGATGAGCACTGAACCACCTGTTGACATACAGCATTGGATTCCAAAGCGGCAGAGGAGGGCCCATGAGGTTTATGAACATTAATGAGGAAAGACGTCCGATACCAAGACAGTTTCATATGGGTGATATTATCAAATTCATCGTGCTGAAACCCCTTTCGCAGTCACTTGAAGTCGCATGAAGTGTATTTACAGCCCTCAAACAGGTTGCAGTTGCTCTGGAATCTCATTACCACCATTATCAACATAGTCTCTGAAGCCTTCAGATATGCCTTTATAATTAAGAGCGAATCTCCTACACAGGTTTTGTAGTTTCTCCTCACCTTCATACCATGGGCTCTCAATGTCATTTGGCCACTTCTGTGGGTTGATAACATCTATCTCTGATGTAAGAGCTAAAAATACATCTGTCTGAGATGATGTGGCTGACCTATTGCTAGTAGACTGTGCATACAACCAGGAGCGCAAGTTATCTGCCAGATTTTGATCAAACTGGGGAAGGTTTGTTTTTACCTGCCCACGTGAGTCCTCCCAGCTTATTGGTACTCCTCTAAATAAGCCACTCTCAATAGCTTGTTCAGCCTCCTTCCTGTGTGTCCCTGGAAACTCTGTAAGCTTTTCAATTGCCCTTACTGTACGATTGATGAGCTGGTAAGCTCGTGGCAGAGTTACTTCATCCCTTTGAAGTGCTTCTGACAGTGTTCCAATTTCATGAGCCGCATCCGCAACACCGGCGAGATTCAGCAAAAAATCGGAAGATGTCAGGATTTTATTCAGCCCGCTGAAAGTAGCCCGGTGTTTGGCATCATGAGAAGTACTCAAGCTGGACTGAACAAAATGCTGGTGAAGGGCTGGGTGTGATTCCCACACTTCTCGTATTGCCCTTTTGCTAGAAGCAATCCACCGGATTGAAAATACTCGCCCAATTTTCAGTATTGCAATTTCTTTCTCGCTGATTTTTGGGAGACTGGTGTTACACGGCATACAGTTTTTCGAAAAATGATGCAAGGTGCTTAAGGCCAGGCACTGTATCAACCGTGTCCGCTACACTGAGCTCAAGCCGGTGGCATAGACAGTGCCATTTTACAAGGCGAGGGTATTTACACCATAGCCTCTCCAAAACACCAGAGTTTCTCCCAAGCATTACACTGGCCCCATCACTGCAAACCCCTATCCAATTGTCTGCAAGGAACTTGTTGCAAAAAACATGTTTTTCAAGACATTTCAACAGTGAGGACTCAATGCACTCTGCATCGCCCCTAGGCAACTCAAGCAAGTCAAGGAAAAAGGTGAGGGGCTCTTTTCCATTGAATGCAGCATGCACATAAATAATTAAAACAGTCATGGAAGAATAGATTCTTGACTCATCAATATAAACAGATATTTTTGGAGCCTGTTCAACGATGCCGATGCAAAGCTTACTCCGCATTTCCTTAGCAATGCAATCAGTTATCTGTGCTGCAGTAAAACGCTGTGTAGAATCGAGCCCATATCTGACTCATTAGCTACCTGCAAGGCTACTAGACCTGGAAAATCTGAAAAGGGGCGATTATTTTTTGCACAAAAGTAAAGCGTGTGAAACACCTTTACCGTTGAAGCATGACAATGCCTCTGCTGCTCCAGGATCGTTGACCGCAGTACCTCCTTCTTGAATGCAGCTCGGATATCACATGCGTTACAATGTGCTTCTGAAATTTTATGCTTATGTATGTTTTTTCCGCAGTGAGCCTAACTGGCTCGCTTTTGTTGGGCCAGATTCAGCAATGCTCCCAGGGACCCATTCTGTAGCCATAGCCACACCCTGTGATGTTCCAAGTAGCTTAACCTCACTGCATATGTTGCAGCCAAGGTGGTCATTTTCACTGGTTAGCCATGGATACTTTTTTTTAAATTGAGCCCACTGATTGTGGTCCCAACACTCTAGCAAGCTGGTATCCCTTTTAAAACTGGTGCCCACATCCAGGATCTTTGTTGAAGAGTCTTCCAGTGGAAGGTTGAATCGATCCTTGGCTTGGCATCATACTCTCTGTATGTTGTGCAGGTACATCTTTCAAGCATGCACTGGGCTGTACTAGGCTACTTTCCGAATCAAACCGAGATCTCCTGTTCGCATTTGCAAAGAAATCCATGATGCTGGATTTGCATTTGCTTATTTCTGTAGAAAGCAGAAAGCATTGGGTCAGCTATATTTTTTGCATTGGTCACTCTCATATTCACTGATGGTTGGTGAGGAAATAAAATTGCAAAATTGCTTGGCAAAAATATTTTTCAGATTACTTTTGGCACTTAGAAAAATCTTTGTGGTCCAATGAGCCACCCATCCTGGTTTATGGTGGTATTACAATGTTTTAAAAAAACAGAAAGTCACACAATGCCTTTTTAAAAAAGAAAAATTCCCTCAATTAGCAAATGATGATCTTCAGTTTTACCGGTGTGCTATTGCTCATTTTGTTTCCCATAAAAATTGTCTAAAAAACATTTCTGTGGTGGAAAGTTCTGGAATCTGCATGAACATTAAATTAAAATGATTTGTGGCCATAAATTAACCAAGCGGATTCTGGCAAGGAGTACCAGCGCTTTTTACCTCTCTTGGCTACCACTGTTGCAGGTTCCATGCTAGGGGTAGAAGGTAAAGTGTCCGGCCTGGCAGCAGCTGGCTGTGCGACTTCCTGGTGATCTGTGTTGTGTCCTGGGTGAGCATGGGATCCAACGCTGCCCTGCTGTGTTGCAGGTTGGACCATTGCAGGGGTGAGCAGGACAAATGCAATGCAGGGAGATCTGTTGAATAGGATGGCTCCCAAGATACTGTAAGCTGTAGTGCAAATAAAATATTCCACATTAGGCAACTCTAAGCATTTTCATAGTTGAAGGAATGGTGGCATTCTGCTGCCATGGTCATTCATTCATTAGAAACGGTTCTGAGGTATTCCATAGATTTCAATCAATCTTGAGCACCCAAATTTTAATATTTGAAGAGGTTTAAGGGCTTTTGGATGTTGGCGGCACAGCAGGTTGCCTTTATTGACTTCATTGCGACCTTTCAAAAGAGATCATTTTTAACCCTAAACTTAGAAACCTCCATGCTTCCTTGCCCTAACAACAATTCCACTAGGGAACTAAGAGAAAAGTCAATTCGAAAGGTCATGCATGATGTGTGGAGGAGAATCGGTCAAGAGCAAAGCAAAAGATGCAGTCCCTCAAGTTATGTTACAGGCTTGTAAAGTGCAGCTGCACAAAATGGGTTGAAATGATTCTCATGCAAGGTAGGTATGGTGTACTTCAGTTAGCCTGGCCTTCCATGTCGTAAAGGGATGGGATAATAGTGCATAACTCGAATTAATATAAATAGCTGCCAAGTTTTCAGGATGCTTATGTGTAAGGCTCCCTGCGTTCAGTTTAAGGACTTTTCACTGATAAATACAGACAGAAAGCAATGTTTTTTTCTGCCTGCATTTATTTTTAAAAGTGGATAAATACAAAAAATTGCCCTACTTTTAAGTGACTCTCCATGCTGTCTTTCATGAATTATAGGCCAGCAGATGGACAGCATGGAAATTAAAAAACAGGATGACATTTATTTAAACAATGGCATATGTCAACATACATTTATGGTATAATGCTGGTATTGCAGTGGATTGATTGTTATGTAATAATTGCCAGCTTAAATAGCTAATACTCGACAGACAGCAAAGTATTAGTGTGCGTCAATCAGTGAAATAAATATGGAAATGTACAGTTTGGCAACCTCATTTATGTTCAAAGCACAAAATAATTATGAATAAATACAGATAATATGGCCAAAAGATAAATATGGGTAAGTACAGACGGAAATGTTAAAAAAATAAATACCATAAAACGGGGAGCCCTACATATGTGTGACATTTCCATGATTTCAGTGTGTATTTGTGACACTTAGAGTGACACTTTCCACTCAGTGAAAACAAAGCTACAAAGTGCAAAGTAATAGATATCCGTCATTGCACCCTATTCAGCAATAAAGAACCTGTCTCAAAGTGATACAATAGACCTATTCCATAGGATTATACAGAGTCCGAAAAAGAGGTGGAGAGTAGGCACTAATGAGCTGTTAGCCACAGCTACCTGAGAGTCACTGCCAAAAAAGCAACAATCAAGGGAAATAAACAACAAGCATTGGCATAGCCAATAGGTCTCACTTTTGGGACCTTCTAAGTATTTAGTTATGCAGCACAATATCCTTGGTGCAACAACATCAACCGTTTCATGTCTGAACACTTAAAAGGTCCCCAAGGCGAGACCTATTGGCTATGCCAAATGCTTGTTGAGCATGGTAGGCAGGTTTAGGATGATCTCGATATAAAAAGCTGTTCTCTTATAGGTACCCAGGCTCTGGTCATTTCTGGAGGTTCGATGGCATCACAGCAGGAAAGAATGAGATAAGAGTAAAGACGAAAATTACATTTTAGAGTCTCTTCATCCACAGACAACTAGTGTGAAAGTCAACTCTTTTACCTAACTTCCACTCTCCAGAAGTACATCTATGCCTTTAAACCTACGTCACTCTAAATGTACATCTTTTCTACCCTAGATGGAGTTGTTGCTTCTAAGATCTATTTCAGACAGAAAGGACAAAACGGTCCTTCCAAATACATATTAATTATCAAAATTCTATTCCCTTTGTCTCTAATGCGGAAACCTCCATAAACTTTGATATAGAGATGTGTCAAAAATGTATCTTCATAAGGTTTAGACTGATGTCAGAACAAAACCTAGAAAACGATTTAAGACGTTAAGGAACTGCTTCAAATCATAAGATCATGGTAACAAAGTTGAAGCTAGGTCACACTAAATCGAAAAAGACATCCAATTGTGGTGTTTGAAGAAAACTCAGGCGTTATACAGTAGCGTCAACATCGGCTAATTACAATAACATTCACCCCTTGGGTAGTCTCCCTCTTCCTCTCAATCCCAGCCTATGAATATTTACTTAAAATAATTACGATAAATCTCATGAGATGTAGCGAAGAAGGAAAAAAAAAAGACAAGGTTTTCGGACGGATGGGAAGAGTAGGTGCCTGTGTAATGAATGCTGCCTGGTAACCTTCAGGAGGAGCCCGTGGTCTGTTAAAGGTATAGCCTTTTTACTGGGATTCTTGTCATATAAAGCCATATGGAAAACGGGCATAAAAGCAAAGGGCGCAGGGATGGGTGTAATTCAATACAGATGCAGATCTACTAGACAGAAAGGCAAACAATATTTCTTTCTACCTCGAATATCACTTGTCACCTCACCATAGACACAAACGGGTGAGGCCCACAGCGTCGATGACTCACACGTCCACTAGGCTTTTCCATGGTGACCATTCAGCGAGTACCTGGTGTACTACAACAGTGTCCAATCAAAAGCTTACCGAATATTACAGCTAATATTGCCTCCGAGACAAAATGTGATACAACTATGCTATGCCAGTGTGCATCCGATGAGAAACAGTGAATAGAGTATACCACGCTATATTCTCCCAAAATACTATTCTACTCCAGTGGTCGTGCTTCAACCCGGTATATGGTCAAAATATCGAGTCCAAAATATCTATTAACACAAATATCGAGTCCAAAATATAGAATGGACAAAATATCGAATGGACAGAATATAGACATCAAAAATATCGTTTTAACGGTAAGTAATGTAATATCGATTTTAAAAATATAGAAAGTCAAAATATCGAAGTACATAATATAGGTTATTAAAAATATCGAATTTTTAATAATATCTTTTTTTTAAAAGTATTTTGTATGGTATTATGTGTGTGAAAAGTGTTTATTATTTTGTAATTTATTTTAAATAAATAATTTTATGTTATTTAATTTCTGCGTAATTTAATTCTGTAGCGGGTTGTGGGTTTATAGGGGAATAGGGTGGGAAGTAATTTAATTATAATTAATTAAATATGTTAATTAATTTATCTGTATTTATTTTGAATAAATTGTTAATTAATTTTTAATTGGTAATTAATTAATTCTTAATTGATAATTCATTTTTATTAATTGATAATTATGTGAATAATATTAATTTATTTTATGTAGCGGGTTGTGGGTTTATAGGGGAATAGGGTGGGAAGTAATTTAATTATAATTAATTAAATATGTTAATTCATTTATTGGTATTTATTTTGAATACATTGTTAATTTATTTTTAATTGGTAATTAATTAATTGTTAATTGGTAATTCAATTTTATTAATTGATTAATTGATAATTATGTGAATTATATAAATTTATTTTCACTAGAGTGGGAATAGTAACATTTACCCCTATGCTATCCAACGCTTTCCATACTGTTGCACTCTCTAGAGTGGGAATAGTAATTTTTACCCCTACGCTACCCAACGCCTTCCCTACTGTTGCACTCTCTGGAGTGGGAATAGTAATTTTTACCCCTACGCTATCCAACGCTTTCCCTTCTGTTGCACTCTCAGGAGTGGGAATAGTAATTTTTACCCCTACGCTATCCAACGTTTTCCCTACTGTTGCACTCTCTGGAGTGGGAATAGTAATTGTTACCCCTACGCTATCCAATGCTTTCCCTACTGTTGCACTCTCAGGAGTGGGAATAGTAATTTTTACCCCTACGCTATCCAACGCTTTCCCTACTGTTGCACTCTCTGGAGTGGGAATAGTAATTTTTACCCCTACGCTATCCAACGCCTTCCCTACTGTTGCACTCTCTGGTGTGGGAATAGTAATTTTTACCCCTACGCTATCCAACGCTTTCCCTACTGTTGCACTCACTGGAGTGGGAATAGTAATTTTTACCCCTACGCTATCCAATGCTTTCCCTACTGTTGCACTCTCTGGAGTGGGAATAGTAATTTTTACCCCCTACGCTATCCAACGCTTTCCATACTGTTGCACTCTCTGGAGTGGGAATAGTAATTTTTACCCCTACGCTATCCAACGCTTTCCCTACTGTTGCACTCTTTGGAGTGGGAATAGTAATTTTTACCCCTACGCTATCCAACGCTTTCCCTACTGTTGCACTTCCAGGAGTGGGAATAGTAATTTTTACACTCCTGCTATCCTACGGTAATAATATTGTGTATTTTTATCAATATTATGTTAATATATATATATGTTTTAACATATATGATTGTATGGTTTTTTTTATAAGTTAAATTAATTATTTTATAATTGTAAGGTAATTTAAGTATTTTTAAGTATATTTTAGCTATTTGTTTTTAACATGTTTTTTAATTTTACATTATTTTTAAGAAATTCGATATTTTTACAAAGTATATATTTTTAAACGATATTTTGGATTCAATATTTTAGTACTTACCTGTTTGTAGATAGGAATTCGATATTTTGTCTGTCGATATTTTGGCATCGATATTTTTGGTAGTTTATATTTTGTCCCTCGATATTTAGTCAGTGATCCCTCCAAACCCACACATGAAACCCATGTATTACACTCTACTAGTACAGTTCATACATCGGCATCGTAGTCAAAATACAATTTCCTGTACTCATTTGTAAAGGTCTTGTACTTGGTTTCTGTGTCTAACATTGTTTGTGCAGCCATTAAACTTACACTTACCTTAAAAGTGAAACTGTCACCAACGTCGCCAAGCCGTAAATGGTTTCCTAGGTGACGGTGTAGGTCGTAGATGCAGGAATGGCAGTCTCCAGCAGGTACCGCAGCAGGCAAGGCCAGGAAGGGAGGGCGAGCCACGTCGATATCCAGATCCGGTCACATCCAAAAAGGAAAGGAGCCAGAGCATGAAAAGCCCGAAAAATATAGGGCATGGAGCACGAGGGCGGGACTGCTGAGGTGCAGAAACACCCATCCAGTGACTTCTGCTATGACCACTGATTGGTCGCAAATGTCTCTGTTCTACTGGTAGGTCCGACTCCCCGGCAAGGTTAAGAAGGGGTGGGGCGGGTTGCAAGAGCTGCGACAGGCGTAGTTAACCTAACCCTAGGTACAGGGGCGTGGTGATCAGCAAGCTGTGTGCGCTTTATCGCATTTTGAAGGAGCAGGCCAGTGCAGGGTGGACGGCGTTTTGATAAGCAGGGTGGACAGCGTCCCTCCTGGAAACTAAGTGGGGGGATGCCGTCCACCCGCCTGGTGCCCCGACTCAAGCCCCGGATGTGTGGGATGGTGGGCTGGGTGTCGGGGCTATGAGATGTGCGGAGGAAGGCCGCATAGACATTGACAATCAGGCAGTGTGACCTGCAGTTAACCGGGGGGTCCCATAATGATTTCTGTTGTGTTTTCTTAGTCTTTCCCCAATTTTCTAGGCTAGGGTGAGCAGACATTTCTTAAGTGACATGGCATTGTAATGGTGAAAGGATTCCGGGGCAAACGGAGGTGACTTGGCTGTAGTTGGCACAAATTGATTGTTATCGCTTGTGCCCTTCGTGCCCCAATACTATTACTAACATGGATGATGTCATAACATCAAAATCAATGCCCTAACAAACTTTACAGGCTCATGTGTTAAATGGACTTAGTTTAATTTCTTTGAACAGTCTCTATCACCATCTACTGGCAAAGTTTTTAAGTAACCTTTTAACCATAAAGCTCCTATTACGCTTACTGCACAAGTCTGTGTTATCTTGGTCCTTAGATTAATTAAATGAATGCTCCGCCCACATGCGGAACTACGCGTAGAGCGGCTGATTATATTCCACCACTTTGCGGAGTTCCGCGTAGTGCTGCTACGCGAACTCCGCCCACCCTTACTTTTGTGATGTGCAAGTGTGATCGGTGGCAGCTTTTCCCCCTCATCAACTCAAAGTGCCCCATCCTGCCAACACCTATTGTCCCTTTGTCTCACTGTCTCGGAGAAATACACAATGACTAACTGCCAACTACACCTAGTCACATGACTCAGTGTCAGGCTGCAGGCCCCAAATGATTAGAACAAGAAAATGGCCACTTTCTAAAAGTGGCATTTTCAGAATTGTGATAAAAATCAGGCTTTACCATTAAAGAGGGCTTTTAATTACAATTATTTAGGCATCAAACTCCACCTGCCTACTTGCTCCCAATTGAAAGGTATCACCTATTAAATGTAATCTTATCCTATTGGAGAGGTAAGGCCTTGCAATAGTGAAAAAATAATTTTGGAGTTTTCCGCTACCAGGAAATGTAAAAATTAAAAGTACATGTTCAACTTTTTATCTACACAGCACCCGCCCGCGAGGCTATTAAGGGCCTGTCCTAGGAGTGACTTATATGTTTTAAAAAGGAAGGTTTAGGAAAAAGGTTTATTTTGAAAGGTCGTATGGCTGTTTAAAAACTGCACACACAGGCCAGAGACATGTTTAAAGGGCTACTTAAGTGGGTGGCACATTCAGTGCCACAGGCCCACTAGTAGCATTTCATTTACAGGCCCTGAGCACATGCAGTTCCACAGTACTAGTAATTCAAATATGCTAGTTGGGGGTACGCTTATTTCACCATGTTTAAATGAGAGAGCACAAGCACTTTAGCACTGGTGGGATGGGGTAAAGTGTACAGAGTCCTAATGCCAGCAAAAACAAAGTCAGCAAGATAGGAGTTTGGATTGCAAAAAGTTGGGGGAACATCACGCCAACGATGTCAGGTCAACAATAGACAAATATTTTCAAATCCAGTAAAATATGTTTGTTGTAATCATCGGCTTTGACCAATATATTTCAAATGCGCAGTACAGCACACATGCAAAGTCGGAAAAGCACAAATAAATGAAAGCATTTCTATTGTTGAACGCCTCCTTTGAAGGGCGTTAACTTTTGGCGCAAAACCATGTCTACAAAACTTGGTTTTGCGTCAAAAGGCATGGGTGGTTTCATGGGAACGCCCATGTTCCACCCATGTAATGCCTCCTTGGCACTAAGTAACACAAAGCAGTGATTAGCGCTATTTGTAGGGTCCTTTCCAGCGCAAAACAAATTTTGCGCTGGAAAGTAAATAGCAAAAACAAAATCATGCTGGTTAGCGTCACTTTTGTAACCCACCACAAAATGTTTGCAAATCTCCCCCGAAGTTCCTTTTGGCACATATAATTTGCTACCCCCTCTAAAACCCTCCTGGAGACACTGGATGGAGATTTACCAAATCTCCATACCAAGCAGCGCAGCCTCCCATGTGGCTGTGCTTCGCAACAGAGAAGAAGCAGGAGAGCGCCATTTTTTCAAAGATATGGCTCTCTCCTCCCCTTTCCCTTGCGCCAGTGCTGATTACAGATGGCGCGCGCCACGCACCACCTTAGCGCCATAGAGCTAGGGTGTGTGTGAGTCTAGCATAGGTTTTGCACAGGAAGGGTACCCTTCCTGTACAAAATACTATGCTTAGACACAAGAGAAAGCTTTTCCACTCTAGAGTGTTTAGTAAATTGGGTTTAGCGTGAGAAACCTTGGGTGGTTGCAATGGGAACGCCCATGCACCACCCTTGACACACCCCCATGGCGCAAAGTAATGCGTTAATTGCAAACACAACAGTGATGGACAGAATGTGGATCAATGTCACACATTCACCCCAGTCCAAAGATCTGGGCCCAAATCCATCGTTTTTCCACTCCACACCACCCTGGGTTAGACAATGGCGATATGCAAATCAGCGCTGACCCTGTGCCCCATGGGAACAGTCCAGTCCGAACTACAAAAGCCATGTCCTTCCCAGAACGGAATCAAACATCCGAGGACCGGCCCGGTTTCGAGGTAACACCTCTCATCAGCCCGGCTAGCTTGACTCCAGTGGTGTGGAGTGCCTGGGACTCACGTCTGAGCATCCCCAGTACACTTAGAGCGGTAATTGCAAACACAACAGTGATGGACAGAATGTGGATCAATGTCACACATTCACCCCAGTCCAAAGATCTGGGCCCAAATCCATCGTTTTTCCACTCCACACCACCCTGGGTTAGACAATGGCGATATGCAAATCAGCGCTGACCCTGTGCCCCATGGAAACAGTCCAGTCCGAACTACAAAAGCCATGTCCTTCCCAGAACGGAATCAAGCATCCGAGGACCGGCCCGGTTTCGAGGTAACACCTCTCATCAGCCCAGCTAGCTTGACTCCAGTGGTGTGGAGTGCCTGGGACTCACGTCTGAGCATCCCCAGTACACTTAGAGCGGTAATTGCAAACACAACAGTGATGGACAGAATGTGGATCAATGTCACACATTCACCCCAGTCCAAAGATCTGGGCCCAAATCCATCGTTTTTCCACTCCACACCACCCTGGGTTAGACAATGGCGATATGCAAATCAGCGCTGACCCTGTGCCCCATGGGAACAGTCCAGTCCAAACTACAAAAGCCATGTCCTTCCCAGAACGGAATCAAGCATCCGAGGACCGGCCCGGTTTCGAGGTAACACCTCTCATCAGCCCGGCTAGCTTGACTCCAGTGGTTTGGAGTGCCTGGGACTCACGTCTGAGCATCCCCAGTACAGTTCTGGGAAGGACATGGCTTTTGTAGTTCGGACTGGACTGTTCCCATGGGGCACAGGGTCAGCGCTGATTTGCATATCGCCATTGTCTAACCCAGGGTGGTGTGGAGTGGAAAAACGATGGATTTGGGCCCAGATCTTTGGACTGGGGTGAATGTGTGACATTGATCCACATTCTGTCCATCACTGTTGTGTTTGCAATTACCGCTCTAAGTGTACTGGGGATGCTCAGACGTGAGTCCCAGGCACTCCACACCACTGGAGTCAAGCTAGCCGGGCTGATGAGAGGTGTTACCTCGAAACCGGGCCGGTCCTCGGATGCTTGATTCCGTTCTGGGAAGGACATGGCTTTTGTAGTTCGGACTGGACTGTTCCCATGGGGCACAGGGTCAGCGCTGATTTGCATATCGCCATTGTCTAACCCAGGGTGGTGTGGAGTGGTGTTACCTCGAAACCGGGCCGGTCCTCGGATGCTTGTTTCCGTTCTGGGAAGGACATGGCTTTTGTAGTTCGGACTGGACTGTTCCCATGGGGCACAGGGTCAGCGCTGATTTGCATATCGCCATTGTCTAACCCAGGGTGGTGTGGAGTGGAAAAACGATGGATTTGGGCCCAGATCTTTGGACTGGGGTGAATGTGTGACATTGATCCACATTCTGTCCATCACTGTTGTGTTTGCAATTACCGCTCTAAGTGTACTGGGGATGCTCAGACGTGAGTCCCAGGCACTCCACACCACTGGAATCAAGCTAGCCGGGCTGATGAGAGGTGTTACCTCGAAACCGGGCCGGTCCTCGGATGCTTGTTTCCGTTCTGGGAAGGACATGGCTTTTGTAGTTCGGACTGGACTGTTCCCATGGGGCACAGGGTCAGCGCTGATTTGCATATCGCCATTGTCTAACCCAGGGTGGTGTGGAGTGGAAAAACGATGGATTTGGGCCCAGATCTTTGGACTGGGGTGAATGTGTGACATTGATCCACATTCTGTCCATCACTGTTGTGTTTGCAATTACCGCTCTAAGTGTACTGGGGATGCTCAGACGTGAGTCCCAGGCACTCCACACCACTGGAATCAAGCTAGCCGGGCTGATGAGAGGTGTTACCTCGAAACCGGGCCGGTCCTCGGATGCTTGTTTCCGTTCTGGGAAGGACATGGCTTTTGTAGTTCGGACTGGACTGTTCCCATGGGGCACAGGGTCAGCGCTGATTTGCATATCGCAATTGTCTAACCCAGGGTGGTGTGGAGTGGAAAAACGATGGATTTGGGCCCAGATCTTTGGACTGGGGTGAATGTGTGACATTGATCCACATTCTGTCCATCACTGTTGTGTTTGCAATTACCGCTCTAAGTGTACTGGGGATGCTCAGATGTGAGTCCCAGGCACTCCACACCACTGGAATCAAGCTAGCCGGGCTGATGAGAGGTGTTACCTCGAAACCGGGCCGGTCCTCGGATGCTTGTTTCCGTTCTGGGAAGGACATGGCTTTTGTAGTTCGGACTGGACTGTTCCCATGGGGCACAGGGTCAGCGCTGATTTGCATATCGCCATTGTCTAACCCAGGGTGGTGTGGAGTGGAAAAACGATGGATTTGGGCCCAGATCTTTGGACTGGGGTGAATGTGTGACATTGATCCACATTCTGTCCATCACTGTTGTGTTTGCAATTACCGCTCTAAGTGTACTGGGGATGCTCAGACGTGAGTCCCAGGCACTCCACACCACTGGAATCAAGCTAGCCGGGCTGATGAGAGGTGTTACCTCGAAACCGGGCCGGTCCTCGGATGCTTGTTTCCGTTCTGGGAAGGACATGGCTTTTGTAGTTCGGACTGGACTGTTCCCATGGGGCACAGGGTCAGCGCTGATTTGCATATCGCCATTGTCTAACCCAGGGTGGTGTGGAGTGGAAAAACGATGGATTTGGGCCCAGATCTTTGGACTGGGGTGAATGTGTGACATTGATCCACATTCTGTCCATCACTGTTGTGTTTGCAATTACCGCTCTATGTGTACTGGGGATGCTCAGACGTGAGTCCCAGGCACTCCACACCACTGGAATCAAGCTAGCCGGGCTGATGAGAGGTGTTACCTCGAAACCGGGCCGGTCCTCGGATGCTTGTTTCCGTTCTTGGGAAGGACATTGCTTTTGTAGTTCGGACTGGACTGTTCCCATGGGGCACAGGGTCAGCGCTGATTTGCATATCGCCATTGTCTAACCCAGGGTGGTGTGGAGTGGAAAAACGATGGATTTGGGCCCAGATCTTTGGACTGGGGTGAATGTGTGACATTGATCCACATTCTGTCCATCACTGTTGTATTTGCAATTACCGCTCTAAGTGTACTGGGGATGCTCAGACGTGAGTCCCAGGCACTCCACACCACTGGAATCAAGCTAGCCGGGCTGATGAGAGGTGTTACTTCGAAACCGGGCCAGTCCTCGGATGCTTGTTTCCGTTCTGGGAAGGACATGGCTTTTGTAGTTCGGACTGGACTGTTCCCATGGGGCACAGGGTCAGCGCTGATTTGCATATCGCCATTGTCTAACCCAGGGTGGTGTGGAGTGGAAAAACGATGGATTTGGGCCCAGATCTTTGGACTGGGGTGAATGTGTGACATTGATCCACATTCTGTCCATCACTGTTGTGTTTGCAATTACCGCTCTAAGTGTACTGGGGATGCTCAGACGTGAGTCCCAGGCACTCCACACCACTGGAATCAAGCTAGCCGGGCTGATGAGAGGTGTTACCTCGAAACCGGGCCGGTCCTCGGATGCTTGTTTCCGTTCTGGGAAGGACATGGCTTTTGTAGTTCGGCCTGGACTGTTCCCATGGGGCACAGGGTCAGCGCTGATTTGCATATCGCCATTGTCTAACCCAGGGTGGTGTGGAGTGGAAAAACGATGGATTTGGGCCCAGATCTTTGGACTGGGGTGAATGTGTGACATTGATCCACATTCTGTCCATCACTGTTGTGTTTGCAATTACCGCTCTAAGTGTACTGGGGATGCTCAGACGTGAGTCCCAGGCACTCCACACCACTGGAATCAAGCTAGCCGGGCTGATGAGAGGTGTTACCTCGAAACCGGGCCGGTCCTCGGATGCTTGTTTCCGTTCTGGGAAGGACATGGCTTTTGTAGTTCGGACTGGACTGTTCCCATGGGGCACGGGGTCAGCGCTGATTTGCATATCGCCATTGTCTAACCCAGGGTGGTGTGGAGTGGAAAAACGATGGATTTGGGCCCAGATCTTTTGACTGGGGTGAATGTGTGACATTGATCCACATTCTGTCCATCACTGTTGTGTTTGCAATTACCGCTCTAAGTGTACTGGGGATGCTCAGACGTGAGTCCCAGGCACTCCACACCACTGGAATCAAGCTAGCCGGGCTGATGAGAGGTGTTACCTCGAAACCGGGCCGGTCCTCGGATGCTTGTTTCCGTTCTGGGAAGGACATGGCTTTTGTAGTTCGGACTGGACTGTTCCCATGGGGCACAGGGTCAGCGCTGATTTGCATATCGCCATTGTCTAACCCAGGGTGGTGTGGAGTGGAAAAACGATGGATTTGCGCCCAGATCTTTGGACTGGGGTGAATCTGTGACATTGATCCACATTCTGTCCATCACTGTTGTGTTTGCAATTACCGCAAAGTAATGCGTAGCAGCACTATGCACCGCTTCGCATTACTTTTACATTATTTCAAGTGCTAAACAAGTTTAACACTGGAAATTAAATTAGGAACAAATATTTCACTTTTTGCGTCACGTTTTGTGATGCACATTTTGCGCAAAATCTTAGTAAAACTCCCCCGGGATCCATTCACCATTCACTACACTGTCTTTGTAAAAAGTAGGACTTCCATCTTTCATGGTTGCTTTTAGCTCCAAGCCTACCTCTGACAGAAACCCCTTCCAGCGACCTCGCCTCCACCTGCTCTATACCTTGCAGGAATAGACAAGGATTCAGGTACCACTTGACGCTCTGCCAAATTCCTTCAAGTTCACAGCCTGGTGAAAGTCCATCCAGTATTAGCTAATGTTTACACCGGAAGTGTTTTGCTTGAACAACCTTAAATGTGCAATTGACAGGATGCCTCGTTTTTTTCCAGTATCTGGTAAAAATTTAATAAGTTTAGGAGTTGTTGGGTAATAGTTATTTTCATATTGCGCTTGCTAATTCAATTGCCCTGTCCTCTAGTTCCTCGCTGGGCTCTTCAGAGGTCAGTTGTGTGAACAGGTCCTAATGACTGCATCTCACCAACACAGGGTGACCATGGCGAGGCGAGTAGCAGTGATCGGAGCCGGCACCAGCGGCCTGAGCGCCATCAAGTGCTGCCTGGACGAGGGGCTGGAGCCCACCTGCTTCGAGAGGAGCGAGGACATCGGAGGGCTCTGGAGGTTCAAGGTAGGTGTGCTTGTGTTCATGTGGTAGACGTGTCCCACAAACGTGCAGGAAAGCTATATCCTCGACAGATGTTCATGCTGGCCGCTGGCTGTATCTCCAACCCTTTCCTATGAAGTGTAACAGGAATTGTACCCCTGGGGGAAATGATGCAAAAGGATGATTATTATAGCATGTTTTTAAAGGAATGTTGCCAAAAACTACACATTTACCTGTATTGACCTTTTTCTCTGCTTCACCATTTCCCTCTTCTTTCCGTCCTTCCATGCATCTTTCTTTCCAACATGTTTTTTTGTGTTACACGTATTTCATTCTTTCTTTCAATTTTAATTTCCTTCTGTCTATTCTCTATTTCTATCAGCCTTTTTTCTAGCGTTTTATCCACTTATTCTTATGTTTCTCCTTATATTCTTTCACACATTATTTGCATTTTTTTTGTATTCCTTTCATTAGACAATTCTTTGTTTGTCTTCTTTCCTTCAAGTGCCCATCCTTTCATCTCACATTTCTTTATATTTCAATATATTTTTCTGCTGTCCTTCTGTCTTTCTTTCTTTCTTTCTTTTCATTTCTCTTTTTTATTTCTTTGATCTTTCCCTTTCTTCTATCCACTCTTCATTCATCATTTTCTTTCTTCTTTTTCTTCTCCTACACGTGTTTCCTTATTTTCTGTGCTCATTTGTACGTTCTATCCGTCATGGTTCCTTGTTCCTTCCTTCATTATTTGCATTTTTACCTGCTTTCCCTTGCGCTCTCACTCCATTGGCGTCTAACTTTTTTGGTTTGTCATTTAAATAGTTTTGTCTTTCTCTCTACACCTGTTTTAGGCTGTTTTACGGGTTGCTTTTGGTCCGCACCTCACAGCTGTGTTATAGTTTATTTTGGGGATTTTAATTAGTTTTAACTTGTGACTTGCGATGACGCAAGAACCAAGATAAATGTCACGAAGGGACATAAAACAAATTATTCTGGCTCAGGCACTCCTCCCCTTAAGCTGTTATAGAGGGTAGGTCAATAGTTACGCCCTAACCTCCCATGTGCTTTGAAAGACTAAGTGGGTCATAAATGAATGATTTACTCTGCTGCATTGCGTGAAAGGCAGAGTCCATAGAAGATATGGCACTGTTTATTTCTCTCCCTGCGCTGGCACACTTTAGGCTGCCAAGTGCCAGTGGCGAATGCATGTCAATATTCGGATGATTTTAGTGCGATGTTTTTCCTTCGCATAAACCATTACTTCGCAAGTTTTAACTGCGCATGTATGTATAACGCAAATTGTTATAAATGTACTATGGTTTATGCTAATTAAAAACATCACACTAAAATCATGCTTACACTACATTACCTTACACTACCTTACACTACTTAAACACCACTACACTACCCTAAACCCTAACCCACTACCCCCTGCACGACCCTCACCCTTCCCCAGTCCGCACCCTACACTGCAACACTACCCTGCACGGCACCCTACTCTACCCTAAACCCTAAAACACTACCCTACACTACACTAACACCACAACACTACCCTAAACCCTAAAACAATACCCCCAGCACGACCCTACCCCTACCCACAGTCCAGTCCTTACACTGAAACACTACCCTGCATGACCCCGACACTTCCCTAATCCCTAAAACACCAGTGAAAAGCTGGGGTCAGGATTGGGGATGTAAGAAGGGAAACTGCACATAGGAAAGAGAGCAAGGTAATAAATGGACTCCCATGGAGAGGTGAAATTAAGAAAAAGTCTCTCTCTGATATGCGCCTAGAAAGGATACAAGTAATCTTTTGAAAAGGATGGCAGAAGAAGCTATACTTCATGAGAGGGGCAAACATAAAACAAGCATTTACAATGCAATGGTTTCGCCTTTGCAAAAGTTAGAGCTATTGGCATTGCTCATGACATTATTTTTATTTATGTTTTTTTTTTAAACATAAATAAATGGCATTGTCATTTACAATGCCAATAGCAGGGCAGGAGAGCAAGCACAAGCAACGAGGGGGCAGGACAGCAAGCACAAGCAATGAGGAGGGGGGGAGGACAGCAAGCACGAGCAACGGGGGCAGGGGAGCAAGCACAGCCAGGGGGCAGGGATGCAAGCACAGCCAGGGGGCAGGGAAGCAAGCACAGCTAGGAGGCAGTGAAGCAAGAACAGGACGGGCTGCAACTCTGCCTGGGCTGCCGCCATTCTCACTGCCTGCATCTGTTGGTACACCTAAGTGAGACCATACTTAATACATGCCTCCACTGACACACTTGAGTGAGACAACCCTGAATGCATGAATCCACTGTCATATGAAATCTTTGAGTAAATCAGCTATAGACGGATCCTAACTTGAATAGACCCCTGGGGTAGCCAGATGCTGTGATTGACATGTGGAAGCAATAAGATATGGCAGATTTAGTGAGACTGGCAGCCTGTATTGTACCTGCAATCGTCCTTGCATGCTGCACACACAGGCTCCCTGAAGCCAGAGGTCATTCCTCCAGTCTGTGGTATACATCCACAGAAATGTACATTCAGATGAGAGTCGCGACAACCTGTCTCATTCACTGTTCAAAAATATTACTTGTCGCATTCACAAAAATAATGGTAAAATACCTTTCAGAACTGAAATTTTTGTCCTATCTTTAAAAAAAATCACTAGCAAATACAGCTACACCAGTGAATGTTTTTTAAATTTAACATTTTTGTTGCAGTCATATGGTGCCCACATTTAAATGCCAGTCTGTTTTCTTTTTGTGACACAATACAAAATGTACACAAAACTTCACCATTGCACCAGCATGAGAAGCCTAAACCTAGTGGCATTGCCAGTGCTTATTGTTAATAAACAACTATGCTGAGTAGCAGCCTTCGCTATGCAGTGATCAGCACAACTTTACTGATCACTGTGGACAAGCTTTCATCCTTGTCACTGAATGTGGCAAGAAATGATGGTGTGAGAGGCTGCCACACCGAAAATGAGGTGTGTGTGGGTGCGAGGAATGCAGACTGCAGAGACCTCCACACCTAGATGCATAACCAAGAAAGCCAAGAGGAGCCGTGTGAGGGAGAGAAACCAAGGGGAGTTGTGTGAGGGAGAAAAACAGCATACCTTTTTTGAACAGATTGCCTTCTAAACAACCAGGAATGCTGGAAATAAATAAACAAATGCAAGACTTGGCAGTTTGTTCCGTTACTCTTGGCACGAAACCCAGAAAAACACTTATATTCTCACTGTCTTCTCTATCGAATTCACTGGTTTATCTCTGCAGATGTTGCCCTTTTAAAGCAAAAATGTGGAACATTTCTTTTTTGTTTCTGATATTTTCTGAGGATTAGGACTGTCTATGCAACATGAAGGTACTGGCCGAACAGCGAGCATAAGGCGCTACGTCAGAGCTTTAGGTGGTGCGGGTCTGAGCACCGGCAGTTTTTTAAAGGGGGCCTCGAAAGGGGTCTCTATCAGGCTCTGTTTTGTGCCCTGGCACAGGCGGTCCGTTTTCATCCGGACTGCAGTGACAGCAGGGACATGGATGTGCGCTGCTAACACTGCTCAGTTCTCACAGTGGAGAAGTTATGGCATGATGTCAAGCCAGGTGAGCCTTGTCGGGGAAGGGAAATCCTTTAACAAGAGTCATTTTCTCTCTGGATTTCCCTTCTCTCTTTGAAATCCAAGAGCAGCAACATTGTCGTGGTGTCACCAGGGCTTACGGGGAAGCTTTTACACAATATTATATACACGCCATAGTTGCTGCTTATTTATCTTATGCAACTAACAACCATTGACAATGCCATTAGTCCTGACTTGTTGTAAGTATGATGCTACTCATTGTATCATATATCTGGTTGCAATGACAGAAGCAGCAAAATACAAGTTGGGAAGCATACTATACTAAACACAGATATTTAGTTTACGTGTTTTTAAACCACACCCTTAATTACCTGGCAACGCCCCTTTGAGAGACCCTCCAGTTTTTCCATCCCACTTAAAGCCCTGCGCTATGTGATTCATTTAGGTGACCGCGCGAGCCAACCTGTTGATCGACTAAGCAGTAATGGAATACTTTTATTGGTTATTATAACTAAAATATAAGCAAAACTGGAGTGTATAAAACATTCACAAGGAATGAGTTATTATGAGTTCACAATGTAATGAATCACGTTTATATAGAATCTAAAGTCCCTTTCTACGAACATATGGTTTAAGATCGTGCGAGACACAGATAGTCCTCTATCCCACACAGTGTGCGGTCTGGAGGAGCTCTGGATCGAAGTGTTGACTTCGAGCATGAATACAAAGAATAAAGGAACTATTGTAACCAGCGAGTACAAAGAAGGAAATGGGAACTCTGGCTGCTGTTGTAACTATAAAATACAGCTATAATCAGTACTGGCCATCAGACATCTGGACTCCGGTGCCGCTGCACCTGCTGCACCAATTGAGGCTACTTCCATGCAGTCAACGTGCTACTCTACAGCTAGACAGCAAAATCATTAAACACTGAATCAATATGCGATAACAAATGCCTCATAAGCAGCCTTGATGAATAGCATATACCTTGATTGGAACCTGCCTTAACAAGAATGAGGCAACTGCTTGTGGAGGTCAAAAATTAATCAATTACGTTAGCCATTTTGCTCGGATGTTTCTCACATGGCGCACCAATTCAAATGCAGAACGCAGCACAGGAAAATGAGGAGAGACCTTTTTGCAGGGTAAAGAGGTAAAACAAAAAAATGAAGCATAGCAACAAAACAAAGAAAACAACGAAAAAAAGAAAACCATGACTTGCTTTCTTCTGCCTGTGTCAGCCGTAATGTATCTGACAGTAACCAATGACGGGTAAGGTCGCCTGGTTGTGCGAAGGAAAGGCTCCTGAGGGGGTGTAAAATAGGAAAATGCTGCCGCTGACAGATCTATTGAAGGTTAGTGTACAGCATGTGCCACTGGGAGCATTTATCTGGCTATAACGTTCCCCACAACAGGGACACGCTGTTCTATTAACCTGGCGTGTCGGCCTTTGGCAGCACCGCAGGCCTCAACGGAGCACACAACCACACTGCTCGGGAGCCGCGGCCGAGCGGGTCCCCAGGGTGTCATTTGCACATTCCTGGGGAGACACCGTAAACCCGCAGCCCTAATACGAAAGCAGGCAGGTGGAAATGTTCAATTAAGGGGTATTAGTCATTCGGATCCGGTTAAGGCTTTTGTCCACAAGCACACCACTGCCCCGCAGGGAGGGGCGGCTCGGGGTTCCTCGGAGTGCGTGGTGTCAAATAGGTGATCATTTTTTGCCTCCCCATCCTTTGCACACGCTTCCTCCTGCTGGAGTGGGAGGGTCGCAGCTTCCAGCTGCAGTGCCTGAGTCATGATTAACAGAGAGCGCCATTAAAAAAAAGAAATGGTGCTGCTTATACACACACGCACGCAAAAAAGTACGCGTTGTTATGGCAACCTTTCTTTAAGATGTGTATCTTGAAATTTAGCATTCAGAACACATCCACGATTCCCTTAAAGCCTCCTCGACGTAAAGGCGATTTGTCTTACGTGTGCGTTTCCAGCTGCACAGCAGGCTTGTGAGGCGACCCGTGGTGTCTTCTCTAGGTTTAGATATTTTTTTCCAGTTTGGAATAATGATGTGCATGGAAACGTGGCGGAACTGAAAGACAAACAAGCGCTAATTTGCTAGCTTTACTGATACAACAGTGCCTTTCGACGAGGTGCACACAGGCTAGGGGGGGGAGGGCGGGCTTCCCATCCACAAGTAGTTAACGAGGAAAAAGACCCAGCATTTGCAACTGGAAGCAGTGTACAGCGGCAAAGATTTTTTTTTATAAAAACCTCCCAGGGTGGTCTACGGAATCCCCAGACTGCAGTGATGCGCACAAAAGGGCAAAGCAAAAAAAAAAAAGAAACAAAAAGCGAACCACGCCATTCATTTCAACAAAACGATTGGCCCTAGATTTATGTAACACAAAATGACACACCAGTGTGCTGCCAGATTTCAAAAACTCCCACGCCTTTGAGCGGAATTATTGAAGCCAAAGCGCGGGCACTGCTGATTGTGCTTACCTAAAGCTAACGAGTGTGCCTTAATTATAGGTTAACCTACCTCATAGAAGAAGTGCCGCAGGTCTGCTCGCCTTTGTAGCAGGAGCCTATGGCTGTTAAAACAAGTCAGGTCCCGGGCCGTGCTGTGATTGGCTGACGTCACGGGGTGTCCCGGGCCGGCAGCCAATCACAGCGCGGCCCGGGAAATGACGTCACTGGGGTGTCCCGGGCCTGCAGCCAATCACAGCGCGGCCCGGGACACACGGCAACAAGGGGCGGGGCTTAAAAAAAGACCCAGAAACGCCCCCGAATCTCGTTTTCTCTGGAAAACGTGATTGACGGCCAATCTCTTCCAATGGCTAGCCTCCATTTATGGAGCTAGCCAATGGAAGAAGGGGCGGTGTCAAGTCGCCACTATAGAGCTAACATTAGATTTCGCCCTTTGGCGGAGCAACTGCTACGCAGTTGCAACGCCAGGGCGAAACCTAAAAAGGAGGGAAGGCCTTTCAATAAGAATTAAACTAATGAGACTGGCACTAAAGCCAACCAATGATAATGCACTGACCCGAAGCTTGTATTTGTATTATATGCAACAGGTATATCGACAGCTAAAGATGTCTCTGGGATAGACCTAGAAAGGGAATGCATTTTGAAATCGATTTATAGATTACACTTACTGGGGGCAGCTTTAAGTAGCGAGTTTGACACAGACAACTCGAACAAAGAAACACAACGAAGCACAAATACATAGAGTCCTTTAAAACTGAAACACAAACTTTTAAAAACAAAGGGCCATATTATCAAGAAAGGGTGATACATTATCGCCGCTTTTATCAGCAGGAAACTGCTGATAAAGCGGCGATAATGGGCTTTATAATATGCCCTTGCGAATTCCCATAGCAGCCCAGGTTAACACCAGACCCTGGGCTGCTATGGGAATTCACAAGAGCATATTATCAAGCCCATTATCGCCGCATTATCTGCAGTTTCCTGCCGATAAAAGCGGCGATAATGCATCGCCCTTTCTTGATAATATGGCCCAAAGTTTATCTATTTGACCAAATAGGTGACTGCCACACCACATATCTCTCATTCACTGTTATTCTGAGAAACTCCGCCAAACTGAAGAATTCATTACAGGTTTAACAGAAAGATGTAATAATGGTTGTGGGTGAAACTATTTTTCTGGAGTTTTTTGATTGTGTGTGTGACGGTGTTTTTAATCTTGGTGTACTCCTTTTTTGCATGTCTGGCTATCTTGTGCTGCAATTCCTTTGGGGCGATGTGCCAGATATTTTATCACTAAGCTGGTTCTTGCACATCAACTAAATAATGCAAATCTCTAGTTACCTAATGGTCGTTAAAAGTGACTCTATAAGGTTTAATCCTAAACTTCATTATGAATGGATCAAATTATTTAGTTTCATATCTGTGCTTGTAGATACTCACGCCCATTAATAAATAGGATGGTGCAGACCAGGGAACCATGTGGTATTGACTTCTAATGCAATCGAGGCTGAAGGCAGGATGCTGAAAACATGTATGTCACCGTGTGAGTCTGTGTGGTTCTCTACAAGGGTGTGCCTTTATAGATACAAATTGGTTATTATTTACTCACCATGCACCAGTGCTTAATTTATAAAAGAATGAGTGCCAGTGTCCAAAGCTCTGCTCAAAAGTCCGTGGCCAGTGCAATATCGGTATACAAAAGCTAACACTGGTTGTAGTTTGCGTAGTAGCGCTACGCGCAGTTACGCGAAGTACACTTTGCACTACGCACGTTACGCAAAGCTACGCGAACTGCATAGTGCGGTAGGGAACATGCTGTTTGCACTGATTGCACAGTGCTGGATGCTTGTCCGCACTGTGCAATCATTACAAACGGCATCTTGCACAGTGCAAGCAGTCGTTTTCTGCCGCTCAAGTAGATTTGTACTCGAGCGGCAGCTTTTTCAATGCGGACTGGTGGCGACCACTCGCAATGAGAAACCTGACCTTCCCTCCTTGTTGTTGCTGATCACGAACGAGGAAAAAAGTCTCACCTGGTGATTTTGCTCGCTCTGGGACGCCAACTTGACGTTGAAGTACGCGAGCAAGCAAAAAAGGCCCGCCACGCATTTTTGCACTGTGCTACGTGCAATTCACGTAGCACGTAGTTGCGCAAACTACGCACACTCTGCAAGCGTAGCGTAGTGTTCTGCCCAGGGTTAACCAAAGCTGCACTGTTTTGAACCCTTCTCATTATTCTTTAGTCTGCTACCAGACTCTCCTTGCCCCATTTATCTAACTTTTAGAGGTTATTGCTTTCTCTCTTTATGATGGTTTTCCATCTTTATCTTCTTCCTTCTTTTCCCTTTGTGTTGTTTTCCCACAAGTGCTCTTGGAAAATGTCTGAAGCGGAAAATAATTACTGGTGGCTGCCACCGGCTCAAATTAAGCACTGCCAAACACTCATACTGATTATTCTGTTGTGTTTATTTCAAGTCCACACCTGACTGCTGGTCTCTGCTTTCTCTCACGGACTGAGAGGAGCGCTCTGTGCAGTCCACATCTTCACCTGCAGCACACATCAGCCTCTGCTGTGCTTTCCCATGTTATTCTTCCCTAGTGCATCCTTTTCATTGCTTGTAGACTTTAGAAAGTGCACCAGGGCTACAGACGGGGACTCCCACGCCCTGTACATGATCACCAATATCAGAGATGGGAGCAGCCAAAGGGACCACCAAGCGCTTAGAAATGGCGGTGTCCAATGAGCTCCACACAATACAGAAGGAAGAAGGGTGATCCGATAACCCTTTGTGAGCTTGGGTAACAATATAAACTAAAGTAAATAGCTAATAAGCAGGTCAGTTATAAAAACAAAGAAATACTGTAAATAAATATTTATGCATTTAGAAACCTATAACGCACTGAACGAAACTCACAGACTAATCATATATCTGAAATTAGAGATTCATTCAACTAAATGAAGAAGGAGGATTTCCAGCAATAGAATGACAGTCAGTTGGCATGTATTTAAACAAAAGGTTTCAACGGGTTCTATTAACAGCAAAGCAAAATGTACACATCAATATAGTTTATTGGTTGTACATATTTCATATTGCGTTTCACTGGAATAGAAGTGTACAATCCACTCTTAGTTCAGGTTACATTCCTGGAGAGCATATCTCTGCAGTGTTGAAATTGTAGTGGAATGTACATCGACTTTTTGGTGTTATGTTTTAGAAATAAGCAAGATAATCCTCAGGACTAAAAGTCCCAGAAAAAGGATCTTTCAATAGGAGGAAAGGAATAAGAAGATTACTCTGCTGTGTATGATGTTAACATAGAGAGAGTTCTGAGATTACTTGAAGGGGCCAAGGCTCTGCTAAACACTGTTTAGGTTGCAACCTGAGTTACAAAAGGAAGTGAAGCCAGAAGGTGCAAACCTGCAAAATGGAGTGACGATGAAGCAAACCAATAGTAGGCAACGGGCGGGCTCCAAGCCCCCTGTAAATAAATAAAGATCCTGATTTACTAACGGTTCATGCAACCCAGCAAGGCAAGATGCTGTGCTGTGTTGCTTGAAGGTGAGAGAGCCCAACTGTGCCATATTTAGAAAGATATAGGGCCGGATGTAGGTCGGTCGGTAACGGCCGAAAATCGGTATTTTCGGCCGTTACCGACCGGTATTATTGAAATGGTATGTAGGGCCACATATTTTACAGATTCGGTAAATTTACCGATCGGTAAATTTACCGAATCTGTAAAATACCGAATCGGTATTTTTACCTATTCGATAAATTTGATATGTAGGTGGGACTCTTCTGAGTCCCACAACCCTTACCGAATCTGTATTTTACCATCAAATATATTTGATGGCAAAATACCGATTCCGGTGTGCATGCACATGTGTGCATGCACACCTGTGCCATATGACAGGCAGACCTGCCCTTAGGGCAGGTATGCCTGCCACATGGCACCCAAGCCTCTTTTGGGGGTGCCAGAGGGTGTCAAAGTGACATCCCCTGCACCCTTGTGAAATTCGGTATTTACCGATTCTGTAAATACCGAATCGGTAATGCCCATTCATTCCTATGGGCTTCAAAGCCCATAGGAATGAATGGGCATTACCGGTCGGTATTTACCGAATCGGTAAATACAGATTTTTACCGATTCGGTAAAAAAAACATCTGGATGCACCTACATGTCCCCCCTTCTTATTTACTGATTTTTAATTACCGAATCGGTAAAATTCGGTAATTAAAAATCGGTAAATAAGTCCTACCTACATCTGGCCCTACGTGCTTTTCAGTTCCCTCCCTGCACTGGACCACTTTTTGCTGTCCAATGCCAACACAAGTAGTATCCTTGCCTCATGGTGGATGGTTGCCTGTGTTGTGGGAAGGATTGTTTTGGTGCAGGAAGGGATTCCTTCCCACACAAAAGACAACCTTAGAGGCTCATTCTTATTTAAAGAATGCAGCACGCATGCAAGAAGGAAATAACAAGGACGAATAAAGATATTTCTCCTGGACACCCCAAGGTTGGGTAGGCACACAATTTTGAGGTAAACTCAGGTTTATTATCTTTAATAAATCTAGGTTTGCTTCAAAATACATGGGGTAGTGCACCGGAATGCCCCTGCTCCACCTGCCTCCCTGGTGTAGGGTGACACAAGGTAGCGCTGTGTTACATTACTTTACAGGTGAAAAGTGATGGCCACGCAATTAGCGATTTATTATCTATGCCTTGGGGAGGTGTAAGATTTTGGCACAAATCCCGTCCTACGAATGTTTGTAGACAGGAAATAGTGGCAAAACTGATAGATGGCTCCATGGGAATGTCCATGTACCCTACATGAGATGCCCCCTTGACTCAAAGTAACACAAAGCAGCGCATAACACAAATTTGTGTTACTTTGGGAATCTAGCCAATTCAAATCCTGATTTGCTTTGGATAGTTAATCCCAGCATAACACTTTGGGCCTCATTTATGAGCCCTTGCGTCAATTTTACGCCACTGGTGCGTCACTTTTTGTGACGCACCAATGGCGTAAAAAATGTGCCTTGTTGCGTCATATTTACAAAGTGATGCATTGAGGTAGATGCGTCACTTTATAAACCCCTGCCCCACATTATACCTGCGCCAGGTATAATGTATGCAAGGGGGGGTGTATTGACGCAAGAAAGGGTCGTAGAAGTGACACAGTGAAATCTATGAGATTTCACTGCATCACTTCTAGGACGCCGTTGCGTCAAAATCTTGCACCTGCCTCACAGCAGGCGTAAGACTGACCCAGGCCCTTTCACATGGGGCTTGCCCCATGTGAAAGGATGCATTGCTGGATTTGCGTCACTTTTGTGACACACTCCAGCAATGCATCACTTTTGCGCTTACAGATATGTCAGAAATACTGACGAATCTGTAACTCCTTGCGCAATGATGCATCATAATGTAAGTATGACGCATCATTGGCGTCGCAAAGAGGGCGCAATGAAAAGTGACGCTTCGCTGTTTTCACGCAGCGATGCGTCACTTTTCATAAATGAGGCCCTTTGTGTCTGGGTTGTATTACAAAAGTATTGCAAACCTAACACAAAGCATTAGTAAATCTAGGCCTAGATGTCCAAGCCTGTGGTTCCCCAGGCTCATTTCCATTCGGGGGAACTGCTTTGTTTCCAACTGAAGTGCCCCAGATGTTCCACTGTTGGCCCATCCACCACAGTGCTGCCAGCTTGTTCACTAAGAAAAACAGTGGTCCTAAACATCAATTAAGAGTTGCAATAGTCAATACTTGGTTACTCAGGCAAGCAGTTTTTGAGCATATAATAAATCAACAGCTCTGCGTAATAAATATGAAACAAAGTACATCAAAACCCAAAACACAAGGCGCAACAGACTTATTTACTACCAAACAATTTTACTTCATTGCTTATCCAGTGAATTCTTTTCTTATTATTCACAAAGACAGTTTATGGATATTAGTTCAATACTGTGAATAGATCACAATAATACAAGGAAACATTTAAAGGTGATTATACCCCGAGGGGGAGCGTGCATGGATAGAAGTGATCAGGGATGATATAAGTGTTCAGAAAAAGTAGTGAAAAGATCAGAAATTTGTGACAAAAAATTGATAACAATTTTGGCAAAAGAAGGATTGGTTCGGAATCACCGTCCCAAAAAGTCACCCAGCCATTATATTATTCATAAATAAGATGTAAAAATGCATAAAATCGGACATCAATTCCAAAATAAGCACATCAACTAGGGGGTCTATCAAGGTCCAGGTGAGATCAAGAAAAGGGCATTGACGTTTCGACTTGTCTAATGGCTCGATGGGTAGATTACACATCGGCCGTGCGAGTCTTCATCAGGACAATGGTAGGGCAAAACCACCAAGGCTTGGTAATCCCCGCAAACGAAGAGGGAGGTGGTTGTTCAACCGTGTGTGGACTCTCTCACACCGGGAAAAGGTATATAATTTCACCTTGTACTATCCAATTGTACTTGGTAGATATGTCAATTAGTTACTGCACATACAACGCACTGGTTCCCAATCGTAGTTAGACTTCTGTGCCAGTGGGGGTGAACTTGGGTCACATCAATGTCTCTTATCTCGAAGCGAGTTCCACGTATTCAAGGGGTGCAATTAATGACCATCACTGGTAATATATCCAGATACATCCCACGTTTGTATCTCCCTTCAAAACGTTCCAACCTACAATCGATCGAAACATATGAGTACTAATTTTCTCATCATTTTCCTACATGGAGACATTCGGTATCGATAGTCCCCAATGTCTCCATGTAGGAACCCCTACAACCGATATCCATGATAACTCTTTAGAAGACAGTTCACCATTTTTGGACCTGGATAGAACGAACTCAAAATCTTTCTTAATGTTCCACATCAGTCCATTGCGTGGATGAGGAGGCATTTTAGTTTTTTACCTTTTATT
The DNA here is from genome assembly GCF_964261635.1 of Lissotriton helveticus. NCBI lineage: Eukaryota > Metazoa > Chordata > Amphibia > Caudata > Salamandridae > Lissotriton > Lissotriton helveticus. The sequence goes on from NC_136057.1 coordinate 1,860,597,840, forward strand.
AACCAACACGCTAAGTTATTTTGCCCAGCTGGTGCTCAATTTATATACATATGGCCAGCTGAAATTGTGAGACTATAGGAATTCGCTGCCATACATGCTGTTCCCTGTTCAGCCAATTCAAATAAAAAATATAATGCCTCATCTTTTCCTGAAATCCTTCATGCCGTCAGACTGAGAAGGCCCTCCAATATTAAAGGATGAGTGTCTCCTGAGTGATTTATCTGCACTGGTGCTCGAAAAAACACCTCTAGGAGATCTGGGTAGCAAATCTGAGTTGGCTACCATGGTGTGATCAAGATCAGAACTGCTGCCTTTCTCCAGCGATGCACTACCATCCTTGGAATCATTCAAAAGGGTCGGAAGTCATATTTTAGCCAAAGACCCCAGAGAAATGCATCTGTTGCCTCTGCTTCTGAATCCGGACTCCAACTGAAGTGGTTTATTTCGAAATTCAGGTTGGATGTAAAGAGATACAGCTAACACTGCCACCAAAGGTGCTGAAACATCCCCACTCAAGATTGACTCAGGTTCCTATCGCTGGGATCAGACCCTGCAAATACTCTACTGATACAGACAAAAATTCTGAAACCCCTTTTCTGAACTCGGCTAACAACTTTAATCTTATCCCTCCTAAGTGACTGACTTCACTCATGGCTGACATGTTATCCATTCTCAACATTATACAGCATTGCACCTTTTCCATGGCAAACATCTTTTTCTGCAGAAACTCCAAAAGGTTGATGTGGAGCTCTGATTGTTGTTCTGACCAAAGACCCCCGTTGCAATGTCACTGCAGAGAGTGCCCAAGCCTAAACAGTTGACTTTCAAGTCCCCAACCATGTCTGGTTTCGCACCAAACATCTTGATTGGAATCTTATAAAACAACAGTGAGGCTCCCAAAATGGTCCCACCAGACAAGGATCCATTAAATCTATATGCATTAAATCTATCTCTTTATCTCACAATGTCACAGAGGAGAAGGATTTCTTCCATTTTGAGGTGATGATACCAGGGGAGGCTGGTAACATTTGAAAGTGGTGAGGCGCAAACTGTAGCGAGCGAGCGTAGCGAGCGCAGCGAGTGAGCCCAAACCCCATAAGGGGGGTTTGGGGGGTTACCCCTCCCGCGAAAATTTTGAAAAAAGAGAAGAAAAATCGTGCATTTTCAAGCAAATTTGAGAAAGCAGGAAGGTTAATAAAGCAATTGTGAAAGTGTAGTTATTACATTAATAGATGACTTCCGCTTTGACTTGAATTCGCCGAGACGTGGGGTCCACACCGCTCCAATACTGCAAGGACACATACACGTGTCATCCAAGACCAGATATTACCACTACGGTCTTTAACGAATTGAAACTTACCTGGTGACTTATTACCAACATCCATGCAATTTTCATTGAACCCAACCGGGTTGGAATTATCACCGGTTTAGGGAGCTGTAAACATATGTGAGATCTTCGGCTGTGAACCATATTGAGTTAAAGCTTCAGTTTTCACGGACTCCTGAGAATGTTGGGCCTACCAAAAATAAAATCAGCAATCCTTCCCATGATACTGTTATGGTAAGAAAAGGATTTATCTGGTGTTCGACGGAGGGCTGCTGCTGACACGGACCTTGCTCCTTGTACTGCTTTTCTGGCCACTTCTCCATTTCTCGCGGCCCCCGCTTCGCGGGAGCCGCTCGCCGGCCCAGGAACTTTGCTGTCATCGCCTGCCTGGGACCCTGAGGGCTTTGTTGGTTGTGCCTGCACCACGCACGGACAGAGGCGGGACTGCGAGGACCAGCCTGCTTAGCGGCGTTGATCGGCCGCAGCTGGTCCTCTTCCCACCCCCTCCTGCACATAAGATCCTGTTGCAAGTGAATCCGGTGAGTGCATCTGGTGTTCGACGGAGGGCTGCTTCTGACACGGACCTTGCTCCTTGTACTGCTTTTCTGGCCACTTCGCCACTTCTCACGGCCCCCGCTTCGCGGGTGCCGCTCACCGGCCCAGGAACTTTGCTGATATCGCCTGCCTGGGACCCTGAGGACTTTATTGGTTGTGCCTGCACCACGCACGGACAGAGGCGGGACTGCGAGGACCAGCCTGCTTAGCGGCGTTGATCGGCCGCAGCTGGTCCTCTTCCCGCCCCCTCCTGTGTTTCCCCCTTCAATAGGAGCAACCACAACGCGCACGCGGGACGCGCGCGGGTCTGAGCGCGGGGCTTAGCCCGGGCAAAGGGCGGGCCGTCTGAGGCCGTCCAAGGTCGGACGAGGTCGGGTCGGGCCACCCCCCTTTGAAGTTTCAGTTTGGACCGAGCTAAGAACGTCTTAAGTAATCTTTGTCTACTGTATTAAGTGATACATATTTTTTATATTTTAGTGTTGTTATCTGGGTATTTGTCTGTGCCTTTTTATTAACTATGTCTCTATGTTTGGGGAAAGAAAGAGTGGCCCAGGTCACCACTAAGAACGGGGTGGTATCTGGTACTCTCGATCACTTTTTTAAGCGGGCTACTGTCATTCTGGAAAAGGAAATTGCATACGCTGAAAAAAGATTATCTGTGGATCTTGTTAATGGCAAACGCTCATCGCTGGGAAAAATTGGGCTAGCATAATCTCCGCCTCAAATTAACCTCCCAGACAGTGGCTTAACACACTGCCCTAGCTTGGAACAGCACCCGGTAGACCAGGAGGTTGAGACTGAAGGGTCAATTTTGGCTACTCCTACAATTAGTGTATCTATGGATAGCTCTCTGAATAGCTCAGGAGACTTTTCCTTGCCACCGAGCCCTGCTCAAAACTCTATAGTTTTGGGTGGACTACTTAACTTCAAATCTAGCAAAAGAAAAAGAGTGGACAACACCCAGACAGGGAGACACGCAAAAATATCTAAAACCAACAATATAGTGCCCCCCCTCTGTTGCTGCAAGTCCCACAACTTTGACAATGAGCCCTGTAGATAATACTGACCAACCCCAGTCTCATAGTACAGATAATGTATTTTTGGGTAAGATTGAACTTTTAGTTAAAGCCCTGATGTTACCCTTGCTGCAGCGCGCTAGATTGATAAATACGAAACTGGACCAGCTGGAGAACATAGTAAAAGATAACTCGGTCATACTGGGTAACTTAGCTAAGAGCTCTGAAAACATCTCGAAACTTTCTGTAGGGCATAAGAACACGGGGGTTAGTGTCACATCTAGGAGGGACCCCACATCTATAACTGTCCCAAAGTTACCACAGGACAAAAAAACATGTAATGTTAAATCTCCTATAGTGCCAGTCCCTAGGGTTCCTGCCAAAAGCAGGTTACCGCAGGTTGGTGTGCCGACTAATCCTAGGTCTACTATAAGCACTCCTGCTAGTGGTGGCCAGACTTCGGGGCTTGGCAAAATGGGCAAAATGCAAGTAAGCAGAGGCCACCATGTTTAAACCTACCCCCTGAGTCTGCACCTTACACTATTGTCCTGACGGGAGTCATGACCATTGGGGTGGACAAAATGGAATCCCATAGAGATCTATTAAATAAGGTCAGCTTTTGGTTGAACAAAAACAGACCCCTTCCCCCAATGTCCAACACTGAGATTCTAAATGTCAGAAGAACAGGCTGGGTGGGTCACTGCCCTAAGGATCTGGAGGGCGATTGTGTCATTATCAATTTTAAAGACCCATGGGTGGTAGATTTCATCCGTAGAGAACCCAGATTTGCTAGAGAGGGTGATGTACAATCCTTAGGCTTAAATGACTTTTATCCACAAAATAGGAGAGCCCCTACACACGTCCCAGTGAATCCCCGAAGGATGAGACCGTTTATGAGACCTACTCACGAATGGATAACAAACTATCCCCAATATCCTCCTTTGTTTAACAGGTTCAAGCCCCTTTCCGGCCTAGAGGGAGTAGACTGACTCCAGGGCAGCTCTGGAAATCTAATAGCGCTTAGGAGATCTAGCATGAGTCCTATTGCGGATTGTCTCCCAGTGGCCGAGGCGCCCCAAATTATTGAACCTAGTAAATTGGACCAGAGTGGGATTAGGAGTAAGGTTGTAGGTGAACACAAAGAAGTTTATGGGGTTATACCATCACTTCCAGACTACCTATCTGGAGACTCCCTAGTTAGTGTGTCCCCAGTGGAGGGGGAAAAGCCCCCTAGTCCCTTTATGGAGCTCCGGAACCTAAGCATAACCCTCCCTCAGGACTCGCATCTTAAAATTGCTTCATGGAATATTGCTGGTCTGAAAGGGAAATTGGAAATAGTGGAATGGGTGAATTTTATTGAAGCCCACAATATCCTTATTTTCCAAGAAACATGGGCCCCAGATCCAATCTTCCACATGGGGTATCTCAACTTTTTTAAACCTGCGATTTGGGGACCAAAAGGTAGAGCCTCAGGAGGCCTAATAATCTGGGTGAAGCAGTCCCTTAGTTATAAAATCTCAGAAGTGGTAGTGCAAAATTCCGATACCTTAGGGATTCGGCTTGTCAGGAAAGATAAACAGGAAATCTTTATTGTCAATATATATGCACGTGGACTGCCTGGTGGTCGGTCGCCTGCTATTATTGACAATTTAGATTCACTTTTTAACTCCATTGGGTCAGATACATTTTTGATAGTGGCCGGGGACTTCAATTGTACCTTCAAACTTTACCTGTGTGAGGGCGTTGACATCCATACTGAAGAAGATGCACTTTGGAATGTCCCACACTTGGCACTAAACCCTATCAAGAGGGGGACAGAGGCTGTCATCCAATGGTTGGGAATATGCTTTGAGTGGGGGTTGAGAGCTGTAAATGGCCGCTCTCATTCTGTTAAAATGGGCTGCCCTACCTTTGATAATGGTACTTGCTCTAGCCGTATTGATTACATACTATTAAAAATAGAGTTTTGGTCACTATTGGATGATATGGCAGTCATAGTGCGCCCAGAATGCGACCTTAACCCTTTGGTCTTAAGTTTAAAGCTGGAAGTAAATAGTGGGAGCAGTAGTAGCACCAGGTATGTGACAGCTGACGCCTTCCTAAGTAATGACAGACGAAGGGTATACTGGAGTAAGGTCATTGATGACCATACAGTCCTTGAAAGCATAACTAAGTAGGTATCAATGACCCGTGTTATGATAGAGGCACAGATTAATCTCCAAGGGCAGCATGATCATATGATAGAGTTTCATGAGCAGCTTTTTGTAAAACTGAAAGCTTTCCTCACAAAACCACCCAAACCCGGGACAGATTTAGTGCCTCCACGGGGGAAAAAATGGTACAACAAATCATGTCGCTCGGCTTATAGCTCACTGGTCAATGCAATAAAATCAAGGGTGGTAACGAATATCAGACAGGCTAGGGTAGCCTATAAGAAAGCCCAAAGGGACGCTAAAAGAGCCTGGGATGATAGACGCTGGCAGGACCTTTACGAAGCGAGTACGTCATCTAACCGGATCAAGTTTTGGAAGGTGGGGAGATCGTGTGGAAATCTGGATTCGCAAACTCCGGCGAACCACGTCCCAGTTGAGAAATGGGTGGAGCATTTTGCGTCTCAGTTTAGGGCCACAGAATCAGCTGAAGAATGGGGTATGGAAACTTTAGCTCCTAGGTCCTCATTGGTAAGCACACCTCTAGTGTTTGTGAGCAGGGACACAGAGTGTGCTTTGGGACTCGTCCAGGCTGGTAAAGCCCCGGGCCTTGACTGTATCCCTGCAGATTTATTTAAATTTGATCTGGCGAACTGGGTCCCATACATCACGACACTAGCCAACGCCATTGCAAATGGGGCTAGGATCCCGGTCTCCTGGAAAGGGGCCGAAATCCTACCGATTTTTTAAAAGGGGGATCGTTCCGCCCCAGGGAATTACCGCCCTATAAGCCTAATAGACACTTTTCAGAAAGTGGTATCCATAATGTTATTGGCTAAAATCCAGGACTGGGTCGAAGAGGAGAATATCCTATCGCCTATGCAAGCAGGTTTTAGAACCAGCGTTAGCACAATTGATCAAGCCTTAGATTCCTTTTGATCTATTGGAAGGTGGTGCACTTGGGAGGAGGAACCATTTACGCTGCCTTTGTGGACCTTAAGTCCGCATTTGATCTTGTCCATAGAGAAAAGTTATGGGCGGTTTTAGGTAAAATGGGAATGCCTCATGAGCTCCTGAACTTAGTAATACGTTTACATGAGGATAATTTTGCCAGGGTTAGATGGGGAAACCAGGGCCAGGTAACTGAAAGTTTTCCAGTTAGCCGCGGAGTCAGACAAGGATGCGTACTTGCTCCTACCTTATTCCTCCTTTTTATTAACCAGGTTACCCAGTACTTTGCAGATTTTCCAACTGATGCACCCATATTAGGTGGTAAAAGTTTCCCCTCCTTATTTTCGCGGACGATACTCTTATTATTTCCAAAACACGAAAGGGTCTGCAATCTGCGATAAATAAGTTTGAGGTTTTTTGTAAATAAAATGACTTACAGGTAAACGTATGTAAAACTAAATTTATGGTACTAACTAAAAATAAGCCACTAAAGAGTAATGCTTGTATGAATGGCACCGCCCTAGAGCAGGTAGAGGTAATGACTTATCTTGGAGTTGTATTAGACTATAGGACTAGATGGAAACCACAACTTGATGCCATTTGTCTAAAATTTGCTAGATTGACTGGTTGTCTTATTAAAGAGCAAAGAATGTCTCAAATTAAAAGGATAGCGCCGGTGCTTAAAATATATGAGGCTAAAATAAGCTCTGCTATTTTGTATGGTGCGGATCTCTGGGGTTTCTCCGACCTTTCCCAACTGGCTAAAATCCAAAATAAATTCTTACGTAATCTGGTGGGCCTTCCACAATCGACCCCGATGAAACCCTTAATGCTTGATCTAGGCCAATGGTCGATTATAGATGTAGCCCGGTACAGGATGTTGGGATTGTGGAGGAGAATCTGGGCAACACCGGAATTGGCTATTTTTGCGAATGAAATTTTAGAAATAAGATCAATCCCGGGTTCTTGCAACCTTCCTTGGTTCAGAGCTATTAAGTCCATGTTGGTAAATATGTGTCTCAGTCTGTTATGGACGGCGCCTGAGCTTAATGCTTTCCCATCAAAGAAACAATTTAAAGAACTTTATTGGGTCTCCATCAAAACCCAAATTGTTGCACAATCAGACTCTTCCACCCTAACTGGTAGGTTCTTGGTACATAAATTAGACCCCCAATTGGAAGATTACTGGGATACTATCACCAGGAGTATTGATAGAAAACTCTTTCACCAATTCAGAGATGGTACTCTCCCGGTTAGGACCTTTACTAGCTCTTGGCGTGATCACTCACCTGAGTATTGCCCGTGGTGCAGGGATAAACCAGAATCAATAGGCCACATCTTTTTTGCTTGCCCAGCATACCTTGCACCACCGAGAAAATGGCTAAAGCCAATTTGTTCTAGGTTTAGAACAAGGGTGAGTTCAGAAGCCCTATGGCTATTAAGAACCAACACAACAGAGATTGTGATTATTGCGGTGGCAAAGTTTTTGGGCTGGTCATGGCTTATTAGAACAAGGTACCTATCTAGGTGTTGAGTATATTTTATCTATATCCAATTTTCAGCATAGTTAATACGTCTGATCTTGTACATTTAATTATGTTCTTAACCAAGTATGATATCTCGTGTAATTGTTGTGGGCTGTTTATTTATAATACAAATTACTTGGGGTATCAAGTTTTTACCATTGTTAATTTTGCCAAAGAATATTGTGATTTCATGTACTCTTTTTATATTGTATTATGGATGGTTTTATTTGTTGTCTTTTATGATGAAATATCTCGAATAAAGACGTATGAACTGAGATGGCATAACATATGTAGCTGCTTATTCAGTATAACCACAGAGCTTCATACATTCCGTCCTATTACGCTCAGGTGCTGAATTAAGACTATAAGACTTTCATGAAAATCTCAGCTCTAAGAGTAGAAGAAGTTGCCCAGCAGTTGGGAAACAGCCTTCACAAAGCATTGGGAACTACGCCTTACCTTTACCACGTTTCCATTAGAACGCATGTGACTATCACGCATGTCTTTCCACACAGATGATAGTGTTTAGGTGAAACAAAATGTACTTAATATGGCATTCGATCAGTAAAATCTTTGTAGTGTCCAAATAGAACAAACACTAGAAAACTTTTAAAAACAGAGATAACAATGCACTTCTGAGTACCTCGATCAGTATGTATTCAATTAATCATTGGTAAGCAATAGGTGAATTGTATTCCCAGAGAAGCTTTCAGAATTTCCCCACGATGTCTTGAGCAAACCAAAAAGCTGCACCCTCTGTAAGGCTTCGACCTAAAATGAGGCTCTGTGGAATAAAATGTTTGCCTAGGTTCACACAGCTTGGATAAGCAGGGATGCCGGTATTGCACGTTATCTCGGGCGTCCAATGCTCCCTGGGCCATGGTGTTGAAGATCTGACCACTTGTCAAGCTACAGGTGATGATGTCATCATCACAAACTTTTTTCGCATCATTTACAATGCGTACACATACATAACATTAAAACATACGGATAAGACAATTCCATAAGAGATTCCCATTAAAAACATTAAAATACAAATTCCTGCTTAATTTGCTAAATCTTATGTAAACAATTTATCTCATAAATTGGTGTCCTTTTGTTTCCCTATAGTAAGGCGTTGTCTAGGTCGGCTCCTTAAAACAATCACATATATTGAAAGAAACAAGGTCGACTAGAAGTATTTAACATTCCAAATCCATGATTGCAATGGAAACTCATACCTAGTCGATTAGTTCCATAATTTAAACCCCAATTGAGTCCCTACTTATACTAAGGGTGAGGATGTCATTAATGTGAGGTTTTACATCTGTGAGTTGCTTTAAGGCAGAGGGGAGACGCGGTTGAAGATTTAACCTTAAAAAACAACCCATGTCAGCTGCGATAGTGTCGTCTGTTTTCCGAGTCCAATTATGTGACCTAACCTCAGATCCATTACTTCTTTGTAGTTAAAAAAAACTTTAAAAAATCACTTAGTGCTATTCCAAGTATAATATTTCTTCCAAGGGGAAGGAAACCTCTTATTCCGCGCTTTGTTTTTTGTCCCCATTGGTGAATGCATACATTTTGAGCATATATACGCAATCATTTGCAAAACAAAACAAAGCCAGAACACAAAAATATAGACAAGAAGTTTTGAACAATTTCATCTGTGCACTAGTGTCAGTTGTGTACCGGCATGTTGACCACACTCCCCAAAATATTTGTCTGTACTGTACTCCGGTAGCCAGCGTGTCATGGGCCATAATGCAAGGAAGGCAATGGGCCCTCTGGTCGCTGTTTGCACAGTAAGCAACAGGAATATTCAGGGTCCAGCGAGCCTCTCAGGCCGCGGGGCCCCGGTGCTACTGCACCTGCTGCACCAATAGAAGATATGCCTCTGTCTTTAACATAAGTCAGAGTTTCCGCGCACCTGCGTTTCTGCAATGATTTACAGTTTGCTAGTTTTTCCTGAATAGTAAGTGAAACTTTCCCAATTCCTTTGAATTATCTCTTAAAACAGCTTTTCAGTTCAATCACTGAAATAGAAATCACTGTTTTAAAAATGATCCTTTTAAACAAGTGGAAACCCCACAATAACTGAATTAAGTTGTCTAAATTATCATGCTGCTCTGAGTCATGGTGTGTCTGTCTTACCCCTCCTTTGTGAGGAAAAAGGGAGACCTGACAGCTAGAGACTGGGTTTGCTGGAAAGACCCTGTGGTCGAACTGTTTGCACGAAGATTAGCTGCAGTGTGGGTGGGTGGGAGGGGTCCGCACTGAATGATTTAGTTTGGGCCGGTAGAGCACCCTCGGTAGCTCCCTTCTTCCGCAGGAAGCAGGCAGATTAGCGAAATGTATAAATACATTTATTTATATATATAGTACCAACGGTAAAGAGGACTTCCCCGCCAGGAGTAACATCAGGGGAGTTCGAGCATCTTCAGAGGAGCAATACCCCGCCCTGTCCCGTCAGTGCAAGAACATTTTCAATGTTGACTGCAGCAATTTAAGGAATATTTTGTTTTTACATTGTGACATCTTAAGATGTGGCTTTTCTTTAGCATAGAACTTCTCCTTGGACCAGAGAAGACAGATCTGGTTAGGTTTGCGCCTGATTTCAGGGTCTGTCTGGTACACAGATTTGTGTACACAAAAAGAGATTATACCTTGTGGACATGGGGACACTCATAGATGGATAAAAGTATATGCATTGATCAGCTATACCTTGAGGCCTGGGCATAAGCAGTACAAGGTGGGTGAAGACCGAGTAACATAATTTTCAGTGAGAACCCAAACAAAATGTAGGGAAGGCACCATGATGATCTTCAAACCTCTTCATGATGAGTGCATAGACACAAATAATATAATGCAGAAGAGATTTTTAGAGAACCTTGATGGAACAGTCAAGCAACGCAGCGTACGTCCGTCCCTGGAACCTCTACAGTCAGAGCCAGCCTGCGACAGAGACTAGGCCTGAGCACCCAAAATAAAAGTGACCCCGGTTATCGAATTGTATTGCCAAAAAAGTGACCCACATTCTGGAAATATAAGGAGTTTTGTACTTATAAAGGCACGCTGTATAGGTGTTTTACAAGGTCTGGGAAAAGTCATGCATCCAGGCTTGCTGCAGGCAATATTTGTTTTAATATCAGGACATTACCAGTAAAAACCGGCCCACCAGAACATAAAACAGGCTCACATACGGCCAAAATATAGGCCCACACACCAACCTGTCTGACGGGAGATTCATACTTTGCCTGATAGCCCTATGGGCAGTGCTTATACTGCTTAATTATAAAAAAAATAAGTGCCAGGGCAGGGCTCTCGTCCTGAGGTTTTTCTGCAGCTTGTCCCAAACTGTTTGGGTGTCATCAATCACGGGTGCCGCTCCGAGGGACGGTCTCAGCTGCACGGCCGGATCAGTGCTGGGAGGGACTAGTGGCGTTTGGAGCACATGAGGGCCGGGGCTGTGTGACCGCTCCGAGCTTTCGCTCTAGTAAGTTAACTTTTAATATATCCAGTCACTGGATATATTAAAAGTTAACTTACTAGAGCGAAAGCTCGGAGCAACAAGGATGGAAATTTTCAAATATGCTCGTTCTCTTACGCCGGCTCAACCGCAAAACGGAGTAACCCCTGACAATATGATTTATTGAAGATCATTATTCTAAACAAAAGGTCCCTCTGCCGAAGTTATTGCTCAGCCGGCGCAGGGGGAGAGCGGGTGGCAAACGTCGAGAGGAAACGCCCAGAACACGAGTGAGTGATATTATTTTTTTACCGTTACATTGACATACCCAAACCAGAAGCCACAGTTAGTTAATATAGCAGCAAATGAAAATACCTGATGATCAGCAACACTCAGCAAGCTTGAATCTAGGAGGACTGTACGGCCCACCACGGGTCGAGACTCGAGAGAGACAAGAGAAACCACAGGGCAGAGGGCACACAGGCTGGTTCACGCACACACGCACCATGGTCCACGAGGCGAGTCCCAGGGCCCTAGAGAGAGAGGATCATTTGACGTCAGCAGCGCCGCGCGCCGCGAAATGGCCAATCACTGCATGACTACATGAAGTCACACACAGTGATTGGCCATTATGCAGTGCGCGGCTCACCACCCACGCGCGGCATCCAATAATGGATTGCCCTGCCCTGCTGCGTGGTGACCGGCCAATCCTGGTGCTGCATGCAGCGCCAGGATTGGCTAGGGGGGCACCCTGACTGCTCGCCCTGTGTCACCCTTTCTAATGTGGGGGCTGTGGCCCGGTTCAACCAGCACCCCCCTGGTCACTCTCTATGGGGGAACTTGACTGGGCATGCTCGGGCAAGTTTCAGCCCCAAGCTTCACTTGCGCGTTACTTACATTACACAGATTGATACCTTGGCTGTCTGCTGTCACTCAAGCTGCAGACCCGCCCCCCTGCGCAGCGCACTCCTGGATACGCCGGGTGCTGCCCGGATTCCCGGCGGCGTTCGGCGCTTAAATTTATATTCGTCAACCGTGTGTGTCAGTGTTTATTTTTCTTGCAGCCGCGTGTCCTGGGGCTAGTGGGGCTATGCGCCTACGCCCCAATGGACGCACCGCGGCTGGATGATACATTAGCAACTTATTAAATGCCTTAAGATTTAAAATTGGACACATTTCCATTGATTAAAGTTTTGCTATTAAAATCAAATTGCTCAAAAAACATATGGATTGCTCTGGCGAATAGAGGTGCTCTCATCTGTAAAACATTATGGTTATGTGGCACTGCATTTTGGAAGATTTTCTGAACACATTGTAGTAAAAACCCTCCCACTGTCAGTAACACAGAAGCATCCTCATCATTTTTTTGCCACTTGGCTACAAAATTCTCTATTCTGCCCCCCACCACTCCCCCAAGAGGTACTTCTCCCTCATAAATCCTCCTCACCTGAGATAACTGTTGACTTTTCCTCCCGGACATACATCAACAACCTCTGCCCCTGGTCAGGAAGCTGGGGAGTGACCTCCCCAGGACTTGCCAGTACTGGCCTTGTCGGTATCGCTGGGATCTGAATCCTGCTGAGTAGCTCTTCCTCAGCAAGCCCTACTGAAAAACAGCTGGCTACACACCTGCATTTAATAAGACTGAATCTTTTACAGCACAGGTGCCAACCAACTTCCTTAGTTATTGAAGGAAAGAGTCTCCAAACAGTTGTCCTAGCTCGATAACCACAGCAAATTTGCTGCTAGCTCTCCTAACTTAGGACTGATCTTGTTGTACTTGACCCTTTTTGCAGGGTCCTCCCTGAACTTTTTGCTTCCTCCTTTATTTTTTCTTTCCTGTTGTTGACTGTTTTATGACTCTGGGCACTTTATCACTGCTGATCAGTGCAAAACTGCATATGCTCTCTATTGTAAATTGATGTATGGATTAGTGACTCCATGATTAACTTATTTGATTTACTTTTCAGACCCTAGCACAGTGCACTGTGTGTTCCTACGGCTTGTAAATCAAATGCTGCTGGTGGGCTTGCAGCACTGGTTGTGCCACCCACAGAAGCAGCCTGTAAAGTGTGTCTCTGGTCTGCCATGTACAGTCTGGTTGCCATGTTGACTGGGCAAGTGCACCCACTTGCCAGTCCCTAAATCTTCCCTTTTCTGCATATTAGTCAACCCTATGGTAGGCCCAAGGGCAGGGTGCATTGTAGGTAAAAGGTAGGGCATGCCCTGGTGTGTGTGGCATGCCCTAACAGTGAATTGCAGCCTTTTTCGTATTCACTATTGCAAGGCTACCTGTTCCCCATAGGCCAGAATGGGCAGTTTGATTATTACATCTAACTGACTCAGGGAACTAGGTAGAAATTCGAGTTTAGTATGCATGAACTCAGAACGATAAAATACTTTTTTTAGTGAAGTTGGTTTTAACATTCTGTGTTTGAAAATACCACTTTTAGAAAGTAGGTATTTTCTTGCCTGCCTCTGCTAGGTTGTGTCTGGAGTTTGAGGGACAGGGGCTGGGGAATTCCAGGAGGCAGGGTGTGTCAGCACAGGACTGAATTGAGAGATCGGCATGTAGATGGGTGAGAGGAGTTGCACCTGGGACCTGAATAGGGCTGTGCCTTCCCTCCACAATGCTGGCTCCACCTCCTGTGGTACTTATGATGTCCTTGGCCTACACTGTGAAAGGAAAGAAGGAGTCTTGTCAACAAAGTGCTCCAGGAATGACCAAAACTGGTTTGGACTAGGCAAAGGCCTCCCTGCTTTCAGAGAACAAAGGGAAAATGAGTATACAATAGGGGACCCAGACCCCAGTACTTTAGATCACTTTTGGGAAACAAGAAGAACCTTTGCTCATGAGAGGAACCAGAGGAACTAAGGAGGACACTATCCCTAAGCTGAGTGCTGTTTGGGGGATTGGCCTGCAGTGGTTGCCTGACTGCCAAAGAAAGGAAAAAGGACTATGTGCTACCTTTGAAATCAACTTGTAAAGGATTTCCAAGGGCTTGAAATAGAGCTTGCCTCCTGCTGAAGTCTCAGGGACAACAGACTTCAACCACCAGCTCCCCAAGAGTTCTTTTGAAGATCCTGCTGTTGTGTTGGGCCCCCTGAGGGACTGCGTGTCACAAGGAGCTGGAAGTGCGACTTACAAAGAAGAAGCGTGTCGCCGCCGCAGCCGCTGTCATCGCATCACTGAAGAAGGGTGTCACCGCTGCAACTGTCACATCGCATCGCCGAAAGGTCTCGCATCACCGGAGAAAAGTGTCGCAGTCACATCAGATGCCGTTGCATCACCGGAGGAGCGTGTCGCAGGGCATGGCGGAAGAATCGTTGAGTCGCTGCACGGCCGTCGTGCATGCATCGTGTCGCATCAAGAAGAAAACGCCATTTTTGTTTCATTGCACCGGATCTTCATCGCATCAAAGCGCTGCTGCTTGCATCACCACAGAAGCGCAGTAAGAAACTGCCACATCTCCTCCCCATGCCAAGAAGAACCGACGCATCCCCTACGCATCAGTAGGGACCCGACGCATCACCGTTCTTGTGTGTAAAGAACCGATGCATCACCTTTCCTGCAACACTTTCGTTGTATAGCGTTACGCATCCAAAGGAACATTGAACTCAAAGTGTTGCATTTTACATCTAAAGAGAACTAAGCTATTTCTACCATTTTTTTAAAGTACAGTATTGAGGATTTTTGTTGTTTGGGGTCTTGTATTAAGTCTATATAAAAATACTTATTTTTATACTACAACTTGTGTGGTGTCCATCTGTAGTGTTGTCACTGGGTTACTGTATATGTTCACAAATGCTTTCCACACTGCCTCTGAGATAAGCTTGTCTGCTCGTGCCAAGCTACCAAGGAGGTGAGCAGGGGTTATTTTAGGAGTGTACCCTCTTACCCTGACTAGACGCAAGGGTCCCTATTTGGTCAAAGGTACCTACCTCTGCCAACTAGAGACCCCCAAATCTAACAGATCTTTAATAGCACCCCTTTCATCTGTCCCCTGCTAATGCACCGTTAACATTTCCCAGAAAATATACCGCTTTCTAGGCTCACCCTTTCAGCACACTTGGATCAACTCATCTTCATCTTGCTTTAGCTTCGCCTGCCAAGACTAGGATTTTTGCAAGTGGCCAACTAATACCAAACAAACAATGTTGGCAGCCAGACCATGCTCTGGCTCTACCTTTGTTAGGGACTTTGTAAACCTGGATTTACAAGTAATCCACGTCTTATCCATCTCTGGGTAGTCCCCACCTTGTTCTTTCTACATTTCACTTCTTAGTCACATATTAAACATCACAGGAACAGATTCTACTTTACAGAGATACACTCCCCAAGATTGTTCCCTCAATTTACAGTAGAGTAGACACACATCTGTCTGACAAATGGACAACATTTTATAATGTACAACCAATACACAGGATAGATGTGTGTTTTGTTGCGTTATTTGAATATCATGTAAACTGATTTTGATCATCTCTTGTCTGGTAGTAAATATATTCTGATCAATCTCTACAATATTACTCTTGTATGCCTGCTCATTTATGTTCTTATGTTCTACAGGTTCATTTTGTGGTGCTTTCAATGCTACTAAATAATTTTGTTAGATTAATTCTCATAGCTTTGATTGCAGGCTTACCCCATATGGACGTAGACATATTTGCTAATAATTAGAGCTGAATCTGTAACTGAACCCCTTTGTAGGCCATTTACTTTACGTGATAGTATTACCCAAGCTCACAATGGGTTATTGGGTTTGCCCTTCCATTCTCTTGATTCTTTCTACTTTGTGACATCACTTTGTTTCTGAGCCCGTGTTCATCATTGCTGCTAATTTGAGTGGGCTTTCATACATTTAATATCTCCTATGCACACATGGTTAATCTACATTTTTATAAACAAGCTTACCTTTATTAGCATTTCTTAATACTACCTGAAATAGTAACCCAAGGCATCAGGTCATCAGGGCATGACAGACACATCTGGAGGCTTCGTTGGACCCTTTGTACCCATCACTTTGTCCGTGCTTCTAAAGATTGCTCCCATGGTATAAACACATGTAGTGATTTATCAGATACCACGATATAAGGCTGTACTCTCCCTCATGTCTTGACTTGGATGAGAACATTGAAACTGTTATAAAGGAAAGCACGTGTCTTCTCGTAGGGCAGTACCCACCCAGAGAACAGAAAAGGCCCACTCAAGTTCAACCCTCTCTCCAGCCATTAAACCTTGTCCCCCAGAGTTATTTTGTATCTCCCCACATTGCACAGTAATTCTAATTGAGGAATTGATCATTATCAAAACATGCAGAAGCATGTACATATCAGTGCCTGGATACCCTCACAGGTGATTAGCTGTGCTCTACAAATTTCCATAACATAACATGTATACGTTCCAAGTTACTTATCCTGCCTTTGAGTCCAAGGTCTCAGCCACCCAAGAGGTGCGCCCTATGGTTATCACATTTCATGGCACATCCTTGCGTAGCAGCCGAGACAGAATAGGTAAATCACTAAAGCCCTGTCAAGGCTGATATCCAAATCTTACAGGTCTCTGTGGAAAATTCTTCATGTGGTTAGCTTCAACATACAGGGTGCTTCTTGGCCGGCGAGAACACCACCATCTTCACGGTGCAGAGACAGGACATCAACACTAAAGCTTCTGAGTCAGTTCCAGGCAACAATGATGAGCATGCTAATGTTAAGTTATTTAGGGATGAATTTCTGAAAGAAAAAACAAAAGGTTGTGAGGCTTTCACATTATCAGAGGGTACAAAGTGACATGCACAAGCCTTTTCAGGACCATAATGTTCTTGGGTCACAGAGGCGCCACATCACTTGCAAACAACAGTTTTCCATTTGTGCTCCTCATGGTAGGCAGGATTCAGTTGACATCAGTCAGAAGACCCCCGCAAAGGTTTCAAGCAGCATGAAGCCCATCTTTCTCCATCTGTGGAAAAGCTGTTCAGGGAAAGTTCAGGGGGTATATTTACATTAAAATGTCGGAGCACAGTGTTACTTCAAAATTGGTAATGCCACGCTCCACCATTTTTTAAATGTAGAGATGCGCCATATTTGCAAAAATATGGGGCACCCCGGCATTTCCCTAGTGCTGTCAATAAAAAAGCTGCTTAGCTCAGACACCCTTTGTGCCATGTTGCAAGGGTGCCTGTGCTGCATGGGCGATTGTTTATGTGCAGGAAGGGAAATCTTCCTACACATAGACAATCAAAAACTGGCATTTTGCTGTTCTGCAGCACACATAGAAAGAGCAAACTACAAGTAGAAATTAATAATTTCTCTTTGTATCGCTATCCTACGACCAGGTTTTACCTGGCCCTAGTTTTGGTGCTGCCCCATTCTTGTAAGTATGGGGCAGAGTAATAAAGCAATGAGTGTTGCTGCAGAATGCCCACTGCAACACCCATTGCACGCCCCTTTCAGGCTAAGAGAAGCTTGAAAAGGGGCCTTATTTACAAGGCGGTGTTTAGCCACTTTAAATGGCTTAATGCCACTATGTAAGTAAGGAGGGGATATCTCCACCAGAACATCACAAATAGTGACGTTCTGGTGGTGATATCCCCTTGTAAATATGCCCCTAGATCTTTATTCTACCCATAAGAGAGGTGACTGCATTGCTCACTTGTATAAGACTGAGCAGGCACTACTTTGCACCCTTGGGTTCCTCTGATTTTGCGGAATTATCAGAAGTACTCCATCAATGTTTAGCCACCATTCTCATCCTCCATTCTGATCTCCTTCCTGCCTTACCAGTTACTTCAAGTGAATTACTAACTATGCAATTATTTGAAATAAAAGCATCACCACTAAGAATCCCTTCTCTAATACTGGATCCATCAATATGACGTCCATGGCTAGTCAAGGCTCACTCACCCAGCTTGCTTTTAGGTTGTCTTATGCCCCTTGGTTCTTCAACAAACTGAGGTGGTCTGGCTACTTTCAAAGGTATACAGCCACAGACCTAGGGCCTTCAGAACTACTTGAAGTTACTACTCGCCTGGAAACACTGGTCATACAGGCTTACATTGGGCTGTAGATCCCCTGTCAAGCCCTGACCCATGCATTGTCAACTTTGTTCATCTATACACAAAAATGTTGCAATAAGGCAGTGCACGAATTGAGGGTCTTAATATTCTGAGGTCTGCTTTGCAGCTCTTTGAGCTTTGAAAGCTTAGACTTTAAAGATTCACCAAGTCCAAGATATAAATATATATATACGAGGTAAATCCTGGTGCTCATCTGCTGAGAAATGAATCCTTTGCCTTAATGCACCTCACCTCAAAACTGTCCATTGTCCTTATCTGATCAGAGACATAAGACTCTAAGACATGTGCACCCTTGATGTTTCCGCTAGGGATTTCCTTCTGGGTAAGTTAGTTTTTCCGTACCATAAATACACCTCTTATTACATTGTGTGCCCAGCCTCTCTGGAAAGCCCTTCACTCTCCGGTGGTCCTTACACACATGCTTGTGAAGCCCATCTTTGACCTCACAGATTCTGTACAATCTTTAGTTGATTTATGCCCATTACAGCTGCCCAGTTGCCATTTTGTCTTGTTGTTGGTTTGTCATGGCAGGGCTTCATAAAGTATATTTGAAACACAGTCTCCTTGAGTAGCAATGGCCTCAGTAACTCTCTTGGTGGGAGGTGGTTTATAGGGCAGTCTAATGTTAGCAGATGGGTCATGGTCTTAATTTTTAAAACTTCCTACTTTAGACCATTAGAAAGCACGGTTTTAAGTTGCGGCCAGAATTTGAACTTTGGATAAAGTTAGCATTTGTGTCCTGCTATAAAATGCAGGTTTTCTACTTATGTTAGGAACTTACAATTTTATTAAAGTCACAGAGCCAAAAATTAGCCGGACCTTCTGGCTATTCATCATTTTTGGTGTAAATTAACTCTTGGGGAGCGTCCAGCAGCAGTGCTCTCATCTGTAGCCGCTAGCCCAGCCCCAGCGGCCGCAGCGTGAGGGGAGCCCTGAGGACTCCATTTCCCAGACGTCCTAGCGGCGCAACACGCTGCCACACACAATTCTCGCGCCAGGAGGCGCCTGAAAAGGAGACCAGCCCCGGTGGAGCGGGGGGGATCACAGAACTCTTGGGGAGCGTCCAGCAGCAGTGCTCTCATCTGTAGCCGCTAGCCCAGCCCCAGCGGCCGCAGCGTGAGGGGAGCCCTGAGGACTCCATTTCCCAGACGCCCTAGCGGCGCAACACGCTGCCACACACAATTCTTGCGCCAGGAGGTGCCTGAAAAGGAGACCAGCCCCGGTGGAGCGGGGGGGATCACAGAACTCTTGGGGAGCGTCCAGCAGCAGTGCTCTCATCTGTAGCCGCTATCCCAGCCCCAGCGGCCGCAGCGTGAGGGGAGCCCTGAGGACTCCATTTCCCAGACGCCCTAGCGGCGCAACACGCCGCCACACACAATTCTCGCGCCAGGAGGCGCCTGAAAAGGAGACCAGCCCCGGTGGAGCGGGGGGGATCACAGAACTCTTGGGGAGCGTCCAGCAGCAGTGCTCTCATCTGTAGCCGCTAGCCCAGCCCAAGCGGCCGCAGCGTGAGGGGAGCCCTGAGGACTCCATTTCCCAGACGCCCTAGTGGCGCAACATGCCGCCACACACAATTCTCGCGCCAGGAGGCGCCTGAAAAGGAGACCAGCCCCGGTGGAGCGGGGGGATCACAGAACTCTTGGGGAGCGTCCAGCAGCAGTGCTCTCATCTGTAGCCACTAGCCCAGCCCCAGCGGCCGCAGCGTGAGGGGAGCCCTGAGGACTCCATTTCCCAGACGCCCTAGCGGCGCAACACGCTGCCACACACAATTCTCGCGCCAGGAGGCGCCTGAAAAGGAGACCAGCCCCGGTGGAGCGAGGGGATCACAGAACTCTTGGGGAGCGTCCAGCAGCAGTGCTCTCATCTGTAGCCGCTAGCCCAGCCCAAGCGGCCGCAGCGTGAGGGAAGCCCTAAGGACTCCATTTCCCAGACGCCCTAGTGGCGCAACACGCCGCCACACACAATTCTCGCGCCAGGAGGCGCCTGAAAAGGAGACCAGCCCCGGTGGAGCGGGGGGGATCACAGAACTCTTGGGGAGCGTCCAGCAGCAGTGCTCTCATCTGTAGCTGCTAGCCCAGCCCCAGCGGCCGCAGCGTGAGGGGAGCCCTAAGGACTCAATTTCCCAGACGCCCTAGCGGCGCAACACGCCACCACACACAATTCTCGTGCCAGGAGGCGCCTGAAAAGGAGACCAGCCCCTGCGTCGCGGGATCGCGCGCGGGTCGGCACCGGGAGAAGCCCGGGACAAGGGCGGGGCCATCTGCGGCCATCAGAGGCCTGAGGAGGACGGGACGGGCCACCCCCCTTGGCATTTCATGTGGAGCTAAAACTACCGATTGACATTTTCGTACCGGACATTAGCATCATCTTTATAAACTTTATTAACCTGACTATCTCCATTCATACCATGATTCGCAAGGGGGTTACCACTAAAACTGCTGTCTGGTCGGATTCTTGCCCTAGGACGAAAGACATGAATACAATTAGTACATTGTTACCTACGCGTAGAGAAGAAGTTGAAACAATTTCCAACCAGCCTATAGACAGCCCAACCAGTAATCAATCTTCATTAGATATAACCAGTACAGAGTGTAGCCTCTCACTGTTGGAGGAACTAAACAGCCTATGTAAGACTAGGTATGCCCCAGCAGGATTACCCTCCCCGCCAAACAACATTAACCTGTCAACCCCAAATGAGAGTGCCCTGGAACCCTTCTCTATCTTCACAAAAGCCAATAAACAAAGTATAGTATCCGTTCAGGCTACATCTGCCAAAAGGAAACATGATGGGGTCAAATATAATGAGAGTCAATCTAAAATACTAAAATTACAAAACGGGCCCTCTAGTCCCACCTTACCTCCTACCAATTCCCCCCTAAATCCAGAGGTGGCTAAAAAATCAGACGAGCTAGCATCCATTTCCCAGACGGCTTTATTGTCTATGATCGAACAATCGATCAAATCTATCATATATCCCCTGATTGACAAAATCAACACCCTGGGGGATAGACTGACAGGGATTGAGGAAACAATTAAACTTAATCTGTCACCTTCTACCAAAGTTGTAACATCTAATCATCCCTTGACAATTGCCCCCTTGAACGTACCTAAACCAGCTAGACAAAACCAACCTGCCCAAACCCAAGTAATAGCTTCCTCTTCTTTGCCCCCAAATGTTCCTAAAGCCCCTCTTAAACCTAATATAGTGCACAACATTGTTACCAGAGCAGACCGTAATAGGGTTCCTCGAATTCATCTACCTCCAGAGGCCGCTCCATTCGTGTGCGTCCTCTCGGGAGTCCCACAACTCAAACAGGGAAAAACAGAGAGACAACATGACCTGTTAATTAAGGTCAAGTTTTGGCTAACAAAAAATAGACCCCTGCCCCATGATCTTGACGGAAGGATCATGAGTGCGAGGAGAGTGGGCTGGTTAGGTTCCCTCCCAAAAGACATCACTGGTGACCTGGTACTAATAAGATTTAGGAGTAGACACATTTTCCCTTACCTCCAAACTTGGACACCCAGAGAAGGTGATTGCCCCATATCTATCTGGGACCTTCACGATTTTTACCCAAGCACTTCATATATCCCAGCCCCTAGACCCGTGGCTGAGGATAATACCAGGATGGGTAGAGGAGTCTGCGCACCACAGTATCGTAGTATCCCCGAGCTTAACAGTATAAGGTCCACCATAATTGAACAACTGTTGCTTCCCTGAGGAATTAATTCTTAAGTTCTTTTCGTCTATTTTCTAGGAACCTGCTACAATGAATTTTAATATTGGCTTTCTGTTTTTATTCAAAATTGTAAATATGATGAATTTTAATGTTGCATTGCACATGCTTTTATAAATTGTTTTTACACTTCAAATAAAGCTTTTTGAACCTGAACCATGTCTCTACCCAGTCAGTTTTATGGGGTGGAATCATAATAAACAAAATTTACATCTGTAAATTTACTTTATCACCATATTTAATGTTCTGCACACTTTGCAGGACCTCTGCGCTTGGGCAGAGACCTCTACCAAAGGGTGGAGACCTTTGTACTGAGGTTTGGGCATTGCATTTTATAATACATGAACAGTAGTACTCTAGCAATACAAATCATCCTACAAAATGCAGTTTGTGTGTAGGTCCCCTAAAGTCTATCACTTATCAGCTATGAAATGTAAAATGTGTTACCTTAGTTGAGTGTACTAAAATATTCTATTGATGCAACACCACTACTGATAACCCACTTCTTCAGGGTACTATAACAATTATGCTATTACATCAAAATTATCCCTCTTGAGAACACCACAGAAAGAATATCTCTACATCAAATAATAAGTAGGGTAAATGTAAGGGTTAAAGTAAGGGGTAATGTCATATTTTTGATTAGGATAAAAGTCAGCAGTATGTTTGGGGTGTGGATTAAGTTTGGTGTTAGGTTAAGGAGTAGGCTTGGATTTAGAGTTAGGGTGAGGGATAGTATTGCATTTAGATTAATATTTTAGTTTAGCATTTGGATTATGTTTTGGGTATGGAATAGGGATGGTAGGTTTGGTTAAAAGGTTTGTTTTAGGCCTAGAGTAAGATTTAGGGATAAGATTTAGTGCTAGGGATAGGTTAAGTTTTAGTGGTGTGGGTTACAATTGTGACCCTTAGTTTATTCGGTCTACTACTATTCTCAGCTATGGTATTCGCAGTACTGGTAATAACAGCATAAATGTGTGTATTATATTCCATGTACAGGCATACAGAGGGTCTACAACATATCAAAGCATGTACTATCCACAATAGTTGTACATCATGCACTATTTTGTTCACAGTGTAACTGATCTATTTTTGAGAAGGAATCTAACTTTTTAGCCCCATATCATCAAGCAGTGATGACTCACAAGGTTTGCCAATGCTGTCATTGAGGACATGCAACGACCCATTATCTGTCCATGACTGTGTCCCATATACTTACTCATTTATGGACCATAGTATCTCCATCCACTTATGAACACCCGCATTCCTGGACACATCCCCACAGACATTCATTCTTCTCTTACCAACCAGACAATTAATCAACCCATCCAACCAGTTACTCATTCATCTAGCCTTCCTGCCTTAATACCTTTGTTTATATGGCCATTTGTTTCTCTGTTTCTTCCTTTCATCTACCTTGCTCCTTCATTTCCTTCTTTACTTCCGTCTTTATTCCTTCTCTCCTTTGTTTGCATCCCTTCACTCCTCAAGTCCTTTTTTCCCTCCTTTCTTTTCATCCGCCCTTCCCTACTGTCCCTCCTTCATCTCTCGTTTTCATTCCTTCTCTTGCCTCTGTCATTCTCTCACTTCCTTTCCATGCCTTCCGCCCTTCATTTTTTCCTTAAATTCCTTTCTTCTTACTCAAGCTTTGACAGCTAATATAGGAATATGTTCTTGACTTAGTTATACTGCTAGCTTTTTTTATTGAGCTTGGTATATAGATGTATATTTTCATGACAGTATCATGATATTAGCAGTAATAATACTTCTTATTCCCACAGGAGGATCCAGAGGAGGGCCGGGCGAGCATCTACAAGTCAGTGATTATAAATACTTCCAAGGAGATGATGTGCTTCAGCGACTTCCCAATCCCAGACAACTATCCCAACTACATGCACAACTCCAAGATCATGGACTACTTCCGCTTGTATGCCAAACATTTTAATCTCCCGAAGTACATACGGTTCAAGGTATTGTACAAGACAATGATATGAATTCACGAGTGTGATCAGCTACTAAAGCACTGTAGATGCATGCCCATCAGTTGTGACTTTAGAGTTAGTTTGAAGACATTTAGGATTGAGAAGTCTCAGAGTGTTCCAATTGCATTAAGCGCATTTTCAAGCAGGGCAATCACTTCACATGTAGCATGCAGAGCAACCCCAGTTGATAGGTCCTGACTAAGAACTAGAGCACAGAGAGAAGGCTAAATAAAGCCCTAGGCTCATTTTCAAGTTTAACTCTGTGTTCCTGCAGCATTTTATGGTAAACACAGATGACACACATAACCCTACTCATCTATCCACTTTCCAATTCTCTGGATCCTTTTATGATGTCATTACCGCCCTGGCCTATGTTTCCCCTTCACTGTGCATGTAAGTATACAGGCTGTGGCTGTCTAGTATGTATTTGAAGCCACAGATGCAAGTTTAGATGTTCTCCAGGTGTGTTTTTCCAAAGTGTACAGTACAGCCCAGCCCCACCATCTCCCTGTCCCATTTTGAAGCAGTGAAAATGCTGGAGAGAGGCAGATTATTTAATTATGATAGAACTATAGGCCAGGTATTGGAATTACCAGAAAGATGACTTCTGGCTCTGTTTTTAGCAGGACAAATGTTTCTATTTGAATACCTGGGTTACCCAGCAGTACACTGACCCACTTCCACTGGGGCCAAGGGCATTTCTGTTCAACTCTAATGCAAATGAAATTAGTCACACACCAGCTGAATATTTACCATATGTATCCAAAACGTTCTGGCCATTCCTGTGTTCCCAGAGCCTTTAGATAAATGATCGATATCAATACATCCAATTCTGGTACCTTCTAATGTACAAGGGATTAATCCATCTGAAACGCTAACTTGTAAGACTTCTACCAACCCATCTTACAATAATAGCCACTACTTTATAGTGAAGCTCTCACACCTATTAACTGCATTTATCCATGTGAGCATTTCACCACTAGCCAATTATACTATTGATTTTTTAAGCCCTCAATGAACCCCATTGTGGAGTTTTGGAGAAACATCTCCTTGAGATCTCCTTTGTCTTCTTTCCACCTCTCAAAACACACTTGGCTCCTGTAACCAACCTACAACCCACAAAGAGTCACAATGCCAATATCCAAACCCTGGTAATCCCTTATTCTTGGGACCCTATTCAAAATCAAGACCAACCCAACTCTCTTGGAACACTGACCCGAAGAGCAAACTTATCAACCTGAGAGGTGCCCTAACAAACATATGAGATCACAAACCTCATAATATCTCAAAATGTCGGTGACCTGTTCATCACTGAAACCTGGCTCTTTCCCATCACTCCATGGACATTTGACTTTCCATTGCCAGGAGGCTTCACTGCTAGACCTGGCATATTTTGTCATGTTTCCCCTCTCTTTTTGCTTTCTGACCTCCTTGTTTTGACTCTGCTTTTGCTGGTTTAGTATCTCTGCACACTTTCTCACTGCTGTTCAGTGTTAAAGTGCAAGTGCTCCTCTTGTAAATTGTATTATGGATTGGTGTTTCCATGATTGATATATTTGATTTACTGTAAAGCCCCTAGTAAAGTGCACAGAGTGCCCAGACCTGTAAATCAAATGCTGCTAGTGAGCCTGCAGCACTGATAGTGCCACCGACACGACCAGCCTTTCAATGGGTTCTCAGACCTGCCACTGCAGTGTCTGCGCACAGTTTTTACCGCCATATCGACTTGGCAAGTGCACCGACTTGCCAAACCCTAACCTTCCCCTTTAAGACATGTAAGTCAGGCCTATGGGCAGGGTGTAGTGTATGTGAAAGATAGGACATGTACTGGCATAGGTGACATGTCGTGATAGTGAAACACAGTGTATTTTCTTTTTCACCATTGAAAGGCTACCTGTCCCATAGGATAAAATGGGAATTTACTTATATAATCTTATGAGTATATCTTCCCTTTTGGACAAGATGGAGAAATTGAGTTTAGTATGCCTGAACTCAGAATGTAGAAATGTATCTTTTAGTAAAGATAATTTTTATGTTCTGTGTTTGAAAATACCACGTTTAGAAAGTAGGAATTGTCTTGCCTAGCCATCCCGTGTGCCTCTGCTGGGTTGGGGATTGACAGTCTGGTTTTGGAGTGGCAGGGCCCGGGGATGTGCATTATCTTCAGACAGCCACTGGGGAATTGAGGTGTGTCCTGCCTTTCCTGGGTGAGTCAGGGCTGAGCTGAATAGACCTGGGCTGCATTTAGGGTTGTGGGAGGACATTCCCCTGCTCCTGAATAGGCCTGGTCTGCCTTGGACTCATGCTGACTCCACCTCCTGCCAGGAAGCTGGGCCAGAGAGGATCGTACTGGTTTGGGCTGAGCTCAGACACTCTCTGCCCAAAAGAGCAAAGGGAAACTGAGTATAAATATTGGGGCCAGACACCTGAACTTTAGAACTCTTTTGGACTCAGAAACCAGCCCCAAAGAAGAGCTGGAGAAGCTGTGAGGAGGAGCTACCACTTTGCTGTGTTGACCTGCAGTGGCTGCTTCTGTCTTGGGCAGAGAAAGGACTGGATTGAACATTCTGCAACTTCTATGTTTGAGTTTCTCCAAGGGCTTGAGGTAGAGCTTGCCTCCTGTACAAGAAGTCTCAGGAACAGCAAAGACTTCAAGATTATCTGCTACCAGCACATGGGAACTTTGTGTTTTGTGCTGCAAAAGACGAAAAAGCAACCCAACGCCATCACCTCTGCGCTGCCAGCTCTGTGTCCTGAAACACAGCAGAGGGCACCGCCACACTTTGCACTGCAACCCTGGTCTCACCAATGATGCTGTTTGCTGCCGCCACCCAGTCGCTGCTTGCATCGCGACCTGTGTGCACCGCACTTTGGACCGCCGATATGGTTTCCCCAACGACACTGCTACATGCTGACATCGACGACGCTGCTTGCACCATGGTTCGAGGGCACTGCTCTTTAGTTACACAACACCCTGCACCCCATTCTTGGCCTACTGAAGCCATTGACTCAACAGCGCTTTCACAATGCCAACACTGCTTGCACCATCACATGCCAGCACCACGACGAGCACTGCATCACTTCGCACCACAGCCCTGCTCTCACTGACACCGCGGAATGACCATCACAGATCCGCTGCCTGCACCATGACCTGAGGCCACTGTCTCCCACACCTCTGCACTTCGCACCACATCCCCAACGTCTGCCGACACCAGAGCTCCTGACTTGAACCACAAGGTGTTCAATCTGCAACACGCGTGACTTCAAGGGCCCAAAACTCCTGCACCGACTTCCACACGGCTCTTCAGAGGTCAATGAGAGGTCGCCGACGCCCTGCATTCAAAAGGTACTGTTTTGCGGGCCTCCCTGACACAGTAGCTGGTCCACAACGCCGTGGTCTCTCCCATCTCACCTCCTTTACAATCCATAAAAAAGAAAAGACTTTGACTCAATCAATCAACCCACCAATCAAACTTTATCCTCATGGCTAAGCCTCTTAATCTCAACGAGATATGCCATCAGATATAAATATTCTATGTTACTCTACATTAAAGGGCAATCAAAAAATGACAGACATCATGAGGAATATTAATTGGTAATTATTTTAAGTCCCTATCGCCATTGTTTTTTTTTATGGTTGGGTGTGGCAGTATCAATGGTTGGCCATGTGTGATGCTGGACATACTACTGCTCCTTTCTGACTGTAGCAAATTTACACTCTTAAATTAGACTCCACCCCCTCTTTCAAGGGGTGGACATATATATGTAAGTCTAAGCTTACACATGTAGATTTACTCACGTGTAAGCTTACAATTGTGACTAAGCCCTAATTTTATCCTCACCAAAGCCAAATATTTTTAAAAAACTGACCAAGGCGAGCTCATCCCACTCCACTGCACTTTTCTAAACAATGGGGCAATTCTACGCAAAAGTCATTCGTTTCTAGCTCCGAGGCATTTTGCAACCAACATTTCTAAGTTCTTCTCCAAGAAGATTTAGAAAACACACATGAAGAATCTTTATCACCAATCCTCCCTGATTACTGAAGAAGGGCATTCCACAATAGTCATATTTTTATAGTTCGACGCACCCAATCTATACTAGGCATCAGGTCCTTCACCAAACCATCATGGTAGGCATACAATCCAATGACACCAAGTCTGATAAAACTGTGTGCACTGGACATAGCCCACTTAAAGTTCAGAATAAATGCCTCCTCCCTAGAAGAAGGTAAGTTCCGTTCATTTCTAAAATCTTATCAGATTCAACTTCTCCTAAAAAATCAAAAAACTACATCACTGACAATTTCAAAATCTGCACCCTGTTTTCAAACTTCCCTTCTTTGGTAAAGTCACAGAAAAAAGTTGTGTCGATGCAATTCTGATCCCACATATAAAAAAATAATGCACTAACCTTGCCCCAGTGCCCCTTGCCCCAATGTGACAGTCAAGGTGTCAAATATTTGTAAATAACAAGGACCCCCTGCGAATGGATCAGAAATCCTGGGTCAGGGAACAACAATTTATGTAAATTAACATACCCAGGCAAAACTGGAGAAAGGCAATGAGTGCAAATGAAACAATCTAGGCACTTGAAATTATAAAGATATTAAATGTAATATATTGATAAAACGTTCATAAAGTGCGGATATAGTACATATTTATAGCAAGTACTTAGAATTAAAACAATTTCAAATGTTCATAAATATGAATAAAACAACACTGTAATTGGTGACCCAATAAATGTGGGAAAACCAGACGATTTCTTCTCTCTACGCGTTTCGACACGAACGTGTCTTCATCAGGACAAAAGTCAAGGTGTCAAAGACACAAAGATATTAGAATACAACAATCCCATTTTAAGAGACCACTATTGGTTTCTTCTTAAAGCCCTAATAAACATAGATATCCTGTATAGCTGTTGGTTTCTTCTTAACACACTAAAAAACTGTAGATAGCCTGTAAAGCCTTATCTCAACATTCACAGGTATCCTACGGACAAACCTAGAGCCCTAGGAGGTGATAGAAACACTACAAAGAAACACTAGACACAAATAAACAGGCGTTCTTTTGTCAAAGTCTTAGAGTTTGGAACCTTTTGCTTGATTAACTCAGATTTAACTCTAAATTGCTATTCTCTATAAAAGTGTAAAATCACACCTTTTAGGATCTATTTTGAAGGCTAATATCACAATACCAAGTTTTTTAATCAACTCATTAGTTAATTTAGTTGTGGTAAATAATTTTTTTAGAAGCCTCTCTATTGCTCACATGGGCATGTTTGGCTATAGAAACAATGATAATGAATTAAATGAATGATCTTTCAGATTCTCCTTCAGATAACAGTGGTGCACTGTTCAGGTGCAAAGCTGCCACAGACATTATTTTCTTTTGCACAGAATATATGTGTGTGTGTGTCTGTTCTTGCGCGTTTGTGTGTTTGTTAGAAATGTATACAAAATTAATAATGTAATATTTTATTTTTTAAAAATCAGTTTGCTTATTTAATGCAAAACATGAAATTCTATTGTTATACTTTTATTAAGAATTAAAACTTAATTTAGACCCATTAAACACTGATAATAATTACATGTTCTAGAAAAATAATTACAAATTAAAAAAATAAGAAAGCTAATATGTGTGGGATTTTTTTGACTTTAATAATTATTATAAAATATATTTATTTGCATTTAATTATTTATTAAACATTTAGTTTACAATAATTTTTCACATTAAATTATTTAAATATAAAAGTTTTTAAGATAATAAACATTTCTACGTTTTTTTATACTTCCTCTTAGGGAGATCTCCACCACAGTGAAGTATAGTTCACATGAGTATATATACAAGTGTAAAGCAATGTTTGTGAATAACCTTCACTGATTGAGTTGCACTCAAAAACCGCAATGAATGTAACCAAATGTTTTGCAGCAGTGAAAGTTACCTGACCTCTCTGGTTACTGCAGAATAGGTGTATCATACCCACAACAGCAGTCTTTCCCCAGACCCATCCCGGCACCCCCTGGCTACTTTGAAAAGTGGTGATCGATGTGCAATTAATTTCAATAACTTCATCTGTATTTTCTATAGAGTACACAATTTTGCTTTGCCACCTGCCTTTCCAACATAGATTGAATCAAAGTAAACAAAGCCTGGCTCAACCGCAAACTAAAAGTGGAGCACACCTCCCCAACATACACATGTTTACTGATCTACTTATCTAAACAGATCCAAAAGATAATCTTCTTAAATTTACTCCGGTGCTTTCCAATTGTCCCTACTCACAGATTTATACCTAAGACCTCCCATTTGAGTTAACCCCTTCGGTGCGCACGACGGCCCCCGGCTGTTCGAATCCCGCCTACTTGTTAATTCTCCCGCACAGTAGGAGAATTAACACCGCAAGCAAGGGGTTAAACTCACAATCAGAAAAGAAAACACCATATTTCTCTTGAGCTATCCTCAGGGCATTATACCTACTAAAGGCACCACGTTCACTAAAAGTAGTGAAAATTATGTTACCAAACTCCTGCATACACCGGAGAAAATTGTACAGTTCTATTATACTTGAAATGGGCATGGTACTTTGTATTCTGTCTCCCAAAAACTTTGATAATAATTATTTTCATTTAGGGTCATTGCAAAGGTTTCACATGTTAAAGACCACGGGCCAGAGCTAATGCAGTTTGAAGTTCAGGTGAAAGACTCTCTAACTTTATTCCAACTTATGGAGCCATCTAGTTGACCTTTCCCCATTTCACAGGAAAGATTTATGCTCAAGTGAGAAAGCTCTGTGATCTAAGGATCTAAGAGCCTGATCACGAAGGTAACTTACATTTTTGACCAAGTTTATACTTTTGGGTAAGTTTACTACTTTTTGGTATTTACAAACTGCACCTTTGTAGTAATTTACACTTTCATAGCAATTTACACTTTTGTAGTAAGTCCAGCACTACACGCAGCCAACCAGTGGTACAGCAACATCCTAACATAGAAAATAATGAAAATGGAGACTTAAACTAAAATCCCATAAGAAGAAATTTTAAATGTAATTAAATTACATTATTTACATTTCTTAAAAATGTAAATACATATACATTCATGTAAAAGAATATATCAATGTATGTCCTTATAAACAGAATTTCATGTGTTTCCTATGTTTAGAGTATCCCTACATTTTTCTATTTCTGACTTATTAATGTCAATAATTGACTATTAAATATTATGAGTGCTGGGGTATATCTGGTTTTTGAAAGCTGATACACAAGTCACTCTGTGTCACTTGTGTCTCTACACCCAAGGAAGTGGGGTGTTTATTTTACCCTAAGTGGCACCAATACTACACAAAACACTTTATTGCCCACTAGTAATTGTTCTCACCTTTGATGTGCGACCCCTCTGTCCACCACTACCTTCCTTCAGATTTGTATATAAATAATGTTTGACTGCCCTTACTCATTTTGAGATTTACAATCTGCCAGAGATGTTATATGAGTATTGACCAGGCATGAATATACTGAAGATTATAGTTCCCGATGTAAATCAAGATTTCCCTTTGAGCACTAGCAGGCTTATGAGAGTTCTTAATCCAAAAGGGGAAGCGATGAGGCCGTTGAATCTCCACACCACATTTCCACTGTTTCAAGTCTGGCAGCACTTGATTAAACAGTTCTACCATACATTTCTTGATGTCATTACTCTTAGAGCCTTCTACGATCCTAAAAGTCCAAATATTCGTAAATCATTGACTATTCTCTGCATCCCTCAGTTTTCGATGAATATTAGATGCTCAAAAGGTTGACTAGTTGCCATAAGCACCTTCTCCTTTCGCTGTAAAAAGTGTCTCCAGCTCTGTTACATTTTAAAAAACATCGGACAATGTTTTAACCACACCTTATAGTCCATTGAGTTTTGCATTTCATATTCTTGATAGTCAAAAGCTTCTACCTTCACTTTTCCCTATGCCTGAGATTCCAGTCGCATTTGGTGCATCAGTATTACTTCCATCAGCTTCAAGTGCTTCAGTCACTCGGTGAGATTAGCTTAGAGATCCGCCATTCTTGCTCTCTGCGGTACTAAGTTCTTAAGCAAAGCAATCCCTGCAAAATATATTAGACTCACTGGATCCATCAGAGAGTTTACCCTCTTCAGCATCCTATACACCCGTTAAAGGCAGTAGTAAGCGTTGTATTCATGACACTTAGGCAGTAGTAAGCGTTGTATTCATGACACTTAGGATATAGGCAAAGCAAGTGATCAAAGAGATGCCGTGTGACCAATCGGCCACTTCAGCCATCTTTGTTTTCAACAAACGTTTTCAACAAGTATGTTTTACTTCTCACTTACTCCTGAAAGAAAGAATTTGCTATCTAGTGATTTTAAGAATCAATTAATGGAAGTGACACTAGTTGCGTATCTGTGAGTACACTGAATACACACAGGCCCTCACACTGAGGGACATGGATTTGCCTTGTAGTCAAACTGCCACAGAGTAAATTTTCATTCATGCCTTATTTTCTTAGAGCAATTTAACATCTGATTCCATGCATGACAGTAGGAATGGTGAATAGCATGCAAATGTGGGTTTACTGGAACCAAGGAAAAATCCTGGTTGAGCTGTAATTTGGCACAACTTGGAATCAAGAATTTGTCACAGTTACTGACAATATTAAACCAGTTGTAAGCTACAAAAAGATGGTATAAAAGTGTCTTAGGCAAGGAAGGACAGTCTTACGTTTGCCTATAGACTGTTGTACTACAGGGCTAAACATTTTGTAAATCGGTGTGGGATCAATACTGTGTTCGTTAAGTAAATGGGCATTGCGAGCGGCCATTAAATGCCGGTCTGATCCCCACTCCCCGGATAAGTAAGATAGCCTCCCCACAAACCAAAGAGAGGACTCCCTGTACCCGTGTTCGGCATTGCCTGCAGGCTACGAGGGATCCTGCGGTCCCAGTGGCAAATGTGCAAAATAATTGCCCTAATGCAGATTTGCGTTACAGGGGCTACATTTCCATAGTTTCCTGGAACCTGGCGGGTCTAGCTAATAAACTTGACTCCCCGGACTGGGGGGCATTCATTGATCTACAAGATGTTTGCCTTTTCCAGGAGACCTGGGCTAGAGAAGACCACCGACGCCCAGGTTTCGACACATTTTCAATTTGGGCGAACTGGAAGGGGAAGGGATGTCCGTCTGGTGGACTACTTATTTGGGTGGCCTCCCATTTGGGTTGTAAAGCGAGGGTTCTCGCAACCATTTCCCCAGACGTCCAATGTGTACTCCTGGAATGGCCTAACGCTGTACAATTGGCCCTGATAAATGTATACTCAAGACCTGTGGGCATAGCAAAGGTCTCTAACACTATCGAGGAATTAGCACAGTTTTTGAGTACCATTCCCCAAGGTACCTCGTATATAGTGGGGGGAGATTTCAACTGCCAATTTGAGCCTCTTCCACTATTCCTAGAAGGTGCGACCAGCGCGGAGGATGACCAATGGGGAATCCCTAAACCGGCTGGCCCGCCAGTGAAGTCTTGGTCACCACTAGCAACACAAATTATGTGTTTGACTTTAGCAAATTCTCTAAGGGCCTGTAATGGTCGGCTAAGTGGAGACATCCCTCCTAAAGCAACTTTTAATGAACCAGGGCATAATTCTTGCTTGGATTATATGCTTGTGGAACTATCTCAATGGTCTAGATTTGTTGACTTTAATGTAAGTTCACGAGATGACAGCGATCATAATGCGCTGATTTTAAAGATTTTGGTTCCTGGCG
Source organism: Lissotriton helveticus (assembly GCF_964261635.1). Taxonomy (NCBI): domain Eukaryota; kingdom Metazoa; phylum Chordata; class Amphibia; order Caudata; family Salamandridae; genus Lissotriton; species Lissotriton helveticus. The sequence continues at coordinate 1,860,631,380 of NC_136057.1, forward strand.
TCACCGTGTCTATGCAGGGGGGCGCAGCTCTTTCGGATCCGAGTATGATTTTAACTAGCAACCGGCGCAGAGTTCGATGGCCCAAAATTATAGGGAACCCAATGGATATCCAGAGGTTGTATGAAAAAACTGTTCCAGTTCTGGAAAAAGTTGATAATCTCCTATATCAATCCCCCTCGAGGAGAGCCACAGAGAACTCGGGGTAATTCACTTGGAGTTGTGTGACACACTACCAGAGGTTCTGAACCCTGTGCGGAGGGCAAAAAATGGGAGAAGCAATGGGATGCGTGCCTCGTGGTACAACTCTGCCTGTAGGAAGGCCAAAGCCGACTTACTGGAGGCCATGAAGCAACAAGATAATATCTCATTGGTTAGAGCCAAGAGGCTGGAGTATAAATACATTATTAGTAATGCTAAGATCGAATGGGATAGCGACAATTGGAAGGATATGACGGGCGCGCTCAAGCTACGAGACGCCCGGAAATTCTGGCAGATTGTCAAAAATGGCACAGCCGATCCCACTCCGGCAGTAGAGGCTAACATTGCTTCTAGCATCTGGGAGGATCATTTTAGATCCTTGTATTCCCAAGCTGATGTTGATTTCACCGGGGACCAAGAAGAGTTGGCTTCAGGGCCGACCCCGGCGCATTTTCTGGAGAAGGAGAAATTTACTGTGGCAGAAGTCGGGGCAGTCATTGCCAGACTTGCTCCAGAAAAGGCCCCTTGGGTTGGACAAACTCCCGGGTGACTTATTTAAAAATGAACCCACGGTTTGGGCTCCCTATCTACAGGCCCTATTCAATGCAATTCTTGGTGGGATGCCGGTGCCTAGTACTTGGTTGGTGGCGGAGATTGTTCCCATCTTCAAGAAGGGTTCATCTCTGCTCCCAGCCAACTATAGGCCTATCAGTCTAATCGACGTCCCGCAAAAGATTTTTGCTAGGTTGATCCTGGACCGCCTACAAGAATGGATGCTAGATAATTCAGTCCTGAGCCCATATCAAGCGGGGTTTAGGAACAAAGTGTCCACTATAGATCAAGTCTTTCGCCTTGCCATCATATTTTGGAAAACGGTACAGTTGAAAGGTGGCAGCCTCTATACTGTATTCGTTGACCTACGAGCGGCTTTTGATCTTGTACTTTGTAGGAAACTTTGGTCTGTCCTCTCCGGCCTGGGAGTCCCTCAACATCTCCTGGACATGGTTGTCAGACTACATACTGGTAACTACGCTCAGGTTAGATGTGGCAGGGAGGGAGCATTGTCCAATAAGTTCCCCGTTGGCAGGGGGGTAAGACAGGGTTGTGTGCTTGCACCGACCCTGTTTTGCCTCTATGTCAATGGGGTAATTGCCCACTTGAACGGGGTTGAAAACAGCGATGCCCCTAAACTTGGAGGCAGCAGGGTGCTGGCGATTTTGTTCGCTGACGACACCCTGCTGCTGTCCAAGTTGCCGATGGGGATTCAGCAAGTTCTTAACGGTTTCGAGGCATTCTGCAAAAATCACGGCCTCGAGATCAATGCATTGAAGACTAAATATATGGTCTTCAATCCACCAGCTAAAGCTCGCTCCCACCCGTATATTGGCGCTAATAGGCTAGAGAGGGTTCGAACCTTCGAGTACTTGGGAATCACCCTAAACGAGAAAATGTCGTGGGGACACCAACGGGAGAAATCCCAAGTAAAACTGGCCCAAATAGCAGGTGGAATTATCAAGCTTGTTTCCAAAAATAAATCTTCTATCAAGCCGGTCGGTCCCCCTCTAGAGATATACAGAGCACAGGCAAGGGGTGCGGCTATGTATGGAAGTGAACTCTGGGGTTACATGTGTAATCATGATTTAGTAGCAACAGAAAATAAATTTATTAGACAACTTTTATCACTTCCTCCTAGCACTCCCCTGATGCCAATGAGACTCGATTTGGGTTTGAGACCCCTTGATGAAGACATGGGACTACAGCCTCTAATATTCTGGCGTAGAATATGGTCTGTACCAGAGTTAGTTAATTACAGGCTAGAACTGCAGGAAATCCTTACCCTCCCAAATGTTGGGAACATTCCCTGGTTCAATTACATAAAGAAAGAACTAGGGAAACTAGGGCTATCCACACTATGGTCTGACCCACTGTCATCATGCCCTAGGCTCACACGGAGGCAGCTTATTACTCAGTATCAGGAGAGTAAACTCGCTACATACTCACAGGGAACAGGTTTAGGCACTCTAACGGCATCCTTTCTTATAACTAAGGACAGCTACAGGTTTGAAACTGTACTTGATGTCATATTCCCAACAATCATCAGGAAGCTGTATCTCCAATGGAGGTATGTCAGTTTGCCGGTACGGGCATACACTAGTAAATGGGCCGAAACTTCCCCGACCCACTGCCCAGGGTGTAAATCCGAAAATGAAACCGACTTGCACCTACTGTTTTTTTGCAAAGCCTATGCACAGGCCAGGAGGAAATGGATTGTCCCAGTATGTAAAAACCTGGGATTCTCCCACTGCTCACACGCATATAGGGTCTTTAAGACTGACCTTTCTGGCTATATAGTTTTTGCATTAGCTAAATATCTGGGGACAGTTTGGCACAAGAGAAGATATTTTTTAGCTAGGGATGTATGCTAAATGTCACTTTTAATTTTATGACATCGCCAAAATACAGTATGTTCAATGGCTGGTTCCTATAGTTCGGACATTGGTTTTATATGCTTTAATCTTTTTTAACTCTATTACCTGTTGTTTCATATGTAATGTATTTTGGATCTTTTATGGCATAAGTTGCCGAAATGAAGATTATGAAACGAATACTGTGTTCAACATATCGACCTATAAAGATATTATAGATTCCTCTGCTTTCCAATTGTTCCCACCCATAAATTCCCAGTAAATTCCTCCCAGCCAAGTAAAATGTCCCCTCATACAGACACAACCCTTCTTTTGAGCAAACCCCATGACATCATCCCTACTGAGGGCAATAGGTAAACTGAAAGTGCGGAAATATATATCCTCAAGCCCGTTTCACATCCCCAAAAAATACAGGCCACTTCTTTCACAAAAAGACTCTAACATGTAAGAGGTCTTTTCGTTTAGGATCAGTGTAGAGTTGTCACATTTTAAAGATCACTGGCCAGAGCTAATGCAGTTTGACCGAGTGCCCTTGTGGTCAAAGGCTCTCCACCCATATTCCAACCTGTAGAGCCACCTTGTTGCCCATTGACCAAGCATTTCTAGGGACATATTAGGGGGATAAGGGTGGGGCAAGTAATCAACCTTGTAATTTCATCAGGGGGTCAAAGAATGTGAGTTGTCAATTGAGCAACACTGAAATTCAGTGCATTTCACATCCTTGGCCAAACCGCCTATTTATTGATGGTCGTGAGCCAAACGGAACAGCTGTCAATGACCTTCAGAGAGAAGGTTTATGAGCATTCAAACTTTAATCTGTGATTTAGTAGGTCACGTAGGTAAGCTTCTTTCACAGTAAATCAGTAACTACATTCGTAAACTATTCAAAAGAGGTGATGGAGGTTCACATTGCTAACCATCTGCTGAGTTGCAATAAAAGAATACTCACAAATCCTATTATGTTATGTAAGACATCAATACTGGTCAGTAAAGCTCATATATTCCTAGAATGACCTCCTCACTCATAATTGGTTCCAACACCCACACTGCTAGAGAACAGAAATCCACAACATTAAAAACATTTGTAACTGTAAATACTTAAAACATAAATTACCCTTGGAAAATCAAACTAATTAATTAACTTAAAAAAGTATTGCGATTATATACGTGCTCCATACAGTCGCGGCTCCTAGTGGGAGTGCTGCGTGGTAGTGGGGTGGGGCGAGGGAGGGTCAGGGCATGGCATGGCGTTGCAGCGCACGCAACATAATTCGTTTTATTTATTTATTTATGTACTTAACTCCGGCGGGCCGTATGCCGGAGTTTACTACCCCCAACACTGCCCCTGCCCGCCCCTCCCCACCGCCCGCAGCACTCCGACTAGGAGCCGAGACTGGCTCCATATCCAATCTAATGCCTGTTCCATGATTAAGTTTAGCTTGGTATGGTAGGCAGATGTATTGCGTACAATCATTTATACGGTTACTTTTCTGAATTAAATCAAATATGAGTAAGACGGACATATCCCTGCCTATTAACAATATTCTGCTACCCAGTAATAAAAGCAACAAGCATTTGCAAAGCAATGGTCTTGCATTTGTGAGAGTTAGCACTATTAGCGTTGTAAATGACTGAGTTTTTTATCCATGTGTTTTGGTTTGGAGTGGAGTGGATGTATGTGATTTGGAGTGGAATTTTGTAGGTTGAATTGGAATTGTTAGTTGTAGAATTGTGTGAGGTGGAATTGTGTAGTGTGTAGAGTATTTGTGTAGTAGAATTATGTGGCATGGCAAATAGCTAGTGTGTGAGAAAGTGAGAAAGAAGGGCAGAGCAGGCCACAGCGGGATTAAGAGGGTACACCTGTGTACGCAGAATACACCCAAAGATGAGGAGAGCGTGGTTTTGAGGGATGGAAATTTTGAAAAGGCATGGGAAGGCAACTGTGCTCGAAGACACAAAGTGAACCAATATGAGAGAGGTGGGAAGAGTGTGTGAAAGTGTGAGAAAGAGTGCAAGCTTCCTTTCTATAGAGGACCGGTGCAGGTAGGGCAGAAACAGTGCAAGCTTCCTTTTTATGGAGAACTGGTGCAAGTAGGGTAGAAACAGTGCAAGCTTCCTTTCTTTAGAGGGCTAGTGCAGGTAGGCAGCGCAGCACATATTTCTTCATCACAGGACATGTACATGGAGCTCTGAATAGCTTTGCACAGGAGGTGATTACACCATCTGTACTGCTGCTTCCTCCTCTGAGTAAATGAAACCCATCCTTTTGCACTCGTGTGTGTGTTTGTATACAGTGTACACAACTGTGCATTGGACATCCCTGCCATTGCAGTATTGCTCCATTTCTACACTTTTGGGTACCAACTGCTTTCTAGGCAAAATGTCATTGGCACAGTTTGCCATCTTCCATCAATGACATCAATGCATCCTCCGGGGAGGATTATTTCGTTTCTGTAAGTGACATTAAGAATATAGATGTTTAATAACAAGCATTGGCAAAACCAGTAGGTCTGGCGCTGGCACCCAGACTTCGGGCAATTTCTGTTTTGTTTTGTCATGGTTTTTGCAAAACTTTATGGGGTGTATGCCAGACACTCATCAATGTGAAAAAAAGAAAAATCAGGGCTGGGGAAGCAGAGGGTGCGAGAAGCGGTGGCTACCGAGAGGACTGCGAGAATGAGGAATGGTGCGAAGATGAGCAAGGAGCTGAGCAGAAACGAAGGGGGCAAAAAGAATAATGGATGGAAATGGGGTAAGAGACTGGACATAATGTGTATACGAACTGGAAGAGGAACAGGTAGAAACAAGGGGAGGGGTATCAGCAGAACCCTGTTGGCTGCAGAAGAGAAAACAGCCCAACAAGCATGAGGAAGGAGGAGGCAGCTGCAGCCCAGGACAGGGGGGGAAGAGCAGCCATTCAAGATAAAAACAAACTGCCAGGGTGGGAACGGCATGGAAGATTAAGTGAACTGTGAGAAGCAGTGAAGAGGGAGCGGAAAGACAAAGTAGTTCACTGAAGCAAAACGTATGGCCTTTAGTGAAAGGATCCATGTAGCAGGCGTAGTCTCAAGGGCGGAACAAAACATCCCAGAGGTGGAACAAATGTATGCTACTGACTAATAAAAACAAAGGAATGTGTAAAAGCAGACCAAAGAACCAATGGAAAGTGCTGGGCATGTTTAAAGCCCATAGACTGAATACCACATGTCTCGAAGACAGCGCATGCGCTGCCTAGGCGAGACTTTAAAATCAGGAAGGTCCTTAGTTAACAAGGCAATCAGTAGGAGCCTCGCTCGAATGGATTATTACCTTTTTACTTGATGATCGCTTCCAGTCAGTGTCTCTACTGCACTTTCAATCTAATTTTAGGAAGCTCCATTGCAAAGTCCTGCAGGGTTTATCCAAGAATCTGAATATCTTTAACATATATCCTGCTCCACTCGCCCTCTTAATCCATTCTTTTGAAATGACAGTGTATGCTCTAAAACACGACACCGAGCTGATTGTCTTACTAGAAGATGAGTTTACCATCCTTCACGAACAGTTCAAGGGATTTTTATGAGTGGAGGTCAGATAGGCTAAATGCAATTATGTCAGATTTCATGCAGGTGAGACAGAGGTGATCTTGCACATGCCTTGAGCCTGGACATCCAGTTGGAGACCAGAAGAGTTAGGCTCTCCTGTCCAGTACATGCAGCCAGTAATTTAGGGGTTGGTTATCTTTGACAATCTGCTTACCTTCAAGGACCACATTAACAAGCTCTCTTCATCCTGTTTGTACATTGTTTCAATGATAAGAAGTTTGTCCGCTTGTTTAGCTCACTTCCTTGAAACAGTAGTTCACTCTCGTCTTGTCTGGACTACTGAAACTCCCCTTAGGTTACTGTTGCTTCCTACCTAGTGTCTTGCTGCTGCACATTCAAAATGACAATGCATATTTTATAATCTGCCTTAACAGACATCTTTAGATGATATTTCATATTTTGTCTTCTCATTGCCTGCCTAGTCATAAGTGCAGAAGGTTTAAGGCGTTTAGCATTTGACAGGCTGCATTTAACAAGGTATCACCTGGATACATGACCACTTATTTTGCTGTGTACTCTCTGTCAACGCTTGTCCGCTTAAGCTCTGATAATCTTCTAACTATATTCAAGGTTCAACAGATTCAGAATCGGTGGGCATGCTTCACGGTTATCAATGGCAAATGCTGGACCACACTCCTGTCTAGTCTCTGTGAAAGGTTGTGAGAGAAGATGTGTCCCAAACTTTTGAAAATGCACCATTGTCTGAATATTGCCTCTCATCATTTTAATGCCAGAATGTTTCTTTTCCTGGCTACCTGATGCACTTTAAAAAATAATTCATTCTAAGGTGTACATTTAATGGTTAAAAAAAATAGTCTAGCATCAAGAGACACCCGATTGTTTCAGTTTAAAATGTTCAAGATCTTATTTAACCATTGTTTGTTGTAAGTAAGAGTTGTTACCCTGAAAAGGCATTACCTGTTTACCATGACCGCAGATTTTCTTTATTGTTTTTTTGCCCATATCCTAATTCTCAGATCTTCCTCATGCGCCAAACTCTGAAGTCCTGATGATGACCTGAAAATTATTCTAGGCCGAAATGCTGTTGATGCTACCGACATTTGAACTTTTCTAAAAACCTTATTGTCTAACTCATACTCTAACTCATTTCACTGGGCCAACATTATAAAAAACTGTTTACTGAAGTTCATTGTCTTCTATTGAACACACTTGTTCACGTCTTCTTAGAATCACTGCACTATGAGATCACAACAGGCACTGATCACTTTTGTTTTTAATGACTTGATCATTAAAGCATATTTATTCTACATCAGCATGGTCAAAGGTATTATATTTTGAAAGTTTAGATATTTACCAAATGCATGAATGATAAATGTGTTAGTATACTCTTTGATGTCTCTGGATGCTAAACTATGATATTGAACCTTACACTGTATGCCTTTATCAATTGTGCCTCTAGTAACCCCTTTTTGCCTTATTACACACATGGGGGCTTATTTATGATTGCCCAGCATTGTAAAGTGGAACATGTGTGATGCAGGGCTCGTATAAAGACTCATGAAACCACGTGAAGCCAACCTGTGTGTCTCTGAGAGGCCTCATTAACCATGAGTAAGGCGACACAGTACATATCGCTTTATCGCCTTACTCTGCGCCCGGGAGGCATTCCATGGTCGTTGTGATGGGTTTTCCCATCTAACACCCCTTGAATTTGATGCTGCCCCAGATTTACAATGTAAACCTGGGGATACTTCAAATATGTACGCCTCATGAGGTGAGGGGTAACGAGGAGAAATATATTTATTGCTCCTCGTTTTTTCCTTTCTCCATGTGTGCAGCATTCTGCAGCACACATAGAAAGAGAAAAATGCCTCATAGGATTGTTTTTTGCATGAAGGTGACCCTTACTGAAGTAAAACAATCCTGCCTGCAATGGAGACCCCCTTGCACCGTGGTGCATGGGGACTAGGTTGGCAAAAGTCTGCCAAAAAGGCACCAACGCAGGTTGAGAGAAAAGGAATGAACCACATTGCTTAAATACGGTACATTTGGTGCAGGGCAGCACAGCAAGGTGCCTTTCTGCCCTGCCCTATGCCAAATTTCCATAATTGAGGCCCATTGAGTGGAACTTGACTTGTAGCGTCCTGACTAGCCTTTGCTAAATCTATTCCAGAGCTTCCCCATGCTCAAAAATCACAACCTGCTATTTGATGGGAGCCTGCTCAGCATTCTCTAAAAACCGTCTTTACTTGCATTACTTACGCCTATTCTAATAATGCAACGCTCAATGCATATTTCGTTCTTGAATCGGCAACTGTGATTGTTTTACAAAAGATCAATTTTGCGACATGAATCATTCTATTGCTTATTCTGGAACTTAGGTTTCACAACCAAATAAATATTGTACCACCAATAACTGACTTCAGAGTATCCCAACCAATAGTAAAGGGAGCAGCCCTTTTTTTTTTTAGGTATCTAGCATCTTTCAACTGTATCTGTGAGAAACTAGGTTGTTGGTTGACTGAGGTGTGAGCCGTGGTCAAGCAACAGCCAAAATGCTGTGAGAACGCAAAACCTCACTAAATTAATCTGAGCTTAACCCTGAGTAGCTTGTGAGCCTTAACTTGAAGGCAATGTGTAAAGCAACATTACAACACAAGAAAAACCCAAACCAATTTAGAAAAATAGAGTAAATTATTCAACACAAAAATGACAAAAGTCCAATCAGCAGAACTAAAGTTATGAATTTTAAAAGTTTTTAGTCAAAACTGGTGCCTAAAAAACTAAAGCACCAACCACAAACATCAAGTTGCGCAAGTCCGTGTCAAAGTTGAGAAACATTGCCAACCGCGATAGAACACGGTTCTAATTCAAGTAGAGGATTGCGCCCAGTCAGCACTTACCTTTGGACTTACAAGAAATTCTGAGTAAAATTGTGTGAGGAGGTAAAGTTCAGCGGGGAAAGGAAGCAGAAGATGTAGGAGGTGGAAGCTTCGTTGTCAGATAGCCTTGGGTCTGAGCTGGGGTGAAAATTTCTACGTTCTGACTTAGTCTCTGAAATGGAAGTTGAAAATCTCTAGCGGGACGAGGCAGAGGGCTGTAGCCGAAGACAGTTCCACAAGGCCTTCTACAGGTCCAATTGTGACACGAAGAGTGGGTCTGAAGGTCCTATTTTTAGGTCTCGCCTTGGCAGCGCATGTGCTGCATGCGCTGTCTCAGCGAGACCTAAAGTAATCGGTATGTTGGGTTAAATTTAAGGTAATCTGTCTTTCCGCTTGCTATTGGCTTAGTTGTGGTAGTGTTGTTGTTATCTCCCTTTCTGTTGGCTGTTGGTGATTTTCTAACTTCCTTGTAGTCCCGATACAGCGGCACCTAACTACAGTGTTATTTCGCTCTGCTTGCACTTCTTTTAATTAAAGTGCAGTGTGCCATCTGTTTTGCATGCTGTAGCCTGCCTTTGTAATTGGAGACTCCCTCCCTCCTCCCAATCAGTGACGGGGCTCCAGCCGCCTCACATCGGAGCCAGGCCTCAGAGCAGGGGCCACTGCTGTCTGTGCCTGCCCTGCTCCTCGCAGCTGTTGTGGCCGTGGACTGGCATTTGTGTTGATACTGGAATGAATAGCTGTTTTGTTTTTTAAGTACTAATGAAAAAGCTTCCAAAAAATGCATTCCATGTACCAACATGAAATACATTTTTACAAAGCATTTTCATTTGTACTTAAAAAGCAAAACAGCAGAATGTAAACCGGCATTTGACAGATACACATAAAGGCTCTTAACAAGAGTCCCAGTGCAATCTTTCACTCCTCACCAGCTGAACCAACACAATTAAACCCGCAGAGCAAGCAGCCCTCCTAGACTCTGAGACAGAGCAGTCTCGTATTTTTCTTCCCATCGAGCGCACACCACTCATTCACTTTCTTGTTGTTAGGTTCTTGTTTCTCTCTTATTTTATCCAGTTTATGCCTGGAGGCGAATCATGATTTACACAGTAATATTTTTGGTGTTCGGTTTTAGTATTTACAATATACTTGCTGCCTTTGGTCATGATGACCCAATTAAGGACTCTTACGTGGCATTGTTCTAGAATTTGAAAGACTTGAAGTTTGTAACTAAAAGCTTGTTTTGGATTCGTATTTGTTGTTGCCTTCTGTGACTAGTTTGAAACTATAGTTCCAGCAGTGGATCCTGACCTAACAATGGTACACACAAAGTCCAAATTTGTTTATTAACCTATTCAATCTGACAGCACTTTTTGATTTTTAATAAAAACATGCTGAAGCTAGCCATCGGGAAATCCTCTAAGTGGCAGACGCAAATGCAACAAAGTTTTATCGTCTAACTACATGATACAGACACACACGTTACAGATCATTAAGGGGACTGAAAATAATGATTCGCGCAGGACTAATCTACTGGGAATGCATCCAGTAATCCCAAGTCTGAAATTACATTCCACTCCGGCATATTTACAAGGGCTTTATCTCCGCTTTCGTGGTTTAAAAAGCCAAAAAAGCGTATATAAAACTATCACCCTATTTAAAAGAGGGTGCTAACATGCATAATCGCATGTTAGCACCCTTTTTCCCGATGCCTCCCTTTGCATCTCTAATGAGATGCCAGTGGGCGTCACTGGGCGTACCCCGGACAACCTTGCAAATATCGCTGATGTTCACATTGCAATATTTACAAGGTTGTCCCAGCATTTTAGCACACGTTAGTTTTTGGAGAAAACCGCTGTTTTCTCCAAAAACTAACGTCTGCTAAAATGCAGACTTACCTATCCCTTTCATTGGGGTGGATTATGCTGATACGAACCTGTGGGTTGTATCAGCAAGGTTATTGCCGTTTTGCAGGGAGCATTGCTGGAAAACCAGCGATATTCCCTGCAAAACGGTGATAACCTCGCTATCTCTGGAATTTTTATCGCTCTGGAGTAACGCATAGTTAATAACGCGTTACCAGGGCGAAACATTCCAGAGACAGCCTGCGATAATAAAATTATCGCTAAGCACGGGCAGCGATAATTATCGCTTGCCGTTGATAATGTGCCCCAGAGTGAGGCAATTTTTGCAAAGTAAACACCCTCATAGTGAAAGCAGTTCAGAACAGTGCCTGGGGCAGGCCCTAGGAAGACGCTGGCCCGCGGTGTCCCTGTTTATTCATCTGTCATGACTGGGTGACTGGCTAGGTGGAACCATCCATTAGGCGACAGACAAAAAGCTCAAATTAATTCTCTAATGCATACACAGTCAAATGTTGACATTTATGAAGGCCAGAAAAATATGGCTGGGGTCGTGAAAAAGTTGACGTCACCCTATCCTCAATGGACAACTGACAGTGCCACGATCCTAAAACGCCACAAAAACAAAGCTGAGAGGCGCTTTTTAAAATAACATGTACTTGCTGTGCAGGGAGGTAGCCAGTGTTTGCTGCCCTACAAATGAGGAAGGAACACAAGTAAGGCCCTTTCCATCCACAAAACGTCAAGGTCTTTCTTGACTCCGCAGTACGACCACAACTATCGCTGCTTTGCAGTAGTCATGAGTTTTCATGCTGGTTCCCCTTTTTTCCAAAAATGATTCTAAATAGCCTTTTGTGACCAGAGGAGGGGGGGGGATAAAACGAGCGGCTTCGCATTTTGGAGCTACATATGTAACCTTAAAGCATCACTGCAGCTTCTTTCTACAGCGCTGGTGCAGTGGAAGGTCCAGTTGATCTGATATTCTACTCAGCCCTCACCTGCCTGTGTTAACAGCTCTGTGTGTGAATCCCGTGCTGCCTGCCCTACACATTTTTCACGGAGGTCCATCAGGAGGAGCACCTTGTGGGTGTTGTAGGGAAGCACATTTGTCTCTGCATGCAGTGGCACATGATGTGACCTGCATAGTAAAGCTCTAATTGAAAAGCCAAGCTTCGCGCGCTACGGGTGTTGAGATGCTTGCAGCCTTACACTAGCCCCTTGTCATTATCGGAACCCTTCCAAATTGGGGGCATATTATCAACGGCCAGCAACAATTAACGCTGGCCGTGCTTAGCGATAATTTTATTATTCCAGGCTATCTCTGGAATTTATCGCCCTGGTAGCGCGTCATTAACAACGCGTTACTCCAGGCGATAAAAATTCCAGAGATAGCGAGGTTATTGCCGTTTTGCAGGGAACATCGCTGGTTTTCCAGTGATGTTCCCTGCAAAACGGCGATAACCTTGATGATATGAACCACAGGGTCGTATCAGCATAATCCGCCCCAATGTTAGGGATAGGTAAGTTTGCATTTTAGCAGATGTTAATTTTTGGGGAAAACAGCGGGTTTCTCCAAAAACTAACGTGTGCTAAAATGCTGGAGCAGCCTTGTAAATATCTCCGCTTTTTTGGCTTTTAAAGCCAAAAAAGTGGAGATAAAGCCCTTGTTATTATGCCCCATATTTGTGTTAAAAAACAGTTTCAGTACCGTTTTTCGAATATCCATATAAAAAGGACAAAAAAGAATAAATGCAGAGTGGACTGTAAAGTTTTACCATCGCATTGGCAGGGGGCAACGTTCTGTGCCATATCTCTGTGCTTGGGAATGCAGTTAGATAGTGTAAAGTGCTCGCCCTTAGCCTTGTCAAATAAAATCTATGCTGATCGTTCTCGACCAGGATAAGATATAACTGAGTACCCCTCATGTATGGCCGTTCACAATAGGCTGCCACTGTCTGTTTTCTCATATTCGTCTTATCCCTATCATGTTCTGCGGCAGTAATATATCTCGATTTCAAGTCGCTTTTACTGTACTCTCGTATGCTTAGGGGGTTGTTTGTACTTATTTCACATATTGTCAAAAGTTAAAAAATGTGACACAGCCATGGTATTTTCATACCATGGTCTAAAGCTAGGCAATCTGTAATTAGATCCCTAGAGAATTTTGTTTCTTCCTTTGACCATAAACCGTGCCAGAGGATAAGAGCAGCTGTATTAAAGGTATCACTTAGATATGGGGCGAACAGTTCTATATGTACAATCGCATTTGCAGTTGCACTAGGGACTGCAAATAATCTTTTTGAGAACTTATTTTCGTTCATTTGAAGGATTGTTGTGTTTGCTCTCCCCATATGGCGGCTCCATAATTAACTGCTGGGACACAATTGCTCCTATACAAGTTTAACATTTCTCATAGGGATTTGTTCCCAAGTTTTGCCACAAACCTAAAAATTCCCTCAGTCACTTAAAAAAAATTCATTTTACTTAATTCAATATGCGAATTCCATGTGCAGTTATTGAAGAATAGCAACCCCAAATATAAAAAAGTTGGAGCTTTGTTTATAAAAACCCCACCCACATGATGCTGTCTACACTCTTGTCTCTTGAATCCACATGACATTACAAATATTTGCTGTAAATCTATGTTAGTCATATATTGGGCAAAGTTTTCTATTAGGCATTGTAAGCCGTTTGCAGTTCTGGACATTAGGACAGCATCATCTGCATATAATAACAAGGGGGTGGGGCGTGTTCCAACTTCAGGGGCATCTACAGCCAATTTTTGTAAAAACGAGTCCACATTATTTATATACAAGGAAAATAAAAGGGGAGCCTATACGCATCCCTGTCTAATACCACGCTTTACTGCAAAGTCAGACGTGCATTCCCCTAATTTTCCGTACTGTACCCTTGAGGTTAAATAGGTGTAAATTTGCGATAAAAATAGAATTATTTCTATGAGAGCACCAAGCCCTCTTAACGTTTGCCATTGTTTTTTATGATTAACTAAATCGAAGGCACTAGTCAGGTCTACAAAACATAAGTGGAGTGTACCTTCCTTAGCTAACGTGTACTTCCCAATTAACAGGTCTAGATTTAGACATTGCTCCACCGTCCCAATACCCCTTCTGAAACCATACTATGCCTCTGTTAAGATGTTATTTTTGCTGGCCCAGGCTTCAAGCCTTTCCAGCATAATTCGGCCCATGATCTTGGAAGAGGAAATAAGAAGGGATATTGGGCGGTAGCAATTTGCCTTTTCCCTGTTCCCTTTCTTAAAGATGGGTACAATAATACTTTCAGCCCATGTGACTGGTAAAGCTTGGTGTCCAGAAATCCAAATCATACTTAAAAACATCTATCGGCACCCCGTTTGAACCGGCTGCTTTCCCACTTGCACTTTTCTGAAGTGCGAGTTTTACTTCCTCTGGTGTGATTGGCAATGTTTTAACTGAATTTAACCTAATACATTTTTCCAATCTATGGTGTTTATATCTTCTGGGTTAAAAATACTCTTAAAATGTAATACCCAATCTTCTGGTGGTACTACAGTATCAATCCTTACAGAATTATTATATTTAAAATATTGGTGGTTAACTATCTTCCAGAAGAGGGCTGGGTCTTTCAGCTCTGCCGCCTGGTTTAAAGCCTCCTCACGGATCTCCCTTTTTTGGTCGAGTTTGTGTAAGCAGTGCGAAGCACTGCGACCAGCGAAGCATCTTTTGTCATCCACTTCCTGGGAATGTGAGACAGGGAATGGGCACGCGCAGGGGATTCTCCCATGTGAGCGTGCACGTTCACCCACACGCCGTGCACATCTCCTGTCCCACATTGCCAGGAAGTGGATAACACATACACACACACGCGCGCACACACACACACGCACGCACCCCCCCACTCACAGGCTCACACGCACAAACACAGCCATGCACGCACTGCCTCCTACCCCCCACCCCACTCACGGGCTCACGCGCACACACTCAGCCACGCACCCCACTCACGGGCTCACGCGCACACACACAGCCACTCACGCACACCGCCCCACCCCACTCACGGGCTCACGCGCACACACACAGCCACGCACGCACAACCCCCCACTCCACTCACGGGCTCACGCGCACACACACAGCCACGCACGCACACCCCCCCACCCCACTCACGGGCTCACGCGCACACACACAGCCCCCCCACCCCACTCACCAGGTCTCTCGGGCTCCTCTCATCCCGCGGTGGTGGCGGCTTGGTAGGGGGCGGGGGCAGGCACCGGCAATGTGCCTCGAGCCCCCTCCGCCTCTCTCCCCATACTCCTGGCGGCAGCGGTCCAGGCCCAGCAGCAGGCGGGGCTCTCCCTTAGCACGGGAGTCCCGCTGGTGTAACACGCTGGCTCCCTCATCGTCACAGGAGCGCCCGGTAGGCTCCCGTACGCTTCCTGTCTGTGCTGGTGGCCCCGCCCTCATGCAGGCAGTCCCGGGCAGTCCCGCCTGGCTTCCTGTATCTCGTCTCGTTTTTAGGTCGAGCTGGTTTTTTCCGGTGAGTCACAGAGTAAGTGTCTGCTACGTGGGGATATAAGGTAGTGACATTGGTTCTGCACTCCTCAAGATGTTCTGGTAAGTGCAGTTTACATTATTCTAACTGTTTACAAATTCTTTCGACCTGTAAAATGCACCAGTTATTTACGCTGTTTGTGCTTGTGCGCATCTTAAGAAGTTTTCACTTTTTCTATGTCAGTTAACTTTGACAAATACTGAATGAAAAACAAGATCTCTCTGTGGTCTTCGATGAGGATGCTTTGTAAACGTAAAAGTCATGGTTGGAATGCACGCTGGGGAACGGAGTGCTTTGTCGTGTCTCGAATAAGTCATGTTTTCAAATCAAAATTTCTGTAATTTGTTCTGAGCCTAGATTATTTATAAAAAATGCCTTACATGGTTCCCTGATGGTAACTACTTGCAGCGGGTGACCTTATCGGCAAAAATGATTGTGTTTGGGGAGGGAGTTTAATTTAAAGGATGCCTTTGAAAAGGTGATAAGTCTCGACATTTGAGGTTGAAATGCATTCCAGCCAACAAACATCAGAGAGAAACCTCCACCTCAGAGGTGAAAACAAGACCAAAGCACCGTTGGGGAAATGAATGGATGGATTACTTAGGCAACAGATGGAAACTTTTTTCACAGCGCATGTTGACATGACCTCTTGCAAATTGCAAATAAATACATTTATTTGCATCATTCCCAAAATAAATGTTGCTAAAACTGTTTTAGGATGTTCTCCTGTCAGACATCATTGCGAGGCTGCTCTCCAGACACAGCTGCTGTGTAAGGATGTCCCTCACATCAGATAGTCACAACAGAGGCCCGACGAGGTGTGAGAATTCAGCACTTCTGGTCACCAGTCAAACTGAAGGTGTGATCATGAAAGACAAAAGGGGGTGGGCCTTACCTAACGGGCCCCCTTCACCCTGCACAGGAGTCTGCAGTCCCACCCATCAAAGGGCTGAACCAGGAAGTCAAACGAGTATCCCTTTGCACACAAACTCTTCAGTGACGTGTTTAAAGGGAGCCGGTCTCCTCAATGCACGCCTCACACTGCTGCATGCCTCACACTGCTGCATGCCTCACACTGCTGCATGCCTCACACTGCTGCATGCCACACACTGCCGCATGCCACATACTGCTGCACGCCTCACACTGATGCCTGCTGCACACTGCTGCATTATTCACACTGCTGCACTACTCACACTGCTGCACGCCACACACTGCTGCACGCCACACTCTGCTGCACGCCACACTCTTCTGCACGCCACACTCTTCTGCACACCACACTCTGCTGCACGCCACACTCTGCTGTACGCCACACTCTGCGGCACGTCACACTCTGCTGCACGCCACACTCTGCTGCATGCCACACTCTGCTGCACACCTCACACTGCTGCTGCACGCCTCACACTGCTGCACGCCTCACACTGCTGCACGCTGCTGCATTACTCACACTGCTGCATGCTGCACACTGCTGCACGCCTCACACTGCTGCACGCCTCATACTGCTGCACGCCACACACTGCTGCACGCCACACACTACTGCACGCCACACACTGCTGCACGCCACACACTACTGCACGCCACACACTGCCGCACGCCACACACTGCTGCACGCCACACACTGCTGCATGCCACACACTGCTGCATGCCTCACACTGCTGCACACCTCACACTGCTGCACTCACAACACCACCACATCACTCTAGGACACCACCACATCACTATAGGACACCACCACATCACTCTGTGACACCACCACATTACTCTGTGACACCACTACATCACTCTGTGACACCACCAAATCACTCTATGACACCACCACATCACTCTGTGACACCACCACATCACTCTGGGACACCACCACATCACTCTGGGACACCACCACATCACTCAGGGACACCGCTACATCACTCTGGGATACCACCACATCACTCTGGGACACCACCACATCACTCAGGGGCATCACTCAGGGGCACCACCACATCACTCAGGGACACCACCACATCACTCAGGGACACCACCACATCACTCAGGGACACCACCACATCACTCAGGGACACCACCACATCACTCTGGGACACCACCACATCACTCTGGGACACCACCACATCACTCTGGGACACCACCACATCACTCTGGGACACCACCACATCACTCTGGGACACCACCACATCACTCTGCGACACCACCACATCACTCTGGGACACCAACACATCACTCTAATACCACATCACTCAGGGGCATCACTCAGGGGCACCACAACATCACTCAGGGACACCACCACATCACTCAGGGACACCGCCACATCACTCAGGGACACCACCACATCACTCAGGGACACCACCACATCACTCAGGGACACCACCACATCACTCAGGGACACCACCACATCACTCTGGGACACTACCACACCATTTAGGGACACCGCTACATCACTCTGGGATACCACCACATCACTCTGGGACACCATCACATCACTCTGGGACACCACCACGTCACTCTGGTACACCACCACATTACTCTAATACAGCACCACATCCCTCTAATACAGCACCACATCACTCAGCCCAACCACATCATCACTCAGCACCACAATAGCACTGTCTATGCTTGCTACTAACAAGCATTCCCATAGCCAATAGGACTCGCATTAGGAAAGTGTAAGCTATTGGCTTTGTGAATAACAAAGCTATTAAATTATATATTTTCAAAGCCAACACATATTAAAAAAAAATGTCATTTAAAATACAAATAGCTCACACTTCCCTAATGCGAGACCGATTGCATTGCAAATGCTTGTTCTTATTTCCAGTGTCTTTTTGTAATCTCTCCTGGCGGCACTCATTTTTTGGGGATCTCTAGGTTTTTGTTTGAGCGCAAATTCCAGTTCCCCATTTAACGTTGTACATTCATGGTTAAACAATATGTGTGTTGGACAACGCAATTTTTTCCTTCTTTTAGATTTTAAGTCGCCTGAGATTACTTTGGTGATGTTACCAAAGGCAGTAATAACAGCTGCTTGGGTAGAGGAACCATTCAGACAAATTTCAAGATCTTTCAGTGTTTTCCCTTTAAGGGTTTCCATGAATAGGGATGGATTGACACCTGTCCATTTGATAGAAACACCATTGTTGCCTTGGGTGTCAATATCAGCATCTGTGTTCTTACCCCTTTGTTTTGTTAACAAGTTTACCTTCAATATCAAACTTGGAAATGATGGTCACTAAGCATACTGATATTTATTGAAACTTCCTTGACCAAATCATTGCCATTAGATGATATTATGCCATGGTCTATATTTGATGATGATCTTGTTCCCACAAAGGTATGCAAATTTACTTCCCCGTCTTAAGTTATTGGTTCTAAAATTATTAAATCATATTTATGTATTGCATTATTGATGGCTTCCCCATACCTATCATGTTTAAAATGTGGAATCTTGTCGCCAGAGTTGGTCACAGTACCCACATGGCTCGCCTGATTCAATATCACATGTAATGAGTTATAACAGGGTAAACCCTAAAAACTCTCTGACCTGGGTCAGTCAATCAGGTACGTATAGAAGTGGTCGGAGTCTATTGCTTTCATAGGCATCAAATGTCACAAGTCTCACACCTCTTGGATGATGTAACTTCAATCATAGGCAGTCCAAGAATACAGTGCATATTTTCTTTTAACACATCGTAAATAGGATACTCTGTATCAATCATTAAGTATCAGAATTTGAGCAATCTAAATTGAAATTAATTTGAAGACATAGCAATTACTTCATTGTAGTCAAGAACAAATTAGAAAAAGACAGATTTGCAGGAGTCAAATACATTTTGATATGTCAACGCGCTCGTAGTGAACAGAAAAGGGGGTAATTAGAAGGGATGGGTGTGATGGGATATAAGTGGGGACCGGGTAAAGGTGTTGTGACCTTGTAACAATCACAGTGAAAATTAAATGCAGCCTTTACAGTCTAGTTATAGATCAACAGTTCCAAAAAACTCTTAAGCACAGGATCTGTATTAATCCACTGGTTTCTCCTATGCTCAGAGGAATGCCGTGGGCTGGTTGTCTACGTTTCGACCCCCGGATAAAAGGGTTAATGAAAACCTCATGCTGGGGTCTTCTTCAGGACACAGAAGGGAACTGGAGCGCCTACAAATAATACAATAAAAATGAATGTATCTACCCAATCAAAAAGAGTGGTAGTGCACTGGGACTCGATTAGAAATGGAGTACATACTTTGCGTAGGATCAGTTGAATGGCCGATAGAATAGGACCTTCCTAGGTTCCTATGTTGTGGATTGTAGCCTGCAATTATTAAAAAGGGATCAAAATTACAATAGGATGTACAAGGAGGTTCCTTGACTCCATGGTGAACAATGGAAATAGCAAGGGGACACTTACTGGGATCTGGTCGCTTTCCAAATATGTTGCTCTTTATAATTCAAAGTTGTCGTCTGTCCACCGCTGACATTGCAGGTGCGTGGAGAGACTCGCTGACCCGATGGTTCTGGAGAGGAGTAATAACATGGATCAGTCTAAATGTTTGTGTTCAGCGCGAAGTCATGTCCGCAACCCAGCTGGTAAAGGGGAACCCGCCAGCAGAACCTCATGGCTGTCTGTTCTACCATATAATAGATGACAGAACACAAGGTATGCGAGGCATACTCAAAGAACCTTCTTGTGTGTTAAAAAGGGAAGTGGTAAGGGTTTCGAGTCGATGGGACACAGCGCGGGTGACTCAGACGTTGTCCGGTCAGCACGACAGTGCGAATCGCGCCATAAATCAATGGCAGTCCCGTTTGAATAATTATGTAGTTATTTGTAATCGGGGAGAACTCGTAGGGTTACGTCCGACATTAATTGCAGATGTTAACGATGATAAGGTGTCTTAGGAGTGGAGAAGGGCAGCTAGGAACGTGATCCGGGAAAGTTTCATTGTCTTACCTCATCTACACCGAAAAGTGCATGTATGCATCTCACTCCGACGGCAGCCGATGGGCGTCTGAAATGCCTCGAGGTGCAGACGCTGAATACTGCTCGGAGGCTCGTCGCTAGACAGCCAATCAGGGGAGAGTATTGGGTTAGGTCTAAGGGAGCAGAGCAAAGAGTCCTGTGTGTTTGCCATATGGCCCAGGGGCGTACAAAAAAGGTCTCATTTGTCTCAGCAATTGTTCAAGAACCCAAATTATTACTTTCAGAAGAATAAAGAAATGAAGAAGAGAAGTTGGTCTCTCTTAATCTCTGGGGCGACTATATAAATACCGTGTCTCAAAATCACCAGTAAGAGTTCTAAAATGGACAGGAGTATGTACATACACATCAAGACACATGATCATCATAGATTATGGCTACAGGCCAATTGATTACATATGGGAGGTAAATCCGGTAGGCCAGACAACATGCAAACATATACGTATAAATAAAAATATGATCACAATGCATGGATATTGTGGTCTGTATAAGCTGTAACACATGTGTCTGGCAGGACAGTTTGTATCTGAAGATTAACACCTATAGTATAAAGACTAACATTAAGGGTCAATCTGGATCTATCAAAGCCATCTGGGCAAATGTGGTCTCCAGTTCATTTAGGCCATTCTGAACAGAGTTAAAAGACTGCATCCATTTACATTCTCTTAGATTCAAGACAGATCTCAGGTTCCCCCCTCGTGGACCTAGTGTAATTTTCTCAATCACAACCCACTTCAATGATTCTGGTGTATGAGTGTTTGCTAGGAAATGTTCTACCAAGGGGGCCCCTGGTGTTTGGCATCTTATTCTACTGCAATGTTGCAGCACCCGGTTCTTGATTTTTTGCTTAGTTTGGCCTATGTAAATGTATCCACAAGGACAAAAAATAGCATAGATGACTCCATGGCTATTGCAGTTCGTAAATGACTTCAGGGTAACAGTCAGGTTATTATGCGTGATTGTCTTTGTTTCTAGACACAGTGCACAGGCTTTACAGTGACTGCATTTATAGTTTCCGAGTGTGATGGGCAAGTTCCACATTGTTTGGATGGTGGGGACTGGTGGGCCGTCCAGCAAGGAACAGACTACATAGTCTCTGACACTCTTAGCTTTTTTGAAAGCGTGCATTGGCAAATTGGGCATTTCGATAGCATCTGCCACAACATTCCAGTGTTTATTCACAATCTTGTGAATCTCATTGCTCTTGCTGCAATACGTGGTGACACAGATCATCCTGTCTTCAGAAGACTGCAACATTGCAGTAGAATAAGATGCCAAACACCAGGGGCCCCCTTGGTAGAACATTTCCTAGCAAACACTCATACACCAGAATCGTTGAAGTGGGTTGTGATTGAGAAAATTACACTAGGTCCACGAGGGGGGAACCTGAACTCTGTCTTGAATCTAAGAGAATGTAAATGGATGCAGTCTTTTAACTCTGTTCAGAATGGCCTAAATGAACTGGAGACCACATTTGCCCAGATGGCTTTGATAGATCAAGATTGACCCTTAATGTTAGTCTTTATACTATAGGTGTTAATCTTCAGATACAAACTGTCCTGCCAGACACATGTGTTACAGCTTATACAGACCACAATATCCATGCATTGTGATCATATGTTTATTTATACGTATATGTTTGCATGTTGTCTGGCCTACCGGATTTACCTCCCATATGTAATCAATTGGCCTGTAGCCATAATCTATGATGATCATGTGTCTTGATGTGTATGTACATACTCCTGTCCATTTTAGAACTCTTACCGGTGATTTTGAGACACGGTATTTATATAGTCGCCCCAGAGATTAAGAGAGACCAACTTCTCTTCTTCATTTCTTTATTCTTCTGAAAGTAATAATTTGGGTTCTTAAACAATTGCTGAGACAAATGAGACCTTTTTTGTACGCCCCTGGGCCATATGGCAAACACACAGGACTCTTTGCTCTGCTCCCTTAGACCTAACCCAATACTCTCTCCTGATTGGCTGTCTAGCGACGAGCCTCCGACCAGTATTCAGCGTCTGCACCTCGAGGCATTTCAGACGCCCATCGGCTGCCGTCGGAGTGAGATGCATACATGCACTTTTCGGTGTAGATGAGGTAAGACAATGAAACTTTCCCGGATCACGTTCCTAGCTGCCCTTCTCCACTCCTAAGACACCTTATCATCGTTAACATCTGCAATTAATGTCGGACAAACCCTACGAGTTCTCCCCGATTACAAATAACTACATAATTATTCAAACGGGACTGCCATTGATTTATGGCGCGATTCGCACTGTCGTGCTGACCGGACAACGTCTGAGTCACCCGCGCTGTGTCCCATCGACTCGAAACCCTTACCACTTCCCTTTTTAACACACAAGAAGGTTCTTTGAGTATGCCTCGCATACCTTGTGTTCTGTCATCCCATATATTAAATGGTAGAACAGACAGCCATGAGGTTCTGCTGGCGGGTTCCCCTTTACCAGCTGGGTTGCGGACATGACTTCGCGCTGAACACAAACATTTAGACTGATCCATGTTATTACTCCTCTCCAGAACCATCGGGTCAGCGAGTCTCTCCACGCACCTGCAATGTCAGCGGTGGACAGACGACAACTTTGAATTATAAAGAGCAACATATTTGGAAAGCGACCAGATCCCAGTAAGTGTCCCCTTGCTATTTCCATTGTTCACCATGGAGTCAAGGAACCTCCTTGTACATCCTATTGTAATTTTGATCCCTTTTTAATAATTGCAGGCTACAATCCACAACATAGGAACCTAGGAAGGTCCTATTCTATCGGCCATTCAACTGATCCTACGCAAAGTATGTACTCCATTTCTAATCGAGTCCCAGTACACTACCACTCTTTTTGATTGGGTAGATACATTCATTTTTATTGTATTATTTGTAGGCGCTCCAGTTCCCTTCTGTGTCCTGAAGAAGACCCCAGCATGAGGTTTTCATTAACCCTTTTATCCGGGGGTCGAAACGTAGACAACCAGCCCACGGCATTCCTCTGAGCATAGGAGAAACCAGTGGATTAATACAGATCCTGTGCTTAAGAGTTTTTTGGAACTATTGATCTATCACTAGACTGTAAAGGCTGCATTTAATTTTCACTGTGATTGTTACAAGGTCACAACACCTTTACCCGGTCCCCACTTATATCCCATCACACCCATCCCTTCTAATTACCCCCTTTTCTGTTCACTACGAGCGCGTTGACATATCAAAATGTATTTGACTCCTGCAAATCTGTCTTTTTCTAATTTATTCTTGACTACAATGAAGTAATTGCTATGTCTTCAAATTAATTTCAATTTAGATTGCTCAAATTTTGATACTTAATGATTGATACAGAGTATCCTATTTACGATGTGTTAAAATAAAATATGCACTGTATTCTTGGACTGCCTATGATTGAAGTTACATCATCCAAGAGGTGTGAGACTTGTGACATTTGATGCCTATGAAAGCAATAGACTCCGACCACTTCTATACGTACCTCAATATCACATGTAACGCAATTAAAATCCCCAGACCAAATTAAAACATAAAGCCCTACGATTCCCTTCACAAACAATCTACGTCCCTTTCAAATAAATCAATTTCGGTGCTCCTTGAATTGTCAAAAAATGTATTATAAAAGTTTATGATAACAAAGATCTGATTTTCATTAGAGATTAATTGTAAAAACTGGTAATATTGGGATTCAGTAAAGGTTTTCCCTACAATCAGGAGGGAGGTAACTGGAATTAATGTAGCCAGACCTCCCTTCGCCCTCCCCTTTCTGGATGGTTTTGCACATGTGCAAATTCTTTGGTACGCATTTAAGGAAAAAGATTTGGAGCACCAAGTTTCTTGTAATAGTACCACCCCCAGACCCTCCAGTATATTTTGCCAATTGGCATCATTGATCTTATTTTTGATGCCAGCTATATTCCATGTCGTAATTTTTAGGGTGTTACTGAAAGGTGTTCCAGGATCAGCTATCGGGGAGTTAACAGGTTTGTCGCTATAATCATGGTCAAGTGCATCCTCTATCTCTCTTTCACAAATATCTGTTAAAATAACCTTTCTTGCATTTATTTTAGGATTACCATTTCTTATATTAGTGCTTATAAAACAATGGTGGAATGTGGAAGAGGTGTGGCGCCGCGGCCAGGGCGACTGACTCCGGAATCTGGGGATCACGGTTCGATCCCCGGCTCCGGCAGCAGATTAGCCCAGCACCATGTGACTCTGGGCAATAGCTTGCTTAATCTTCCCGACGGCCCCCAGCGCCTAGAGACCCTTACGGGTGATTGTGCGCTTTACAAATGTTGATTTATTATTATTATTATTATTATTATTATTATTATTATTATTATTCTTATTATTATTATTATTATTTATTTATTTATTATTATATTATTATTATTATTATTATTATTATTATTATTATTATTATTATTATTATTATTATTATTATAATGGTAATCAATTCCCTCCACAATAAGGGGGTTACGCAAATTCGTCCCAATCACTTCGGCCTCCCTTGATGTTGACTGATAGGGAAAAAGAGTTAGACAATCCTGATTTTGCTGTGTGTTTAACTGGTATTTATCATACAGTATTAGATCATTTCCCAATTTATTCCTAGGGGCTACTTTAGATCCCACAATTTGAGACCTCTGTGGTTTATCAGGTGGTTGTGAGCAATCACTTACAGTAAAGGCCGAAAGGCATGGGGTCCCTCTACTCTCTATTGGTTTTAATGGTACTACCTGTACACTGTCTCCGATGGAAGAGACTGTTGGGGGTTGGCTCATGCTTTTATCAGGGTAATCCGGTTGTACTAGCTGTAGTCAATCACATGTTTCTAAATCAGAAAGGGGGCAAATCTATTTTCACAGCTTAGATTATAAAACATGGGTGAACCTCTGGGGACTGGCCAGGTCTGTCTCCCCAACATCAAGCATGGTTGAAAGGTCCCTGATAATTTTAAGGGGAATGGCCTGTAGAAGAAGCCCAAAGGTAGCACTATGATCTTGTTTTCGGATTTCTATCAAGGTCAGTACCCAGAAGGTCCAATAAACATTTTACAATTAAGCCATTGTTAAAATTTAAAACCACACAGTCTCCCCCCTTTTCCTTCTTTGTGGGCCCTATCCAGGTACCTCTCCTTGCCATAATCAGACGGCTTTGTGTAGCCCGATCCCAAGCTGCCGCCCCCCACAGCTTTTGATCTACCTAATGCATAGCTTTAGTCATTAATTGGGCTGTAGTTTCTGCCTGGCCCTCCCTCAGTAATGGCACGTTTCCCAGTACCACCACCAAGGGGGCAGCTGCCGGTGGGAGATGCAGGGTCAGGGTCTGAATACTAGTCCTTTTTATGTCTTGGTCAGGTCTTTCACTCTTCCTATTAGCCCCTGTGCTTCTTTGTTTTGACGGTTATGTACCCTGCCCAGTAGGTGCATTAACAATATTGATCGGTAATGGGTTGTTTACATCATCCATATTATTTAAATTGTTACCACCAGTTGGGCTCGTTATCCCTTGAGCAAATTCTCTGATTCATCCATATTCTTAGCTAAGTTAGTATCAAATGGGAGTGCCGAGCTTTAGGGTACAGGCTTCTTCTTTTTAGGCGCTGTTAGATTTGCGACGAGCGTCCATTTACTCATCTATTGGCTAATACTATCAGGGATCTGAGCATTTTCATTTAACAGGGGTAAAGACCAATTTTTAATTAGTAAAGCCTCTGTAGTACAGAAGTTTGATTTGGATTGTGATTCGAGGCCATTTAACTTGTCTTCAATATGGGCCAGTCTCAAGATGAATAGATTTAGCATGGTAAACATCAGAGTTTCCAGCCTCAGCCATCTTGGGGTAGGCAAGGTGTTTGGGGGGTATCGATATTTAATATAACCACAGGATTTAAGGCTCTTTTAGTTGTAACATCCCCCTTTTTTTGACAGCTTAGCATGTTTTGCAGGTTTAAGTCTCTGCGGACCCTCCCCCCTCTTCCTCTTTACGACTGGGTCAGGAATTATTTAAGGACTTGTAGTTTTAGTCAATCTTGATGCCCTGGTAGATGGTCTTTGGGAAGTACCGATTGACTCTAGCTCTGGTGCAGGATCACAGGGTATCGGGCTAGTAGCTATATCGGGGACTATTTCAGCAACTGCATCAGGGGCTATTTCACTCGCTAGGTCCATGCTGGGTCCACAGTCCTGAAATGTTATGGCGGCTCTGTCCCCTAGTGAGGATCTTTTATTAACAGAAGGTTCCAGGGATAGGCGCCGTTCCACCCTAACACTCTAATTTTCAAGTACAGAGGTGGTTCTAATCAGGAATTGATCAAGGGTCCCTGCGATAGTCCCGGCTGGCTGCACTCCTTTCCCCTTCCCCTCTCGTTTGCTCATCTCGGCTGTTGGCAAAATTAATCAAAAGGTAATGTACAATAAGGAGCCATCCACAGTACTTTCCTTTTGATGTAAAACTCAGAGGGGGGCCCAGCCCAGTCTCCTCTGGTCTTTGACGGGCACAGATGGGCCCACCCTTGGCCCGTGCTTTGCCCGGGCGCGGCCAGGGCTGCGGTAGCCCGTGGCCACTTAATTGACTGCTGGGGTTTGTGGTCCAGTCCCCGCTCGGAAAGTAAATGCGATGTGCTGTGGGCGTAACAACCCCTGTAGGGCTCCTGCTCCTGCCCTTTGAAGTGCGCTGTGCTCAAGGTCTCTGATCACTGATCCGGCAAGTAGAGGCTCATTAGAGATGCAATGGGAGGCATCAGGAAAAAGTGTGCTAACATGCGATTATGCATGTTAGCACCCTCTTGTAAATAGGGTGATAGTTTTATCTCCACTTTTTTGGCTTTTTAAGCCAAGAAAGCAAAGATAGAGCCCTTGTAAACATGCCCCTTGGTTCCTGACAGTTTGAATTTATTAATATTTTTTTCGTTCAAGGAGTTGCCCAGTGATGCAGCACTATAGAAAAAAACAACTCAGGCACCCGAATAAAGATACTAGCATAAAATACAAAGGAGTCCACAAATATTTGACTAAGATGTGTAAGTTTGAATTCCACAGCAAAATGCTTTATTATGGCTCCCATGCATCCATGACTGGTTGTTATCCACAGTTTCTGGTCATTAAAACTGGGTCTGCGCATGTCTGGGTTCTTGTCCAAGTTAATATTTCTAAGCAGGAGACATGACAGACGGTTACAATTGTACAATTGTTCCTCATGCAGATCAATGCAAGCATTGGAGTGGTCTCGCATTTACGCGGGTTTGAGCTGTTGGCATTGTAAATGGCAATGCCTTTCATTTATGTTTTGGTTTTTGAAACATAAACAAAACTCATTGCCATTTACTATTCCAATATGTTAAACTAGCATAAATGCGAGACCTATTGCATTGCAAATGCTTGCTATACCCTGGTGCCCTTCTTCTGGAAGGTGGGAAAACTTCTAGAAAGGTTCTTTGAAGTGCATGGAATTTCCTACCTCCCTGCCCTGGCTCCAAGCTGGATACAGTGGCAATATGAGGTAGGTAAGCTCTTTGTGTGAAGGCAGAGCACACTCTATTCAGTTGCAAGTGGGACTGTGCTCATCTCCGACCCTGTCCTGCCAACAGATGGCCCTTTGAGGCACACCTAATCCCTCTATTGTATGACTGCTTGGGAGGAATTCACAAAACGTCTAACTGTCAGCTACACCCCGGTCATGTGACCCAAGACAGGCTGTAGGCACAAAGAGTTGAGTACAGGAAAATATCAACTTTCTAAACATCATATCTTCAAAACTGTAATGAAAAATCTGACTTTACCATTAAAGAGGATTTATCATGACAGTTTCATAGATACTAAACATAATATAGCTACCTGTGTCCAATTTGGAAATGTCAGCTTATTAAATGTAATAAGGAATTCCCAATGTTCCCCAATGGGGGTGTAGGCCTTCACAGTAGTGAAAAACAAATTTTTATGTTTTTCACTTCCAGCACATGTAAAACCAAAATGTACATGTCCAATCTTTTCACCCTGCCTTATGGGCAGCCTAGGGCCTACCTCAGTGGTGACTTATACGTAATGAAAAGTCAAGTTCAAGGCTTGGCAAGGGGGTTATATTGCCAAGTCTAGTTGGCAGTTTAAGATTGCATTCAGACTACACTGACAGGCCTGGCGCATGTTTTAAAGTGCTACTTAAGTGGGTAGCACAATAAGTTCTGCTGGCCCACTGGTAGCATTTAACTTGTAGTCCCTGGGTATATGGTATACCACTGTACAAGGACTTAGAAGTACATTTTTTTTTTTTTTTTTTTTAAACCTTTATTTAAACAAAAGACAGGTATCATCAGCGGTGTACATACAGATCCGGCAGACGAGTGAAAGGTACATTTCAGCATCAGATATTAACAAACATAGTTCCATTTCCCGGTCATCGTGCGTTACAAACAATTACCGTAGGCCAAAGGTACGCCAGAGGGCAGCATACAATACATTCACAGAGTTCAGTGAGGTAGCACAGCACTGTGGTCATCAATCCCGCATAACACGGTACCCAAAACAAATTCGGTGAAATTAGCGCTTCCCAGCCGCCTGTAACAGGCAGTTCTGAAGAACCCACAGTAAGCTTGACATAACACCCAGCAACCACCCGCCGTACCAGCGGTATCTATACAGCAGCGTTTATTCAGTCACCATTCCAGTAGGACGTAGAGTCAGCATACCTCACAATAATACATGTATCTCGATATGTGTGGCACGATGTCCGTTAAGCAGTGCATTTCTAACCCACTCCAACTCGACTTTCACACTCTGAGTCAGTATCCTGCACAGCCCTGGTCAATAAATAAGCCTGCAGCGGACTCCAGAAATCTTTGGGCCTACAGCTCACAGGCATCAGTTCAGCATAGAAATTGCACTGATCCTGACAGTATGTCACATCATCCAGCCACTCCTTAAATTTCGGCGCCCTGCCTCTACCCCAACGACATGCTATTCGCTGTTTTGCCAGCAGTAAAGCCACATCTGCAAACCTACGATAAGGTGCCGGTACCCCCTTCGTGTACCCCAGTAGCATCACCATGGGCTCAAACAGAATCGCCTCCTCAGTCATGACCTGTAGGGCTTCGTGAACCTGTACCCAGTAATCATATATGGCACTGCACTCCCATGCCAAGTGGAGAAAATCAGCTCCCTCCGCCCGACACCGAAGACATCTATCATCCTCTGCTAAGTGGAATCTGAGTTTCCTGGCCGGAGTATAGTAGAACCTCTGTATAATTTTATAGTGAATGATCTTTAGACGGCAGCTAGAAGAAATATTGGCAGTCACGCCACAACAGTAAGCCCATTGCTCATCAGAAATTTCAACTCCAAGTTCAAGGTTCCAATGGTCCCGTGCACGACTAGCCGGCGCTACCCGCTGTTTCCTGATGGTGCCGTATAATTTGGATACCAGATGACGTCCATCAGACACCAACATAGCATGAAGCGGTAGAGCCACTCCAGGTTCATTCGGGAACCTAGGTAGCATTGTACGTAGGCCTTGCCTAAGGCGCACATAATAAAACACATCTAAGGGAGAAGAAGCTGCTCCACCAAAAAATTGTTCACGGGTACGAAAACTGCCCTCATGAAACAGATCCCCCCACGTAAGTGTCCCAGTACGTTTACACATACGCTGGAACCCTATTTCCCGTAGCAAGGACAGTGCAGGATGATAAGCCAGAGGCAGTGCCGGCGAGTAAAGGAATGTTAGGTCCAATGTCTTCGCAACATGAGCCCAGGCATCTACCGTGCAAGTCACCGTGGTAGGCTGTGTATCCACATCACCGACGTTCCCCAACACCATACCCTCCAGTGGGAGGGGATGCACAATCCACTGCTCAGCTGCTATTTGAGGCATAAACGGCGTGGGACGCATCCAGTGATAGGCATATTGCGCTTGAGCGCTCATATAATAAATTTCTAAATCCGGAATGTCAAACCCCCCTTTATCATAAGGCAATATTAAAGTAGGCCATGCTAACCTCGGTTGTTTGCCTCCCCAGAGCAGTCGAAGCAGCTCCGAACGAAGGCGTTTAAAAAAATACGCCCCCGGATAATAGGGAACATTCTGAAACAGGTATAAGAAGCGTGGCAGTATCACCATTTTCACTAATGACGCTCTACCCGCCATAGACAGGGGCAAAGACATCCATCTTGTAACATTGTCCGCCAGTTTGGTAATAGCGACTCCATAATTGAGCCTAACCGTGTCCTCCCTATCAAGGGACACCACAATGCCCAAGTAGCGAAGATCTGAGTCGCACCACTCCAGGGGGTAGTCCAGCGGAAATCGGCTAACCGCTGCAGTGAGCAGGAAAAATTGAGATTTTTGCCAATTAATATGTATTCCAGATATACCCCCAAAAGCAACAAGCTCTCGCAGTATCGCATTGAGATTCGCCTGCGGGTCCTTCACATACAGCGTGACATCATCCGCATACAGCGAGATCCCTATTTGGCGCTGAAAACAGTTAAACGCACTGTGTTTATGCAATTGCCGAATCCGACAGGCCAGCGGTTCTATGGCAATAGCAAATAATAGGGGGGAAAGAGGACAGCCCTGTCTGGTCCCTCTCGTTATTGGGAGTTGGGGGGAGAGCACACCATTCACGATCACTCTCGCCACAGGCTGAGTGTACAGCAGTTTCACCCATGAAATAAAGATCCTGGGAAAGCCCATTCTACACAAGACATCAATAAGGTAATTCCACTCTACAGAATCAAACGCCTTTGTAGCATCTAAAAAAAACGCGGCCACAGGGAGGTCCGGAGCTATCGTTGGGATCAGAGAAAATAAAGTTCGAAGGTTATGAGAGGTCGCGCGACCCGGTACAAAACCGGACTGATCCGGCAGCACTATGGTGGGCATAAGCAATGAGAGTCGCGTCGCGGGAACTTTCGCCAATATTTTGGCATCGCAATTAAGTAGTGACAGGGGACGGTAGGAATCCATGTCTAGGGGATCCTTGCCAGGTTTAAGCAGGGAGGTGATCGCCACCTCTCTCATGGACCCCGGTAATATCCCTACCTCCAGGGACTCCTCAAAGACTTCCCTGAGCACCGGAGCCATAACATCTATATAGCATTTGTAAAACTCTGCAGGAAGTCCATCCAACCCCGTTGCCTTTCCATTATTCAAGGACATATTGGCGTCTCTGATTTCCTCCACCTCCAGGGGACTACCGAGAAACGCCCTATGCTCGTCTGACAGCCAGCATAAGGCAAGATCATCAAGGAATCCCCCATATCTAACCTCTCCCACCTGTTGTGTAGTGTATAGCTGTGTGTAGTGCCGCACAAATGCCTCCTGAATCCCCTTCGCATTCTGACAACGTGTACCATCCCGCAGGACCAATTCCAATACATCTGTACTAAACCGTGGGTGTCTCGTGAGTGCAGCAAGTACCTTCCCCGGCCTTTCACCCTCACAGTACTTCCTCGCAGTCCAGTATTTCCCTCTGTGCTTCACCTCCCTGGCCGCCTCTTCCTCATATTCTGACAGTTTGTCCCTAAACTGACGTCTTATGTCTGGGTCAGAGCTGGTCAGCATTCTATTTTCCAGAGTTTTTAAATCAGCCTCCAATCTCGAGATGGTCCGAACAATAGTCTTGAGCACCCCACAACTTTTGGAGATTGTGACGCCCCGGATCGTTACTTTGAACGCTTCCCATATCATCTCCACACTGTCCACTGACCCCCTATTCCTCCGAGCTCTGTCTTAAAGATAGGATCTAACAGGGCGGAGGGAAACAGCCTCCAGGGGGGTCGCGGCCTATGGAGCCCAGGTATTGACAGCGTAACCTTAACCGGGCAGTGATCTGAGTATGTTCTGGGGAGATGTTCCACCTCATGCATCCCCACAACAAGCCCCTTTGACAGAAAAACATAGTCCAAACGCGCCCAAGTACGAGCATGCGCCGTGAAATGCGTGCCCTCTTTTCCGCCCGGGTGAGCAAATCTCTAGCTATCCACCAGACCCGCCTCCTCCACAATACACCGCAACACATCTCTAGCTTGAGCGTTGTATTGAGGACTCCCATCAGATCTATCCTCCACTGCCCACATAGCTAAGTTAAAATCACCACCCCACACAACATGCGAGGCCTCCACAGCCATAACATGACCCCAGAGTGTAAGAAAAAAGGCAGGTGTATCCACATTCGGTGCATAACAGTTCACAAATACCACAGTATCCAACCCAAGCCTCCCCCACAGAATCACATATCGCCCATCCGGATCCACTCGCACCCCCAACTCCTGAAAGGAAAGTGTTTTCTTAATCAGCACAACAGCTCCACGTGCATATGATGAGTACGATGAAAATTTCCTGACTGTGGCCCACTGCCTACCAAACGTGGGATCCGCTGTCTGACGCAAATGTGTCTCTTGCAGGAAAGCAATCTGTATTGAATGTCTATCTAAATACTGCAGCACATTCCTACATTTCCTGGCATCATTAAGCCCACGTACATTCCAGGACAAAATCGATATCCTATCTAGCGCGTTATCAGGCATCACCCATGAAGAAAGAGCACTATGACAGATTCAGCCATACGACAACGTCGCCTCCCAGGCGAGGAACAACACAACACAATGCCAGTATACACTCCCACCCGCACCAGATCCGCACCACATTCGTCCCCGTCTTCATCCAACCCCCGAACTTGACAATCCCCACCCAACCCCAACCAACAACTCACACGCAATAAGCGCCTGGTCAGTATCAGTAACAATGTAGGCACAATATATATCATCCAATGACCATTGATAAGGGTTCCGCCATCGGAACACGTGCATCGCCCCCCTCCTCCCTCATGACAACGACAATGTTGATCAGAAGGCACAAAACCGTCCCAGAGCATATCCACATAGGCAAGACACTGTACGGTCACGAAATAACCAAGTCTGCGGTCCAAAAAGGTAGGTACATGGAAAACATAGCTGCAAACACCCGTATGCCAAACCACAGTACCAGGTATCCAACGCACTGCAGGAGCAGTGCATCCCCCCCCCACCCACCTGAACAACCCCAACCTGTCAGGACCACAAGCCCTCCCCCCACCCAACCCATCACCCATCCAACAAGACATTTGCATAAGAAACATCCACAACAGTGGGGTATACCCTCCGGGGTGTAGTCTAGAGGCGCACATGGCCACCCCCTCACACCACGCCATAAGCCCCCCCGTTCTCCGTGTGTATGGCCCAGGCGTCGGGGGGGGTGGGTGCCTGGAGCATATTACCATCGTCGTCCAACGCTCCTCCAACGACCCTCAGCAACATCCAGTCGATTCAATCCGCTATTTTTCACAGTAATTTCCAACAGTACAAAGATAAGAAACAGAAAATCAATGAAGGTGGCCACCACAGCGCCGGCCCAAAAAGTACAAAGCACAGCCTTAGCCCATGCAGTGGGTAGGATCAAGCCTCCTCATCCGCCGAATGGAAACCCTGCTGTCCTTCTTCATCACGTCGCCTGCCCGCAGCACGTTCCCGCCTGAGGCGCTTCACAAAATCTTCCGCCTGTTGCGGGTTTGTAAAAAAATGCTGTTTCGCCTGATGCGTCACTCTCAGCTTTGCGGGATATAGCAGAGCATAGTCCACCTGCATCTCTCTAAGTTTTTTCTTAACATCAAAAAATTTGCGCCGCTGCTCCTGCACCACCGGTGTGAAGTCCGGGTATATGGAGAAGTTGACCCCGTCATAGGAGAGCCTACGGGCAGTGCGAGCTGCCCGAAGAGCTGCGTCCCGATCCCGATAGTTCAGGAGGCGCGCAATAATAGGGCGCAGTGGGGTACCCGTGACCGGCTTCGGTCCCAGGGATCGGTGCGCTCGTTCCACAATGAACTGCTTAGAGAACGCCTCCGCACCAATCGCACCAATTAGGATTTTCTCCACATACATCTCCATCTTCCCCACATTTGTTGTCTCCGGTACACCCACCACGCGTATATTGTTGCGCCGACTTCTGGCCTCCAACTCCTCATTCTTTGCAGCTATCACCCGTAAGACATTGTCCATTCTTGCCAGTTGCGTCGTGTGTGTAGCTGCAGTATCATCATGGTCCGAAATACGCTGTTCCGCCGTAGTGATGCGCTCCTCATGTACGTCCAGTTTGTGCACCACCGCATCCATCCGCGAAGATAATTTATCCACTTTGTCTACGATAGTGGCAAACCCCTGCCTCATTTCTTGCAGCATCTGCTGAAAGTCTGGAGTAACAGGTTGCGGAGCATCATCAGTGACAGGTGGGGAGGACCCAGATCTCCCGGAATCCTCCTGGCTGCCATTGAGTCAAAGGACAATTTAGGCTGTTTATTGTCCGGCTTACCCATGATAATATGCCTATGGTCGATTCCCAGCGCTTACTGGGGGCAATAAGTATGTTCAAAGCAGCCACCAGCACACCGCAACTCAATTCAAGAGGAGAGACCTCCGCCCCTCACCCGGTACTCACAGTTCACAGGTGCCCCAGGGCAGGCCGTAGCTCCTAGTCGCCAGCACCGCTCAGATGTGACCCACGGGCCGCAGCGCACTCCAGAATCACCAAGAGCAGACACAGCCCAAGTGACAGCGAGGGACACTTGCGTCCGCACACCCTAGCAACAGCGAGGGATCTCCAGCACCAAGGTTCCGCAGGGAAATAGGAGGCACGTGTAATCCACTTCCCCAATCAGTGCCATAGGCAATATTTAGGACACAGCAGCCCCAGCAGCAGCGGCGCCCAGTTACCAGTACCATATACCATAGGGCCAGCAGTCAACAAAAGGGATCCATGAAGGAAGCGAGAAGGAGAGTGCACTGAAGAACAGCCCAGCGCGCAGGGTCTCCCGCTGTATAGATCCAGTATACCGCCAGCTGTGGTAAGTGCAGCATAGCCCGTGCCCCGCCGCCGTCCGTCGTCCCTGGCACACGTACCCGGAGTCTCCAATGGCGCCAAATAACACTAAGGCTGTGCCTCAACAGCACACCCGGAGGGCACGCACATAACAACACTCGAGTGCAGTACCGATCGTCGTGTGTCCGTCAGCCCACAGCCCAGGCAGGGAAGGGTCTCAAGCAGACAGGGGCACGAGCAGGTAAAAGAACCCCGCCACACCCGTCCGTGTAATGGCCGCCTCCAGACACGGCCGCCGGTCCAGTGCCAGCGACGATCCCTTTCCGCCTGTGAGCACTGCAACCCTCGCAGCAAAGCCCCGAATATACCTGGGCAGGATCGAAACACCGGGTCCACTCCCCAGCAGCGGGCACTGCAGCCGAGCACCACACCAGGGAACCTCTCCGGAAGACGTGCGCCTGGGCCCGCACACCACTTGTCACGCCACGGACTCAGTTAGCACAGAGAGCCGGCCAGCAGTGCAAGTCCCCTCCAGGGCGCCCCTCGGGGAGATCTTCACCCACGCATAGCTCCGGCCAGGAACCTCGAAACCACACGGAAATTGGACCGAGTGTGTATCGCGGCAGTACCTTCAAGGATCCAGGGTCAAAAGAGGAGCAGGCGACGATATAACAGGATAAGTGGACGGATTAACACTCCAGGCTGCAGGAGCCTCACAGGAGTGCGGCCATGCTGCAAGTGCGCCCTCTAGCGCCCCCCGGACTTAGAAGTACATTGAATATGTGAATCAGGTGTAAGCAAAAAATGCATGTTAAGGGGTGTGCGCAAAAGTACTTTAGCACTGGTTAGCAGCGGTAAAGTGCACAGATTCCTGGGGCCAACAAAAACAAATGTCAGCACAAATATAGAGATAAGTAGGCAAAATGTTTGGGGGCAACCCTGCAGAGATTGACAAGTCCAACAGTATCATACAGCATTTTCTTTACAAACTCCTTATTCTTCGCTGTAGACTAATACATCCTTCACCTAGAGAACTCTGCGGCGTGGCTACAATCAAGGATAATGGCGAATGATCAGATGGAATGATTGGATAAACCTCTGTTCAGAAGGTACACCCATGCGCAGTTGGGTTGAACATTTAGCATCCAGAAACTTTTATCATACTGTCTCTGGCTAAAATTTAAATATTCTAGAAGTATGTCTAGAGTGTGACATATACAGTTTTGGATTGAAAAAATAAATAAAAAATCAGTGCATGTGACACAGAGTTTATTTCACTGTACTAATTGAGGAACTAGTTCCACAGAAAGCCAATATTCCTCGATATTGGGACTATATAGCAAGAAAACTGTAAAGCAACAGGAACATTTCTCTTTGATGACAATAAATCCTCTTGCTGAGGGTCTGCCAGTTTCTTTTCACTCTCCAAATGTTAGTGGACAAAAATGGTGATGCTGTTCATAGCCATGTTTTTGGTGAAATATACTAAAACTTGATAAACTTAAGTCTTTAAATAGAAGAAAACCTTTGGCTGGGATATGAGACTCTTGTATACAGACAATAACTGAAATCTCCTGTTTCAGATCCTTTATCACTTTTTACTCACTTGTTAATGGGATTCAATCCCTTAATGTTCCATGTCAACATGTGCAATATCTCCTACATATATACCTAATGGGAACCTATATATGTCCACTCACCTCTGTATTCTCACTAGCTGCTAATTTGTTTTCGAACTCTTTTCCCTTTGGTTTATGCTCTGCCACCCGCTGTGATCCTTCCGGACCTCCTCACCTCTAAAGCAACATTCACCCTTCACTCAAATGGGGAATATCAACCTTTGCATTGGTTACAACTACAGCCACAAAGTATTGCCTATTTATCTTTGCTCTAACCTGCCAGTTTACAATATTTAATGTAAAATAAGCCCTATCTGGAAAATTAGTTTGTGAGAAAAATTATAAATCACACCCCTCTCACCTGAGAGAATAAAATGGCAACCAAACCATATGCTCTTTTAAAAGGCAAAAACGTGCATAGAGAATGTTAGTATAGTAAGAGAAGAGATGGAATACAATGTGTATTGCCTATACTTCATAAAACTTTGAAAAAGAAAGAAAATGGCGTCTTCATAAAATCATTACCCTAATCCCACATGCGTCTAGGGGACCAGTAAGCTCCCTGCTCCTGTTCAACTAGCACCAACACTGAATCCGATAGCTTCAATTCATATTTCAAACATCCCCAGTGACACAGATTCTTAAGGTATACCATCGACCACCATTACTATCCTTACCCTTAACAAACAATAGTTATCAATTCTTCAAATCTTACTCCATTGACCCAACAGCTCCTTGACAGCACCCAGACATGTAAAACATATTTGACTGCCCTTAATTATTTTGAGATATGCATTCTGCTGTGATGTTACAGGATCACTTGGCCTAACCCAGGCTAACCGAATTTCTGGAAGAATAAAGTTCTTGAGATTGCCACTGCATATCGGGCAATTGAGATTGCCCGATGAGCAGTGGCAGGTTTATGAGAGTTCTAAATCCAAAAGGGGAAGTGGAATCTCTACACCAAATTTGCACTGTCTCAAGTCTGGGAAAACTTGATTAAACAATTCTAAATTTCTTGATGTTTCTACCCTCAGAGCTTTCTGTGATCCTAAAGGTCCAAACAATTTTGAAATCTTTGTTGATTCTCCACATCCTTCATCTACTGATGGATATTAGATGCTCAATAAAATGATTATTTGTTTTGAGCACCTTCTCTGTAGCTGTAAAATATGTCTCCAGACCTGTGACTGTTTAAAGAAAATCCTGCAATGTCTTAAACCTTTTCCTTTTAGTCAGCTCAGTGTTCCATGTCATATTCTTGAAAGTAAAAAGCTCCTCCCGTCTCTCTTACCTAAGCTATAGATTTCAGTTACAGTAGGTACATCAATATCACTTTCCTCAGCATCCACTGCATCAGTCGCTATGAAAGATTTGCTTATAGATCTGCCATTTCTTTTCATAGCAGTGGTTATTTCAGAAGCAAAGCCACCCCTGCAAAATATATTAGATTCAATATAATCCTCGGAGAGTTTAGCCTCTTTAGCATCCTCTACCACTATAGAAGCAGTGGTAAGCTCTGTATTTATTATACTCACAGTTTAGGCAAAGTGGGTGTTTAAAGAGGTAAAACAAAAAAAGTTTGCAAGTTCAGGTGAATCTGTATTGTAGGGATGCTAGGATCTCTGCAGTACTTTCCTACTTGCCCTTCCAGAATCCATCACCCAAAAGGAATTCACTTTTGACACTGGTCCCGGGGTAAAGGGGATTTGCAAAAGAAAAAAGACAGCTAGTTCAGATATATGTCTCATTGGAGTGCTGATTGTCTAGTCTCTCTTTAGTGAAAATCGAAAATATAAAAAGCTGTATTTTACTGAAATGTATGATTGTAACTTGGAAAATTCTCTCACTTGGATCAGTAATATACCTGCTGATTTACATCTAATTTCTGAGCTATCCCCTCTCTATTGTATTTATCAGATATGGCAATCTGCAAAATAAATACACTCTCGCAATGAATGAACATAATTCAATACACTTAAATTGTCAATCACTGTGTTTACACCCACCTCTATACCAAGGATACTTGAGAGAAGAAAATATGTTCAGAACACAAGAGCTGTTAAAAAACAATTCTCTACTCACACTGAAATTGGCAAGAGTCAGCACAGAAAATGTTCTAAATAAATCTCCAAAGACTATAACTTCATTCAGTGTCCTTCCAAATTCCATGCTTTATGGCTTGCAATCCTTTCATACATTAAACAAAGTTCTTCTGCAAGTTCTGACAGTCTTTCTCTGGATGTCAATATTTATGGCCTTTGGTACCTTGCAAAAGTAAATTCCAAAGTAAATAATGTTTACAAAACCAATATGCACTTGCAGTTAGGTATCAAACTTAATTATACAGAAAATTAGTTGTTTTTTTTAAAAGTCTTTTTATTGAATTTTGTACAACGAAAAGACAATACAACACATAAGACAGCCCCCCCCCCTCTGATCGGGCAGATTAAATGTAGGACAAAAAGAATTTCAAGAGCTTTTAGATAATAATAATACATGAAATTGAATATTTGAATTAACACAAAAATCATTGAGATACAGATAACCATTAGGGTAGATGGGTATATATTACAACTAAACGGTTTTAGCCATGTTAATATTATATGAATGTCTGAGGTTCAGACCATTCTATGAAAGGAGACCAAATTTTTAAGCCTTTTATTCTACGTTT
The DNA here is from genome assembly GCF_964261635.1 of Lissotriton helveticus. NCBI lineage: Eukaryota > Metazoa > Chordata > Amphibia > Caudata > Salamandridae > Lissotriton > Lissotriton helveticus. The sequence goes on from NC_136057.1 coordinate 1,860,670,957, forward strand.
CCTACCTTTAGTTTTATGTATTGCCATTTCTAAATTAAAAATTGCTAACAGTCTTGAAAACCACTGTTGATACGAGGGGGCGATAGGATCTAACCAAGCTGATGCTATACAAATTCTCAATACGGCCATCGAGATAAAAATCAGTTCATGACCAGTGTTCAAATTAGTACAGTTTGTTAAGCCTAATAGAACTGTTTGATCAGATAGATTAACCACAGTTTTAAGGATTAATGAGAGGAAATGTTCAATTTTTGATTTGAGAAAAGTTAAAGCGGGACAAGATGAAAAGATATGTATACAATCCGCATCTTGTAAGTTACAACAAAAGCAGCATGTTCCTCTCCCATTACCCCATTTGGCAATTCTATCTGGTGTATAGTACATGAAAAAGCATATTTTATAAAATTGTGTTTGTAATTTGGTTGACATGAGTGCAGTTTGTGATAGCCCATTTAAATACTCAAATTCTTCAGTTGAAATTATAAATTTCTTTTGCCATTTCTGAATAATCTTCTGCCTGTCATCAGGTAAATGTGTAAGTAATAATTGGTAAAACCCCCCAATCCGTATATTTTCCTGATATTGGCTAAGAGTTTCAGCTATGATGTTTTTGGACATAGTGTCTTCTCTCCTCACTCGTCGTAATAGAAAATCTCTAATTTGGAGATATTTAAAGAAATCTCTCCATTCAAGATGATACTTGTCTTTCAAAAATTCTAAAGAATATATCCCTTCTGAGGAGAAGAAGCAACCTATATAAGTAATTCCAGCTATGATCCATCTATCAATATAGGAATCTTTAAATATGTCTGGTAAGAGGGGGTTACTTTGTATTGGTGTATAAAAAGATAACCGTCCCAAACCTATCATTTTCCTCACAGATTTCCAAACTTTAAACATGGCTATGAGTGTTTTTAGTCTTACTTTTTTATGATAGCTATCAAAGAGATATCTCCAAAGATAGCCGATACTTCTGTCATCTAATATTATTTGATGAATAGTCGGTGCGTCTTTATCCCGAGATGTCTCTATTCCATCAAGAAAAAAAAGCTCATGATTATATAGCAAGACTGTTGTCCAATAATATAACCTAAGGTTTGGAAGACTTAATCCTCCTCTTTCTCTGGGAAGTGTGAGTAGTTGATAGGCGCGGCGGGGCTGAGTGTATGATCAAATAAAATCCGTAAAGATACGTTCCATTGTTTTAAGCCATTGATCTGAGATTTCCAGATTAATGGCTCTAAATAAATACAAAGTTTTGGAAAGTAGACCATTTTTAGGGCATTTGTCCGTCCACTCAAAGAAAGATGTAAATTATTGATACGGCGAAGGTCTTTTTGCATTTTGTTTGAAATAGGTTTAAGGTTCAGGTCGACTAGATTCTCTAATTCAGAGGTTATTGTAACCCCTAAGTAAGTGGTTGAATTTGTTATACGTGAATCTGTCATAACACATTTGTTGTTAATAATTATTTGGGTTTGCCCTCGATTCAGAGCGTAGCCTGAGATAGTGCCAAATATTAGTGCCTCCTGTTCAATAATTGGCATAGCCAAGTTTGGGTTAGTAGTGACGATGGCAATATCGTCTGCATAGGCGAGAATTTTTGTTGAGTATTCATTTGTCCGGATGGCAGTTATAGTGCTATTATTTTGTAATCTCCTAATAAAGGGATCAATATAAAGAGCGAACAACAGCGGGGAGCAAGGGCATCCCTGCCTTGTTCCTCTAGAGATTTTGAATACTTTTGAATTGCCTCCATTAACCATCACCATCGCCTGAGGATTAATGTAAAGTTTTTGTATTGCCTGTATAAATGTATGGTTGAAGCCGACCCTGGACATTGTCTGCCACAAGAATGCCTCAAAGGTATAGGAGGTTCCCCTGTTGTATCTATCAGGGAAGGGGATCTTACATCAGAGAAAGATTTTTAGTCCCTGTCAGAGACGTAGCAGGCTAGGATCGCTGGAATAAAGATTATTGGAGAGGTCTTAGTAGGATGATGGTATTATTACATTAATCCATCGTTGATTTAATAACAAAAAAGAGCAGGCAACTAAAGTAAAACAAATAGTAGATACAAGGAAAAAATATCAGTAGAAAATGTATTATTTTCCTCCCTATAGGGTTACAATCTAAAACATCATAAAAAACCAATTAAAAACCACCAACAGTGGTAATACAGTGAATATAGGTACAGTCAAAAAACAGTTGACGCGACATTATCCTGTTATCCTTATAAGCTCTTCCTCCAAACTCTTTAAAGTTTCTTCTGAGAGTCTTAGGAATTCTCTTGCACATTTATTGCTCCGGAGTGAATATTGTATAGTTTCACCCCTAATACCTGCTTTTAAAGCGTCCCAAACGAAATCTATCGTTGTACTACCATTATTAACCATCAAAAAGTTTGAGATCCAGCTTCTCATATGTTTACAATATTCACTCTCAAGGAGCAAAGACCTCTCAAAGGTCCAAGCTTGTGGCATCTGTGTCAAAGATGTTGTCTCAAGTGTTAGTATTAAGGGATTATGATCCGACATAATTCGGGGTAGCTTTTCTATTTTTGAGGGAGTTTTGATTGCACTAGATATCAAAAAGTAATCAAGTCTAGTATGTGTATGATGTGGATTTGAATAATATGTATACCCTGGATCATCGGAATTACTATTTAAAGTCTGCCACGCATCAGTTAGCCCATGGGTAATACATAGTTTCTTGATTGCTTTAAAGACTTTTGATTTTCGACCATGGTAATGCCAATTATCTTTTGTTGACCAGTCATGTGAAAGATTTATATTAAAGTCGCCACAAATTATAAGTGGTAGTGGCCAATTAGTAAGTTCATTGGAAACATTATTAATTACTAGGGGGTCATTGTTATTACATCCATAAATTGTGCAAATGGTCATTGATGAGGATTTCCCTGTTTGAACTTCCGTAATCACCCATCTTCCCAATTTATCGGATTTAGTTTTATAAAACTTAAACCCCCTGCCTCTAGCCAGAAGTGCTACCCCTCTTGCCCGCATTCCCTGTGTAGTTGCACCAATCAGATTGTATCCAAGTGAGTTAAATATTTGTAATTGTGACCCTTCAATATGGGTTTCCTGTAGGCATACGATATTAGCGCCAATAGTCTGTAGGCCAACTGCTACCATTTGCCTCTTCTTGATGTCATTTAAACCACAAATATTTAATGATATTATTTTTAATGAACCCATCTATCAATCCTGGTTTTTGTGTCTGTATGATAATGCTTTTCTTTCAGTTTGTTGAAGAATATGTCGATGAACTACCTGATCTGCCCGACCACCCCCCCTCTTGCCCACCCCCCACCCACCACCACCTTTGAAGGTTACCTGGTCTCGTTGCGACCAGGGGTGTGACATCAGTGTAAGCGAGCCCAGCGGGCTGGGCTGGTTTATAAATGTATATGACATATTTATCAAATCTCAAATAAACTAGGGCCTAATTATTTCAATTAACGTATCACTTTTAGCAGTTGGATAGGCTTGTCTTTCAGCTTATTCAACCAATAAACAAATCTTCAGTTATACCTTAAACTTTATACATGAATAAGAGGTGAAAAAAATGTATTTGATTTATCTTATCCTCTTATATATCCTGATATTATTTCCCAGATTTTCGTAGATTAGTCTCTGTAATTTCGCGTAGATAATCCTCCGCTTGTATTTCACTATTAAATGATCTTGTTGAGCCCTTGTATATGATTTTCAAGCGTGACGGATTTTGCAAGAATACTTTCGCTCCGAGTTTTTCAAATGGATCAAATAGTTGGCGCATTTTCCATCTGCGCTCTACAGTAGAGTGAGCAAAGTCCGGTCTCGCAAAGAACTTAAATCCCTTATGTTCTCTTTGTGTTGTTCGTCTTGCAAGATCATAAATTGCTTCACGGAGAACAAAGTTTCCAAAGCAGACCAGCATTGCTCTGGGATATTGATTTGACTTATTGAGGTGTTTTGAAAGAGTTACGGGGAAGCGGTGGGCCCGTTGTATCTCCTTTGCCATATCCCAGGCGTCCAGTTCCGGAAATGATTCTTTAAGGATGTTGATCATTGCCCCTCTGGCATCATCTCCCTCGAATTTCTCTGGAATTCCAAGGAACCTTAGGTTGTTCCTTCTAGATCTATTTTCATGATCTTCTACTTTAGCCATTAGGTCCTTCATTATTCCATCTTGCTCTTTTTCGTTTTTTTGAAGTTTCATAACATCCGTTTCAAGGTTCTCAGTACGAGTTTCAACCATAACCATTCTGTCCGACATTTCTGAGCGGATATTAGCAACTTTTTTCACAGCACCTTGTAGCTTTTCAATGGCCTTGCGATTTTTTAGACTGTCTTTTTTAACATCCTCATGGAGATTCTTTATAGATATGAGCACCTCGCTCAGTGAGGGGTCAGTTGCTTCAGCCGCTGATTTATTCGTAGGGGTTTTTCGAGTAGGATTGGATCTGATTCTGTCGTAGTCGGTATTGTTACCGGGATCTGTGGTCTCTTCATTTACCAGATTTTTTTCTCTCCTTTTATATTTTATCCATCTTTTTCCACTCCCATTTCTTTTTTTCCCCAGGAAACTTTTCTCCGTGGATATTCTTGAGTCACTGAAACCAGTGATTTCTAGAGGTGCTGTCTCTCACTGTATATCGGAACTGAAAAATAGGTTTTAGGAGCATTAGATATGAATTGTTCAGCTTCTTTCATTTTTGGACAGCTTAGTTCAAACACTTTATATTTTTAACAAAGGCATCATGAAATCAAAAATGTTTGGTTTAAATGTCTTGCTCCGATTGCCAAACGTTTACACATTTAACTGTTTGCCAAAAAGAATTAAAAACAATCTTACCATGGGTCTTGTCTTGGGGGGGGTCAAGGATACAAACCAAGATAAAACACATTATGTGTACTACTTGAGAGTTCAACAGCAGTCTAAGAAAAGACATTAAGGACCTACTTACAATGAAGTTCGGAAACCCTCCGACCCGCAGCTTTCCGATCGACATTATAGGCTGTAAGTCCGACCGCCATATTATGATGACGCCGGTCGGAGTTTAAACTGACCGGGGAATCCAACGGTGTTCCGTCAGGTTCAAGGAACCCATCAGAAAGGCCTTATAATCCCTTAAGGATGGTGTTTCCACAGTTAGGATTATGATGTTGGTTGCCGACAGCCAATCCATGTCGGCCTTACCAACATGGATCGACTGTTGGAAACTGACTTTGGGGGTCGCTAGCAGGGCTTTCTTCCCCCCTGGTACTCCACAGTTGGCCCTGGGGGGCTAAACATTCCTAACGGTGCCTGCCACACGATGCAGGGATGTTTTAAAACATACATTTTTCTATGGGAGCTTATGCTGCGGGCGTTTTCCACCCGCCACACAAGCTCCCATAGGAAAATAGATGCTTCCGACCGCACTGTATGTGGTTGCATCCAATTGATGCGGTCGGAACCCCCGACCTGAGGTCGGTCGGTTCACAAACCACAACGGTGTCTGGTGGGTGCAAGTCTGCCCAATATCGTAATCAGAACTTAACTGATTTAGGAAGCAAGCAGCTGCTGAATTATTCTCTTAATATAACTATCAAACTAGACAAATCTGGTTTTCAGAAAAACTTGTCTGTGTCTTGTCTCTCCACTTTATCAACTTTAGGCCACCATGTTGGAAGTATTCTCCTGCCATATTATTAAGGAAATCAGCTTTCATTTTGTCAATTGTCACAACATCTCTGTTATTTTTACATAGAAATCATATTAACAATTTAGCGCAATTATTTCCTATGACAGTCCCTTTATGCAAATTACATCTTTATTCACAATACTGACAGTACCCCTTTCCCTAAGCCCTGCCTCAAGGCAGAATTTCTCAGAGTCTGATGTATTTAATTTCTTTTCTATTTGGGGAGTATGAACGTGTGTAGCAGATTCTCATGATTGCTCCTCAGGCCCTAACCCTTTCAATTAATTAAATATTGGACTTTGCTCTTTACATATATACAGCCAGATTCATCATCGTCTTGTTTTGCGAGTCCTTAATAGCGATTATTAAGGAATTGCTATTAAAGACTCGCAAAACGGGATTCATGTAGAAATCGCAATATCATTTGCGATTTCTACAGCTTCCTTATTTGCGATTAGCAAATTGCTAATCGCAAATAAGGAATGACTCCCCATTCATTCCTATGGGCCTAGGCCCATAGGAATGAATGGGGAGTCATTCCTTATTTGCGATTAGCAATTTGCTAATCACAAATAAGGATGAGATTTCAAGGGTGCCAGGGGTGTCCAAAGGACACCCTGTAGCACCCCTGAAATGAAAATGTAGACTGATGTTGCGCACACACATGTCCAAAGGACATGTGTGTGTGTAACATACAACTTAGAAAAATGCACTAAAGTGCATTTTTCTAAGTTTTCGCTATTTACCACGAAGTCAGACTTCGCGGTAAATAGCGGCCAAAAAATGCGATTTCGCAATTCTAAAATGGTTCATGAATTGCATTTAAGGAATCTCAAATAGAGATTCCTTAAATGCAATTCCTCGCAATTTAGGCCCATAGGAATGAATGGGGAGTCATTCCTTATTTGCGATTAGCAATTTGCTAATCGCAAATAAGGATGAGATTTCAAGGGTGCCAGGGGTGTCCAAAGGACACCCTGTAGCACCCCTGAAATGAAAATGTAGACTGATGTTGCGCACACACATGTCCAAAGGACATGTGTGTGTGTAACATACAACTTAGAAAAATGCACTAAAGTGCATTTTTCTAAGTTTTCGCTATTTACCACGAAGTCAGACTTCGCGGTAAATAGCGGCCAAAAAATGCGATTTCGCAATTCTAAAATGGTTCATGAATTGCATTTAAGGAATCTCAAATAGAGATTCCTTAAATGCAATTCCTCGCAATTTAGCGATTTCGCAATTTGCGATTTTTGCATTTGGGATGATGAATCCCAAATGCAAAAATTGCGCTCGCAAAGGGCCAGATTCTGAAAATCTGGCCCTTTGCGAGCCGATTTTCCGTTGATGAATCTGGCTGATAGAGTCCACAATAGAGTGAACTTCATATTCAGTATCAGAGCTTTGCACTATGGAAGGAAGAGGTTGGCAAAGTGGGGTCCCTCTTTTCACTGGTTTAATTAAGGATACATGAAACACAGAATGTATCTTAATGGAATCTGGTAGAGCTAATTTTACAGTTACTGCACTTATTATTTGATAATAAAAATGGACCAATAAATCTTGGGTGAAATTTACATTTCCCATGTGGATGTATATTCTTAGTAGACTACCCTACAACATCATCCACATGGTATTCAGGAGCAGGATGCCTTCTTTTATCTGCTTCTATCTTGATTCTTTCTTTATCTACATGTAAATGTTCTGTACTTTTTTATGAACATCTTTCAATATGTTGAATCTTTCCTCTACTGGCGGGTTACTAAAACAGTGAAGTGAGAATGATAACCATGGGGATAGAAAGAAAGGTGTATAACCAGTAGACAAATGTATAGTGTTATGAGAGAATTTTGCCAACCACAAGTGTTCAACTAAACTGCCTTGATCTTAAATATAGCAGCGCAAACATCTCTCGAGTTCTTGATTTACTCTCTCTGATTGGATATCTGCCTGAGGATGATAGGCAGATTGTATAAGAGTTTTAATTTTTTTTAAACTTTTACAAAATTCCTTCTAAAATTTTGAAACAAATTGACCTCCATGATCAGAGACAATTATGTTTGGCAATCCTTGAAATCTGATTATATGCTGTAGAAAGATTTTGTTAGTCTTTGTAAAAGATAGAATTCCTTTTACAGGACTGAAATGAGAGATTTTTGTGAAAGAATCTGTCCCCACAAAAAAAGTAGTACACCCCTGATTTGATGGTAAAACCACATTACAATCTATGGTAATGGTATGCCAAGGTCTAGGTGGAACTTCCATACGCTGAAGCAATTCCCTTGGTCTGCTTCGATCATTGTTTGCTCACACACAACCATCACAAGTTGAAATAAATGCCTTGAAATCTTCTTTCATCTTTTCTGAATAATAATAATACGACATCAATTCTAAGGTCTTAAATGCTCCAGGATTACCTGAGGAGGGAGATCTATGTATTTCTTTAAAAGCTTCAGCTCTTATCTCTTCTGTGGGCAGATATAATTTTCCCTTCACCCATGGCAAACCTTGTTCTACACTGTGGAGAAGTGTCGCTCACCGATTAGAGCGGCAGACCCTGAGGCAGAGGTCTGGCCCGGGACCAGGGTTCAAGTCCCGACATGGCAGGGTCTTGGGCTCCATGTCCACGTACTCGATAATTCTCACCTAGGTGCCTACTCTAATCATGGGTCCCACTCTGCAACTCTGGGCAATAGCTTGCTTAATCTCCACAACGGCCCCGAAAGCACTAGGATACCTGGCCTCACCTTGGAGGTGCCCAGTAAGGGGGCATCTCACAGGGAAAGCCAGGAAGGGTTCCACAGCGGTATACAGCGCCAAGATACCTTTCAGGTATTATTATTTTACTCTAACTTTTTTCACTAATTTTCAACAAAGTACGCTCCCCGGGACGCTACCCGGTACGCGAACCGGAAGCTAACCTCGCGAAATTTAAAAAAAATAAATAAAATTTTCGCACATATAAGCCTCCTCAGCCACCCTCAGAAAACCTAGGGGGTCAAGATAAGTCTACCGTGCCCCCTTCTACCCATTCTGAACATTATTTGCCCTCCATCTTGTATCTTAATTCAACCGAAACACAAAATGGTGGACTCCCGTAAAGCTTCAGGTTCGCGTACCGGGGCGCTCGCCAGTTCGCGTACTGGGGCGCTCCCCAGGAAGCGCTCCATCAAAAAAAGGTGGGAAAGTAATTTACAGAAAAACGACTGGAGACACTTTCACCAAATATAGATTAGCTCATACTACATACCAATCCCTATCATTTTCACAAATTTGATTGAAATTCCATTTAGCCATTTAGCCTGTAGACCTCTCTAAATACCGTGAGGTAAATTACTTCACAAAACACATCTGAAGTGTTGGAATTGACAACCAATGAAAATGTTACTTTCATTTTCTACTTTTTTTACCTGACATTTGATTGGTTATATACCTGAATATATATAAAGGAAGAGAAGGAAACACAGCCATTTTGACTACTACTTCTTGTTGTACATTTCAATTGGATTTTCACTAATCACTTCAACTTCTTTGTAAAGGTAAGTTGTTATTTTTAAAACTGAAGTATATTGTGCACTATAAGTTAATATGGTAAACTTTTTCTGATAGTTATATACTATCCCTCTGTAGTAGTTATAGATTTAGATAGACTTCTCTGTTATAGTTATGGATGGAGTTAGGCTTCTCTTGTATAATTAGGAATTTACTTACGTTAAATCACATACACTTTTTTATATTCCTACTTCCACTCTGATACTATACACTGCCCAAAGATAAATTCACTGATAAAAACTGCCTATCTAAAATTAATCCCAACAGTGCCCTATCTCTACTAATATATATTTTTTTATCCAAATTTCAGGCAAAATGGAAGGCGAACACAAAGTTTAATTTCAAATTGTCCTGCAAGAGAGCAGCCAAGAAATAATTGATCCAAATTATATAGAATTTATGGATGAAACTTGGGACCAAGAACTACTGCAATGTGTGCAAGCAGTAGATGACCTCCTTCAAAATGAGGACATTTTACACCCTCAGAGATTACAAACTATGTTCAATGAAAATAATGACATTTCAGACAGTGAAATGTTAGAAAGTTTATTAAATTTTGAAACACAATCACAATAATAAATAATTGCTTAAAAAATAAAGAAATTAAAAAATAATCAACAAAACCAACAATCAATTAACATACAGTATTTGAAAAGTCTATCATTCTTTTTTCCTTATAGTACGCTCCCCAGAACGCTTCCCGGTTCGCAAACCGGGCGCTCCCCACGCAAAAAAAAAAAAATTTTTTTTTTTTTTTGCCCTGCGGGGCCCTTTTACAGCCTCCACATCAAACCCTGGGGGGTCAGGGAGGATCTACTATGCCCCCTTATGGTCGTTTCCCCCTTTGTTTTGGCCTCCTCTTGTCTCTCGATCCTACCGAGAGACAAGATGGCGGCCGCTCCGGACTGTTTGGAATGTTGACAGACACCGGAGAGCCAATCAGCTTCGCTTCGCGAAGTTCCGTTCCGCGTCAAGTACGCGAACCGGAGCGCTGCCCAGAGCGCGCTTACAGATATATATCTTTTTTTGAACTTTAATTTCTCAAAATCCACTGGAGCACATATATTGAGACCTAGCAAAGGCACATCGGGCTAACAGTCCCTACAATTTTGCCAAGTTTCGTGCAAATCCATTCAGCCGTTCGGGCTAAAAGTGAGGCCAACCGCCCTATGGAAATTAACATTGGAAAAACACGTTTTGGGACCCCTCTTTTTTCTCGGCCCCCCCTTGACGAACCCCCCCCCCCCAATTTCCAGGGGCTGCTCAGAAACAAAATGTTCATTTTCCTGAAAATTTCAGCCAATTCCGTCCACAAACGCCAAAGTTATTAGACATAGAATTTTCAAAAATCCCATAGAGAAAAAATCCTAACTATATATACCTACTGGCGACCGCCAGTAGGTAATATATATATGATATCCTGCTCTTTCTTTTCTGACAATCTTGAAGATTATGTATTGCATGTTAAAAAAGTGCTGGAGAAATGATGAGAAAACCATGCAAAAGTTGAAAACTGTTCCCTTCACGTCAACACTGTAGAGTTTTTAGGATTTATTCTATCAAGAGGACTAAAGATAAATCAGAAAAAGGTATAGGCCATTCTAGGCTGGCCTACCCCCAAATCTATGAAAGAAGTACAAAGTTTTCTAGGATATTCAATTTTTATAGGCCGTTCATTCAGTGCTTTTCCAAGATAATTACAGCTATTATATGTTTTTTAAAGAAACAAACAACTTTCCATTAGTCTCCTGAAGCAGGAGAGGCATTTGTGGAATTGAAAAAGAAATTTGCCACCCCTAAAGAAGTTGCCTTCGCTGATGAGGATCGTTGGGGGCACCCATTCTCAACCACTCTGCACTGGGGCCTCCTGGGGCACTAGTGGTTGGGGATAAAGTCCCCTTGGTTGCTGGGGGTCATTGGGGGCCAAGAACCCTTATTGCTGTGAGAAGTAAGTACCCCAAAGTGGGATTGCTGAGATGTCGTCAGAGGCCTGCCCTTTTTCTCAATCACACTACACATGGGCCTCCTGGCACACTACTGGTTGGGGGATGAAGTCCACTTGGCTGTTCAGGGTCGTTGGGGGCAAGAACAACTATTGTTGCCAAAAGTAAGTCCCATACCATGAGATTGCTGATACGTCATCGGGGGCCCCAACCCCTTTCTCAACCACTCTGTACAGGGGCCTCCTGGCACACTACTGGTTGGGGGATTAAGTCCCCTTGGCTGCTGAGGGTCGTTGGAGGCCAAGTGCCCCTACTGTTGCGAAAAGTACATCCCCCATAGCCGGATTGCTGAGATGTGGTTTTTTGCGTGGGGAGCGCCCGGTTCGCGAACCGGGAAGCGTTCTGGGGAGCGTACTATAAGGAAAAAAGAATGATAGACTTTTCAAATACTGTATGTTAATTGATTGTTGGTTTTGTTGATTATTTTTTAATTTCTTTATTTTTTAAGCAATTATTTATTATTGTGATTGTGTTTCAAAATTTAATAAACTTTCTAACATTTCACTGTCTGAAATGTCATTATTTTCATTGAACATAGTTTGTAATCTCTGAGGGTGTAAAATGTCCTCATTTTGAAGGAGGTCATCTACTGCTTGCACACATTGCAGTAGTTCTTGGTCCCAAGTTTCATCCATAAATTCTATATAATTTGGATCAATTATTTCTTGGCTGCTCTCTTGCAGGACAATTTGAAATGAAACTTTGTGTTCGCCTTCCATTTTGCCTGAAATTTGGATAAAAAAAAAATATATTAGTAGAGATAGGGCACTGTTGGGATTAATTTTAGATAGGCAGTTTTTATCAGTGAATTTATCTTTGGGCAGTGTATAGTATCAGAGTGGAAGTAGGAATATAAAAAAGTGTATGTGATTTAACGTAAGTAAATTCATAATTATACAAGAGAAGCCTAACTCCATCCATAACTATAACAGAGAAGTCTATCTAAATCTATAACTACTACAGAGGGATAGTATATAACTATCAGAAAAAGTTTACCATATTACCTTACAGTGCACAATATACTTCAGTTTTAAAAATAACAACTTAACTGTACAAAGAAGTTGAAGTGATTAGTGAAAATCCAATTGAAATGTACAACAAGAAGTAGTAGTCAAAATGGCTGTGTTTCCTTCTCTTCCTTTATATATATTCAGGTATATAACCAATCAAATGTCAGGTAAAAAAAGTAGAAAATTAAAGTAACATTTTCATTGGTTGTCAATTCCAACACTTCAGATGTGTTTTGTGAAGTAATTTACCTCACGGTATTTAGAGAGGTCTACAGGCTAAATGGCTAAATGGAATTTCAATCAAATTTGTGAAAATGATAGGGATTGGTATGTAGTATGAGCTAATCTATATTTGGTGAAAGTGTCTCCAGTCGTTTTTCTGTAAATTACTTTCCCACCTTTTTTTGATGGAGCGCTTCCTGGGGAGCGCCCCAGTACGCGAACTGGCGAGCGCCCCGGTACGCGAACCTGAAGCGTTACGGGAGTCCACCATTTTGTGTTTCGGTTGAATTAAGATACAAGATGGAGGGCAAATAATGTTCAGAATGGGTAGAAGGGGGCACGGTAGACTTATCTTGACCCCCTAGGTTTTCTGAGGGTGGCTGAGGAGGCTTATATGTGCGAAAATTATTATTATTTTTTTTAATTTCGCGAGGTTAGCTTCCGGTTCGCGTACCGGGTAGCGCCCCGGGGAGCGTACTCTGTTGAAAATTAGTGAAAAAAGTTAGAGTAAAATAATAATTGTGAGTGATCAGATGTAGGGTAGCTCTGGGAAGAGCTTTTGGGTTTATGGTACATTTAGGTACTTATAAGTAGGTACCAATGCACAGTCTTAAATTCAGAATGAAAATTCTGTTGCCCTCATCTGAGAAGTGAACTCCATCTCCTCTGTAGATATCTTGCATGTAGTAACGCAAGTTATTGTTGTACACGGAGCCCATTCCATGGTCTCTCATGTAAGCTGAAACAGATTTGTTTACATGCTTCCTCGACTTCTCAATTTGTGGACAAAATTGGTTTGACCACCTCCATTTCTGTCTTTGGCATATATTTGAATATACCAAGGCAGTTTGAGGAAAAAGTGCCATCAATTGCTCAAAGGTGTCCTTTAAAAGCATTTCCAGACCTACCCCAGTCAAAGTGCCCAAATCATTACCTCCACAGTGCACAATTAACAGGTCAGGTTTTGGCAAATGCATAAAAGTTTTCACCAATGGTATCAATTGGTGACATTTTAATCCTCTGTGGCCAAACCACTTAATTTCCACATCTTGTAAATTGAGGTTAGGTAAATTTCTGTTCTCAGCATACCTCTGAGCCCAATAGATGTAAATATGTCCAACAATCCAGACAGAAAACATGGTAAGAGAAGGTTCTGCTGCAGTCAGATGAAGTGTGGCAATGAAATGGCAGTTGAAAAAATAAGAGTTTAAAATGAAAAAAACTGTGGAGTTTCTGTGTTAATGAAGCAGTAACAGTGATTGGTGGATTTTGATTGCTGAAAACAGAAAGTTAGGGTGCATGGATGAGTTCTTTGAAAGATGTATTTTGAATGGTCAATAAAAAATCATTAAATGAAAGATTGCACTGGATATGCAGGTGCACTGAGAGTTCAGAGTTCAATTGAAACATTGTTGTGTGAACTTGCAAACACCAGAGGTCTTCCAAGAGGTGGTTGCTATGCAAAAAAGGCAGAGAGGGCAGAGGGGGGAAGGGTTTTGATTTGAAAAAAGTGAGGGAAGAGTTTTGATTGGGTGACATGAGAGATATGTGTGAAGAATTACAGCATTTCTGTGCTTTTGATAGCTGCAGACTCTGGAGTGCATACCTTTTGCTCTGCTGAAGACAAATTGGTGTGTTTCTGAGACTGTTTTCAAACTCATAAAGTATTTGCTAAGGTGAGAAAAGATTTATTTAATTTAGATAGAGAATAGTGTGCTTTAAGGAGAAAATTATGAAGAAAGTTGTGTTTTTAAAATGTTGCTTTGTCTCAAGTGTTTTACAAATAGATTTTGTTTCTTTGAGAAATTGTAATTGGAGAAAATGTGAAGTATTAGTACTGACAGGGTGTTTTTGTGCATAGGAGCTGTGCAGTGTTTTCAAATTATGACTTGAAAATCGTTTTTGAGGAAAAGGAATGGTTTTAAAATTTATGACAAGGACATAATGGTGTATGCTTCTTTATAAGGCATTTCAGTGTCTCTGATGTTATTTTTCCCATATTAAATTAAAAGACCTTTCCCCGTGGAGCAAATTCCTAGTAAATATGCTCCCACCTGTGCATGGCAAATTTAGATTTTGATTGTTTGCGTTACTTAGCCATGTTAAAAGTGACCCAAACATGTTGCAAAGGCAATCAAAAAACGCTTTCATGTGTCTTAAGGACATTTTAAGTCATTTCCCCATGTGGAGTGTTTTCAAATTATGACTTGAAAATCGTTTTTGAGGAAAAGGAATGGTTTTAAAATTTATGACAAGGACATAATGGTGTATGCTTCTTTATAAGGCATTTCAGTGTCTCTGATGTTATTTTTCCCATATTAAATTAAAAGACCTTTCCCCGTGGAGCAAATTCCTTGTAAATATGCTCCCACCTGTGCATGGCAAATTTAGATTTTGATTGTTTGCGTTACATAGCCATGTTAAAAGTGACCCAAACATGTTGCAAAGGCAATCAAAAAACGCTTTCATGTGTCTTAAGGACATTTTAAGTCATTTCCCCATGTGGAGTGTTTTCAAATTATGACTTGAAAATCGTTTTTGAGGAAAAGGAATGGTTTTAAAATTTATGACAAGGACATAATGGTGTATGCTTCTTTATAAGGCATTTCAGTGTCTCTGATGTTATTTTTCCCATATTAAATTAAAAGACCTTTCCCCGTGGAGCAAATTCCTTGTAAATATGCTCCCACCTGTGCATGGTAAATTTAGATTTTGATTGTTTGAGTTACATAGCCATGTTAAAAGTGACCCAAAAATGCTGCAAAGGCTTTAAAAAAACGCTTTCATGTGTCTTAAGGACATTTTAAGTCATTTCCCCATGTGCAGTGTTTTGAAATTATGACTTGAAAATCGTTTTTGAGGTAAAGGAATGCTTTTAAAATTTATGACAAGGACATAATGGTGTATGCTTCTTTATAAGGCATTTTAGTGTCTCTGATGTTATTTTTCCCATATTAAATTAAAAGACCTTTCCCCGTGGTGCAAATTCCTTGTAAATATGCTCCCACCTGTGCTTGGCAAGTTTAGATTTTGATTGTTTGAGTTACATAGCCATGTTAAAAGTGACCCAAAAAAGTTGCAAAGGCTTTAAAAAAACACTTTCATGTGTCTTAAGGACATGTTAAGTCATTTCCCCG
The DNA here is from genome assembly GCF_964261635.1 of Lissotriton helveticus. NCBI lineage: Eukaryota > Metazoa > Chordata > Amphibia > Caudata > Salamandridae > Lissotriton > Lissotriton helveticus. The sequence goes on from NC_136057.1 coordinate 1,860,686,573, forward strand.
TGGGCAGTGTTTTCAAATTATGACTTGAAAATCGTTTTTGAGGTAAAGGAATGTTTTTAAAATTTATGTGCGCCATATGCCCCCAAATTTCTTTTTCAGGGGTGCAGCAGGGTGTTCTTGAGACACCCCTGCACCCTTGGAAAAATTCCTAATTTGCGATTAGCTAATTGCTAATCGCAAATTGCACCTTCATTCCTATGGGCCTCCTGGCCCATGGAAATGAATTGGTAATTTGCAATTAGCAATTTGCTCATCGCAAATTAGGAATGGTAAAGAATCGCTATTTATTCCTTAAAATTCGCTATTTAGGAAATGCAAAATAGTTTGATGATACATATGGCGGTTCATCTCTAACAAGATAAGAAGCTTAGGGATAGATTTATGATGACTGGCGCAATGAAGTGGACATCACTTACTTCATTGGTAGGCCTTTACATGTATTATCTCCTCTGTATTCTACAACAAGCGTAACTTTGATCTGCAACCCTGAGTAGGCCTCACCTTAAACAAACCTCTGGATAGGCCACACCTTATCGTCATCCTGAATTAATCATTTAAAATGCTAGGGACAGATTTATGATAGGTGTATGCCTCTTTTGCGCCACTGTGCGTCACTTTTGTGATGCAGCGGCGGTGCAAAAGATTTGCTATGAGGCGACAAAATTACAAATTGATGCATTTAGGCAGATGTGTCATGCTGTAAAAAAACCGTGCCACATGAAACCGATGCAGCAGTGATGCAAAAGATGCACCATGTTGCAAGACAGGCCTCACTTGGGGCCATATGTATCAAGCTAATTAGCATTCGCAAAGGCCGAAATTCTGCGAATTTCGGCCTTTGCGAATGCTAATTAGACAAATGGTATGTATCAAACAAGTTTGATGCAAAATAAGGAATAGCTAAATTTGCTATTCCTTATTTTGCGATTGCACTTAAGGATTTGCAAATTTTGCGATTCCTTAAATGCAATGTATCAAACAAAAAATATGCAAAAAATGCCATTAAGGATTTGCAAATTACCACCAACTTCTAGTTGGTGGTAATTTGCAAATTCTTTTCAAAAAGCTTTTTTTCCAAAAAACAAAAGGTGCCATATGACGCCCATACATGCCCTTAGGGCATGTATGTGCGCCATATGCCCCCAAATTTCTTTTTCAGGGGGTGCAGCAGGGTATTCTTGAGACACCCCTGCACCCTTGGAAAAATTCCTAATTTGCGATTAGCTAATTGCTAATCGCAAATTGCACCTTCATTCCTATGGGCCTCCTGGCCCATGGAAATGAATGGGTAATTTGCAATTAGCAATTTGCTCATCGCAAATTAGGAATGGTAAAGAATCGCTATTTAATACCGATTTTGTACATACATACCGTTTTGCATTTCCTAAATTGCGATTCCTTAAAATTCGCTATTTAGGAAATGCAAAATAGTTTGATGATACATATGGCGGTTCATCTCCAACAAGATAAGAAGCTTAGGGATAGATTTATGATGACTGGCGCATCACCAGGGATGTGCCAGTCACCCTGCGCTGCTGTTCCGCCACCCATGGTGTGCTGCATTTACAATGCGGCGCACCATGGGGCAAAAATGGCACAGATGCGTGACGCATCTGTGCCGTAAAGGTGGCGCATTGCTGGAGTTGTATCGCAAGTGCGATGCAGCTCCAGCAAGGCTCAGGGGTGCCCCATCTCCACAATGCTGCGTCAAGACCTATGCCTGCTTCAAGCAGGCGCAGGGTTTTGACGCAGCTTTGTCCTATCTGATTGTAAATGCGGCACACCATGGGTGGCAGAGCAGCGGTGCACGTTAACTGGTGCATCCCTGGGGATGTGCCAGTTAACATAAATTTGCCCCTTTACATTTAAGTATGTGCAGGGGACACAGAGTCGGTGAGGCTTATCCAAGGTTAAGAAGAGATGAGTCCTGTTCACTGAAAAATTGGACATAGGCTTCACCTCCTCAGCATCGCTGGACATGGCTAAATAATAGCTGCAAAATGTTACTCTTGTTAAACAATTTTACTATTATAATCTCTGAGATTTGTCTCTTACTCTGCAACATCTCATTGTTGTTATCTTTCTTTAAAGATAAAGACAACATCAACATGAGCGACAATCATCAATCAGTTGATTTCGACCTCATCATTGAACTCGTAATTGAAACATCAGTGGATGTTGATCCCTTGGATGATTTAAATCCTGAGGATGAAGAAGAACGTGATGAGGATGCAGATTTGTCAGAATTGTATGACATAGGATGGGAAGCTGACGTGCTTGAGCCTATGGAACTATAAACATTTATTTTAAAAATTTATAATAAATGAAAAGTAAAAATGTAAACCGTTTCATTTAAAAATAAAGACACCTTCAAAAACAGGTTATGTGTAGTGTCTTCAATAAAATATTAAAATATGCTCATAAAATTAGATCAGATTCACATATAAAACAGCACAGGTAAAATGAATATAAATTCCATTTCTTTTCTGCTATTTCTGTATTCTAAATTTGCCAAGCACTAAAAAATCTTCTATGTAAAAATGTCAAGTAGTGTGTTAAGTTTTTGATGGCTGTTATTGATTTACTGTTTGGTAATAGTGGTTAATAACATTTGTTATTATATTTTACCACAGATTCAACTGCAGATCATTTCAAGATTTCAGCATGCCAACCAAAGAAAGACTGAGAAAGGCTGCAAAACGTCAAAGACAGCAGGTCAATGAAAAAAAGCAGCAGTCCTCTAACAAAAAGATTTGTCAAGTCACCAAGAAAGCACCGGGTAAGAGTACAAAAACATTCATAAGAAATATCTGTAGTAAAAAAAATATTACTACAGAAAATGTTTCAGTCCAGAAAAAGAGAAGCAATTTAAACGGAAAGGAAAGGCCAATGAAAAATGTTACTGCTAGAGCAAGAGATAACTCTGTGCATGATAGTAGAAGGAAACAACAGTTTAGGGACATTCGTAAACGAATGTTCCGCAACAGGATAATTGGCAATTTGTTAAAAAATATTAAGAAAGGTCAACAGAAAGTGGTTTTTTATAAGAGAAAAAAAATAGTTGAGAAAGTTATTGATCAGGCATTTGAAATTAAACGTAAGTTATTTATTTTGATAATCAATAGAATTAGGAAGCTAAACAAGGCAATTTATGATTTCAAAAAAAATAGTAGATGGAAGAGAATAGTTAATCGTAGTAATTTTTGTGAAGTTTTTTCTGGAGAATGGATGCATAGTTCAAGCTGTGAGGCATTTTTTAATGAGGAGAGTTATTTCCAGGATAATGATTTGGTGCATGCAGTTGACACCAGTGGTCGAGCTTATGAAGTGAAAGATGGTTGTCCAATTGAAAAAGAAAAACTTGTGACAACAGAGACAGAAGAGGTGTTAGGTAATGAGGTTTTAGGAAGACGTCCTAAGGGTCCTGTGTACACCTGGAAGTGTAGTAGTTTTTGCAGTGTGCGACAGGATTCCATCAATTTGCTTTGTGATTTTGTACGGTCATTTAATAAGAAAAGTTTGAAGCAGAAAATGAAGTTGTTGCAAGAATTAGATCCTTGCAGAGTGAGAGAAGTGACAGGTTTGCATGGTCATTCACTGGCTTGTCTTTCCAGGAGAGTATGCCAGAGTGTTTTTCATCATTTCAGGATGCTAGCAGTGCATCATAATAAAGTGAGGAAATTAGTTAGAATGTTGTATTATGCTAAGAGTCCAGCAATTATGCTTAAACAATTATGCGCTGCTCTTTTGCATGGTTCTGAAATAGATGTGAAGAATATATGTGAAGAAATTGAGTTTTGTTACTTTGGAAGTAAAGAGGAGAATGTTGAAATTGACCAAGAAGAAGAGGGTAATGTGGAAGATAGTGTACAGGTTTCCAGTACAGATAATTTCCAGAGGGAAATTGCGACGTTTCAGGTGAAATCAAGTGAGAGGCCAAATTTCACTTGTGTGTGTTGTCGACGCACTTATTATAAGAATCAGACTAAGTTAGTGGATTTATATGCAAAAAGTGAAAGGGAAAATAATAGTGAATGGAAGGATTTCACAACATACTTGATGGTAGAAAATTGTTTTGATTTGGGATTGGATCAACGTGTGTGTACTTATTGTTGTAACAAATTAAATCAAAACCAGATGCCTGCTAGAGCAGTTCATAATAATCTGGAATTGGTTGAGATTCCTTCTGAATTGAAGGATTTAAATACTTATGAATCTATTTTGATTCAAAGGATCCATCCCTTTCAGGCTATTGTAAGAATGGAGCCAAAGACAGGGAAATTGCCTCCATCAGATTTACAGAGAGGATTAAAGGGAAGAGTTGTTTATTTGCCTCTAGATTTGAAGAAAAACATTAACACAATTGGAGTAGAAAAAGTGGAAGAGGAACCTCTGGTTATCTTAGTTAATGGGGTTCCGACAAAGAATAAGAAAATATGGCAAGATTTAGTGGATGTTAGGAAAGTTAAAAAGGCAACATTGTATTTGAAAAAAAAATAATAAATACTATAAGAATGTATATGTTGCAGAAGAGGAAGTAAGTGAGGAAGAGGATAGCAATTTGTGTGCTGGTCAAATTGAGAAAGTAGAACCCTGTACTAGTGAAGAAATATATGAACATTATAGTGTTCATCCTTTGCATTCCAAGGAAGTCATGGGGAATGCTATTGAGTTGTTTCAAATGAAACAAGCCAAAGGGAGTCCCATTAGTGTTTGGGAGGAAAGTTTGGAAGCTCGGTGTTTCCCACAGCTTTTTCCAACAGGTCAGGGAGGAAGATATGATGAGCGACCTCATCAAATTCCTGCTTCTGAATACCGGACTTTGCGATTGTATGCAGGAGATGCTAGGTTTCGACAATGCATTCCCTATTTGTTTCATCTCCTGTTTGAAAGCGATCTGTCTGGACTGTCATATGCAGTGAACCACATCTTGAAAAGTGGTATACACATGCAAAACATCTCGGCAAGTGACTTTATGGATAAAGTCAATGTCCAAGACAGTATTTTGGATTCTCACCTGATTAATCTCATGGCGTGTCAGCGTGGTACTAATGAGTACTGGTACCGTCGTCATGGTGATTTAAAATGTATGCTGAGGAACTTAGGAACTCCCACATGGTTCCTCACTCTGAGCTGTGCCGAGTATGGCTGGGAAGACTTACTTGAATTTCTACGAGAGGCAAATGGAAACATCGAAAACATCGAATTCAAGACACCCGGAGAACTGTGCTCTTTGGATCCAGTCAATGTATGCAGGTACTTCAATCATAGATTTGAAGCTATGATGTCTTTCATCATGAATAAGAAGAATCCACCTCTTGGAGAGGTGTTGGATTTCCTTTGGAGAAAGGAGTACCAAGCAAGAGGTGCTCCTCATATACATATGCTGCTGTGGATCAAGGATGCACCTAAATTTGGAACGGATCCAGAAGACTCAGTGATGAGTTTCATACAACAGTATTCTACGTGTGCTGTTCCAAACGCAAAGGAGAAGAAAAGCCTAAGAGAAAAAGTTCTACGTTTCCAAAGCCATCGATGTGGAAATTACTGTCGTCGTAAATTCCGAAACAAGGACAAGTTCTACACCAAATGTCGTTTCGGCTTTCCACGACCGGTGATTTCTAAAGGAAGAGTAAACAGTTTGATGTCTTCGCTGCGACATAATGTGATGAAGAAATCACCTAAAAACACATACAATTTGAAGAGGAACGAAGAGTCCAAGTACATCAACGACTACAACCAGGTGATTTTGTCCATGTGGAATGCTAACATGGATATACAGTTTGTGGCTGATAACTGTATGGCTGTGGCTCGGTATGTGACATCTTACATCACCAAAAAAGAGAAGACAGAATTGAAGGATATGTGGGAGGACATTTCCCATGAAAAGAGCCTCAGTAAGAAGTTGTACAGTTTCAGTCTGAAGATGTTGTCGCATCGAGAAATCGGAGCTTACGAATGTTCTGACCGGTTGTCTTCAGCAAGTCTCTATGCCAAATCCAGGAGTATCGTTTGGGCGAGTCTTGGTCTTGCTGCAACGCGTAATCGAGTTCTGAAACCTGTGCGGGAAATTGAATATTTGGCGGAAAAGGAGCCAAACAGTACCAACATTTTGAAGACCAACATGTTGGATACATATTATCCAAATCGAAGCAGTCACCTCGAGAATGTTTGTCTGTATGAGGTTCTTCAAAATTACATATTCAAGAGGAACATCAAAGAAGATACTGAGAAAGGAGTGTATGCTGTAATAGGAAGTGAGGGATGTCTGGTCAAGCAAAGAAAATGCCACTTGGTAAACCATCGAAAATTGAGTGGCGAATCTCCTGAAAAAAAGGAGTTTTTCCATTTAGCACTTTTGCAACTTTTCAAGCCTTGGCGTGCAGAAGAGGAACTGCTTGGAGATTTCCTCTGTTACGAAGACTCTTTCAATGCTGCCAAGGAGACCATAGAATGTCCTTCTTTTCCCAAATATGTAGAAATGTTGAATGCGGAAATTGAGCAGGAAGCAACGATTGCAGCAGAGATTGCCAGAGACAGTTCTCAGGACAGTCAGAGTTCTGCTTCATTGAGTCAGGATCCACTAGGAGGACCTGTTATCGAAAATGAAGCTGCCACTGCTATGAATGAAGTGGAAAGAGCCATGGCACATGCTCAGGAGGATGCGGTTAACTTAGAAGAGTTGGAAAGACAACTCAACGTTGAGCAGAGGAAAATATATGACGAAGTTACCATGCAAATTGATCATGGATTAAGTCATGAGAAGAAAGAGTGCTCATGTACGTCGTTGAAGCCTGTCCGACTGTACGTGAGTGGAGAAGCGGGAACTGGAAAAAGTTTCCTCATTAAAGCAATTTCATGTTATTTGCAGGAAAGGACTGAGTCATCGCTGTCTTGTGTTGTCACTGCTCCAACTGGACTGGCAGCACATAACATTAAAGGGATTACTTTACATCGTTTACTGATGCTGCCAGTGGAGCATGACAACAAATTACAATATCACAAGCTATCTGGAGATGCTTGTTGTGAAGTTTCAAGAATCTTGAGGAAAATGAAACTTCTTATCATTGACGAAGTAAGCATGGTTTCCAATGTCATGCTTGCCTTTGTGCATTTGAGAATGCAAGAAGTTCTCAAAACAGAGTATGATGTGTTATTTGGTGGCAAACACATCATTGTTTTCGGAGATCTTCTGCAGCTGACACCAGTGAAAGGGCAACCTGTGTTCAAAATGCTCACGCATGAAGATACCAGGAAGTGCCTAGGGAGCATTGGCAACGTCAATATATGGTTAAACTTCAATTATGCTGAACTGCATGAAAATATGCGTCAGGCGAAGGATGAAGTTTACAAGACTATTCTACAAGATGTTAGAATTGGAAAAGTGACCGAGCATGGGAAAGAAGCTTTACATGCACGATTACTGTCAAATTTATATCCAGAACAAGATGTTGTGCCTGAGAATATTTTTCAGAAAATTACTGAGAAGAAATCTGGAATATGTTTGATGCCAACTCTTGCAGAATGTGCCAAATTCAACAACAAAATGTTGCATTTAGAAAAGCAAGAGATTGTGAAACTGGAAGCTATTGACAGAGTAGAGCATATGGGATCAACAATTATTTTGTCTGAGAATTTGAAAACAAAATTGGATTCATTAGAGAAGACTATATCTAAAACTGCAGGTTTTGAAAAGACTCTGAATGTGTGCTTGAACTGCCGTATAATTTTAAGAAGGAATTTACATGTTGAAAGAGGTCTGGTAAATGGATCAATGGGTAATGTTGTTGATTTTGTAAAATACAGAAATAGAGATGGAATTGAATTTTTAAAAATTAAATTTGATGGCATTGAGGAAGTACAGCTAATTGGTCGTTGTTCTGCTAGATTTTTGCTTGTAAAAGACTTATATGTTCGCCGTAAGCAGTTTCCTGTTTGCTTGGCATATGCGGTGACAATCCATAAATCGCAAGGTTTAAGTGTAGACAGTGCATTGGTGAATATTGGCAGTTCTGTGTTCAAGGAGGGTATGGCATATGTGGCATTGTCACGAGTTAGAACTTTATCGGGATTGTACTTGATTGAGTGTGATGTCACAAACATTTGTGCGGATCTAGATTGTGTTAAGGAATACAATAGGTTAAGAAGAGAGTATGCGCCACATTTGCCTCAATATCCTTTGTTTGAGAAACGTGTGGTAGGCCGGAAACGAAGAAATGTGACCAATACTGGGGAGGTTGTAGCAAAAAGACGAAAAGTTGATGAACCTGAAATTATAAGCAGAAACAAAAAGGATTCTGTTGAAGATGTTGTTGGTTTTCAATTTGAAAACAGTTCTGGTGTCAACTGCTATGCTAATGTAGTGGTTAATGTTTTGTTTTCTCTAGAAAATGTAAAAGAAGAGATTGTGGTCAATTCTGATCAAAGATTTTGCAGTTTGTTAAATTCTGTGTTAGAGAAATGTAGCACAGATAGAACAAAAATAGAAAGTGTGTCTGAAATTCGAAATCTGTTAGACAGATGTTCAGGCCAAACACAATTCTCTCAAAATATTCAGCAAGATTGTCAGGAGTTTTTAATGTATATGCTTGATGTATTGCATGCTGAAGGTGTAGATGTAGATCACCTGTTTGGGCTTTCTTACCAATGGCAGCATGACTGCGAGAACTGTAGGGTATCAAGTACTACTAGTGTAGACTCAGAAAGATTTATATATTTAACTTTGCCAGACAGTAAATCAGTCTCCTTAAATAAGCTAGTAAAAGCAGCTGATCACAACATGGAGTGTAGCCAATGTAAATCTGAAATGATGTCCAGATTATTTATACGAACATATGGCCAGTATGTTATTTTAATGTTCCAACGATGTAGGCCTGATGGAACAAAATTGACAACTTTAATAAAACATTTTGTGGCTTCACAGTTGTCAATATCAGGAAGGACTTTTGTAACTGCAGCAATTATATATCATGACGGTCCTTCAATAACATCAGGACATTACACAGCTTATTTAAAGTCTAGAAATGGCTGGTCATTCTGCAATGATTCTGTTTTAATTTTCAAAAAAAAATTGCCGTATGACCTTAAAAACTCTTACCTGGTGTTTTTAAAACCAAAATTTTAGGGAAAGAATCTCGGGATGTGCTCTGAGGAATTTCAAGAAGTTCTAATGGCTCCTACACGATTTGGCCTTGAGGATAAGTGTAGTACAGAGACATAACTTCTTACCATAACACTGGACGTCATGGAGAAATAACTGCACTTTGAATGAATTCAGAAAAACTGTTTCTTTTTATAAGCAAATTGAAGCAGCCAATCAAAACATGGAGTAGAGGGAATGTAAGTCTGCAATGCTGTCTACTGTTTTATATTGCTTTGTGATTAAAAGTGATGTAGAGAATTAAATAATTGTAGTAGTCATAGAGATAGTGTAAGTCTGCTTCATAGTAAGCAATATCAGTGTCATAGGAAATGTAGAACATGACTGAGCAAGAAGGGGAAGATATTACTAGTCCAGGATTGTAAAAATGATCTTCAACATTTTAATTGTGAAAGTTGCGGAAATACAACATGACGGGATTGGCTTACAAGAATTCTAAGAGTTATAAATGGCTCTGACATGATTTGGCCTTGTGGAAACGTGTGGTAGAGAGCAAGAAGTCATTTATTGTATGTAACATGTTTTTCAAAACGATGGAGGTTTTCTTTCAGAAAGTGGCGGTCTGAAAGTAATAACAGCGCAACAGAGTGTAAGCTGTTCATAGGACATCCTTCGACGTCATGGAAAGTAAGTTAACTTTAAGGAGTTCTGAATTCTGATTTGTTATGTTGTATGGGTTTTTTAAACACAATCATTTTGATTGTGGTTTTTTTTCCCCGCTGTTATATGATGAATACCTTCAAGTCACTGTTTTTAGTGAAATTTGATACATTCTGAGAACAGCAAAAATAAACCATTTAACATGTATAATTAATTCTGTACTGTTTGCATTTATGATGTACATTTAGAACTGTGTAGGAGGCATGGAGAAGGAGAGGCTTCTGTAAGTGTCAAAGTTGTTGCATACAGTGCTCACATTCTACGTAGTCTTTCATATGATAGACTACATTTCCACAATGAGATACCTAAGCAAAGGAAACACAGGTGATGTGATTGTGGAATGAGCAAAACAAATTGCACGTTTTTCAATTATATTACCTGTGTTTCCTAACATTACACATCACATTGTGTAGATGAGGTTTAGGCCTGTTCCTGGAGACAGAGGAGGTCTGACATTTGTTCAAGAGTGCAGTGGACATGACTCACTTCGTTGGTAGGCCTCCACATGTATTATCTCCTCTGTATTCTTCAACAAACCTAAATTCCATCTGCAACCCTGAGTAGGACTTACCTGAAACAAATCTGTGGATATGTTACACCTTATTGGCATCTTGAAACAATCATTTAAAATGTTAGGGTCAGATTTATGGTGGCCGTGCGCCTCTTTTGCTCCATTGTGGGTCACTTTTGTGTAAAAGATGCACCATGTTGCAAGATAGGTTTCAGTTCATCTCCAGCAAGATACCATCAGTTTAAAATGTATATAATTAGCACTGTGTAGGGGGCATGCAGAAGCTGAAGCTTTTGTAAGTGTCAAAGTTGTTGCATGCAGTGCTGCACTTCTGGGTACTGTTTAATATGCTGCACTACATCTGCACTATGAGATACCTAAGCAAAGGCAACACAGGTGATGTGATTGTGAAATGAGGAAAAGAAACTCCACATTTTTCAATTACATCACCTGTGTTTCCTAAGTTTACGAATGACATTGTGCAGATGAAGTTTAGGTCTGTCCATGGACACAGAAGAGGTCTGGCCTTTGTTCAAGAGTGAAGTGGACATGACTTACTTCATTGGTAGGCCTTCACATGTATTATCTCCTCTGTATTCTTCAACAAGCATAAATTTGATATGCAATCCTGAGTAGGCCTCACCTTAAACAAACCTCTGGAGAGGCCACACCTTATCGTCATCCTGAATCAATCATTTCAAATGTTAGGGACAGATTTATGATAGGTGTATGCCTCTTTTGCGCCACTGTGCGTCACTTTTGTGATGCAGCGGCGGTGCAAAAGATTTGCTATGAGGCGACAAAATTACAAATTGATGCATCTAGGCAGATGTGTCATGCTGTAAAAAACCCGTGCCACATGAAACCGATGCAGCAGTGATGCAAAAGATGCACCATGTTGCAAGACAGGCCTGACTTCATCTCCAACAAGATAAGAAGCTAAGTCTTCTGTAAATGTCAAAATTGTTGTATATACTGCTCAACTTCTATGTACTCTTTGATATGCTAGACTCCATCTGCACTATGAGATACCTAACCAAAGGCAACACAGGTGATGTGATTGTGAAATGAGGAAAAGAAACTCTGTTTGTCCTTCAATCTTTTCCCTTGTCTTTTCTAATTTTTAAATACATGTTTTAATATTTTTCAAATGTTTGTTCTCTCTTTCACAGATTGAAAGTATAAAAACAAAAAGTGAGTAAGTTAACGACAATTATAAGGTCAATGTTTTGTACTCTTTTCGTTACATTTCTATCACATTCACCTACTAGTAGTTCGACAGCTTCATTTCTTTAACCCTCAGTTTCCTGCCTTTGCTACTTCCCTCATTCCTTTCTCTATTACCTACTTACTCTACTCCTTCCACTCCTTTTCTCAGTCCCTCTCTTCTCATAGTTCCTCACTCGTGTTCACTCACTCCGTCTCTATTACTCTTAGTGTCTTTGACTGATCACTCTTTCACTACTTGTTCATTATGCTTTTTCTGTGTAGTTGAAGCACACTGAGGGGCATATTATGAACACAGCCAATAAAATTATTGCTGTTTTTATTGGCAGAAAACTGTTGCAAAAGTGGTTTTAGCGGCAGTTTTCCGCCGCAAAAGCGGCTTTAGCGTCACATTTCTGCCGATAAAAGCTGCAAAACTTTTATTGCCTATGTTGATGATATGGCTCTATGTTATTTACATTTCTTTGCTGTTTCAATTAATCTTTTTCTGTCATTTTTTCTTTTCTGTTTTCTGTTTTTTCTCTCTGTTATTCCACATGTTTTAATCTTATTTTGAACATTCACTCACATTCTCCAAGAAACTCTTCTTTGTTATTGTTCTACTCTCTTTTTTTCTTTCACTTCCTTATCTATTTTGTTTTTCACAATTATACCCTCTTCCATCTTTTCTTCGGTAAATAGATCTATTAAACAGTATCTCTGGTTTACTCCCTATAGCTGTCTTTCTTTTAACATTACTCTCTGATTACTTCCCTTCTACTTACTCTTCTTTTTTTTTTTTTTAATTTTTTTGGTTCGCTCCCGGTTCGCGAACCGGGAAGCGAACGGGGAAGCGAACTAAAAGAAATAGAGCTTGCCAGAGTGCTAAACATTCTAGCAATTTTTTTTTGAAAGGGGAGGTAGTTCTGAAAAGAACTTTTTTTTATGTTTTTGTTTTTTTATATCTTTTTTTATTTTTCAGAACATTTTTTGTTTTTTTTGTATTTTTTGAACAGTTTTATGGTTTTTTTTTGTTTTTGATGGAGGGGAAACAACAAAAAACAGGCATTGAAAAGGGCTCAACAGGAGCAAAAAAAAAAATTACTGTCTGGGGCGGTTAGGGCAATTGTGATTGTTATAAGCTAGGTTGATTAAATTAATGCTCATGTTACCACATGACAGCAATGCACCGCAATACAAGCAGGTAAATTTGATATGAACAAAATTCTCCTGAATGTTTGGCACGGTTTCCCGTGCCTCTGCTCCTGTCAACGATATTTGTGATGTTGACCTGGCCACAGGAGTTGTTGTTGGGTTATCCTGCAGGTCACGCATCTCTGCTTGGCTGTAGTTCAATGGATGCCACCTGCTCATGTGACGATGCATGGTATAGTTACCGAAGCTATACTTTTTATCAGTGCCTCTAGATAACTGGTCTTTACAAATGAGGCAGGTGACATACCTAGCATTTACTTTCTTCTGCCCTCGAGGGATTTTAAAAAACTGCCAAATAAAACTTGCTTTCCGATGGGAAACCCGGGGCACCTCTTGTAAGAACTGTGGTCCTTCTGTCTCCTCTTCCTCTAGTTCATCCTCTTCCTCCTCTGTGTTGCTGATAAACTGGGGAGGTGGTCCTCTCTTCCCATGAGGAGGTGGAGGTGGTGGTGGGGGTGCACCAGCTGAAGCAACTAATGAAGCCATTGCTCAACTATCAAAGAAGGTCTTCCTCTCACAAAGATGAAAGTCAGAGTGAGGAAAGAAGGAGGGGTTTTCATCATTTGGGAAAAACAATAGTTCTAAACCAATGAAAAGTGTTATTTTTAGGTTACCTGACCTAGCCTTACATCATTATGAAACCAAAAGTGAAATGAACCAATGAAAAGTTTTATTAACAAGTCACATGACCTCTTACGCTTAAGTTACGCGCTGCGGAACGCGCCCCGGATCGCTTCCGGGTCGCTGCGCTTCGCGCCTCGGTTCGCGCTCCGGAGCACTTCCGGGTGCGCTAACGCGGCGCGTCATAATACGCATTACGCGGCAACGCGATACGTCGCGCTTTCGCGACGTGCCGCGGATCGCTTCCGGGGAGCTGCGCTTCGCGTCTCAGTTCGCGTACCGCAGCACTTCCGGGTGCGCTAACGCGGCGCGTCATAAGACGCATTACGCGACAACGTGATACGTCGCGCTTCCGCGACGCGTCACGATGTTGATTTCTAACGCGGCAGTTGCGCAAACGGAACGTTTACCGGTTCGCGGACTGGGTCGCGGCATCAAGATGAGCTAACGGGAAGCTTCCCGGTTCGCGAACCGGGAGCGAAGAAAAAAAAATATTAAATTTTTTTTTATTAATAAACATATAAAATATATTTTTGGATTTAAAGAAGAATACATTTTACAGCTACAGATATTAGCTTTTAAAAAACCAATGAAATTCACTGAAAAAACCATAGGTTATAGACCATATATAGTTAGGAATTAGCATTTACAAAACCTTGAAAATTCACTGAAAAAAACTTTAAAAAACCTTATTTTACTCACACAAAACCATTGAAATTCCATATATAGTTAGTTGTACTAACTATATATCGCGCACCCGCAATCCACTGCTGATCATGTCACATATTACATCATTCATGACATGGTCAGTGACATCACTGATGACATCACTGATGACATCTCAAATGACATCACTGATGACATCACTGATGACTACATCCAGTGACTATATGTTTCTGTAAAGTTAAAATATGTCTTACATATTGAAGAATGAGTGGATGTATAAGTGTCTGAACAAAGGATTTAGTAGGTGCATGACTGACTGTATGAGTGAGTGATTAAATGTGTCTCACTGAGTGCATGGGTTAGTGACTAAACTGTCTTAATTTGTGCATCATTATGTCTGTTGTTCTGTAAACTGCTGCATGTGTTGATCAGTAGCTATATGATTAACTATATGGGTTATTGATTGGTTGCCCAAGTATTTGTATGGGAGACTGAGAGTGTTTATGGGTGGCTGGGATATATATATATATATATATATATATATATATATATATATATATATATATATATATATATATATATCCAAGAAGGCAAAGCAGGGTCCTGCTGGGATCCTCCCTCCCATGTCAGGTGGCGCACAGAATTCGGTGGACCGCAAAAAGCCGAATTAAAGTACAAATCCAAAATTTGCCTCAAGGCAAGAAATTGCGCACTCGGGAATCAGTTTCAGTAAGGTGGTTTATTTTCAGTTCACACGCTACGCGTTTCGACACGCCTTGTGTCTTGATCACACGTGAACCACCCAGGTCGGTGGTCGGTGTGGCTTGTTAAACACAAAGATAGTAAACATAGAAGAGGTAACTTTAAAGTATACATTTCAATGCATTAATACAGGTACCATCTTGTAATGGAGTACTCATAAGGAAAAAATATTTGTTTCACTGAGGACCGATTACTTTCAAGGGCCCCCTCATTATATATGCACATGATTTCCAGAACAATTGTCCGTAATTACGAGGAGTAAAGATCAGAAAAGTCATTATAAACTTATTTAAGGTATTTGGCTCAGGTGCCCACTTTTTGTGCATTTTCTGTGTCACGCGTATGAATAAAAGTAACTACATCATTGTGTATTATGTTTCATTCGGTCTAGTGCCTTGAAACCATACTCGCATGCACAGGGCTACTAAGTATATTAATCAGCCTCTTCTTTCTCAAAAAAACTTTGTTTACAACCAGCCATACGACCCCAGGTCAGACTGCACATCTAATTTAAATACAACTTTCATACAGGTGAAGGTGTCTTTCATCCCAGTGAAGGAAAATTGAGGTCCATGGACCGTGAAGTGAAAGTGACGGAACCAACTTCTCTCCTCAATTATATCCTACAAAAAACAAATAAACATACAGTTAAAATCTCTTCAATGAAATCTTGCTTATAAAAGAGTTTAAACATGTTAAGGTTCACTAACACATATGAGCATAATGATTACTGTTCTGGCATGAATCTGTCTTTGTCATAGATTCTAATCTTCATGAAGATGCGTGGTCAGTTCCTCATCGAGGTTGTGTCCCCCGGGGAACTTCGTTTCGAGCTCCATGATTCACTTTGACTCCTTCTTCCTAAGGGCTAATTCCCGGTTGCACCCCTTCTTCCTATGTTCACTTGTTCTACAACATAGTATTGTAGTAAGGAGTTGTTTGATTGGTGGCACTCCTGAAAATGTCGTGCAATAGGATATTTTTCATCTACGTGTGTTATGGCTCTAAGGTGCTCTTGCACACGTTTTTTAGCCATGCAGGTAGTACTACCCACATAACGGAGTTTGCAGGGGCATTCAAGAACGTAGATGACAAAGTTAGTATTGCAGGTCAAGAATTGTTTGATCACCCTCTGTTCATTTCTCCCTGGGATATCAATTACTTTGGCCATTGTGCTTGCTTTACAGGCTTTACAGTGGCCACATGGATAGAAGCCTTTAAGGCCTTGTACATGTTGCTTCTTTTCTGTGATGTCACCTTTGACTAGGATATCTCGCAGATTTCTACCTCTTCTATAGGTGATTTGTGGTCTATCACCCAGAAGGGGACCTACTATGTTGTCGGCTTTCAAGATCTTCCAGTTGTCAACAAGGATTTTCTGAACTTGTTTGGATTTACAGTTAAAGGTGGTTATGACACGAGTCTCATTATTTGTGTCATTATCCCTGTCTTTGGGTTTGAGGATTTCAGTTCTGTTGACATGTGCTATCTTAAGAACTGCTTTAGATAAAACTTCCTCCGGATAACCTCTTTCTCTGAATCTATCCAGCATTTTCTTTTGTTCAGTTGCATACCCTTCATCACTGCTACAGTTTCTCCTCGCCCTCAGTAGCTCACCATACGGAATACTCCATTTTAGAGGATATGGGTGAGCACTGAGGGCGTGGAGCAAACTGTTGCCAGCCGTGTCCTTCCTGTGAAGTTTGGAAACAAGTTTTCCATCAACCACTCTGATTTCTGTGTCTAAAAACTCAACACTCTCCGAACTGATGTTGTATGTCAGATGGATATTATAGGCGTTGACATTGAGTTTCTCAATAAACAGGACCGCCTCCTCCTCTGTGCCCCTCCAGACGAGAAACAGATCATTAATATATCTGATTCACGTGGTTACTTTGGCTAACTCGTTAGTAAGGTTGGCATCGCTCCCAATTTCCTCTTCCCACCTTCCCAGAAAAAGGTTCGCAAAACTGGGAGCAAATGCAGAACCAATGGCCGCCCCACGTATCTGCTTATACATGACGCCATCGAACATAAAGATATTGTTGCGTAAACATATCTTCATCATTTCGATGAGCATACAAGTATGTTCCAAAACGCAGCTATCTCTGTTCTTGAGAAAATGAAAGCTTGCTTCCATACCCTGTACATGATTAATGATCGTGTACAGGGCATTGACATCCATAGTAATGAGGAGGGACCCCTCTACCCATAGTAGACTGTTTATTTTGTTCACGAAATCTGTGGTATCCCTGATGTAAGTGGGTAACCCACAGACAAATTCCCTCAAAAAATAATCAATATATTGTGATAGATTTTCGTTGACACTGCCTATTGATGAGATAATGGGCCTACCTGGAGGGACCCTAGCATCTTTGTGAACCTTAGGCAACAAATAAAAAATAGGTAACTTAGGATAATCCTTTTTAAGGAAACAGAACTCTTGCCAGGATAGAAGATCCTCACTACGCCATTCATGCAGTTTTTCCCAGGTTTCAAGTATACTGTCAATGTAATTCATCATGGTACATTTTGCATAGAAGTTATGAGTATTCAATTGTCTTAGAGCCTCAGTTACATACAACTCCTTTCCCCACAAGACAATATTCCCACCTTTGTCTGATGGTCTAAGTATGAGGTTTTTATCTTCGGCAAGTTCAAAAAGAAATTTTCTCTGCTCGCCAGAGAGATTCATGTCTTTACTACACCATAGTTCTTTCGTGTGTTTTAGTTTAGTTAGTTCTTTTATGACAACCTCATGAAATGTATCTATGGCGTCATGAGGCATGATAGGACAAAACACAGATTTCGGTTTAAATGAAGTGCAAGCTGCCCTATCAGTTCTAAATTCTTCATGACCAACATCATATACAGTGCCCTGGTTGCCGGAAATGGTACCACTTACAGATAGATTCAAGTCCTCGTTATTTAGCATTTCAAACAATTCTTCTACATCATCAGCAATATCAGAGTTTTTTCCTTGTTTAAAGAAATGCCATTTCTTAAGTTTAACCTTTCTAACAAATTTGAAAATATCCACCCTGGTATTCGCATAGTCAAATATTTCAGTTGGGCAGAAACTGAGGCCAAGGCAGAGTGTTTCTTTTTCCTTAAAGGTTAAAGTACTTGACGACAAATTTATAACTGTTTTGTTTACCGTTTGTGCATCAATGGTTATTTTCTGTTCTTGTAACCCTTTCTTTTGTTTCCCACTGGTTTTTTGATCTTTTCTTCTCCTTTGCTGGAGCTTGAGTCGTCTCTTGTATGATCTCCCCTGCCTTTTCCTCTTCCCCTTGGTCTGCCTCGTGTCGGGTTCTTCTTGAACACCGGAGTTTCCTCTGGTACCGTTTTTCGTCTTGTCCTTAGTACCCTGAACTCCTCTAAAAAATTAGCCGGTCTTGTGGTTATTTCAAATTCCGAGGAGGTACTCGTAGTCTGTCTTGATACATCAGTATCTGAATCTGTAATCGCGCCCGCGGTCCGTGCTGCTGCACTGGAGGCAATATTAGTAACTGGTTGTTTCGATACGCCAGTCTGATTGTATAGGTAGTCATATTTCGGACTGTAGGTTAAGATGCGTCCACTTTCGTAATCGCCACAGTCTCTGTGGAGTTTGCGCTGTTTGCGATATTTAATGTCATCTTCATATTTTTTCAAACGCCCTTTAAGTTCATCTTTGAATTTAGTTATAGTCTCTTGTTCTGGGCTATTCTCAAATTCCTTATCCAAATCTTTAAGTTCTTTCAAGATGGCTTCGCGTTCTTCCCATGCGTCTTTAATAAGAATACACAGCATGTTTTTGCTACTCATTGCCGAATTGTTGGCCCAATCTTCCAGCATTTGTGGATTGGATGATTCACGAGATGGTGTTATATAAATTCGCAGTCCACGTGGCACCATTGCCTTATCTACATAGTCCTGTAATGATGTTGCCTCCCACCATCGAGAGCTTTCTTGTTTCATTAGTCTCTCATATTTCCTCAATTGAGTATTCAGTAAATCATTGTCAGGTCTCTCGACAGCTTTGGGATTGTTATTACCTTTTCCTGGCGCTCTGGCAAAAAGTGCAGCTGCCTCCCGTTTTCTTTCCCCATCTTCCTCCATAATCAGGAAACAGGTTCTGCCTTTCAGATTGCTCAGTGTTAATTATTCGTACACTCGTAGGTTTGAATGAAAATCTAAGCGGTATAACATACCGTTTCTTGTAGTTTATTTTTAATATTCTGAAAAAGTTCCCCCACTTGCACAAGTGGTTCCTGATGCCGCTTCGTTCCACACCGGTGGAAACTGCATGCAAAGAGTAACAGACGTAATACAACCACTGTTGTTTTAAATTAGGAAGTGTCCACTGTCTGTCCTTGCAAAAGCCGCCCGCTCGCTCTCGGCAAAGCACCTCCGCCCCAAACGTAACAGGCATCTAAAGGGAAACAGTCACATTCCTGCCACTGTTTCACTCTTTTCCCCGTAAACGGATAGACGTAAAGGGCTCACCTTCAGAGTCGGGACGGCTGCTCTCCACACGGACTCGAATCTTCGTATGACTGCCAAATTGCAGTTTGATGTCTGGCGGCCGGCACTGAATCCCTCCGTTTTAATCCAAGAAGGCAAAGCAGGGTCCTGCTGGGATCCTCCCTCCCATGTCAGGTGGCGCACAGAATTCGGCAGACCGCAAAAGGCCGAATTAAAGTACAAATCCAAAAATTGCCTCAAGGCAAGAAATTGCGCACTCGGGAATCAGTTTCAGTAAGGTGGTTTATTTTTAGTTCACACGCTACGCGTTTCGACACGCCTTGTGTCTTGATCACACGTGAACCACCCAGGTCGGTGTGGCTTGTTAAGCACAAAGATAGTAAACATAGAAGAGGTAACTTTAAAGTATACATTTCAATGCATTAATACAGGTACCATCTTGTAATGGAGTACTAATAAGGAAATCATATTTGTTTCACTGAGGACCGATTACTTTCAAGGGCCCCCTCATTATATATGCACATGATTTCCAGAACAATTGTCCGTAATTACGAGGAGTAAAGATCAGAAAAGTCATTATAAACTTATTTAAGGTATTTGGCTCAGGTGCCCACTTTTTGTGCATTTTCTGTGTCACGCGTATGAATAAAAGTAACTACATCATTGTGTATTATGTTTCATTCGGTCTAGTGCCTTGAAACGTATGTATGAAAAATACTGGGACATCGAATAATGTTGACCTCTATCCCGAGAGTGGCAAATTGAGCTAAAGAAAGATGATGGATTCAACCCAGACCTAATAATGACTGGGGTGAGTGTCTGAAAAGTTGCAGCACTCTGTCCATCAACTCCTTGTGTTTGCTTTGTTCTATCCTTTCCCAACATCTATACGTTGATCACACAGAATTATTAGTAGGTTTAAAGCACTAGCGGCCTTATTATAATTCAGTGCTTAATGCGGAAGGGGCTGGTAATGATGCTAACGGGGGAACATCATGAAGAGTGCCTAGAGGGTTCCAATAAGTTTAATAGACTTTGTATAATTGAGTGAAACCTGAATGCCTTTTACATCATTTTTATTCATGAATAACTGTATATTTTGTGATGAAATCGGAGCAAGTCATTTCTGAAGCAGAGAATATAATTAAAAATTCTACATATGTACTAGGCCCTGGCATGAAATTTCGCTTCGCTTGCGGAGTTTTTCCCAATCCACGCTTTGCGTACTGTGCGGACGGCGAAAAACGCAGAGCGGAGTTTTTACTTCACTTGTGCTGACCAAAGTGAAGTTATTAATATCCAAACGGGGGAGCCCTCTTACTCCAAACGCATCTGGGCACATATAAACTTGTAAATACAAAGAACAATGTGTTGGAACAAATACTGAAAGAATAATTCAATTGATAGGATAATATCAATTACTCCTCCGACTGAGAAGAGTTATTTAATATAAATGAATGCCACTGACACAAATTGCAGTTCTCAAAACAGGATTCTTTCATATATACATATATATATATATATATATATATATATATATATATATCCACGAAGAACTCCTCTTGTCATCAGAAACGCAGGAGACAGACCTCAGGACCAGATGTTAGATTTCTCTGTTTATTTGCTCAAGTTTGTGAAAGAGTGCATTACGCGTTTCGGGCTACCTGAGCCCTTGTTCACATGCAACATTTGTTTGTACTTTTTTTGTTTTTATAGTGCCCATTTCTCCCAAGCATAGCCACCCCTCCATACATCATGTGATCATAGAGATAAAAGACAAATTCACAATTGAAGTGCCTCAATGTCCGTATAAATACATAGGTACAGTATTGAAATCACACAAGCATACATGTTTGAATTTGAAGTCTCTGGATAAATCCATCAAATACTTGTATCTAGAAGGGGGCAAAAGGAAAAGGATGACGGAATTAAAAGCAGTCTTTCTTTAAATAGTTAGTTTTTAAAAGTGCAAACAGTGCATGTCCATAAAGTGCAAAAGACCAATTGAGACCAATATTGTGCCCTAGAGGAAGAAAAAGTGCCAATGTGCATAAAGAGACCTGCTTGTAAATATTATACCTCATCATCAAATTTACAACAATTGGGTTAAACACCGCATTTTGTTCACTTTAAAAGTCATGATAAAAGTATTTCAAAATCCAAAAAAGTATATTCATAAATTATTGAAGATTATAAAAACACCCTGTGTATAAAAAATTGTAGAAAAATACCAAATAAATATAGGTAATAAATTACATATATTTACAAATAGGGAATGACCCAAGAGAATTTCATATTTCCCGACTAACAGGGACCCTGACTAGACGGAATGAAAATGTGATGATTCACGAAAAACTGATTATGTATATACAGGAAGCTAGAGCAACTTCCAGGCAACATGGAACCTGACTGCCTGGGAGCATAAAACAGTGACTGATAATTAGGCCCAAGCGAGACAGAGTCATTGAAGAGGTACATGGGGATTTAAAGGAAAGTGTGCAGATCCTCTGTGTTATTAAGGCCATTCGGACTTTTACTCGAGTCACAATGTAAAATTGCCCGCAAATGCTGTAGGATCCTGACGTGCACTTGTTTGCTAGTACTCCCAATATAATTTAAGCCACAAGTGCACGTCAGGACATATACCGCAAATTCAGTTTTACACGTGTATTGACCTGCAATTGGGATTGCGGTCTCACTGAATGGGGTAAGATAATGGGTCTTGTTAATACCAAATTTACAGGCCCTGCAACTAGAGCATTTGCGAAATCCACCAACTGTCTGCATCCAATTAGCTTTTTGCTTGAGTTCTGGACTTGACTGGTCCAGAACAGCTCCCATGTTGCGTGCCCTTCGGAAAGTTATTGTAGGTTTAGGCGGTAACAATGCACCTAACACTGAATCTGACATTATAATGGGCCAGTTTTTAGTAATGATTTTCCTGATTGAATTGTCCTGGTCACTGAATGCTGTGATGAACCTAGGACATGATTCATTATTAGCATCATCTTTAGATGAAGAATCTTTTATGATAGAATCGACCAGGAATAGGCTATTTCGAGGTCTCAAATTTGCTTTTTTCAAAGCCTGATCAAAGATCTTCTTGGAATAGCCTCGTTCCCTTAGTCGAATTTCTAGATCCCTCACACAGTTGGTGTAATCTTCATTTGTGCTACAGATCCTTTTCAATCGGAGGATCTCTCCATAGGGGATACTATGGATGGTGTGCTTGGGATGGAGGCTAGACGCGTGAAGGGTGGTGTTTCCTGCAGTTGGTTTCCTAAATAGTGTTGTTTGAATTCTATTATCATTATCAATGTACACTTTAACATCTAGGAACTCAACCTCCTTCTTACTGATGTGAGATGTGAATTTGAGGTTCAAATGGTTGACATTGATGTCATTGACAAAGGCCATAGCCTCCTCCATTTCGCCCTGCCACACAATGAACACATCGTCAATATATCTGAGGAATTTGATTATTTTTTCATTCACCCATGTTTTATGCGTCCTATTGAGGACCTGCTCCTCCCACCAGCCCACGTGTAAACACGCGTAGCTGGGTGAGAAGCAGGCCCCCATTGCTACACCTCTCACCTGACGCCAAACATCCTTTTCAAAGGCAAAAAAGTTGTTACATAAACACCACTCAATGAGGCTTAAAATGGCCTTATTGTGTTCATAAAAGTGTGCAGGCCTACGACTCAGAAAGTGTTTAACAGCATTCAAACCATCAGTGTGGGCTATGCTGGTGTATAACGATCCAACATCAAGCGTCATTAACACCATATCATCCTGCCATTCTACTATTTCAAGTTTTTTCAAAAAGTCAGTAGTATCTCTTACATAGCTCGGAAGATGTCTCACAGGTTCTTGCAAGAAAAAGTCTATATATTGGCCCACTTTCTCACCCATGCTGTTAATTGCTGAGATGATCGGTCTCCCAGATAATGGTGAGGTACCCTTGTGTATTTTGGGGATAAGGTAGAAGACAGGCTGGGTGGGGAATTCATTATACAAGAATTTAAACTCCTCCCCTGAAATTAAACCTTCTCTTCTCCATTTATTGAGCAACTTGTGAAGATTGTCCTTGGCTTGACCATACTCTTTATTGCTAGACTTGATATAACATTCGCCGTCATGCAGCTGTCTATGCGCTTCAGTAATATAGTCAGATTTTGGCCAAAGGACCAAGTTGCCACCCTTATCCGCTGTTTTTATCACTATATTCGGATTGGTGCCTAGCCTCTTCATGAATGCAAAATAATTTGCCCGTTGCTGACTGAACTCTTGTCTCTTGTTTCTGTCAACTTTCTTATAAAGTGTTTTTACCTCTGAAATAACACAGTCATGAAAGGTGTCTATCGCATCCCTAGTCATTAATGGTAAAAAATCAGACTTGCCTTTGTATGGAGTTAATCCTGCACCTTTCTGTACCATATTGATTTTACTCAATCGTCTTTGAGTTGAAATTTCTTCATCTTGTGATGCCAATTGAGAATTCGATGTCGCATTTAAGTCATGCAAATCCACAAATAAGGGGACGTCAGCTGCCACTATTTCAGGAGCCCCTGAGACTGTGGCTGCAGTGCAAGTATTTCAGACAGTTTTCAATTTCTGTAGTGTGAAGAACTTTTTAAGTTTGAGTTTCCGTATATAGCAGAATACGTCAACACGAGTTGGTGCATATTTGAAAGATTGTGCTGGGCAGTAATTGAGGCCTAAAGAAAGAAGTTGTTCCTCCGCCTTTGTCGGGACAACATCCGAAAGGTTGATAACGGAATTATTCACTGGTGTTTCTTTTTCCGCCAACCTTGTGGCTTCTTTTGCTGCACTTTTTGCTTTTGTTTCCGTCGTCTCTCGCGTCTTCTTGTATTCCGACGTTTCCGGCTAAGTTCTTTTGCCGCGGTCGGAGTGTTGACAGTCTTTCCGATACTAAAAAATCAAGCTCCTGCTCTATATTGAATATTGTCTCCGGTTGTTGTTGAGTGAATGACTCCACACTTGAGACACTGGATGCACTTGAAAGGGTATTAGATTCCACTGACGTGATACTCAGTGTATCATCATTGTTTCTGCCACTTGCACCTGTGCTTGCATTTGTTCCCACAGCTTTTGTGGTCTGTTGTTTGCTGCCCTTTCCCATATACTGTTGTCGTTTTGTGTTATTGTATTTTCATGCAAACGTGAATATTTGGCCATTAGCATAGTCTGCTTGGTCTCGGGCGAACTTGCTTATTTTCCTCATTTTAATTTTGTCCCCATGTTTTTTTTAGTCTTTCCAGCATTGTGTCTTTTAGCTTTTTTGAAGTTTCAGTTTCCGTGATTTTATCAATGTCCTCTTGGATTTTCTCGATGGTTAACAAAATCTCTGCTCGGTCTATGGCCGCATATTTTATTAAAATTCGAACAGAGTTCATAGATGCAGCCAGATTGTTTTCTCCCCATTCTTTAAGCATCAATGGGTTGGGGTTTTCGAAACTAGGTGCCAGTAGTATTCGTAACCCCCTTGGGACCCGTCCAGCAGCTACATATTTGGATAGCAAGTAATGCTCCCACCACTTTGTGATTTCTAGGCGCCTCTGCTTTTCCAGCTCTTTGTACAGCGCTCCGATGTTTGTTTCTTCCCTGATAGATGCGTTGGTCGGGGGTTGTTTATCACCGCTATATCCCGGCGCAGAGATTTGTTCAAATAGCCCCTCGGCTTCCTCCTCCCTTGCACGGAACTCCTCGGCGGACATGCCTCTCCCACAGTAAGCTTGAGCAACTCGATTGTTATATTATGCGCTCATGAAACGCCGGCCGCTTCGGGCTTTTTTCAGTCTCTTAAGGCGTCTTGTGAGAATCGGTCCACACAAAAGTGTAACTTTCCCACCTCTGCGATGCCACAATTATGTTACTCACCACGACGGCGTTTTCTCCACACGACCGAACGGAGCCCTCCGACTCCGCTACCATCCGCGGATCCACACCGTTCGTCGTGACAGGCTGCTTGGCTGCTGAGGGGACGTCTGCAAATATCCAACTCGAATACTTTAGAATGTCGGCTTGAAGGCAGGACGCCACTTCAGGGAAAGGGGTCTGTTGACTGTATATTTTGTGATGAAATCGGAGCAAGTCATTTCTGAAGCAGAGAATATAATTAAAAATTCTACATATGTACTAGGCCCTGGCATGAAATTTCGCTTTGCTTGCGGAGTTTTTCCCAATCCACGCTTTGCGTACTGTGCGGACGGCGAAAAACGCAGAGCGGAGTTTTTGCTTCACTTGTGCTCACCAAAGTGAAGTTATTAATATCCAAACGGGGGAGCCCTCTTACTCCAAACGCATCTGGGCACATATAAACTTGTAAATACAAAGAACAATGTGTTGGAACAAATACTGAAAGAATAATTCAATTGATAGGAAAATATCAATTACTCCTCCGACTGAGAAGAGTTATTTAATATAAATGAATGCCACTGACACAAATTGCAGTTCTCAAAACAGGATTCTTTCATATATATATATATATTTATATATATACATTCACTGAAAAAACCATAGGTTAAAGACCATATATAGTTAGGAATTAGCATTTAAAAAACCTTGAAAATTCACTGAAAAAACCATAGGTTATAGACCATATATAGTTAGGAATTAGCATTTAAAAAACCTTATTTTACTCACACAAAACCATTGAAATTTCATATATAGTTAGTTGCACTAACTATATATTGCGCACCCGCAATCCACTGCTGATGATGTCACATATTACATCATTCATGACATGGTCAGTGACATCACTGATGACATCACTGATGACATCTCAAATGACATCACTGATGACATCACTGATGACATCTCATTTGACATCATTCTTGTGCTAATACGATAAACCTCTTCAGACTCTAATATAACCTTAGATACACTCAGTGTATACAGACACTCACACACTGACATCTCAAATGACATCACTGATGACATCACTGATGACATCTCAAATGACATCACTGATAACATCTCAAATGACATCACTGATGACATCACTGATGACATCTCAAATGACATCACTGATGACATCACTGATGACATCATCCAGTGACTGTGTGTTTCTGTAAAGTTTAAATATGTTTGATTTATTGAAGAATGAGTGGATGTATAAGTGTCTGGATGAAGGATTTAGTAGGTGCGTGACTGACTGTATGAGTGAGTGAATAAATGTGTCGTACTAAATGCATGGGTTAGTGACTAAACTGTCTGAATATGTGCATCAGTATGTCTGTTGTGATTTAAACTGCTGCATGTGTTGATCATTAGCTATACGAGAGGTTATATGTGTTATTGATTGGTTGCCCAAGTATTTGTATGGGAGATTGAGTTTGTGTGGGGTGGCTGGGAGGTGTGTGACTCTGTGCATAGATGTGTGAGCAGTTGATTCACTAGGTGTATGAGTTCAAGAGTGCATGTGGAAACAGCTACATGGGCGGTTGACTGTGTGCATGAGTGTACTGATGAGTGAATGGATATCTCAATGCTACATGTCATAGTAAGTACATATGTAAAACACAGTACATGTGAGAGTTGGCATATATAAATAACTGTGCATGAGAGCCACTGAATGTGTGAGTGGCTGTATGGATCATTGTGAACTTGTATCAGGGATTGTATAAGAGAGTAAATATGTGTTAGTATATGTTTGAATAAGTAAGGTGTGTATAACTGTATAGTTGAGGAAATGGAGGTGAGATTGTTTCTTTGCATGACTGACTAGGTGTGTGAGTAACTCCATGGATGAGTGACAGTGTGTGAGTGTCTGTATACACTGAGTGTATCTAAGGTTATATTAGAGTCTGAAGAGGTTTATCGTATTAGCACAAGAATGATGTCAAATGAGATGTCATCAGTGATGTCATCAGTGATGTCATTTGAGATGTCATCAGTGATGTCACTGACCATGTCATGAATAATTTAATATGTGACATCATCAGCAGTGGATTGCGGGTGCGCGATATATAATTAGTGCAACTAACTACATATGAAATTTCAATGGTTTTGTGTGAGTAAAATAAGGTTTTTTAAATGCTAATTCCTAACTATATATGGTCTATAACCTATGGTTTTTTCAGTGAATATATATATATATATATATAGACTATGCTGACAATATATTTTTATTTTTTTATTTTCATGTCCTCATATAATCTTCATGGACTAAGCATCCTCTCGGTCTTAACCATCCCAATTGCTTATAACTTGGGGTCTGATCTCAGCTGATGTTCATGTGAGACCCATCCACGCTGTTCATCATGAGCTGACCAAGAGTTGTAATCATTGGACACATTATTCCAACTACTGTTCAGCATCTATAACCGAGCTCTGTTCTTTTCCTGAAACCATTAACCTTTTGGTCCAAGTCTCTAAAGAATTTCACAGAATTCCACCAGCCTCTCCATGTTGGTAGGGCCACCTGGTGCCAGTTCTTACATATTTCCCTTCTTGCTAAAAGGATCAGGTAGAAAACAAGTTTACTTTGCAATCGCGAGAGGGCATCCGCACTCTCTGAAGACTGCACAATACCAAACAGGAGTAAAGAGGAGCTTACCTCAACTTCTTTGCCCAATGCGTCTGAAAAGGTCTTATCCAAGTTATCCCCAAATTCTTTCAGTAGCAGGCAGGTAGTAAAAATGTGGATGTCATCCACCTCCGGGAATCCACACCTTGTACATCTGGCTTCTCCACCACCTCTTAGTTTGGATAACTTAAGTGGAGACCAATACATCCTGTGAAGTGTGAAAAAATGGTTTCTCCTTAGTGCAGCAGATTTAATCAATGGGTAAAGCATGTCTAAAGATACTTGCCATACATTTTTCAGCTTCTCATCAGGCAAGCAGTGGTGGGGATAATCCAACTTCCTAACCGATGCAGTAAGTAGGTGATTATACCAAAGTGATACTTCTGTTTTATTTAATTTTTAGTCTTGTAGGTCTTCCTCAATTGAGTAATCAAAGGGACAGTGCCACTGCTGGCTCTTGCACCATGTTGAGATTTGATAACATTTAAATCTAGATAGCATACCGTTAGTCAGATTCCTCCTAGTATCCCAAGGCAAACAGTTATTTCCTTCCAATATGTCGCCCCAGCGTGTGACACCCGCTAGTTTCAGTGGCTTTGCTAGAGCATCCAGAAGGCACTCTGGTGTTCCCGGGAGTCCCATACAGGGGACCATTCACTGTGGTAGGATATGCCTAGGCTTGAACCGCAATCAAACCAAAAGTTTAGCAGCGGCATCTAAGACCTTCAGGCGAAATGTTTTGAAGAACTTAGGGGCACCAAATTTATACATAAAACTCTCATCTGGGCTGTCCATCAGCATAGCCTTAAACATGCAGCCAATCAAAGTGTCATCAGGTTTAAGAAGGAGCATCTTGCAGTTCTTTATTTGATATGCCCAGCAATATAGTTAGAGGTCAGGTAGGCCTAAACCGCCATGTGCAAGCTTGCGTCTTAACTTTTTTCAAGATAACCTGATCCCCTTGTCAGCCCATAAACATGCAGAGATCCTTCCCTGGATTTTAACAAGAAGGCTGTTATCAAACACCAAGGGTATATTGTTAAACAGGTAGGCAAACTTAGGCCGGACACACATTTTAACCAAATGTGTCCGCCCTTACTGTGTGAGGGGGAGACTCTGCCATCTCCTCAACAATATATTAATTTCCTTAGAAATTCTCATTACGTTTATTTTTGGCATTTCCTTTAAATTTTGTGCCATAATTACCCCTAGATATCTTATCTCCTTTGATAACCTAACCCCCTGTGCTTCCAAATTCCAGTACATAACTTCCGTCTTACCACTGTTAACCTCATGACCGGACATTTTCGCAAATGCCTGTACTTCATTGAGTAATTCTGGGACGTCTTGGTTAATGTTGGACGTAAACACAATCAAGTCATCGGCATATAAGGCTACCTTTCTAGAGAAGCTGCTTGTGATAAAAGGAGGCATGTTCTTATTTTGCCTTAGACTTTGGGCCAGGGGTTTGATATATAAATCAAAAGAATAGGAGACAACGGGCATCCTTGCCTGGTACCACACTCTATAAATACAGGGGCTGTAAGAGCACCATTAACTACAATTTCAGTGCGGGGGCCTTATACATTTTTTTAAGAACCTCTTCAAAGGTCTCATCGAAACCAAAACCCTTCAATGCTCTACCCAAATAGCACCAGTTAACACGATAAAAGGCTTTTGCAGCGTCTATGGTAATTATCAATAGCGGTGGTATGAGTCGTTGCCAGGTCTATTGAGCCAACTAAAGTGTGTACTAGGTCTTTCATCTGCCTCTCTGGAAGGAAGCCCTTCTGATCTTCATGAATTATCGGGCCCACAATAATGATATTGGACAGTAGGACTGACATTGTGTGGAGTCTTTCCCTGGCTTTAAGAATAATGTGACACCAGCCTCATTCCAATAATCCAGTAGTGAGATGCCCCTCAATATTTCATTAAACAGTTGTATCCAAATGGGGATAATTTCTTCTGCCAGTATAACATACATCTCATTAGGAATCAAATCCGGACCTGCTGCTTTCCCTTTCTTAATTTCATTAACAGCGGACAAGATTTAATTCCTTGATATATCCTGGTTAATGGAAAATAAACTATCTGTACTCAGCCTTGGAAGCTGTGTTTTTTAAAATCCACTGATCCAGGGCGGCCTCATCCACTACTAAGTCTTCCTGGTACAAGTCCTGAAAATGTATTGTAAAAGCCATCTCAACCCCTTCTTTATCTTCCACATACTGATCCCCACTTTGATCTTCGGGATGTAATTATGAGACCTATCCATTCTGCTCTTCATTGCCAGCAGTTTCCCTCAGTTTTCCCCGGTCAAAGTCTCTCATTTCGCTGACTTCCCATTTTTGTAACATAATTCCTTCCATCATGAGTCTAAATTCCTGTTGCAGATCTTCAAATCTCCCCATTAAGTTTTCTTTCTCCCCTCCTGATGGTGCCCTGCCTTTAGGCTTGTTTCCGCTGCTGCTAGTTGCTCTGCTAATGAGGCAATTTTCCTTTTTGCTGATCTAACTCAGACCACCACGGCACCCTTCAAGGATTCTCCTAACCAAGCCTTAAAAGCATCCCAAACCAAATGTCGTGGGACAGAGGCTAAGTTCAGGGTTAAAAAGTCAGCTGTCTCCCTTTCTATCTTACCCATGATATCTGGTTGCAAAAGTAGCCTCTTATTTAAGGCCCACCTTCTAGAGGATGTTCCTGAGGGTAGTTTGATTTTTAATCCTATTGCTACGTGATCTGATAAATGGATGGGTAAATAATCTATTCTTTCAACCTTTCCCATTTCCGGGAGTTCCATAAATATATAATTGATCCTAGAATAGTGACCATTCGTCTTGTTAAACAAAGAATAATCTCTTAAGTCACCATTTTTCTTCTGCCATACATCACAAAGATTTAAATTATCTAGCATAGAAAGAAGGTAAGCTTAAACTCGTGGTGCAGTGATTTGGGTACGGGGCAAAGATGTATCTAATCTATTGTTTAAAAGGATATTAAAATCCCCGCCAATTATCAGAGGGGCTTCAAAGTCATCAGGGAAGGACAAAGATTATTCAAGAGTGCAGTATCATCTTCGTTCGGGCCGTAATAACTGGCCAAAGTGTAAAGAGTAGCACCACTTTTAATTTCCACTATCGCCCACCGCCCTCTTTTATCTGCTTGTAATTTCCATCATTCTATTCCAGAGTTTGCTTTAATTATTATGGCAACTCCCTTAGAGCAAAATGGTTGATCTGTAGCTATAATCTTATCAACCCATCTTTGTCTGTTAAGTAATGCAAGGCATTCAGTACATAAAAGGTGTGTCTCTTGGATCATAAGAACCTTAGCAGAACACCAATTATGCTACATGAGGACAATTTTTCTTTTTTTTTCTTTTTACCCCTATGCTCCTCACCTCAACTTGTGCGCCCCCCCCCCATTCCCCTTTTCCTCTGGGAACCCTCCATGTCTACCTATTGGCTAATGCCAATTTGAGCTGCTGTCCACTGACTGCACAAGATTTCCATAAAAACACTGATTCTCGCCATATAAGCAATGATAAATAGCTTAACTATTTGCTAGCTTTATTGAGTGCCGGAAAACTGTCTGCCTCCCTTGGTGTTTGAAAGTTATATTATACATTTTGTTGGCCCACATCACTTTGAGGAATGCAGGAAACCTTAACTGAACCTGGGCACTCAATTCCTTCAAAGGGTCTATCCACTTACCCATCTCCCACCTTCTGTCTTCTCTCACCCGCGATTTATCAGACCTTATTTTAAACGATAGGTCCTGGACCGACAATATAAATGTATTTACTAAGAATGTCATTTACAAAAAATTGAAAAGGTGCTGGGGCATTCCTAGGACCGAATGGCACGAATTGATATTCTCACAAGCCGAATTTGGTTTGAAAAGCTGTTTTCCATTAATCATCTTTGCATACCCACACAAGACGATATGCCCAATGTAAGTCAACCTTAGTAAATACGTTGGCCTGCTTAAGCTGATCCAACATCACTGAATTAAAGGATAATGCCTATCTGTCCCTTATGGTGACTCAAATAATTTAAAGCTCTGTAGACTATACAGGGGCGCAAATCTCTATCCTTCTTTGGGATGAAAAACAAAGGTGATAATATTGGAGAATGAGAATGGCAAATAAATCCATTTGCTAGATAGGCATCCAATTTTTTTTTTTTATGTTCAGTTTCTGATTCAGACCAGGTGTATATTCTACTGCATGGGAGTTTTTCTCTAGGTTCTAAATCTATACAGCAATCGTAAGATGTATGTGGAGGAAGATTCTCTGCATTCTTTTTTAGTGAAAATGTCAAGAAAATCATAATATTCCAAAGGAATCACATTCTTTAAATTAGTGAACTATCCCTCTTCTTCTGGTTTAGTTGCCATAATGAGCTGGCTTTTCAATATTGCCAGCTCCTTTCCATAGCACTCTTCTCTTAGAATACAATTCTTTTCACATTGATCTGACTTGAATTGGACTGTACCACTAGCCCAATCTAAACACTGAGTTTAAATGTCTCTTGTCTCACCACTTAGTCACAGTTCGTCAACTTATGGATGCCATGCTGGCAGTATTCTCCTACCACATGCTATTAAGGAAATCAAGTTATATTTTGTCAAATTTCACAACACCTCCATTATTTTAAAGCGGACAACATATTAACCATTTAGTGCGATTATTTCCTGTGACAGCTCTAATATGCAAATTTGCATCTCTATTCACAATACTGACACGACCAAGCGTCAACTTCATCTTTTTGTTCAGAAAACAATTTCTATGAGTATATTTTAATCCCAAACTTACAGATGAGAGGAAAACCCCAATTCTTCAGAAA
Source organism: Lissotriton helveticus (assembly GCF_964261635.1). Lineage (NCBI taxonomy): Eukaryota > Metazoa > Chordata > Amphibia > Caudata > Salamandridae > Lissotriton > Lissotriton helveticus. The sequence goes on from NC_136057.1 coordinate 1,860,719,248, forward strand.
GACTATTTCTATAAAGTGCGCAAATGTTTTATTTATCCCAAGTGAGTGAGCGAATGACACCCAGGTAAATTAGTGTCCACAGCACATTTATTGGACACGTAAATATTTGGATCTATAAATATCTCTATATATATATATTGTTAGAACTGGCACCATTGGCGTGGGTCTCCCTTCCATGTTTTGCTGTTGTCTCCTCTCTTTTTTCTGGTATTAGATGCTCTGGGTGCTGTGCCCCTGCCATTCAGTGCCACAGCACGAATGCTCCCTGTGTAAATATAACTGTGAATTGGTATATCCGTGATTGGCTTATTTGGTTTACCTGTTAGTCCCTAGTAGTGTGGCCTGTGTGTGCCCAGGGCTGGTAACCCAAATGCTGCTGATGGGCCTGCAGCGCTGGTTTGCGCCACCCACAGAAGCAGCTTGTAAAGTGTATCTGCAATGCCACTGCAGTGTCTGTGTGAAGTCCAGAACTGCCATCTTGGCTGTGGAGTGCCAACACTTCCCAGCCCCTGAACCTTCCCTTGGCATCATATCAGTCACCCCTATGGTGGGGTGCATTGTGTGTGTAAGGTAGGACATGGCTTGATATGTGTAGCATGTCCTGGTAGTGAATTACACCCATTTCGTTTTTTACTGCTGCAAGGCTACCTGTTCTCCATAGGCTAGAATGGGCAGTCTGGCTATTACATCTTATAGACCTGGCTGACTCAGGGAACATGGTAGAAATTTGAGTTTAGTATGCCTGATCTCAGAATGATAAAATACATCTTTTAGTGAAGTTGGTTTTAATATTCTGTGTTTGAAAATACCACTTTTAGAAAGTAGGTATTTTCTTGCCTAAGCCTTCCAGTGTGCTCTGCTGTTATGTGTATTGTCTGTCTGGGTTTGGAGGTGCAAGGCAGGCTGAGTCAGACCTGGGTTGAATAGAGAGATCTTCATTGAGTACTGGGAAGGGGTAGCTCCTTGACCTGAATAGGGCTGTGCCTGGCAAGGTGAATGCTGGCTCCACCTCCTACTGTGCGTCTTATGGCAGACCCCCTCTTTTTGAAAGGAAGGATGCAGCCCGGTAAACAAAGTGCTCCAGGCCTGAGAAGAACTGGTTCTGGCTGGGTTCAGTGACTAGTGACTTTTTAGAACAAAGACTTTTGGGGTATAAATATCTGTGCCCAAACCCCTGATTTTTGTATTGCTCCTGGATGTCAAGAGGAACCTCTGTCCGTTTCACTGAAGGAATCTGCAGGAGAGGACTGTCCTTATGCTTGTGTGCTATTTCTTGGATTGGTCTGCAGTAGTTCCCCCTGGACTTGGAAGAAGAGGGAAAAGGACTTTGCGAGAACTTTTATTTTGCTAAGCAATCACCCAAGAGCTAGAAGAGAGCTAGCCTCCTGCTGGAGTCACAGGCACATCTGACTCCCCCACCAGCCTCCTGATTCCTCCCAGCGAGGATTTCTATCTGAAGGTGAGGACCCTGTGAGTTCCAGGCCCTCTAGTTCTACTTCAGAGTAGAGAGTGCTAAAATCGTCGCTAACGCCTGTTTGCAAGCCGCCGCAGCTGAAGAGCGTAGGAAAAATCACCGCGCTGCGGCCGCCGAGCGCTCACAAACCAAGAACCATCGTATTGCACGCTTGCGGGCCACAAAGGGCTCGCTAACACACAAAGATCATCGCATCGCACGTTTGCGGGCTGTCGAGTGCTCACTAACCCCGGATCATCGCATTGAGATCGTCACATCACAACATCGCAGTGTGGGTGCCGTGCGTCCGCCATTTTCATTGCATCACACTCGGATCGTTGCTCCCTCGCGGAGCGCCATTTCTTCACACGCCACAGGTCCAGCGCATCATCCCCCCTTGCGGTAAGGATTCAACGCATCGCTGGCCTAGCGTGAAGAAGTTTGTCGCTTTGTCCCGCACGCATCCACAGACCGGCGCATCATCCTCCCTTATGGCAAGAATTCAATGCATCGCCGGCCTTGCATTAGGAAAATCATGGCTACAGCTCGTTTGCGACATTTTGTTTGTTTTGCAACGAAATCCAGGTACTTTGTCAATAAAAGGGTCGCAGAGACCACTGCCTTGAACTGAACTCCTATTTGCACACTTTGAACTATTTTTACAGCATTTCAAGAATAACCCTATTTTCCAGTATTGTGGCTTTTTAACGTTATTGATCTTGTGTTAAGTCTATATATAAAGATACTTATTTTTTATAACTACTTGTGTGGTGTCCCTTTGTAGTGTTCCTCACTGTGTTACTGTCTGTGATCATAAATGCTTTACACACTGCCGCTGAGATAAGCCTAGCTGCTCGTGCTACGTTACCACAGGGTTGAGCAGGGGTTATCAAGGGGTGTAGCCCCCTTACTCTGACTTAGGAAGAAGGGTCTCTACTTGGACAGTGGCCAGCCATTGCCAACTAGAGACCCCCATTTCTAACATATATACATGTATATCTATATACATATATATATAAATATCTATATATATATATATATAAATATACATATATATAGAGATAGAGTGATATATTTAGATAGATAGATAGATAGATAGATAGATAGATAGATAGATAGATAGATAGATAGATAGATAGATAGATAGATAGATAGATAGATAGATAGATAGATAGATAGATAGATAGATAGATAGATAGATAGATAGATAGATAGATAGATAGATAGATAGATAGATAGATAGATGCTGAATTTGCCACTGAATGAGTGCTGGTGCCCAAAGTAACACTCAGAAGCCTGCAGCCGACAGAACTTAGCACGAACGCACTGAATACCAAAGCTTTGTAGTCTTCAGTTCACTTCATTCCTCTTTAATCCACTGCCATACACTCCCTGTCCATTTATCTCACTCTTGCAGGTTCCTGCTTCTCCCTTCGGGAGGGGTTTTACATCTTTCTCTCTGTGTGTTTTTTCTTCTGTTGCTCTTGGTAAATGCCCGGAGTTCAAAAAAAGTGCTGGTCCCCAAAAATACGTTTTGGTGGCGCCCACTTTCAACCACTGGCTCAAATTAAGCACTGATATTATGGATGCAATATTTTTAGGTCGATGTTTTGATCCCAAAATATTGAGATGCAACTCAGGACCTTGTCTCCTGGCTTAAAGCCAGGCAAACACTTTAATAAATCTGCCAGATACTGTTTAACTCATAAAATTTAAAAATGTCTTTGAATACAAATGCTTTAATGTGTGTATTCTTCAAACTAGACAAATGCATCACTCTATACTTCGTCCACACTTCCTTCTCCCAATTATTTATTCATTTGTAAGTTGCTATGTCTAAGACAGGAGGATGACTATAGTAAATGGAATGTGATACATTTTCGTTTTTTGGGGACCACAATCCAACAAAAGAAAAATAACTTGCTCAATATTATTTATCTCGAACATAGCCTTTTAATGGTAGTTATGCCCCCTTGATTTTTCTGTCTACAGCACTTAAGTAGTGCAAAATTAAATAAATCATTTAAGTGCAGATGCGCAAAACGGACCTCATCGCCAGCAGTGTTAAACACAGGGGTTGCCGAACACCAGCTCTGATTATTCTTGATTAATCGTCCTGCCTCGTATTTCCATCGAACTCCACTACCTCTCTGTGCCTTTCTTGCAGGTTCTTTTTGATCCATGCTTGTTGCTTTTGTCACAATTTTCATATCTTTCTCTTGCTCATTCGTTTTCCCTTTTTGCATTTCTCTGTGTTCCTTTGGATTACATCATAGTTATAAAAATAACTTTTGGACCCAAAAGGGAGTGCCCGTACTAAGCATGAACACAAATTAAGCATTGAATTTCTCTCTCTTGTTTCTCTAAGTCTGTCCTCTTTTAAATTATGTCTCTTCTAGCTCTCTGTGTAAGGTCTTTTCTTGGTTTATTTCCATAGTCTCTCTTGTAATCTTTCTTTCTTTTTCTCCTCTTCTCAGGCTGTCGCTTTTTTGTCTCTTTATTTCTCAACCTATTTCTGCTCACTCTCTCTCATTCCCTCAAGGCTGTTTCTCATTTATGTTGACCCTGGTAGGGTCAGCCCTACCCTGTTAGGATATCTTCCTAATTCACGTTGACCCTTTCAAAGGTTAACAGAAATTAAGAGTTTTGCTTAGGTTGTAAACCCCCAAAACGGGATTTTAACACCTCCTCCAGCCCAAAAAGTGCCCTATTCCCAGCACTAAATGCTAATTTAGTACATCTTTTATTCCATGCAGACTACTGTGTGTAACATTAAACAACGTCCCGACTTCTCCACTACGGGCCAATGGGATGTGGTCACAGAGACGGATGGGGTGCAGGAGTCAGCCATCTTTGATGCCATCCTGGTCTGCAGCGGACATCACACTTTTCCACACATGCCGCTGGAATCTTTCCCAGGTGCGTTCCTGTGCTCTAAACCCTTGAAGCAGGTCTGTTTATTGTGGCCAGAAGCTGAAAGTATATGCCTCCTTACATTGCATGCCTTTCTCCTCATGCAATTACAACGCGGTCGTTACAACAACCGCATTGTAACAATGCATACCATTACCCTGCAAGTCATAACAACGACTTGCTCTTGGGTGGGGGGGGGGGGATTGGGGCACTGGATGTTGGAATAGTATAATTTACTATTACAACTGCAGTATGTGCAACAGTAGGGAAGGTGTTGGATTTTAAATCCAACACCTTCTGCCCCTCCGCAAATCGTTGTTACGGTATGCCTTGTTACAATGCAGTCGGTGTAACAACAGCGTTATAATTGCATGCGCTGAAAAGGATTTGTGGTAAACGCTGTTCATCGAAGCAGAACGAAAGAATGTCTGCTCCAGTATAGGTTGCTGCAGAAACCGAGCTAATGATGGAACTTATTTTTTTATTTACTAGCTGCTTTATACTAAGAATACATCTGAACTTTCTCTATTAGATCTGAGCTTTGAGAAAGCCCAAATTGTGGACATTGAATGCATTTCCAAATCATTACACTACACTTCTACCAAATATTGTTGGACTCAACATCCCCTTTTAACTTGACACAGCCTTGTTCGGTTTCTGAGCTGGTGAGAGTCCCTGTATTTCACTCTCTGACTTTTGTCACATAGTAATAGTAAGCTTAGTGTGTATGTAAATGGACAAATCCCAGCTTAATCATTAAGCAAATCTCTTTTGAGCAAGCTCCAGGTGAAAAACCTCACTCTGTTGTGAGGGGTGTCCCAGCGGCAACTGGTAATGTTGATGAGTTGTCGGGCAGATATATGTGCACACTCACTCTCGCAAATGCAAACATGCACCCACCATTCACAAGCACATACATTCAAACACCAACTCACAATAGGCACGCACAAATAAAAATACTTTCATGCATTCAAAAAGCACTTTCCGAGCTGTGGTGGTAATAGAGGCTTTGGGGATGGACTGGACTTTAGGAAAATACTTCTGCCTCCTTTCATTGGCTGACCTGTCATGGCTCAGCCAATGAGAGGAGAACCTTCCTAAACTCGTTACAGAATGGGATGTGATCAGTGAGGCTTCTTGACCCCATCCCACTCTGTGACAAGGCATCATTCAGGGCTTAAACCCGAAGCACCCAGGGCTGACTCTGTCAGTGACTCTCCCACTCACATGGCCTTGCCGTGCTCATGAGGCCACTGCCCACAGGCGTGTGGCATCTGCTGCCTGGCAAAGCTATCCTCCGGCTTCCAAGGGCCTGAGTGCATGTAAAGCACCTGGCTGCCTTGCCCTGACCTAGAAAGTGTCTGTGAGGCTGACCTTTGCTCAGCCTGACACTCATCATGCTTTGGTAAAGAGAGGGGGCAGAGCCCCAGCACCCGTAATGACGGACCACCTCTTTTGTCCCACATCTACGTGGAGACTGGGAGTTCTGGTACATGACTCTTTAAACTCCATGCACCACTGTGGCCACAATACTTAAATATATCTGAAACTTTCCACCAAGAGGACTGTCTCTGAGTCACTGAGGTTCGGATGGCCCATAATATTTTGCTCCTATCAGTTTGAGTTTATTTAACGATTTGCCTGTTGCACCCATTACCTAAAGAAGTAAAGCTTTCACCCCGCACGGCACTTGGTATTACTCCCTCACTTGTTCCTGTGAGTACATCTTTAGTTTCCTCTCTGGGTTTCTCTCTTAATTCTTCATTCAGACTCACATTTGTTATCTGGTTTCCACGTGCATATTTCAATTAATAGGGCACAGAGAAGCAGAACCAAGTATTTTGTCTCTGATTACAAGAAGGTTGGAGTGGTATCCCCAGACAGGATACTGCTCTGCCCGATTACAACTGGTCAGCGGTTCCCACACATGGCTTTACGAGGTGCGGTAACAACAGGTCTGATTTTATAATCCGGAATATCTGGCTAGGAAAATGGCTTGGCACTTTAGATGCCAGATTAGACCATCTGAGCCCCTCCTATGGTACTGAGGGAACCTGAAACAGCCCCTCAGCCCATCCTGTCCACTGAAACCCCTTCTTACATCCTTACACCGAAGAATTAGGAATTCAGAGTGCAATAAGTATCAGAACAGGTCCACATGGTTAACTCAAACATGTCATATTTAGGTTGGAGGATACAGACAGACCAGAAACATTACTTCCAGCCACTCCGTATCCTCATACATAAATCCAGCCAATTCATAAAAGGGTCTTTTGAAGTTGTACAGGATTGATTTCAAAAACTAATTTTATAGTCAGGTGTAGTGATCTCTTGATTATTTAGCTGTCTTCGCCTGTGCCTTTGCCGCTTGGTTTATATGTTTTTTTGTAGCCATACACTATTCTGGAGACTACTGCAGTTAATTACATGTTGCATCAAGTAGCAGTTTCCTTTTTTTCATAATAATATGTCGCTCACCTAACTTCCTTACAGAAGTCACTATTTACCAAACATGCACTTGGTTGAAATCAATTTTCGTATCTCTTGCCATTTCTCCATGCAGGAATTGAGAAATTCAAAGGCCAGTACTTCCACAGCCGGGACTACAAAAATCCAGAGATGTTTGAAGGGAAGAGAATCGTCATAATCGGAATTGGGAATTCTGGAGGTGATCTTGCTGTGGAGATGAGCCGCACTGCCAGCCAGGTGCCGTAACCCTTCAGTTTCTTTCAAAGTTTAAAGAAGCATGGGTGCACCCAAGAATGTCAGATCAGTACAACCAAGCTGCATACTCAGTTTGGATGCCCCGCTCCTGTGATACTCCTTTTCCGAACCTGTTCGCACCTTTTTTTATGTCCGGGTAGACGGCAAGGGTGAGGAGTAAGGAGATTTTAATGACAGGTGTACCTCTACAATGCTGCCCCAACAACGAATGTGTCTGAAAAACACATTCCTTCACCACGCATGCCTTTACCATGCAATTTTGTGGTAAAGCCATGACTGGTAAAGGGATGTGTGGTAAAGATCACACCCCAGCACCCCCAGCCTGAGCCCTAAAAACTACCCCAACCCTGCCCCGAGCCCTAAAAACGTCCCCCTGAGCCCTAAACACAAACCGACCCCCCTAATTCCTAAAAACTTACCGACCCCACCTGAGCCCTAAACACTACCCTGACCCCCCAAGCCTTTAACACTCCTTTGACCCCGAGCCCTAAACACTAACCCGACCCCTGAGCCCTAAACACTAACCCGACCCCTGAGCCCAAAACACTAGCCCAACGCCCCTGAGCCCTAGACACTACCTGACCCTCCAGAGCCCTAAAAATTAACCGACCTCCGAGCCCTAAACTGTACCCCGACCCCCTGAGCCCTAAACACTACCCGACCCCTCCTGAGCACCAAAAACTACCCTGACCCCCGAGCCCCTAAAAGTACCCCAACCCTTCAAAACGACCCCTACCTCCAAAATACAGCCCCAGCCCCACTCACCAGTCTGTGTCCTCCCCCGATCTCTCCTCTCCTTGTGTCCGCCCATCTCAGCATCTAGATCGCGCACTGCCTTAACCACGCACATGGCGTGTTTAAGGCATATGTGTGGTTAAGGCAAGTGTGATTCCACTTGCGGGGAAATGGCACGCAAGTGTGGTTCTGCTTGCGTGTAGATGGCACACGTGGCTCAGCCCGCGTTATAACAACTGTTACCCTCTACTGAATAACTATTTTTTATATCGACCTTCACTTACATCAGAACCACAATATTGACTACCAACATTGTGTTATGAATAGTAAATCTTCGTTTGCCTATCTAAGCTCACCTTAACAATGTTTATAGCTGATATTTGGAGATGTTGCAAGGACTGGTTGATATTTATGTAAGCTTACCTTGACAATGCTGGTGGCTGACTTTCTGGAATTGTATTAAGAACTGGTTGATATTGACCTTAATACTTTGACTTACAGTATTTGAAAGTGAGTTCACACAGGTTGTCCCACTTTGAAGCATCCTTTGCCTAATTTTTTTACTTGCTGTTGTAGATTTTACCTCTGTACATGGAGAGTTTCTGTGTAGGCCCGGCTATTTATGGTCACCTTTCCGTTCTCTCTGGAAATCGCAAGGACCTCACCCACATACACATGTGGCATGCTTCATCATTGGGCTTCTAACACACTGCAGCCTGTTGAGTCCAAGTGGGAACAAGGGTTTTTTTGTTTAATTGTGGAAGCCAGAGATAAATATAAGTGACCTGTTAAAACCATCTAGAACTATCCTAAATCAATTTTTATTATTGGATGTCTTATTTATTTATTTATTTATTTAATTTATATGGCGCGTTATAACCACAGGGGTCTCTAAGCGCTGTTTGTCCAGATTTACGTGATAAGATGTTACATTCACCTGAAACCAGCTGCACGCCTAAGATCTGCTCCATGCTTGTCTAAATAGTACAGTTTTTAGTTTTTTCCTGAAGGAGAGTAGGTTACTTTCCTTCCTGAGTTCTGGGTCCAGTTTGTTCCAAAAAGCTGGGAGCGTGTTGGAGAACGCACGACCCCCCACCGTGGTCAATTTGAAGCGGGATTGGGACAGAAGAGTGGCGTCCGATGAGCGCAAAGTCCTGCCCGGTGTGTAGGGGGATAGTCGGGATTTCAGATATTTTCGTGCTTTGCCATACCGAGCCTTGTGAGCAATGCACAGCCCCTTGAAGACAATTCTCTGACGAATTGGGAGCCAATGCAGCTCCTGCATCAGGGGAGAGGCATGAGCGGTCCTGGGTTTTTTGAAAATCAGCCTGGCAGCATCATTCATCACTCCCTGTAGTTTGTCCAGCAGCCGCTGTGGCAAACCTAAGTACAGGGAGTTCCCGTAGTCCAGCCTTGCCAAAATTGTGGCTGAAACCACATGTCTCAGAGTGGGGAATGAGAGAAGGGCAGAGATCTTCCTTAGATGTCTTAAAAGGCCTATGCAAGTGCCTACTACAGTGGTGATTTGTTTTTCCATGGACAATTTATTGTCCACGTGTAGGCCTAAGCTTATAACCGCAACTGCCGGTTTTGGTGGTACGCCCAGTTCTTTAGGCCAGAATTTCTCGCTCCAAGGGTTGCCCGAGATGGAAATGGGCAACACTTCTGTCTTGTCTGGGTTAACTTTCAAAGAGTTCTCGGACATCCAATTTACTGTGATTTTCAATATGTCCTGTAGCCTAGTGACGGCTCCCGGACCATCATCCAACCGGATGATTATCTGGGTGTCATCGGCATAGTTATACACTAGGCAATCCATCCTATTCAGGAGGGCAATCAGTGGCTGTAGGTAGATGTTGAAGAGTAGGGGTGACAAGGCAGAACCCTGTGGAACCCCACAGGTGATCGGGGCCAAGGTGGAAAGTAGGTCACCCAACTGCACTCGTTGTGTCCTACCCTGCAAGAATGATGTAAGCCATGCATGTGCTGTACCCATGATGCCTAAGGATCTCAACTGCGACAGAAGCTGTTTGTGACACACGGTATCAAACGCCGCGGAGAGATCCAATAGTATCAGGGCGCTCGGTGTTTTCACATCAGCCCGCGTTCTTAGCTCATCTAGAATAGATAGCATAACTAGTTCCGTGCTATGATTAGCACAGGACCCTGCCTGGTTGGTCTCCAGCAGGTTGTTGTTCTCTAGATCGTCCGATAGTAGAGCTAACACATGCTGCTCAGCCACTTTAGCCAGGAAAGGCAACTGAGAGATGGGCCGGAAATTTTTCAGACATTTTATGTCTGCACCCGGTTTCTTCAGTAAGGGGATCAGACGAGCCTCTTTAAGAGCTAGAGGGATCTGACCTGTGCGAAGAGAGGTGTTCAATAAATGCAGGACCTCTTCCTCTATTCCTGGCATTGCCATCTTAAAAATGTCTGGAGGGCAAGGGTCCACCAAGGAACCCGATTTAACACGGCCTAGGATTTTAGAGAGTTCCTGTTTAGAGATGGAAGAGAACTCTACTAGTGGTGGGATGTTCGAAGGGGCAGCAAGGTCAGGTGGGCGAGGGCATTCGAGGGGTGCAGTTTCCGCAATTTCGTCCAGGATGTCGGATATCTTTTTTACAAAAAAGTCTTGAAACCTCTGACAGTCCTCTTGAGTGAAATCGGGCTTTTGCTCTTTGTTCACCCTGAGCTCTGCCAGGACCCGGAAGATTTCTTTTTGCGGATTTCCTGCAGCAGCAATTCTTTCCTCGAAAAAGACAGCCTTTCTAGATTGTATGGCTAGTTTATACTGGGCTAAGGATGAAACATATTCTTGTTTGGGAATGGCGTCATATTTTTTACGCCAAGCCCGTTCCTTCTTCCTGACCCCACGTTTCATCTCCCTTAGGGAGTCATTGTACCAAGGCGCCCCAGCTCCTCTCGCCACCTTCTTCATCCTACGGAGTGGTGCCACCGCATCAATGGCACTCCCCAGTTTATGCTGGAGGTGTCCACATAGTGCATCAACGTTGACATCCTGCTCTTTAGCTGGAGGGTGATGTTCTAAGAGGTGCACCAATTTTTGCCCATCAAGGTTTTTCCATTTGCGGGCCGTTATCCAACCCTCCCCAGATTTAGACAGGGGGCCCCTCAGTATGAGCCTGCCCTTTATTAGAGAGTGGTCAGACCAGGCACAAGGGAGAATTTCCGTAGTGCCCTGGACTGGCATGGTGGTCCAGACTAGGTCGAGCACATGACCTTTCTCATGTGTCGGTCCCTTGACCTGTTGAGTGAGACCCAAGGAGAAAAATGCCTCCTCGATCTGCAATGCTTGTCCTTCTTTTGGGGATTTTTCCCAATGATAATTAAAATCCCCTAGGATCACCATTTTGTCATATCTTGTGCACAGGTCCTGGACCAATCTCAAGAAAAGAGTAGGTCATGTCTTGATAGAATTAAAATCATAAATGGATGAGACAAAGGGGATACTAATTAACCTGTCATACTATACTACCATCAACATGTTTTGGCTGAATCCAAAGTGCCCTATGCTCGTCAGGACTCAGAGTTACTGGTTCAAAATGTAGTACATTGTCCTGGATTGTTTATGTTTATCAAAGGATCTTGACTGCTTTGATTGGAGATGTTCGCTATAGGCTAACCCCATGTAAGAGTGACATTTTGTATAAGAAAAGGTTGTCTGCATAAAGTATTACCCTCACAAGCTACCAAGGTAGCTCAATGTCCAGCAGAGATGCCTCTCTGTTAAACGTTTGAGCTTCCAATGGCTTAGTCATTGTAAATGTCAGGGTACCTTCTGATAGGTCGGCTAGGAAAACCTTTTGAAATGGTGTGCAGTGTAGTCCATTACACTACACTTTTATGCATACATTGTTTTTTAATCAGATTTGGCATTTTGAAGTCTAGCAGTTAGAAGGTAGTGTTCATCCTCTACACTTAGAATAAAAAACGTGGGATAATTATATAATAAATCTCTCTCTCTTTCTGGAAATAGAGTTTCCAAAGCGCTTTACCACAAAGATTACAGAAAGCATCTGAAATTGCAAAGGAATTTTCAGCAACAACAAAATGCTACCCAGGAAGAGGAATTACCAATAGAACTTATCAAATGGTGTGAATAAATAATACAACAGATGATCGCATGTTTAAAGATAGAGCTGAAACTAGTATATGTGGAGACGAAGGAAAAAAGCTTGATAACTGGAATAAAAACGTGATTTGATGAAGAGTGTAGATGCTTAAAAAGCAAAATTAGGAAATGGGAAAGGAGTATAAAAGCTTGCAACAATTTTGAGTCTAAGGCCAAGGGACTGTAAATGATTATTAATTAAAAAAAAGAAGCAGGCTTTACATGCTAAATACTGGAAGACCAGGATTGAAGTTATTGATTCTAAAGATATTTAAAAATTCTGGACCCTCGTCCAGCATGGGATAGGCAAGGATACAGTTAAGGTGAAGTGCCTGGTGTTGGAAGAGCATCAGTTACATAGTTGGAACAAGCATACACAAATGGGTACACAATACCCCATGTCGAGGTAATCCTATAATAGAAGAAGAGACAATGACTGAGTTTTTCCAGCTTGTCATAACGGAAGCAATAAATTCCCTCAATTTTACAACAGCAGCTGGTCACGATAATTTGTCCAGGATGTTTTTTGTTTTTCAAAGAATATTAAAAACAGGTTTATTTCTGGGGGGCTGGACGGGCACTGTAATAAAACATTTTTTTTAAAAGGTGCTGTGACAGATTCCCAAAATTATAGACTGATAAATCTGCTAGATGTGGTAGGAAAGGTATATTCGAAAATTTCTTTGAACGTACTGAAACAGTGAACAGAAACTAAGGGGCAGATTTACAAGCCCCTTGAGCCTCTTTTACGCCGCCGTTGCATCACTTTTGTGACGCAGCGGCGGCGCAAAACCAGCGCCATGCTGCGGGGTATTTACAACATGACGCATCTGGGAGATGCGTCACGTTGTAAAGCCCTGCGCCAGAAGTGGGCGTTCCTGCGCAGGGGGGGGGGGCGTTCCGGTGCAAGTGGCTGAGTGAAATCTACAAGATTTCACTCAGTCACATTTGAGCCTATGCTGCGCCAAAACCCTGCGCCTGCTTGAAGCAGGCGTAAGGATTGACGCAGCATTGTACAGATAGGGCACCCCAGAGCCTTGCTGGAGCTGCGTCGCGCTTGCATGCGTTACGCATCTGTCCATTTTTGCCCGCATCCATGGTGGCGGAGATGTGACGCACAATAACTGGTGCATCCCTGCTGATATGCAGGGATGCGCCAGTTATTGTAAATCTGCCCCTAAAAGTATAATCCCCACTGAAGAGGGCGGTTTCAAGGAGGGGTATTCTACAATTGACCACTGTTTCAGTTTATGGTCCCTAGCACGAAAGTCCCTAGACCTAAGAGACAATTTGTTTTGTTGTTTTGTGGACTTGCATTCAGCCTTTGATTCAGTTAATCGAGACGTACTGTGGGAAGTGTTAGTAAACTATGGGACTCCCAATGGGCTTCTCCATATATTGCAGGAACTGCACAGAGGAAACTGGGCTCAAGTGGAAGTAGATACAGAAGGAGCACTGTCAGAAAAAATAGCAATCAAGATGGATTGTGGCAAGGTTGTGTGTTGGCTCCTCTCTTATTTTCAATCTTTTTAGCGCATTTGCCAAACGCTTTGGGAACGGTGAATAGGTTTAATCCTAAAATGAATGTCTTCCATATTACATGCCTCTTATATACAGATGAATTTGTTATTATAAATATGACAAAAATCGGCCTCCAGAGGAAGTTAGACATCTATTTTGAAACACTAGGCAGTAGGTCTTGCCTTTTGGACTTTATAAGTGTTTAGCCATGCAGCACATTATCCTCTGTGCTACAACATCAACTGTCACTTACGTGCCACCAGTGACATAACGAGGCTACGTGCAACAAGGCTGCACGCATACTGAATGATAGGTGCTACGAATTAAGGAGACAATCAACAACAATCTGTTTAATATTAAACAAAGCTACCCAGGATGTTAAACCCTATTATCAACTACCACAAAAAGGCTATGGCACTCTTTCCAGCTCCTGAGAAACATTTGAACACCAAAGCCAGCCACGCCCTTCACTCACCACGACTCAGATCCTAAAGTCCCACAATTTAGACAACATTAGTCAGAGTCATCTATGCAGCTTTCATGGGAAAAAAACGTGGGTGCTTAGCAAGCAGAAATATTTGTGATACAGGAGAAGAGTTTACACTATGCCCAATGGAAAGGACTGGAACTCAGTAATCTATAGTGAGAAGAAATAGCATGACATTTTTCTGCACTTAGGATCCCAGGGCTTTTACTCACGGTGCCGGGGTAGGTGCACATTACTTTGCAGCCTTGGATTCCTTGTTTTGCAGGCACAGTGCTAAGCTTCTTAAACTTTCTCCAGCAGCTTCCACGTTGCCTCTGTTGTTTGGGTTATACATATGTTGTTATAGGTTATAGTGATTGTAGGGACTAGGTTTTATGACTAATGTTACATATTAGATCGTTCTAACAGAGTCAGTTTCAGATAGCTAAGCCATCAATTAGATTACATATATTTTATAGTCTTATGCATTGGCATGGGCGTCCGCAGACATTTTTCCAGGGGGGGGGGGGGGGCAACGTTTTTACTTCATCACCATCCTCCGACATGATTGAGCACAAGTATTAAATAAACAAATAAAAAAATCTATTAAAACAAAGAGCTTAAATAAACAAAGAAACCCATGGGGTGGGAGAAAAATCATGTGAGGCTTCACAGCAGATTACCTGGCAACCACAATGAAACAGAGGAAAAAACAAACAAGCACTGGCATAGCCAATAGGTCTCGCCTTTGGGACCTTATAAGTGTTTAGCCATGCGACACTTGAAATTGTTGCACCAAGGATATTGTACTAGACATATAACCACTTATAAGGTCCCAAAGGGGAGACCTATTGGCTATGTCAATGCTGTTTTTTTTTAAAAATGACAAGCAGTGCTAAATGGCTCCGGCTGCCACTTAGTCCACCACATACCACGTAGATGCTGCAGCCATCTTTGAATGGTTTTAAAGCCAATTCAAAAGCTGTCACCAGTGTATGTGAATCCCTATCTCAACTGTGAGACTGCTCTCCTGCTTCCCAATTCTGTTAAATACAAATGATGTAAAAAGAACATCCCTTTCTGAGCTGCACGGCTCATCCTACCCACGTTTCATGCATTTGAAATACTGATGGTTTGGGCTTCCCGGAATTCAACTGGTTGAGAGGTAGACAGATGTAGAGAGGTAGAGAGAGGTAAAGAGAGAGAGGTGTAGAGAGACAGAGGTAGAGAGAAGTAGAGAGAGAGGTAGAGAGAGAGAGGTAGAAAGAGGTAGAAAGAGGTAGAGGTAGAGTAGGGAGAGAGGGAGAGGTAGAGAGAGAGGTAGAGGTGTAAAGGTAGAGAGAGGTAGAGGTGTAAAGGTAGAGAGAGAGGTATAGAGATAGAGGGAGAGGTAGAGAGAGAGGTAGAGAGAGAGGTAGAGGGAGAGAGAGAGGTAGAGGTGGGGAGGTAGAGGTAGAGAGAGAGTGGGAGAGGTAGAGAGGGTGAGAGAGGTAAACAGATAAAGAGGTAGAGAGAGAGGTAGAGAGAGAGAGGTAGAGAGAGAGAGAGGAAGGGAGAGAGGTAGAGATAGAGGTAGAGAGATAGGTAGAGATGGGTAGAGAGGGGTAGAGTGAGAGGTAGAGAGAGGTAGAGAGAGAGGTATAGAGAGAGAGGTAGAGGTAGAGGTAGAGGTAAGGAGAGAGAGAGAGAGGTATAGAGGTAGAGAGAGAGGTAGAGGTAGAGAGAGAAAGAGGGGTAGAGAGAGACAGGTAGAGAGAGAGGTAGAGAGAGAGAGAGAGAGAGAGAGAGAGAGCAGTAGAGAGAGAGAGAGAGAGGTAGAGAGAGACGTACAGGTAGAGCGAGAGAGAGAGTGGTAGAGAGAGAGAGAGAGAGGTAGAGAGAGAGAGAGGTAGAGTAATAGATGTAGAGAGAGAGAGGTAGAGAGAGAGAGAGGTAGAGGTAGGGAGAGAGAGAGAGGTAGAGGTGGAGAGGGAGAGAGGTAGAGGTAGAGAGAGAGGTAGAGAGGGAGAGGTAGAGAGGGAGAGAGAGAGGGAGAGAGAGAGGGAGAGAGAGAGAGGTAGAAAGAGGTAGAAAGAGGTAGAGGTAGAGGTAGAGGTAGGGAGAGAGGGAGAGGTAGAGAGAGAGGTAGAGGTGTAAAGGTAGAGAGAGAGGTATAGAGATAGAGGGAGAGGTAGAGAGAGAGAGAGGTAGAGAAAGAGAGAGAGGTAGAGGGAGAGAGGGAGAGAGCGAGGTAGAGGTAGAGAGGTAGAGGTAGAGAGAGAGCGGGAGAGGTAAAGAGGGTGAGAGAGGTAAAGAGATAAAAAGGTAGAGAGAGAGGTAGAGAGAGAGAGGTAGAGAGAGAGAGGTAGAGAGAGAGAGAGGAAGGGAGAGAGGTAGAGAGAGGTAGAGATGGGTAGAGAGGGGTAGAGAGGTAGAGAGAGAGGTAGAGAGAGAGAGGTAGAGGTAGAGGTAGGGAGAGAGGTGTAGAGAGGTAGAGAGAGAGGTAGAGGTAGAGAGAGAAAGAGGGGTAGAGAGAGAGGTAGAGAGAGAGAGAGAGAGCAGTAGAGAGAGAGAGAGAGGTAGAGAGAGACGTACAGGTAGAGCGAGAGAGAGAGAGAGAGTGGTAGAGAGAGAGAGAGAGGTAGAGTAATAGAGGTAGAGAGAGAGGTAGAGAGAGAGAGAGGTAGAGAGAGACGTACAGGTAGAGCGAGCGAGAGAGAGAGAGAGAGTGGTAGAGAGAGAGAGAGAGATAGAGAGAGGTAGAGAGGTATAGAGAGAGGTAGAGTAATAGAGGTAGAGAGAGAGGTAGAGAGAGAGAGGTAGAGAGGTAGAGGTAGGGAGAGAGAGAGAGAGGTAGAGGGGGAGAGGGAGAGAGGTAGAGGTAGAGAGGTAGAGAGAGAGTGGTAGAGGGAGAGGTAGAGAGGGAGAGAGAGAGAGGTAGAGAGATAGGTAGAGAGAGAGAGAGGTAGAGAGGGAGAGGAAGAGGGAGAGGAAGAGAGAGAGGTAGAGAGAGAGAGGTAGAGAGAGAGGTAGAGGTAGAGTGGTAGGGAGGTAGAGAGAGAGAGGTGGAGAGAGAGAGGTAGAGTGAGAGGTAGAGAGAGAGGTAGAGGTAGAGAGAGAAAGGTAGAGAGAGACAGAGGTAGAGAGAGAGAGAGAGAGAGAGAGAGAGAGATAGCGAGAGGTAGAGAGGTGTAGAGAGTTAGGTAGAGGTAGAGGTAAAGAGAGACAGAGAGAGAGACGTAGAGAGAGAGGTGTAGAGAGGTAGAGAGAGAGAGGTAGAGAGGTAGACAGAGAGGTAGAGAGCGAGAGGTAGAGAGAGAGGTATAGGTAGAGAGGTAGTGGTAGAAAGGTAGAGAGAGAGAGGTGGAGAGAGAGAGGTAGAGAGAGAGAGGTAGAGAGAGAGGTAGAGAGAGAGGTAGAGAGGGAGAGAGAGAGAGGGGGGGAGAGGTAGAGAGAGAGAGGTAGAGGTAGAGAGGTAGAGGTAGAGAGAGGGAGGTAGAGAGAGAGAGAGAGAGAGAGAGAGAGAGATAGCGAGAGGTAGAGAGGTGTAGAGAGAGAGGTAGAGGTAAAGAGAGACATAGAGAGAGAGACGTAGAGAGAGAGGTAGAGAGAGAGAGGTAGAGAGGTAGAGAGAGAGGTAGAGAGAGAGGTAGAGAGAGAGAGGTGGAGAGGTAGATTGGAGATCCTAGCATTTCCAGAGCATTAAAGGCACTACTCATTTGTAACGTCATTCCTTTCACAGCACACAACTAGGGCCCTCAAATACAAAAGGATGTTGTGGTCATAAAGCTTACAATTTGCAGCATCACAATGGTTGCTACTGCAAAACCCCTTTTTAGAGTTGTGTATAACCTTGATGATTGACAAAAGGGGTTCTGCATCTTACATCATATTGGAATTTGGAGGGGCAGTGGAAAGGGTGCTATCTTCAAATTGCAATTTACAATGACATATATCAATGGTTTTCAAATGCAATGGCAGTCGCAAACCGTTGATCTGATACCAACACTGAGCTGCAGTTGGTACATGATTCAGAAACGAAAAGTTGGGACAGTGGGACAGCTTTCCCTTCGTGAATCATGTCAGGCGACAGTGAGTATAGACAGTGGTCCAGGGGCTACACTCGATACTGCAATGAACATGAGGGACTGCCCCTTTGGAGCTCAAGGCGTAAACTCTTTAATCCATCTCATATGCAGACCCTTCTGTAATACTAGTGCTTATGGTGCAAACAGGCATATCGTGTGTGGTGCAGACACTTCTGTTCAGTTTTAACTCTTTTTCAGTTGTCAACAAAATATTTTAATTCATATTTTGGTTTCCATTGTTAACTGTTTTTTAATATATCCATTATTTTATTTTATTTTAGAAATAATGGATATATTAAAAAGCGTATAACAACAGTTAACAATGGAAACAAAAATATGAATTAAAACTGATTATTACCATGGAAAAGAAATTGATGAAACTTTAATGTTCGCTGAAAAGTGCACACATCCATCGGAACAGAAGTGTCTGCACCACACACGATAGGGTATACGAAAGGGCAGGGCACCTAAAGAGTAGGTACCAGGATGTAGTAGCGCCAACAAAAGAAAGGAATATAGCTTGAGTACGAATAAATCACGAGTGCACAGAAGGACTTTCCTAATTGATCGCGCAAAAATCAGGCAAACACACCCATTGCATCTCTGGGCGAATTGTGTAATTCGGTGCTGGCGTTAATGAGGCTTTGATGGTTTTCACCCCTTCCTAGGGCCCCTGGCTGCAGCTCCACTCTTCCTTAGCTTGAAAAATGTGCCCCCCTCCCCCCCCCGAAATTTGACTCTAGGTGCGCCTCTGCTTCAAGCTGTGGGAGCAGCCAGGGCTGGACCTTCTCTCTTGCCCATCAGCAGGACCGTCATTGCAAGCGCTTTCTCACGTTTTTAAAAGTGACGGCTCTGCTGACAAACACCACTGTGGGGGCTGTCAATAGTGACGGACTGGTGTTCCAGGGGGGGGCAAGTGCCCCCCCTTGCCCTCCCCTGCGGACGCCAATGTGCATTGGACATAGATTGCAGATGACACAGATCTCACATTGTCAGGGCTGTAACATGCAGGGCAGTTCTTCATGCTTGCGCGTTTCACATGAAAGCACTCTGTCTCTCTGGTTTCACAAAATTACATACCCATAGGACTGAACAGTTATTATCCAGTTTATTTAAATCTCACAGGAACGGGGATCTGACTGCAGGGAACTCCTTCATGGTTGAGCATCACACACCAGCCGCTCTTTTGGGTTACACACAAAGGGGCATATTTACGTCTTCTGGCGCATCTCTGCAAATCAGCAGGGATGCGCCAGAACAGATGTGTCACGCAATCCCCCCCTTGCGCCACCATAGATGCGTCGCATTTTTAAAAATGCGGCGCACCATGGTGCAAGGAGGGGCAGATGAGTGACGCATCTTGAGGCGCACGGGCGGTGCATTGCTGGAGTCGCATCGCAAGAGCAACGCAACTCCTGCAATGCACAGGGGCTGCCCATACTCAACATGGTGCCTCAGTCCTTACGCCTGCTTCAAGCAGGCGTGAGGATTTGACGCAGCAGCGTCGTAAAACTGACGTCAGTTATACGGGGCTCTCCTGCGAGGGAACGCCCACCCTGTAACAGAACGCCCACATGAAACCTGATGCAGGTTTCATGTGGCGCAGGGCTTTACAACGTGACGCATCTGCCTAGATGCGTCACGTTGTAAATAAGTAGCAACGTGGCGCATGGTTTACGCCGCCGCTGCATCACAAAAGTGATGCAACGGCGGCGTAAAAGTGTCGCAATGGGCTTGTAAATCTGCCCCTAACTGCTTGTGCTGCAAACATAGAATCAATCACCCTTGAATGAACTGCCAATGGCAAGTGGGCAGAAGGTGTCCCTGACTTTCACAACACTGATAGCAGCACCTCAGTGTTGTTACTTATGTTTACTTTGCCCTCTGAAACTTGTCAATGCATGTAGCAATTTACAAAATGAAACTTAGCTGACCTTTTTTAAAGCAATAATAAAAGTATCTTTCTGCAGTTGAGAGTTCATATTTGCATAGGACTATTGCTATTTGTAACTTGACTACACTAAGATGAGTACATGTGCAGTAGAATATTTCATACAGAAACGTAGTAAACAAACTATCACTTTATTTAAGTTAAATGTTGTAACCATTCCATTTTCTACCTAGAAGTAATTTCCTAACACCTGCCCGTTTGCAAGTTTATACAGCTGAGGTTCCAAGACTGGATTAACACTTAGGGACCGAGGGGGACTGTTTTTTTGGAGCTTGGCAGGCAAAGCCTAGGCGCGGGGGAGGGGGTCGAAGAGAGCTACAATTAAACTCCACAGTTTCAGAAGAGGGAGCGAGGAGAGAATAGGTGCAGCCTGTTGGGATTTTCCGTCGTGTTTTTATTTCAGCAATGTTGTTGCTTTGTACTGCAATCGGTACTTAATATAAAAACATTCTAATTAGGCAAATATAAATGCTCCTTTTGGTTACAACGTTAACATTGCGACATGTGTATTGTTTCCGGCCAGATTTGCTTGCATGTACACAGTGATAAAAAAGTTACACATAAAGCATCGTAGAGGAAGGGAAAGCAGGTCAGCATTTCCCGTAAAATCATAGCTGCTTTGGGGAATGCTGGTTTAAAATGTTAAAATGAAAAACACAGCCTTACCTTGTTCGTCCTCGCTAACACAAGACTATATAGGGGCACATGCATCAAGGTAAATTGCATTCGGAAACGGTGCGAATCGCAAAATTCGGCCGTTTGCGAATGCAATTTCCTTTTTTGGGATGCATCATGTTTTTTTATTTTTTCGCAATTTATGGAATCGCAATTATGTTGCGATTTCTCAAACTGCGATTGCATTTAAGAAATCGCAATTTGAGATTTCTTAAATGCAATGCATCACACTTTAGAAATTGCGAGTTCGCAAATAGGGAGAGGTAAATTACCATGAAGTTCACCTTCATGGTAATTTGTGAAAACTTTGAAAAATGCACAAAAGTGCATTTTTCAAAGTTTCATTTTACACACACACATGCCCTTGGGGCATGTGTGTGTGAAAAATGTTCTTAAAGTTAAATTTCAGGGGGACCCCCCTGCACCCTTGAAATAGCATTCTCATTTTGCGATTCCTTAATTGCGAATCGCAAAATGAGAATGGCTTCCCATTCATTCCTATGGGCCTCTACGCCCATAGGAATCAATGGGAAGGGATTCCTTAATTGCGATTCGCAAATTGTGAATCGCAATTAAGGAAATTTAAGAAATCGCAAAAAAAATTGCGATTTCTTGATGCATAGCCGTTTGCGATTTCTTAATTGCGATTCCTTAATTTTCGCAATTAAGAAATCGCAAACGGCAACAATGATACATGTGGCCCAAATAGCATACACCTCTTGCCGATTAAGGCCTAGATGTTCAAGCCTTTTGCGAATCGCAAAGGCCGAAATTCGCAGAATTGCGGCCTTTGCTAGTCGCAAACGGTCTTTTTCCATGTTTTGGCATGCATCAAAATTTCGCAAAATAAGGAATCGCAAACATTTGCGATTCCTTATTTTGCCATAGCATTTAAGGAATCGCAATTTTTGCGATTCCTTAAATGCTATGTATGTAGCATTTTTAAATTGCGAATTTTGGTTAAGAAATCGCAAATTAACACCATCTTGTAGTTGATGTTAATTTGCGAATTCTTTTGAAAATGCACAATTTGGCATTTTTGAAGGCGGCATGTGACGCACACACATGCCCATAGGGCATATATGTGCGCCATATGCACACACATGTACATTTCAGGGGTTCTGCAGGGTGTCTTTGAGACACCTCTGCACCCTTGAAATTATTCTCAATTTGCGATTAGCAAATTGCGAATTCGCAATATGAGAATTATTTCACAATCATTCCTATGGGCCTCCTGGCCCATAGGAATGCATGGGAAATTATTCCTTATTTGCGAATTCGCAAAATGCGAATTCGCAAATAAGGAAGATTAAGGAATCGCAAAAAATTTGCGATTTTTTACATACATTCCATTTTGCGAATTCTAAATAGCGATTCCTTAAAAATCGCTATTTAGGAATCGCAAAATGGAATCTTGATACATCTGCCCCTAAGTCCTTGAAGTTTAAAGCATGTTAGTGCGTGGGAGGAGGGAATCTTAAACATGCAGTCATTTGAATTAATTCTCTGCCTCCAGCCAGCTTGCCATGGGGTCCCGATCATCAGATATAGACCAGAGCCTTTGTTAATTTTGCTTGCACGTGGAAAGTACAACAGAGGAAGAAGGTTACGGGGCTGTAATACGGCCATTTGATTTTCCGCCCCAGCCAAGTTTAGTTTACTGCGAAAACGTAGACATCACTCGTCTCACCATGCTGTCGCAATCGAGGACATACACACATACCAGACGGAGAGCCTTTTTAATATTGCTTGCATCTATGGGTAGTTTCAGGCAGATGATAACAAAATATCCCAGAGAAACGTGATAGAAAGAATGAAAATGCACCTTTGGCCATCTGCTCAGAAGTGGTGTTGTGCACTGTGCCATCTCGCTAGGGGTGGGTGGTATCTGCCTAGTCGCGCTACGCAAAGCTCTGCGACACTGTAAAAAATCTCTGCGAGCACGCAGAGTTCCGCGAACACGCTGAATTGCTTGTTCCGCACTTTCACAATGCTTTTTTCCTGTTCATGAACGCTGTTTGCATGCTTGGGGGAAATATCTTGCGAACTCGCATTTTGTAAGCATGAACAAGCAAAAAATTCTGCAAAGCAGCGGATTGCAGAATTTTTGCCAATTCCGCGTTCTCCGCGGAACGCAAAATTACCCAAATTACCCAAATTCAGCGAGCGGAATGGAATTTACCACAGAGGCCTACATCTCACATGCCTCCTGCTCCGAGTACCCCTTGACTGAACTGCCAAAAGTTCCTTTCCAGTGAACTGAGTAAAACAAATTGAGGCACAAATCACAAGGCGGATGTCAAACCAAAGCCGTGTGGCAAAAAATGAAACCAGCTGAGGCTGTGCACCTTTCTTTAGACAAGCTGCGTCTAAAGAAAGTGGCACGGCCCCCATTATAGGTAAAACGCAGAATGGGGTGCATCTAGAAAAACATAAACATATGAATGAAAACCTACCGTGTAAGGAAACTGTGGTTGGCCGGTCTTCCTGGCTTGCAAACGGAAGTGATGTAGCGGGAGCACCGGCTAATAAGGAGCCATGAAACAAGAGCAGTGGAGTTTTGAGCCAATGAAAAGCAGCAGCTGTAAATACACTCCGAGGAGTGATTACTGCAGGTCTTGCAGACTGCGCATGCACGCTGATGCTCGACCTAATACCATACTATAAATATGGATGAAACCAAAGGGCTTCTTTTAAGTAAACTAAATTCTAAATTTAAATGGTACTTAGATAAAACAGAAGTTGAGGTATAAATACCTAGGGATGTGGTTTGGAAAGAATCTACAATAGAAAGACCACTTTGACTACCTACATGTAAAGGCATTAATGTTGGCTAGTGAGCTTAGGAAATACAATAATGCATATGGTGGGATCACCTTAAGACCAGTCCTAGTGGCCTACTTGGCACTGATCCGCCTTCATTTTCAGTATTGGGTAATACTACCGTCTATAAGTGGTAAGTTGAGTAGGAACTTGAAGAAGGCAGATGTTTAAAAAATGTTTGTAATTGCTGCCTTCCACGAGGCTTAAAGCGGTAGGGTAGGAAACCGAGTTAACTGCCTGGAGTTACCCAGCCTATACAGAGGTGATTAGATTTTGAAATCATTTGGAACAAAACCTCACTCAAAGAATCTCCAAGCTCTGTCATAAGGAGAATATGTAGAGTGAGTTAAGATGGGCTCAGTCTGTCTGATTAACGCTAAGGAAGACACAGAAGATGTTAAGACTGAGAAGACTTAACATGTGTGCTGCATTCTGCAGCACACATAGAAACAGCAAAGTGACAAGCATGATTGTTTATGTGCAGGAATGTGTGCCTTCCTGCACACAAACAATCATTAAAAAAAATGACAATTTGCAACTTCTTTGTGTGCTGCATTTTGCAGCACACATAGAAGCTACAAATCGCCATTTGTGATTGTTTATGTGCAGGAACGGACTCCTTCCTGCGCATAAACAATCATTCCCTCTACCTAGGCACCCTTGCTCTATGGTACAAGGGTGCTTGTGTGGCAGCCTAGTTTGGTGCCAGTGCTCTGGTAAACACTGGGGTGCGCTGTATCTTTTTAAATACGGTATATCCCTGCATTTTCGGAACGGTGGAGTGTGGCATTAGCATTTTGTGCTTAATGCCACGCTCTGCCATGCCCTTGTAAATACGACCCTCAGTGCTACCACTAATAAGTCTCCAGTCAGTGGAAGGTCGAGAGCCACTAGGTCTGAGATTTTGTATCAGCAATAACTTTTTCAAGGCTTTAGCAGCTTTGTGAATAGATATGGATTTTGCCACAAAACTGTTTTTATAAGATTCTGCAAAGGCGAAGCTATTTTACATGCACCAAAAACCAGGGCCCTGGATGGATCTCTGATCATCACAACAGTCCTGAGAGCTACCTTCCAGTTGGTAAATAAGCTTGCCCAAATTATCGCCTGCTTTTTGTCATTCAGATCATCCAGGCGTATCGAGAGCCAAGTAGTTTAATTCTAGTCCTGTTGATTGAATTGAGAGGCACAGCTATGACTCCTGGAGTTGGCAAACTACCGATCTAAAACAAGGACTTGTGTCTCCAGTGCAACCCCAGCAAGCTCCTTATCCCGTCACCTACACTTAAGGGTTGCCAACAACCTCTTAGCACTGGTTTTAAGGCCTCTCCTAGTGTACTAGGGTAAGAGACTGGTCCCATGTTTAGCTTGAAAAATTAGCCTGTCTCTTCCAGTAGGAAATCAGAAAGTTTCTCATCCATCAACTACTATGCATTCAAGCACCAGATCCCATGCAAACGTCAACATGTGCGACTGATGGACATTTCTACTGGGCAGTGGTTGGAGATGTCCTAAGTTAGGATACACAAGCTTGTAACCCATAACAGGTTGGTGGCCAGGACAAAGCGGTAGCAAATTCAGGAGAACAACTAGTTGGCAGCCGAGTTAAAAGTAAAGGATCTCTTGCTTGGATGTCATATGCACCATGCATCATTCAGTCCAACATATAGTGTGGTGTTCTAGAGTGTTGTGGTGTGGTGCGAGTGGCAAAAATCAATATTTTACTCCATAAATGTATTAAAGTCATCTTCTATAACTGTGGACTCCTGGGATGTGTTTGTCATTGGGTCACATATAACCTGTAGGGTTACGAAAGAGGAAGAGGGCTGAAGGACTCAGTGTGAAACAGGAGTGACCCTCTAGGTGTCCCTCGCCAAGACATAACATTCTAGACGATCAGTATGCACCTGAGACACCACCAGATGCAAGGATTTGTGCAGTAGGATTGTCACTCTTCTGAACATTTTAGTGAACCTAAAGTGGTACACCCTCTTGCATATATATATCTCAGGGAAGATACAAATGATGCCCATTCAGTGTGTTTCTTGCAGCAAGAGAACATTTGGTGAGTGTCTCCTGGCAACACTGCTGGACTGCCCTATGCTTGATCCTTCTCTTAAGGCCATTAACATTGCAGAATAGAATACAGTACGATGGGTTTTCAATGGTGTGATGCACCGGAGACATTGGACGATATTAGTGATAGGAGGCATCAGGTCATGTGCACTTTATTGCAGGATTGTATACCTGGGGAAGCATGTCTTTGCTAAGCCATCTTACTTTATTTGGAGCCCCATGTACATCATGGCTAGCACTATGACTACACTGCCAGACAGCAACATGAATTTCCAATTCCAAACAGAACCCTTCCCTACATTTCTCACCACTGTATAATAACTCCCCTGAGGTATCTAGCACCCTCAAAACATTAGCTTACTTCAAAACTGGAAACCCTGGAGATGTATGAATTTGACCCCCCTCCTAGACACAAATGCCTCATATTATGAAAGGAAGGGGAAAAGAGCACTACATCGTATCCACCTGGTGTTTTCCCCCTTGGGTCCTGCCCCTCTCACCATCAAAGTCCAGATCAGCAATTAGATTAAGTTGCATGGATATGGGCTGAGCCTGTATAGGTTCACCGGCAGAGGCAAAAGGACTAGGGTAACAGAGACAAGTCAAATCAAATCAAAATTCTTTATTCGGTATTTCAACAACACCATAAAAGTACATAGTTCATACTGTAAAAACATTTCATTAAAAAGGAAGCAGGAATAAATTAATTGAATATACTATATTCGTCCACCTCCGCATTTTCTCCATTAACAATATCAAAAACCAAATTCATTTAGTGGACCTTAATCTTTCTGCAATCCTCAAGAAGTTTATCACACAGAATAATGTCAGGGGTTCTCTTAACTCTTTTAAAAAAACAAGGGCATCTCTTGCTGATCTTAAATTAGCTTTTTTAAAAAGATGTATTAAAAAACAGCGTCTAGGTGCTTGATAAAATGGGCATAGTAATAGAAAGTGAAGGGTATCCTGTGGAGATCGATGATCGCAGCCACAGGGACCCTTTGACTCAACTGTATTAATGAATCCCGCAGGTTCAGATAAAAGATGATGCAGCAAGTTGAGTCTAAAACGCGTTAATAAAAACCTATCGTGGGGGTTGTATACGAGGGAGAGATAGGGCTCCATCCCACTAGAGGGTTTCACTGTCATATAGGCCTGTACAGTATGCTTACTCCTTTCCCTCATTTCTCGTAACCGGTGGTAAGTTTGGAGAGCTTCTCCATTACTCTTACTTGATCTTGTTTTATAATACTCTGTGGATTTGAAAACAGATTTCCAAATCCGATGCTTTCCAAAGCCCCTTTCACATATTTTAACCAGGGGATAGACATACCTTTCTCACTCCCCAAACAATCTGTGATAATCAACCGTGACAGATTAGCATCCTAATTGGCAAGTCACATTCTCTGTGGTGGTCTCAGTATTGGTAGTACGCGAATGATCTGACAGCGTCTGCTCCTCGTTAGGCTCTCTGAGACCACTCTGCTCATCGTCAGTACTGGTTTGCAAAACCTTTGTGGCATGACGTCTTTGATTTTTGTTCACACCATAGGGGGTGGGGAGCTGTTGGGGCATGTGTCCCTCAATAGGGAGTGGTCTTTGCTAAACCAGGGGAACCTTCCTCTCCTCAACCCAGTTATAGGCAGTCTCTGGGGTTTCAGAGGAGTATGACCTCTCTCCAAAGTTAACTTGAGCTTCGCACTGTGAATTGGTATGTATTACAACTATACAGCACACCGATTCTGCTTGACTGCTTGATGTTGAATCAAATGTGTATAATTGAGGAAAAGCATCACTGTGGCAGAGTTAAAAAGCCCCTCTCCTGCTCCACAAACTATACAGAGTATTGCATTGCAATCGGTATACTTGAGTCATGCAATGATAGGACAGGCTAGAGCACCCACAGGGCCCTTGACGAGAGCAACGGGTGGGCCCTCGCAATCAAAAAGAAGGTTGGAAATTCTTCAGACAGCACCTTGGTTCTGATTGTTTCAGACTCATTCTGTCTCCTCCTTCTGGTGTCCCTACATTCTTGAGATTGTTTTCATGGAAACTTCATTCTGCCTCCTCAACCATGTCTTCAACTGCTTTTCTGTCAAAGTTAGCTGAGAAACTGTATCTGGTAAGCTTAAAGCATGTTTTCTGTCGCTGAGAGGCAGCCCTCAACATTGGTAACTAGATCTACTACATTGCGAAGGTAGTGACAGAGGAGGTACATGGAAAAGTATACTTCTTCATTTCCCCCCTTGCCTCCGAAATGGCTTGCAGAATTGTATTCTGCTTTATGAGCTACTTCACCTTTTATTTCCTTTACGAGTAGCCCTTCTGTTTTTCTGTACACTGGGAGGGTTCGGACTATTTTTTGCATTCTGGTTTGTTGTGTTGAGGGGGCCTCTGTCTTTGAGCATTTTCTAGAAAATTAATTGGCAAAATTCAGGATAGTGCATGAAAGCCCCGAGTGCGAGCAGACCACTCGAATGTGCAAGCACATGTGTGGCTGTATGCCTCCCTCATCTCCACTCCCATCTCAATCCTAGTCCTCAGTTGGGAGATCCTTGTCACAAGCAGTTCTTCCGCAGCTAACACGGGGTCTGACGTTGGCTGCTTGATTCAATTTTCAGGATTCCATGGCGGTGCTTCTTGAACTTAGTTGCCAACTCCTAGCAGTGTGTGTGTTGCACCTATCATCTCTTGCTGCGCAATTCCTCCCTTTGGTGGGACCAGAGGATACGCTTAGACCACATTTTCTCACCTGCAGGGTTCAGACAGACCCAGTTACTTCAAATGTTGCAGGAAGCTATCCTTCACTTACATTCAAGGTGGCTGCTCTTCTCAGTCTATTACGTAGCATGGATGCGTCCCAGTGTGGTTCCTCAGCCCTGGGCCCTCTGGCCTGTGTATGATTCTTCGGATTGCTCTGGAGCAGCCGTGCCAAGTATGACGCATCTTTGATTAAACAAATGTTTTTCCAGTCAATATCCGTGTTCCTGCCGGGCCGGCCATTTATCACTTAAATCAGCTGAGCAGGTCAGCTGAGAGCATGTTCTTTCAGTGTTTAGCAATCATTTTGTTCATTCAATAATATTTGTTTACAGTAGATAACCCTAACAGTATACATATACATATTTACAGAAAATCACCAATATTAAAATACATGCTAAATACACAATTAAGAATTGGACTAAACAAGGATGATTAGTATTTGAGACACACTGAGCGCAACAAACATGCCGATCTCAGGAAGATATGAACAAAGCCCATTATGAACTGAAAAACTAAAACAGAATTAAATCAGGGTTTATCAAATACATAAGTATTAAACAAACAAAGACCTCAAGGGTCCGATAAGTAAGTCCAACCAATTGGATAAGACAATCACTCCTATAGGAATCCCTAGGGGCGTTGTGAAGAGAAAAAATATCTTCAACCATTTATATTCACAATCTCTAGCTGTAAGGGAGACGCGAGAGGCTCAGTTTGTAACTGATAAGTTATTTACATGCATGACAGATGATCAATCAATCAATCAATCAAGGTTCTTGAAAAGTGTGACTCCTCACCTGTTAGAGTCTCAAGGCGCGGGGTGGAAGGGGGTGGGGGATCTGCGGTTCAGCCAAAGAGCCAGGTCTTGAGGTCCTTCATGAATTGATGCAGTGATGGTGATTGCCTGAGGTGCAGAGGCAGGGAGTTCCAGGTCTTCGCAGCGAGGTAGGAGAAGGAACTTCCTCCAGCTATGGTCTTGTGGATCCTTGGGATGGTGGCCACCCATCCCATCCGTGGGACAGAGACCATCTCTGTCATTTCGTAGTGGTGCAGATTTATAGTATTGGGACCCGAATGGAAATACCTAGGGATACTCATAGCGTGAGAGTTGATCTGAACTGTGGAGAGAGCAGCAGCCAAAGCAGTGGCGGTGGATGGCCACGTCACCCGCATAGGGACACTAAAGGGGACAGCCCCTTAGTTTTTCCTCACTGCCCGGGGTCAGTATTTTGTGAGCTGCCACCCGGCTTAGTAAGGTAGTGGAAGACTTCTCGCCCACCTCCTTTTGACCCCAGGTGGATGGCGGCACATCCAGGAAGGGGGTGGGAGGGTGGGGGCAGCGCTATTTAGATGGGCTCAACAGAAGATTGCTTAGGATGTCAGATGTCAGATGGTGCTTGGCTTCAGAGCCTTAATTACCCCTAAAACATCCTGGCCACAAGTCAGCCTGAAGAAACAACACAGACTTTTGAATTTCACTAGGTCTATTTCAAATTGTGCTTTCTTAGCTGGCTGTAAAAGGCACTTCATTTCCTGATGTATTTTTTGGCTCACAGTAATGTTCCCACTAGCATGTGTGCCAACCAGCCACTTTATTTCAAGTTATTCTGTAATGCATTGGTACTTAATTGGCACTTTTCACAACTCTTTTGACTTGTGAAGAGATTTTTGTGCTGATTTTTGCCTTACAGCCAGCAAGATGCTCTCAAGCGTCACTATTTGACTACATCCAACCCACGTTTTCCTTTGCATTCAGGTACTTGTAGGTCCGTTTATCCCAGTGTAAATTCAGGACTACAACTACAAGTGCCAGAATGCAAAAGAAAATAATATATGATGCCATACTTACTGGCATAAAACCGAAAAACCTAAGAGCTGATGTGTAAGAAATGTTATATTTTTTAACTGTTATGTTTTTTCTTCCTCTTTTGGGCTGAAATCGTATTACAGCGTCTTCCCCATGTTGACCTGTGAAGCCACACCTACTCCTTAAAATATTTAAACGCATGTAGATATTAAATTACAATAATTTAGTAACACTATTTCTCCTAAATGATTTGTGATATATTCATGAAACAAGATTTGAGAGGGTAATTTTCATTTAATCGCGAATGGATATGGCGCAAATATAACACTGTTGTCGAGCCTTAGGGCCATATGTATCAACACATTTCCCCATAGACACAGAATGGGCAAAACCCTTTGATACATCTGGCCCTTAGTCTTTGAATGGCCAGCTATGTAACTGAATGATAATCAATGATTCATTTAATACATTTGTACTGATAGCATTTGACAAATCCAGAAGTGTGCCAAACTATGAGCTGACACGTTTCGAGAGCAAGAAATAACTAAAAAGTGGGGTCTTCATCAGTCCAAATATCTTTAGCTGATCCAGACAATATTTGTTCTTCCACCTCTGTCAATGTCGAGAATCTTGATTTCAAAGCAACCTTTTAGTGTGGAGTCTTGAATCTAAAGGCTAATAAAGGTTACTCACTTTGGAAGCAACCACAGGGTGTTTTTGAAGATGCACAGATAAAGGAGAGTTTGAGATAAGTCTTTTTCGGACATTTGTAACTCCAGCAAATGTGAAATGTCCAAACTTTATGGTGGATAAAGTCAAACTCCGGGGATTTAGTGTCCATGTATTTACTCCACCTGCCATAATTTAAAGCTTCTTCGCACTTTCAATGTGTCAAGGGAACATGATTTATGGGGCAAAATGTGATGTTAAAACATGCTGTAATTCTGGATGCCGTATTACCATCATAGGGGTTTTTGAAGAATATATTCTTCAGGTAAAAACTGAATAATCTATATTTCTGAAAACCTGTGGAGTTGAGTAACAACCTACAGAAATAAGTTTACACAATGGCGCTCATTCAATAGGGGAATATTCATAATACTGCAGTAATTCAGTGTCACAGAAATCTCAATCCTTGTGGTTTGCTAATTCTGGGTGCAGAATTTCAAATGCAGTGTTGCCACTTAACTTAGAATGAGAACATTAGTGAACATAGATAAGGTCTTGTAAGCTGCCTGTCCTGCCAAAAGGAAGAAGCCCATGAGACACCAGCAGGGATTGAAGAGTTGTTGTAGAGCACATTGATCCAAAGTTGCATAAAGGATGAGAAAGTTTATTGAGAAAAGTGACTGCATCCTTTGTACCTCTTAGGTGTTTCTAAGCACGCGGCGAGGATCCTGGGTTATCAACCGCATTTCAAAAAATGGTTATCCAGTGGATATTGTATTGTCAAGACGCTTCCAAAATAAGTTATTTGGTCTACTTCCTCGATCGATACCCAACTACCTGGCAGAAGCAGATCTCAATAAAAGATTCAACCACTCCAACTATGGCCTGCTGCCACGACACAGGTATTTGACCCCCAAGTTCCTCTTTGTGTTTGGATCAGAGACTTTCGTGTAGACAGTGTAGTTATTTATACTAAGAGCAGGACATGTTCTATGCACCTCGCATGTCAATCTAAACACAACATTAATACCCATTGCAGACAACAGGGCACATTTACTATTGGGTTATGAGCTCAGCAGTGCTTAATTTGTGTTGTTTTTTTGTGGTGCTCATCACCGGCACTTCCTTCTGAACACTGGAACCTAACATGGAATTAAACCACATGGTGGCGGTGTGTGTCTATTCTTCGCTGAATTTGTCACTGCAGTCTTTATTTTAAACTGATAAATCTAGCACATAGGTAATGCTGCTACTGGCATTCAGCAGCAGTGGCAGGACTGTTGTGGTGCTCCTATGAAGTGCCTTGGGCCCCTGAACTTAATCTTTTTACTAATTAAGCACCAGAGCTCAGCAACCTAGGCTGCAGTCCTCACTACAAAACCCACAAACCGAAGTCTTGGTTAAGGTATGTTATATTTCTTGTCTAGAGGGCTGTCTACCAAAACACTGAGTACTTCAATCTCCACCCTCCATACTGAAATAACCAACCACTGGTGAAATCACCTTTAACACTAAATAAGGGGTCTCTTGCTTAATTCAAATTCTCACTAGTCAGAACAAATAGTTGTTTTACCAACTAAGGGACTTATTATGAGTTTGGTGGTCCTTCAGACAGCTGAACCCATGGTGGAGGTGCGGTGGTGGTCGAGGACTGCCGCAACAGTGGTCCCACCGCCGCATTACAACTACACCAGTTGGACCTCCATGGGACCGGTGCAACCACCAGGGAACTGCGTTCCCAGGTATTGGTGCGGTGGTCAGAGGCACGCAAAATGCTGGTGTTGCCCCTACAGCACCACCAAGCATGTATTGAGTTCCCCCCCCCACCAGTATTTCATGGAGGTGTTCACACCATGAAATTCTGGCAGAGACGAAAGAAATGTGACCCTACAAGGCCCCCTATTGCCTCTAGGCCCTTGTGAGCATGCACACCCTTTTCGGCTTGGTATGGTGTTTACAGTCCATGAGGTACAAGAAAGGGCATTGGCATTCCCATTGCAATGCCACTTTCAAAGGCACCACTGTGGGAACATCAAAGGACCACCCTTCAGACTCTGAGAGAACTTGTAATCTGGCGGGTGGTCAAGTTGTGGGGGAGCAGGACAGTGGTGGGCCTCCTTGCTCTCACACCGCCAAACTCATAATCAGGCCCTAAGTGTTTTCCTCTGTAGTATCTTCCTGTACCCACCCATATGTCCCATGATAACTCTGCATGTAATCTCAGTTTTGGGAAATGCAGGGATTTTACCAATATAGAACAGAGCTCTACATGAATGCAGCTTGTCCAATACTAGTACGGTCAAGTGTCTGGGAGGTGCTATACTACTGAACCTATCACTGCACCTCTTTCGGAAATGGCTTCTTTATTGCCCTACCTGCAGGTGCCTTTTGCAGTGTAGAGAGATTGGGAGAGAGACGTTGTGGCTTGTGGCACCAGAACAGACCACTGTTTCGAAACTTTACCCTATCCTTTTTAACTCAGGTAGGGGGAAATTAAATTCTTAAAATATGACCTCACATACATGCCTGGCTTACCAGAGACACGCAAGCACAATTAGGTCTGAGGAAAAAAACAAGAGATTTGCACTTGCCTGCCTTTAACTAATTTGGCAGACATAACTTCACAAGTCAATGAAAAACCAGGAGATAGAATCTCTATAAATCAGGAAGAGGCATGCTTGCCACTTATGGCAAAAGTGGCCACCGTAGGGTTTTCCATGTTAGAGCTAGACTCTGTCTAAAGGACATAATAATTGAGACACCAGGAAACCTGTGGGCTCTCCCTACCTGCTCTCCAGATCGTTTCTTGGCGCTATATGTAACTTAACCCCAGAGAGGTTTCCCAGAAGCAAACATGACACACAAAGGTCATTGGGTTAGAAATAAAGGTTCTTCCATTATCTATCTCTGGGGTGCTGTCTAGAGTACATATTTACCTTTCTTAGCAATTTAATTCTATGCTACCCTGGTTTTTAATCACCCACCTCTTCCTCCAAGCCTTCTCTAGGAAAGTATGCAACATTGTTTGTAGGGGGCGACATTTCCACCATTAATGGGTGCAACACATTATAAGATTTTTTCTTTTCCAATTTCACCATCTGTAATTGTTTTTCTGTCTTTCCTAAACTTCTTATTTCAAACCTTTTAGGTATTTTAGCCAGCATCCTACGGTCAATGACGATTTACCCAATCGCATCATCTCAGGCAAGGTTCTCGTGAAAGGCAATGTGAAGAGATTTACCGAAACCTCTGCTATCTTTGAGGATGGAACAGTGGAAGATGATATTGATGTGGTCATCTTCGCGACAGGATACAGCTTCTCCTTCCCCTTCTTTGAGGACTCTGTTCTGAAAGTCCACAACAACAAGATCTCTTTATACAAAAAAGTCTTTCCACCACACTTGAAGAAGCCTACGGTGGCCCTTATAGGGCTGATCCAACCTCTTGGTGCCATCATGCCCATTTCTGAGCTCCAGGCTCGTTGGGCCGTCAGAGTATTTAAAGGTAAGTGAAATTAGGACCATACAATGACAGGCTGTTTGGAATTCTTTATCATCGACTCTATGAGACTTCAATAACCATACAACATAGAGCTTGCTGTTTTAAGAAACCCTCCAACATTGCTTCCCAACCTTTCATTAGGGATTTGGTTAAAAGATTGATCATTGTACTTGAAAACATTAGTAATCAGCATTAGTAAAAAACACTCTTTCATTCCCTGTCAAAACTCTCCTTTTATAAGAATCTGTGCAAATAGAGAGGCGGCCTCAAAGCAAAAGTTCCCTCTTCCAAAGATTATTGTCAAGTAAGGCTTAGAATAGCAGTCTTCAGGCCTTCTTCAAAAAAGAAGGCAGCTGGAAAAGTGCAGGTTGGTAAAAGGAAAAAAATCCATTCTCTATTTTAAAACGTGGAACTGAAGATATATTTTCGCCATAGTGTATTAAGTTAATTTACATTATGTTAGTGAATCAGGAATAGGCGGTGGTACTGGAAAAAGGCCGTCTGCCGTCTTTGTAGACCTAAGGGCGGCATTTGACCTTGTTCCACGCAACATCTTGTGGAAAGTCCTTGCAGGGCTAGGGATGGCACCTGAGCTGTTGAGCCTAATCGTCCGCTTGCACGAGGATACGTTTGCCCGGGTTCTGTGGGGACGACAGGGTGAGGTTACAGAAACCTTCCCGGTTGAGCGGGGAGTGAGGCAAGGTTGCGTCATGGCGCCTACCTTGTTCTCGCTCTTCGTGAACGGGGTGGCGGAGTTCCTTTCCCTGACCCCGACTGATGCTCCGGCGATGTGTGGTGAGCTGGTCCTGATCCTCATGCTCGAGGACGATACATTGATAATGTCAAAAATGCCAACTGGGCTCCAGCGTGCCCTAAGGTGCTTTGAAGATTTTTGTCTGGAGAGCGGTCTTGAAATAAATACGGCGAAAACAAAGTTTATGGTTCTTAACGGCCGTACATCGAGTGGGATAGCTAAACCTTTTAGAGGGATGATATATATGAACGGAGCCCCGTTGGAGCGGGTTGACGCCTTCACCTATCTGGGGTCCCACTCCAGAGAGATATGGGGTGGACCAGCCAATTAGACATTGCAGTGTTAAAACATCGCCAGCAGGCTGGCATTCTTCTAAAAAGGTTTAGCTCGTCTTTAACAAAGCCCATTAGCCCACTACTGGACGTCTACGGAATGAAGGTGTTGAGTTCGACACTATATGGTGCCGAACCTTGGGGATTTCAGAACTTAAGAAATCTGACGCTAGCAGAAAACGAATTTCTACGAAAGGTAACTAGCGGCCCTATAAGTACTCCTCTAACACCTCTCATGTGGGATCTGGGAAAAAAGGCGGTTCAAGACCTTGTATCTTTGCGGCCCTTGTTATATTGGAGCCGCCTGTGGACTACAGATGAGCTTCAGCACTATGCCCAGGGAGCAAGGGAGATAATGAGTAAGGATGGTTGCCAAAAAATACACTGGCTGAAGTCCATTCGGTCACTACTATTTAAGATGGGACTGAGGGAACTATGGGAAGACCCAGGAAATGCTGCATTCCCTTCCAAGAAAAACTTGAAAGAAAATTATTGGAAGATGGTAAATGCAGATGTCTGTACAAATGGTCTTTCCTCACACTTAACAGGTCGTTTTCTGGAGTTTAAGGCCCAACCGAAACTGGAAATATATTGGGATGCCATAGAGAAACAGCAGGATAGAAAACTCTATTTCCAACTTAGAGTAGGCTCCCTTCCAGTAAGGTCTTTTACAGCTAAATGGGCAGGCGAAAATGGCATGGATAAATGTCCTAAGTGTGGGGAGGAACGAGAGACAATAAGTCATCTCCTCTTTTTCTGTCCCTTGTATACTGCCCCTAGAGCCAAGTGGGTTAAGCCAATTTGCAAATTGTTTGGCACACGTAGGCATGCAGAGGCCCTAAGAATCCTATGTACTGACCCTAGCCCTCCAATTGCAATTGCTATGGCTAAATTTTTTAAATGGGCTTGGGTCATCCGTATGCGATCAATGGTGGAAGGGTTCTGATTATTAGGTACACACCAGCATTAACTATGTGTAAATACGTGGTACGTTTTTTG
The DNA here is from genome assembly GCF_964261635.1 of Lissotriton helveticus. Lineage (NCBI taxonomy): Eukaryota > Metazoa > Chordata > Amphibia > Caudata > Salamandridae > Lissotriton > Lissotriton helveticus. The sequence continues at coordinate 1,860,755,609 of NC_136057.1, forward strand.
TTTTTTTACTTGAGCTATGTGCAATATTCCCTGTTCTGTATAAAAATGATTGATTTCCTTTTGATTTTAGAATTTTATGAAATCGTCAAGATTGATATTCGGCAATAGTCTATAGTAGTTTAATCTATTTTTAAATATTTAAATATTTATTGCATTGTTTTTATTCGTTTTTTCATATTGAAAAATGTTTTATGTATGCTTTTATGACTAAATTGTCGAATACAGTTTATGACTGGAATCAGGAATAGTTTGGGTATGTTCAGGATAAATGTTAAAGCACTGTAAACTGCACCTGTAAGGTTAGGGCCAGCTTTAGGGTGGTGCATCTCATGCAGCTGCACTTGGTGCAGAGCTTGGGGGTGCTGCATTTAAAAATAACGTGTTGGTTTAAAAACACCTACAACAGAGTTCCTTGTGTGTCCAGCAGTGTTCAGGCAACAATAAAAATGTCAAGATAACTCTTATGAATATTGTTCTTGCTGGATAGGGATCAGAGTTTTGCCTAATGGCAGTTTTGACTCATTATAAAGAAGTGCAGAGGGTTACTATGCCTGGTGCAAAGAACTTGTACCATTCAGATCACAGGACTGTATTTTATGTGGCTAGCTCAATTAATTACTGCTTTTGTCACAAAGATGATTTTGTTACTTGCAGGTCATAAGTTATAATCTTTATATAGCAAAGTGATCTATGAACTTTCATCAAAGAGCTGCATGGAAACTGCATGGTATAGATTAGCACTTTGTCATGTTTTTTCTCAGGCTTTCATTATCCTAATGTTGCTAAAAAGTGTTAGTTTGCCTAGAAATACATTCTTATTAATAAAGCCAACCACTAGGGTACATTTTAAATCATGAGTTTGTGTTTCCCAGGCTAAAAACTCCTTAAAATATACTGCCTGTTAGTATGGAAACGTGATTTTTACACCTTGCAATCTTCATTGTTATAGGTAATACTTCCTATAGGCTGATTTACACACAGGTGATTCATTGTTTCTGTATAATGTATGTGTGATGTTAAGTGCTCTGACACCCTGCACTGGTTAGGCTAGTACTATAAAACAAATTAAATACATGTAAGAGAGGGGTTATAGGGAGATGAGGGGCAATGTTGGATGGAGGTAGTGAGGGAACCAGTAGAGAAGGGAACCATGGGAGGTGCTAAAAAAAGATTGCCATACTGAAGCCGGCACTGTGTAAGGTTATGCTATGTTAGTAGAATTCACATTATGGACAGTGTGCCATTAGTATGGCCTCGGGGTGCTGTTGATCGTCTAGCTTGCCTTCTGTGTGTTTCTGAAGCCCCACCACAGACTGGAGCCGAAGCTGTTCTCTGATGATGTAGTTGGGCCTTGTGTTTTAGGTCACCTCTAGATGATAATATCGATTTTTTTGTGGTGGACGTAATTTGCATAATTCAGTATAGCGTAATCATGTTGAATTACCCAGTAATTCAGTGAGATTATGGAGAATTATACAGGAAGTGTCACTGTGCATTTAGCACAATTTTGCTAGTTGAAAAATTCTACCTCGCGTCCAAAATGGATGCTAGGATGTATTTTGTGCTAAGAAATAGCACTAAATGCAACAGAATATAAATAGCGAGTGCCAGCAGCTGATCGCCCCCCCTAAATGTGCACTTGGGGTAGGATTTTTTCCCAGGTTACACACAGCATTTGGGAATAGTTTCTAAGTGCAAAATGCAGACATGAGGATGCATCTTGCTCTAAAAACATTGCGCTAAATGCAACAAAACATTTACCGAAGCGTAAAAAGTCACTCAGCGCACTAAATGTGCTCTTGTGGTAGGTAGGATTTGTTTCCAGCAAATTAATTTAGTTATATAAGTGGACGTAATTGTGTTATTTTCGGTAATTCAAAGAGTAACGCGGAATAACAGAAATTACTTCGGTTACTCTGGTGTAATTTAAATTCTGCCCAGGCCTAGTTTTTTCGAGCTATCTTCAGTTGGTTATCTGCCCACTGTGTGGCTGTAAGAAATAGTATGAACCCAGTGTTGTTGGCTATGGCATGTTTACACGGCTTTAGACACAGTTAGTTTTCTGGAAGTACAGTCTGAGGCATTGTATGGGAATAGCCAATAGGGGTTGGACATAGTTATTGCATCCATAAAATCTGACACTATGGGGCATATTAGCAAGGGCGTCTTCGCCGCTTTGGCTGCACTTTTTGCCGCTAAAGCAGCAATATTTTAATCGCCCTATCAGCAAGCTGTCGCTGACAGCCGTTTTGGGGGCCCCTTTACATGTCAGCGCTATATATCGCTATTGACATGCAAAGTAGGCGTTCCCGGCCAAAAGACCGCGGAAACAGCTGCTAACAGACCTAACGCCTATTAGCAATGAGCCCCCGGCCCCGGTTAGCGATGAGAAAAGTCGCGCTAACCGGGGTTATAGCAGGAATTTTTACACCTGCCAAAATCTGACTTAGCCATTATCCTCAATGGGAGGTGGATTCTAAGGCTGAATCCTCCCCTGTCTATGAGCAAGCTTTACGCTTGCGATAAAAGTTTTATCGCTGCTTTAATTGTGTTTTTGGTGGATTTTGTCGCTATCGCTGGATCTTTTATCGCATGGGAGATAAACGTTGGTAATAACGCGCTATTTCCGTGATAGGATCCAGCAATAGACGGCGATAAAAAAAATGCGCTAAGCGCCAATTGCGATATTTTTCACACGCCCTTGCTAATATGTCCCCCTGTTCGATGTTTATTGGATGCAATAAATTTAGCCTTTTATGGCCAAATCACATTTTTTGGCTCCTAAATTTCAATGGTATTCTCCAACCCACAATTTAAGATTTAGCCAATAATAATTGGCACATATTCCTAAAACTAAAACTGCAGTGATGTGTGTCGGGCCAAATTAAGGAAAACTCTCCCCCTGCACATTCGCAAGCAATCCGACCCTAACAAATTTAAAAAGCAGTTGGAAGCTTTTCTAAGTCTCAGCGTTCTCTATGCGCTTTAATATGTTATAGCATAGCGCCAAGATACCTCGGTGATAGCAGTGCTATATAAGCTTACATGCTTATAGATTATAGCTGAATCCTTCAAAATGAGGCATAACTTGCACATTTGGTGGTTTCCGCATCATAATCTCCATATGCCAGCATTTACCAGGATTTTTCCACCAGTATATGTCAGAGGGTTTGACATGCCAATATGTTCCTGGGGAAAATCGATGGAGTGCGGACTTGATTGCATCCTTTAATTAGAAGGTGCGGTAAAGTTCTGACAACTTATAATTGTTTGCACAAGGGTTGGAATTTTCTGGCCCACTTGTAATCAATGATTTAGTGGATGTGAGATGGGCGTGTGTGTGAGATTTTTTTCTCAGATTTTCTTGTGTTTCTGATTCGGATATTTCAGTAGAAGTAGCTGCTGTTAGTATTATCCAGAGTTGTGTGCTCAATAGATGTTTGTGTGTAAGGTGTTCTGTTTGATGTATTCTGCCTTGATGTTAATGTGTGGAGCATCTTGTTGGCAGCCGCGGCCCGTGCAGGAAAGAGTGGTGGGCCAGTGGGGTCGGGTGGGGAGGGGGAATTTCGACAGACGACGAGGAAAAATTAACTATTTATTTAATTATCCTTTGTCATCGTCTGTCGAAATCTCTCCTCCCCAACCTGGCCCCACCGCTCTTACATGCACGAGCTGCAGCATGCTAGTTGGTCTCTGTTCACCAATCTCAGGGGCGAAGCTTGGCAGTAAGATTGGGAGGATGAGGGGGGTGAGCTTCAGATTTCCCAGTAATCTCCTTGGCATATATATATACAAAGTTTTAATACATTATATGACAGGAAGGGCTCATAAAAGGGGCTTAATGGTATTTGAAAGGGAGTGGGATGGGGATTGGTAGGGTACTAAGTGAGAGAAAGCTCATTTTTTGCAAAATAACAAAAATTTTGGAAGCCTTTCCACACAGAGACAGGGAGAGTGTGAGTTTTTGATTGCGTGTGCAAAAATTCCTGGAGAAATCCGACAGACACCTCACCATACCAGACTGAAAGTACCTGCACCTAACTATTTATCACAAAATACATTTATTGAAGCTACACCTCTGACCAAACTATTTGGAGCAGTGATTCTGCATTACTTTGTCACCACTGCATATTGGAAAAATGGAGATGATATAAACGTATGTACCTGAGATCTGCAGTGGTTAATTTGTAAAAAAAACAAATAAGTGCCAGGGCTCTCATCAGGAGGCAGCTTGCACCATCCTCCTGTCTCCTATTAGCGCCACCTAAAACAGAACCAACTACTAACCATGAAACTCTATAAGTGGGAAGAGGATATGGCTTAATGGCCTGAGCGGCCAATTGCAGAGCTGGTGAAACCAGGTTAGAGTCTCGGGTTCGGCTCAACATCCTGTGATTCTGAGCAAATCACTTAAACTCCCCATGCCCACCATAAATGTGTCTCTAAGCGCTGGTGTATATGATTAAGTGCAGGTGCTGAGCACCGGATACCACCAGCTCAAATCAGCACTGGAGATCTGTATATTCTTCTAAAAATTGTGGGATTTGGAGTTCTCATGGTAAAAGTGTGAAACAACAACTCCACCTGCCTTAGGAAGCTCCAACTGTAGAGCTGCAGTCTGATTGTGCTAATGCTGTACAAAGGCGATGTGCCCTGCTGCAAAGAGAAGTTCTGTCTGCACAAGTCATCTGATCGATCTCTGCTGGCTGGGCAAAGTTCATGAAGTTTTACCAGAAAATGTCAAAGAAAGGCTTACACCTGAATCTACCATACTTGTAACAAAAACTCTCAGAATAAAATAGGATTTTAACCACTATTTGTAAATTCACCCACTGAACAGAGACCTTGAGTTGCCCAACACCTGCCCTCTCTAGTACTAGACACTCTACCAACACCCTCACTCACTCACATCTATCTCTTACATAGCATCACAACTCTCCGGCACCCAACACTTTCCCAGCACCTCCACTTGCTGACACCCTACACTCTCACAACACTAGAGCTCACTGGAGTCTAAAACATTCACATTACTTGCACATACATCATACACATGGGTGATGTTATGGGTGTGTGGGGCTAATGGACTCATTTCACTGAGTATATCTAGATATATGTATTGTCCATGTGCGGTGCTTGAAGAGGAGGAAATGATGCACCCTTCTCCCCATAACCCAAATCACAAGGATTGGACAATAAACTTGTACAACTCTAGCACACGCAATTCCAATGAATTAGAGTACTCCATAGTCAGTCCAGTATACAGACAAGAAAAGAGGCCAACGGGCCAAAAATAAAAAGAAATATAAGAAAAGCAAAAAAAAATATTATTTCCATTTTCTATTACCAGACTGACTATGGAGTATTGAAATTCATTCGAATTGCGTGTGCTAGAGTTGTACAACATTACTTGTTCACCTCCAACCCTCTCAATACCTGAGCGCTCTTCCCAACATGTTTCAGTGTCAAACTTTCACCCTTTAACTATGACTGAGGGGCATATTTACGATGAAGTGGCGGAGTGCGGAGTTAGCCTCCTTGGCTCAACATCACACTCTGCCATTTCAGAAGTGCAGGGCTGCACCGTATTTACATCAATATAGTGCAGCTCTGTGTTTCCCCTGTGCTGGTGCTAAATTTAGCAGCCTAGCGCCAACGCAGGGACCGCTGCACCATAGTGCAAGGGTGTCTGCGTTGAGGGGAAGATTGTTTATTGGCAGGAAGGTGTCCCTTCCTGCGTATAAACAATCTTTAACTGGTGTTTTGTGACTTTTATGTGTGCTGTTTAATGCAGCACATATAGAAGTTGCAAAGTGTCATTTTTTTTAATTTTTCATGTGCAGGAAGGGACACCTTCCTGCACATAAACAATCACATAGAAACAGCAAAAACGAGGAGATTTAAACATTTCTCCTTGTTTCATCTGTTTAAGACCAGGTTTTACCTAATCTTAATGTTGGCACTGCCTCCTATTTACTCCTTCCTTGTAAATAGGGGGCAGTGTCAAAATCAATGGATGTTGCGGTGGAACGCCCACAGCAACACCCATTACCCTCCCCTTTCACGCAAAACACAGTGTGAAAGGATGCCTTATTTACAAGGCAGTGTTTAGCTTTGTAAATATGGCGAAGCCCCTATCACCACCGCAACGTCACTAAAAGTGACGTTTTGGTGGCGATAGGGGCTTGTAAATATACCCCTGAGCCTCATGCATAGTGCCACCAGGTGGGTTGAGTTTGTGTTACTCTAGTGTTTTCCTAACTCTTGTAAGTCTTTTTCTATCAATGATTAAACTGCTTTCTTAGTGGTTAGATGAGTGGACTTACAAGAATTGGACAACCAAAGTAGATGGTGGTACGATGAGGGTTCTTGTGGGGGTGCTGGTTTAGAAGAGTTTACCAGTATCAGTGGCCGGGGGTACGTTTTGGGGAAGGTTAATGCAAACAATCGTTGAACCCTTTCAAACCTATCCCAGGTCACTGTGTGTTGAGTAAAAAAAAACTTGAAAAAAATCAGTCAAGAAATACATCAGTGAGTTGAGCACATCCCAGAGAAACTGCCCCCTACAAGTTCCTCACTCCAATCCCATTGAGATAGGTCAGGAAATTGAATGTCTGCTGTGGTGATCTTTAGGTAACATGCAGGGCACTGGCTCCAGGGGATTGGTGTCACTACACCGCATGCTTTTACCACGCATGCCTTTACAACGCAGTTTTTACCACGCAGTCCATTACAACGCATAATGCTTTTAGGCGCTGGATAGTGAATTATTTAATTTACTATTCCAACTCCAGTCCCCGTGGATAGCAGGGAAGGTGTTGAATAGTATATTAAATACATTCCCTATCCTAGAGCGCCCCCCAGCGCATTGCGTTGTAATGGTTTGCGTGGTAAGAGTTGCGATGTAATGGTAGTGCGTTGTAAAAAATTCGTTGTAACCGTGCTACACCGCTCCAGTGCCATTGAGATAGCTCGGATAGGTTATGCACCCGCAGAATGTGTGTATCTGTTGGCTGGATGTAGCTGAAATCACATTAAAAATCAAACAGTTAAAAGAGAACATCATTATTAAACAGCCATTGTCCACTGTAAATTGTGGCTGTTCATTGGTCAATAGGCTTATTAGTCCCTCCTTTGTACCACCTTCTCTCATTTGGTAACCTCCCATGGCGCCACCCACCTGTTACTTGTGTTGTTACTCAGTAGGCTTTAATTACAGCCTCTGAGCGCTATTTTCTCAAATAGCTTTATCCTGTGTTCTTTTGCAGGCAGGACACGCTCTCTCCTAACGCTATTTTTTATTTTTGTAGCACTGGCGCTGGCATTTGCAACGCAATATGTCTCACATTTGCGAGAGTTTAAGCTATTTGAATTGTAAATGAGAATGAATTTCATTTATCTGTTTTAAAAACAACTCATAAATAAAAGGCATTGTCATTTACAACGCCAATCGCTAAAACTGTGCTCAATGCGAGACCTATTGCATTGCAGTTACGGCTGAAGTTTCAAACATAAAAGAAAACTGGCGTCATTTCTACTTTCGAATACAGCATCCAAGATATTTTTTTCCCAAATGAAATTGATCAGGATGGATATACAAAAAAGGTCAAATATCAAACTTGTTAAAACGGAACCTGGGGTCCAGAGGATGTGGCCTAATGGCTAGAGGGGTCGACCTTGAAGCTGGAGATCCAGGTTCCAGCCCCTGCAGGGACGCTCAACATCCTGTGATTTTGTGCTAATAACTTAATCTCCCCGTGGCTACCAAAAATAAATGTATCCTTGGGTAACGTAACTGGTGCTCATGTAAAGCACTCTGATACCTTCGGGTCGAGTATGCACTACATAAAATAGAAACATTCCTGTTTATATTTCCATCAATTTTATCTTAGGAACACATAATGTCTTAATCTGCTAGCTCTGATAAATAGAACACCCCAAAAAGGAAAACAAAGTAGTATTACTACTGCCTATGAGCTCTAAAAGTTCACATTCAGCAAAAGAACGCTGATTCTGGCGCTTTAGATTGCTGTACGGGGTGGAATTGTGACCAGTCTCTCTGTTGGCGGATGTCAAGTCCTGCTTTGTGTAAATATGTTTGCTAGTTTTTTTAATCCTCAAATACATCCACCTACGTGGGAATGTTTACTCGATACTGCCATGTGCCTTACAAACCAAAAAACATAAACCTATTTTGAGTCGTAGTTAAGTCTGCCATCTGTTTATCTACTTTTATATGGCTGTGTTACATCCTTATCTGTGTCTGTACAATTGACCTTTTTCTGAATTTTGACTATTTGTCCTGAATTTTTACAATCACTGCTTGGAATATGCCTCCTTGCTGACAATCACCCTGGGGCTTATTTACAAGCCTGGTGCACCGCTCAAATGTCACTTTTAATGACGTCCCAGCGGCGCACTGGGGTTAACTATGTCTACGAGGCCATGTAAAGCCACCCTCAGCAGCTTTTTATGGCCTCATAGATAAGGTCAGGGGCGGCTGGTGACATTTGAAAGTGGTGGAGTGTAAATACTGCACTGTGGTGAGCGAGCGTAGTGAGCTAGCCCGAACCACCTACGGGGGGTTCGGGGTGTCTCACCCAAGAACATTTTGAAAAAAGAGTGGGCAAATGTTGCATTCTCAAGCAAATTTGAGAAAGAGGTGGCTTGGCAAACACATCTCTGGGAGTAGCTAGACAAGTCTCTTTGCACTTGCACAGATACATCACTCTACCTGCATTCACATAGGCACACTACTTACCCTGCACCCAAAGATCCATTACCCACCCTTCCCTGACACATCACTAAGCCTACATTCACCCATCCACATCACTCATCCTGGATTCACACAGGCACACTGCTCAACCTGCACTCACACAGACATCACTCACCCTTCGTTGTACTGCACTCAATAGGTTTAATTTATTACAGCCTGTCTAGGTATTTGTGATACTATTTTAAAAAAATTAAATAATAAATTTTAACAATAATATACCGAGAATTCCTTCAATTACATTGCTCACGGAGACCATAATGTGCCATATAGACAAAGCATTAAACAACAGTGGAAATGATAACACCCTTATAGCATTCGGATTTGGTCCTTCAAAAATTCAGTCATTCCAATGTTTGTTTTATGTAAAATAATTATTAAAAAAAAGAACAAAAGCGAATAGAGATATCCTGCATGGATCATAGCTATGATGCAGCAGTCAGCTGCAGCGCTTAATGACTTCCAGCCATGTGCATTGCTTAACTATTTATGCTTTTAAAGTGTCCGCCGCTAGTAGCACCAACAGGTTTAAATAAAGCAGAGCAAATCTCAGAAGGCTTTGTTTAAACACAAACACAATTCCACAGTCCATCTGCCTCTCCAGGTGCTTGCCCTCCTGATATAACGCTGTTATTTATAACCATGTATGAGGCGCTGAGTAGGAGAGATGTTTAATATCCTGATTAATAAGTAATTGTTAACACAGGTGTGTGTACCCAGCGCTGTGCACTGGCAGCGTGTAAAGGGCTGACCTGTGTGTATCCAGAAGAACGTTATACCCAGCAAGGGCTATTAAGCAGTATAGGCACAGAATTGTATGTCTAGCGCCGTCTGCACTCCATGATGTGTAGAGTTGTGTATCGGGCTGCCTATTACAAACTATTTATACCTGGCAGTTATATATGGCAGTGTGCCATTAACTGAACATACTCTCGCATATGTGCTATCAGTATAGATTTTCATATAGTTACCTCCAACATTTACTCACCAGTGGGAATCAGCAGAGCGCAGTGACAGCGTTCATTTTTTTTGTTTGTTTAGGAAGCGCTTAGAACATAAGTATTCTCTCTGGAGTTTTTACTTAAACGCATTATATTTTACTAATAGGTATTTCCTGGTTCAGTTAACTGTCTCAATCAGCACTGTCTAAGATGTCCCTTGGCATGAACTTAGTGCATTAAAAAAAATATATAGCAAATTAATCACATCTAAGCAGTGGGAGCGCCGCCAGTGGCGTTTGTCCTGTTATTTATACCCACAGTGTGTAACTCACACCCAGAACGGCTTATAGGCAAAGTGCACCCAGAAAAGAGTGTGAGCAGCGTGTACCTATTGGTAGAATACGATGCATGAGAAGGAATCAAGTCCAGCTAGCTTTGATATTTTAAACCACATGCATCCAGCACCGCCGAGGAGGGGGGGGTTGGGTGGGGGGAACTCATACAGATGAAGTTGCACCACTTCGCTTATATTTATTTATATTTTATTTATTTTTATTTATTTATATGTTTGTTTGCAAACTAAACACTGGCTCTGCCAAAATAGTGCGGACCGTGGCCTGGTGGATGCATTCAAAACTAACATTTCTTTCTCCCTAATTGCTGGGTCTTTCTCAGTCGTACCCCAGTCTGTGAAGTCCGCTAGCACACTTGACAGGACAGCTCAGTGCGTTAAGACCCGCTAGCAGCCACGGCAGGCATGCTCACCGTAGGGAGGGGGAGGGAGCGTGGGGGGGAATAAAAATAAACAAATAATAAAATGTTACTTACCAATCAGACCGGGGGTCCCCGCTGGTGCCCGCCTGGCCGATGCTGCAGGTTCAGCCGATTCCCATCACCCGTGGTGGTAGCAGTGAACACGAGGTGTGTCTGTCTTGACGAGGAAGCTCTGACATCACACTCATGGCTGGCTGGCTGGCAAGTACCTCCTACGTCTCAGCCAATTCAGACGCTGCTCCAGCAGCAGCTCCAGGATTGGCTTGAGCAGTAGTGCACATGTTCTGTTTGGGGCTTAAAAATGTTTGCGACCAGCTCGAACATGCGTACTAGGCTGCTCATTAGAAAAGCGGCATGGAACAACCCTCGCTCTTCTAATGAGCAGCCTAGTGCGCATGTTCGGGCTGGTCGCAACATTTTTAACCCCTAAACAGAACATGTGCACTCTTGCTGTGCACCCCGCCGACCACCTGAATTGATACATATTATCGTCGAATCAATGCACTTGCACTGAACTCCTCGTGCCTCAAATTAATCAGTGGGGCAACGCCCAAGCGCCCTAATGGACACACCGCCCCTGGATAAGGTGTGAGGCAACACAGTACAAGCCGCTGTGTTGCCTCACACTTCAGTGGGGAGGCGTGCCATGGGCGTTACGGTGGGTGTTCTCAAGTAACTCCCATGACATTCTCAGTTTTACAACAAGCTTTAAACCTGGGTATGCTTCAAAAGCCTACGCCTACTAAGGGGTGGCGTAACGGTTGTTTTTGTGAGGTAAGGTGTACCCTCCCCCCAAAAAACAACTTGATTTCAACACAGACACCTTTATACCATTGTGCAGGGTTGCCTGCGTCGGCGCATGGCAGCCATTTGAACATCAGTGCAGTAACAGAGGACAGGAATGCATCCTGCCCTTTTCTTCTGACGTAGGGCAGCACAGCAGGAAGGCTGCGGCTCTGCCTTACGCCAAACTTTTGTAAATGAGGCCCGCTCTCTTTATCCATGTTAAGTGAATTTCAAAGAGATCTTGCTGAGGTAAAAAATAAATAGTGCACGCATATGAAACTATCAGTAAACAAAAACCTACCTTTGGGGAGATCAAATGCTAGACATTAAAAGTTTCCTTATTTCTTTGGAATGTGAAGAAACTCCGAAAATGGCAGTTAGCCAAGTGGAAAACATTAACTGCTGATATGGAGGTGAAAGCAATGAATTATCCTAGTAGGAGAAGTCAATTGAGCTCCGCCATGAGTTGGGTGGGCCATCCAATGATGAAAGAGCCAGAATTTTGCCAGCAGAGATGACGTCAAGACCAAGCACCCGTCTAAGCACTCTTAAGACAAACTCCAACAGTTTCCTCGTCTGTAGCCCGCAGCCGGACTTCATCTGCAGTCCTTGAGTATCCAAACACAATTGTCATCAGTGAGCGGTGGTACTTAAGCGTTTGCATGTCAGTTTCTACTACGTGGGAATACTCACTTATTTATGTGTGCGTTCCCCAGGCTTTTTAACTCAGCTACACATTTGGTCAATGCTTTAATGTCAGTCTCATCGTAAGCGCCTAATACGATTTGTTAAACGTTGGGGTAGAAATCACACTCTTTTTTTTTTTTTTTATTCTTTTTATTAACAATTCAGAAAAAGTGGAGGTCCTCACCACCAGAGGATACAAGAATCACATTTGCACCTTAGGAAATTCAGAGCATACCAGACATTAACATTATCAGAGTTTTGCTAGTAGTATACTACAAATCAGTTCACAGTGCGAGCGGCTCGTAGAAATCACACTCTTAATTTCAAGTGAGCGCCTGGTTCATCAAGTATAGACTCTGTGGATATTGTGTCAGATACAGAGCTGTAAACGACACCACCTGCTCCAGTTCAAACTATCTTTTCTTCCTCAGGTGGTCTTCTTCTTCAAAACCCAAGACTCTTCTTATGGTAAAACATTGCTGTTTTCCTTAGCCCATTAATTTCCTTTCCCTTTATTGTTTAGAGCCTTCTGATGCTGCCTTTGATCTTTAGCACCAACAATTCCCACCAGATCAAGCAGCGCCTAATTTATAATGCAGTACAACTACTCCTACTTTGCTGAGGTCAAAATGCTGCTCTAACAATTCGGATATGGGGGCACTAACTCTTTAACTCAACTGGACATGACACTTTTCTGAGTCTAAAAGGGCTACTATAAATATTTCATGTAGGGGGCATGACAGATGAACTAGTGTTGATGGCTGGCAAGGATAGGCAACTGAATATAGTATGGTAAACTCAGGGCAAAATGGCTGCATGCACAAGGGACCATCACTGATAAATATCTAGAGATGGCACCTTGTCCTGAGGGCAAATGATTGCTGCAGAATGTGTGGTAGATTGGCACAGCTACTGAGACTGTCACAGGAAACTCCGCTTCAACTTCAATGGTCTATGAGTTTCATAGCAAACCAACAAGTGAATCCTTCTATACCGGTAATGCATAACAAGCTCCTTGAGGGAAGACAGGATGCATTATAGTTTCAATCACAACTAAGGGCCTCATTAACAATATTTTTAAACACGGCAGCAGAGTCAGCAAGCCTTCCTGCTGCGCTGCTGTTTGTCAAAATAAAAGTGCAGGACTGTGGCCATATCTACAAGACACGGCACCTTGCCGTCCTTTTTCCCTGCGCCGGTGCACAAACAGCAGCCGTGCGCCAGTGCAGACACCCTTGTGTCATTTTACAAGGGTGCCTGATGGAAGGGATGATTGTTGTTGGGCAGGAAGGGACACCTTCCTACATGAAAACAATCATTAAAGGCTTTTTAACCTTTCTATTTGTGCTGGTGAAAATTAGGAAAAATAAAAGTATTAGGGAGGCGTACATGGACGAACTGGGAACCGAAACCGGCCCTGGCAAACCGCTCAGCCTCCCCCCCGGGAGACAGGGTGCAGACGAGCTGTTTGCTAAGGCCGGTTTAGGCCACTTTGTTAAAGGTGACCGATATTGCCAGCACCCGGTAACAAAAACGGCCCCACAGGGGCCAAAAACCAGCCCCCACCCTAGAGACCCACATGCAAAAGGCCTAGTGCCTGCTACGGCCAGTCATGCCATGGAGGCGTAGGATTCTGATGCATTCCCAGGTTTGTCCCAGGTTTACAAAATGTTGTAAATCTGGGAATGCGTTCTGGTCCATGGATGTTGCCTGGGAACATCCACAGCAACACCTATGGAACGCCCCTTTCATGCAGTTATGCGTGAAAGGGAAACATATTTACAAGACAATGAAAAAGTCACGCAGAGTGATAAGTCCATCCTTGCAAATATAGGGAAGCCCATTGCACTGCTGTTGCATCAATAAAAGTGACGCACCGGCGTCCCAATTGACTTGTAAATATCAGCCAGATTCATGAAACAAGAATCGGCTCGCAAAGGGCCAGATTCTGTGAATCTGGCCCTTTGCGAGAGCTTTTTTTGCATTTGGGATTCATCATCCCAAATGCAAAAATCGCTAATTTCAAAATCGCTAAATTGCGAGGAATTGCATTTAAGGAATCTCTATTTGAGATTCCTTAAATGCAATTCATGAACCAATTTTCATTTGCGAATTTGCAATTTTTGGCTGCTATTTACCGCGAAGTCTGACTTTGGACATGTGTGTGCGCAACATCAGTCTACATTTACATTTCAGGGGTGCTACAGAGTGTCCTTCGGACACCCCTGGCATCCTTGAAATCGCATCCTTATTTGCGCTAATCGCAAATAAGGAAGCTGTAGAAATCTCAATATTATTTGCGATTTCTACATGAATCCCGTTTTGTGAGTCTTTAATAGCGATTCCTTAATAATCGCTATTAAGGACTCGCAAAATGGGACATTGATGAATCTGGCTGTAAGTCCCTAAATTCGCACCCAAGATACATGCAGGTGCATAAACAAGGTCATGAGAAGGCGCTGACATGCTCTTTATAAGTAACAACAATGTACACACTTTTGGATGGGAAGGCTGTTTTTTGCAAAATCATACTTCGAGTGCCAAGGAGCATTGCATCTCTCTATAGAGACGAGCAGAGAAGTGATCAGAGTTAGCATGAGCATGGAAACCTGATGGTTGCGATTAACAGCGGTTAATTGTGAACTGTTTTAGAATATGAAGACAGAATTCCAACTATTAACCAGGCGCAGCCTGTGCAGGAAAGAGCGGTAGGGCGGGGGGGGGAGAGGGGGGGAGTCGACAGACGACAACGAGGTAAAGTTAAATTTTAAACAAACATTTACAATGCAACGGTTTCGCCTTTGCAAAAGTTAGAGCTATTGGCATTGTAAATGACAACATTTATATTTATGTGTTGGTTTTGAAAACAGATAAATAAATGGCATTGTCATTTACATTGCCAACAGCTTAATCTCTTGCAAATGTAAGATCTATTGTACCCTACTGGATTTCACTGAAGAAATTCAGAGTCCGGTCTGCAGGTGTCACGTGACAGACGGCCAATTGACAGTTGTGGGGGTGAAACCGTGCTGGGGTGGCACATTAAGGCGACGCTTGCTGAAAGCACTACACTACCCTACTGGAGTGTCAGTCTTTTTGGACATGGTCCACTCACTCATCTTGAAACAGGAAGCTCGCCACCAGTTCCACAAAAAATACCGTCATTAAATCTTTCCTTTTTAAGGGTTGGACATTTCAGTTGGCGTCTGCCCTCAGTCACGCTCGTCTCGCCGCCCATTGTCAATCACGCACCTCTCTGTGCCTGGCTGTCAAGTGCCGGCGCCATCCGAGTGCGCATCTTCAGTCAGCCACGGTGTGCTATCCAACCGAACTGCATTATGGGACTGGTAGGTTTGTCTTTAAATTATATGTGCGGAGTTTACAACTTCACCCCGCTAATTAATGTTGGAAAATGTTCAGGGTGGGCGTCACTTAGCAGCTTCCGCCTTCCACTCCCGGAACCCGCCTCCTCATCTAAGTGGTTATATCTGAATGATGCAAGGAGAGCGGTAGGGGCTGGTGCTATATGGCCTGGTTTGCAATAAAAGTATCTTATTTACACCGACAAATCCATCAGAGCTCCGACTCACCCCCGAGGATCTCACTAATGTATCAAAGCCCCTGCTTTCCCGGAGTCCTCAGTCAACCCGGCGGATTCACAGCTCCCCAGTTCCCCACTTCCATGCGTGAGTACGTCATCCACTCCACGGTCTTACTTCTGCAATCTGGGATTTGAAGGTTTTTTTTCTTCCGTGGTAAAACGAGGACTACAAATCCAACAATACAAAGACATAACAAGGGGCCGGAGACACAGCGGGAGGGGAGGGGAGGGGGGGGCGGGAACGGACAGCGGGAGGGGGGGCAGGAAGGCAAGAAAATTAAACAAAGCACTCACCTGGACTTCTTCCGGCGGCGGTCGGCCGCAGAATGACCAAAACAAACCTGGACGACAAAAAAAAAAAATCATGCTGGGATTTTCTATTGTGGACCATCCAATGCCTAAAAAAGCATGTTTTGTGTCGAACTTCCCCTGTAAGGAGGTGTTTTGCAAACCTACTTGTCAGAAAGTTGCAGGCTGCACCTATCCTGTGTAAATACGAGTGTTTGAGAAGCCCGGCTGCAGTAGGCAGACGCTTCCAGGCAGCTGTTACCCCCCTGGCAGAATGTGCCCCCTACACTTGCACAACGTGTCCAGTTAAAACGTCTACTTTTAGATCTGGCGTTCGCTGCTCTTCCCCAGTGAAAATACAGATGTCCGCGTTGACAGATGCCACGCTGCCCTCCAAGTGTTCCGGCAATAAGGTGCTCAGATGGTTAATGGACACTGCCCGCTCGCCAAAGCTTCTAAAGTGCAGCTGAAAGCGCCGGGCGGGGCCCCTACAAAGAAGGGGGTCGAGGCATCAGCCCCGAGACCTGAGAAAGGTTCAGTCTGATCGCAGAATACGGGCACCAGTCCCCTCTGTTGGCCCACATGTTGCAGGCAGATATTTTGGAATGTGTTGCACTAGAAAACCACCAGCAGAAATGTCCTTTGTGGTGATGACGCTGATTAGGTTCCAATTAAAAAACAAGCATTTACAAGTGGGAGGGGGGGCGGGAACGGGCACACGGTCAGCGGGAGGGGGGGTGGGAACGGCACACGGTCAGCGGGAGGGGGGGCGTGAACGGCACGCGGTCAGCGGGAGGGGAGGGGGGGCGGGAACGGCACACGGTCAGCGGGAGGGGGGCGGGATCGGGCACACGGACTGCATGTTCCCTTGAGTATTGATGGGACATTATACAAAATCCGAGTCATCAAGTGTTTACATTGACTTCCAGTTTTTCCAACTTTTAACACTTAGCAGCCGCCATGATTCTTCCTCCTTCATTTCAAGTGGGAGAGAGCCACGTGATACATAGTACCTCTGTGTTGCACTCCTGAAATTGAACCTACGTAAGTTAGCAACCTAATACTTGCCGCTCATTCTCTTGAAATAAGCAAGGTATTAGAAAAAAATGGAGGAAGGTAGTGGCTGTCAAGGGTTACGTTTCAGATACCAAAGTTGGAACAAGCACTGTTTAACAAGAAGCACAGGCACACGGACAGCGGGAGGGGGCGGGTTAACGGGCACACGGACAGCGGGAGGGGGGGTGGGAACGGGCACACGGACAGCGGGAGGGGGGGGCGAAAACTGGATAAAAAAAAATATAAAAAAATGCCGTTTACCTGCAAGGAAAGAAATCGCGCAGCCCACCGCATCCTGGCAACTTCAATCTCGCAGCCCACTCCTGCAAAGGACACTTTGAAACTGACCAAAACAGGACGAGAAAAAAAAAAAGATCCGCCCACCGCCGCATGACGTGAGCAGAAAGCCTAAAATTCTCGGGAACGCCCCCGAATCTGCTCCGCAATTGACGGACAGATCTCTGTTCCAATGGCTAGCCTCCATTTATGGAGCTAGCCAATGGAACAGAGGGGCGGTGACCAAGCCACATACTGTTAACATAAGATTTCGCCTGCGCCGAAAAGCTGCGCGGTGCGCAGCTTTCAACAGGCGAAACCTAAAAATGATACACACTTACCTTACGCTCGCCGCATCGGACCGCACGGTAAGGGATTTTTGTTTTTGTTATTTAAGTTTACCTCGTTGTCTATCGACTCGTCTACCCCCCATGACTTTTACCTGCGCTGGCCTCGCCTGCTATTTGCAAAGAAAAAGTAAGAACTAGTCCAGACGTGTACCAATGTCATAAACATGGATGCATTCACACTTAACTTTCAACCCCAAGTCACTCGGATTCAACCTCAATATCGATCTCACCCTGAAGGAACACAGCGTGAATAAAACTAAGACAGCCTGGTACCAGTTCTCTCCACTGAAGAGAGTGAAACCTTTCATCCTAGAAAGTGACTTCAGAGCTGCAGTTCAAGTTTTTTTACTCTCACGTCTAGATAGCAGCAATCCCTGCTCCAATGCCTCACAGGCTCGACAAAGCACCCTTTTAATCCTACATTCCACAGTATGCTTCATCAAGGGCCTGAAGGAATATGACCACATTATCTCCACCCTGATGGAACTCCACTGCCTTCCCGTGCAAGCTCGTAATATCTTCAAAATCAGTAGTATCATCTGCAAAGCCATCACGACCACTCACAACTCCCCTCAGACGTTTATGTGCCCATGTCTGTATTTGAGACTGTGTGTTACTGTATGTGTGTGTGGCTGTGCTGACATGTGTATCTCAGTGAGAGTCTCTATGTGGGTCTGTGTGCCTTTCTGTGTGTCTGCTTATGTGTCGCTACGTGTGTCTGTGTGTCTATGTGCAAGCGTAAATGTATGTGTGTCTGTGTGTGTGTGTGTGTCTGTGCGTGTCTGTATGTGTGTCTAGGTGCAAGTGGGTATGTATGTGTATCTGTAAGTGTGTGTATAAGTGGGTGTGTCTGCCTCGCAGCGTGTCTGTAATTCTGTCTGCCTGTGTATCTGCTGGTCTCCGTGAGATTCTGAATGAGTGGGTGTGGTTTGCGAGCATGTGCGGCTGCCTCTCTGCATGTGTGTCTGCCTGTGTGTGTTTGCGTGTGGAGGAGGCTGTGTAACTGCCAAATGGTCCTTTCAGAGCACAGTCGCGGGACCTTCATTTGCTGTTCCAAATGTGGAGCACACAGCAGCCGGGGATGCCAACACTGACCTCTTTGTGCAATAAGTTGTAATAATTTCATCAAAAAGCCTGGGCAGCTGTTTGATTTACATTCAGTCTGTGGTGCCTTGTATAACTTCCAGCCCCCTCCCTCCATAGCTCAAGCAAAACACTTAAAAGGTCCCAAAGGCGAGACCTATTGGCTATGCCAATGCTTGTTGCACCTTGGATCTGGAACCATACCCGAGCTGCACAAACCCTGCTTGAATTGAGGCAAAACCTGAAGAAGGACCATTTCAAATGACACTACATCACAACAAAGTAAAAGTTCGGTACACTGCCAGAACCCAGCTTGCCCTCCTATTAAACTCTGTGTCTTTGCTTTCTACTCATTTCAGTGCTCCAATGCCTTTTGGATAAGTCCATGCTATGTAACTACAACATGCATTCCTACATACACAACTGAACTGATAATCATCTGAGGGTCAAATGTGTCATGAGTAATTCATGTACCGGAGGGATCATCACTGCCACACCCCTCAATATACATCCGTTGTAAAAACATACATATTGTAAAAACATGCATGCTTAAAAATGCGTGGTAAAGTCACAACGTTATAAAAACCTTGTTCTAAAGGCTGTTTCCCCTCTGATTTCATCCTAAACAACGCTCTCTGTCACGTTGTTCAAGTGTGCGTGTTGTCGTATCTTAGGCCTAGATGTATCAAGCCTTTTACGATTTCGGCCTTTACGAATCGTAAACGGACATTTTGCATCTTTTGGGATGTATGAGAAATTAGCAAAATAAGGAATCGCAAAAATTTGCGATTCCTTATTTTGCTATAGCATTTAAGGAATCGCTATTTTTGCGATTCCTTAAATGCAATGTATGTAGCATTTTTACATTGCGAATTATGTTTAAGAATTCGCAAATTAACACCAAATTGTAGTTGATGTTAATTTACGAATTCATTTAAAAATGCAATAATTGACATTTTTTAGGGTGGCATGTGACGCACACACATGCCCTTAGGGCATGTATGTGCACCATATGCACACACATGTACATTTCAGGGGTGCAGCAGGGTGTCTTTGAGACACCCCTGCACCCTTGAAATAATTCTCAAATTGCGATTAGCAAATTGCGAATTCGCAATTTGAGAATTCCAAAACAATCATTCCTATGGGCCTCCTGGCCCATAGGAATGCATTGGAACGTATTCCTTAATTGCGAATTCGCAAAATGCGAATTCGCAAATAAGGAATAAAAAGGAATCGCTAAAAAAAGCGATTTTTTACATACATTCCATTTTGCGAATTCTAAATAGCGATTCGCTAAAAATCGCTATTTAAGATTTGCAAAATGGAATCTTGATACATCTAGGCCTAAATCACTGGTAGGATCCGAATATGATGAACTCTCTGAAAAGTGTATAAAACATCTCATGCTTCTCCCTTGGTAGTGGGTGGGTAGTCTGCTGTTCTCAGACTAGGGGTACAAACCTTTTTGCAGATATGGATGCATCTTTTCAGTGCTGTCGATAGAAATGTCATTTTGTAATTATTTGAGCCTCTGGACTTGTGTATTGATTATAAATGTTCTGATCTCTGTATCAGTTGTTGCTGATAATGCTCTAGCATCCGCTGTGGGTGTGTGGGTCCTTATCTCTAGCACTTTACTGGTCTACAGATT
This sequence comes from Lissotriton helveticus, assembly GCF_964261635.1. Classification (NCBI taxonomy): domain Eukaryota; kingdom Metazoa; phylum Chordata; class Amphibia; order Caudata; family Salamandridae; genus Lissotriton; species Lissotriton helveticus. The sequence continues at coordinate 1,860,775,875 of NC_136057.1, forward strand.
AATCTTTCAGCAGTTTTAATGGGTAAAATTCATCCATTCACATGAGTGTATTGTGCTAATAAAACTGAGGTCAGACATTTATTCTGGATCATCTTTGAAAATCACAGAATCTTTTTCACTTGAAAGCCTTGCAGAGTTATATTTGCCCTAAGGCGTTCCAATAGGACCTCTCTATGAAGGACTGTTCGGATTTGTTCGTTTTTCAAGTGAGTCCATTTGTCAGACTCGGTTTGCTGCTGCTTGTTATATGCTGTAGATACTGTGTTTAGAATTGACGGTGACTCACATCAGGTGTTTGGTTAGTGGTGTTTTTCTGGGAACAAGTAATAACTAAGACTCACCCTTCTTTTTACAGTAACTTACCAGGAACTTTGGAAAGTGGATGGTACATGTGTATGTGACAAAATGTATTTTAACAATATTTGCCACTGTAGGACACATTAACTCTTCTTTCATTTAATGTTGTAACAATGCAATCGACGTTTTGGCCTTGAGGTTGGCTTCCATGGCATCCATCTCCATCCATTGCTCCATTTTAGAGAGGTCGGAACGCCTTGGTAGACAATGTGAGGAGTACATTTAAGTCTCATGGAAAAATAGACCTTTTTTAACAACGAAATACTATAGATTAACTTATCTTATTTCCAGAGAACAGTAATTTGTCCTCGTAGGGGACTCCATTAACTGTTTACAAAACCAAGTCTTAATATATGTAGAGAATACATTTGCAACATTAACTAATTGTCAGGCACTTATATGATTCTTTGTACTATAATCTGTATAAAATACACAAAGGCAAGTGTAATTTGTTTACTGGAAATTGTAGGTCATTCTATAGATGTGCTGATATTTAATATTGAAAGTTCTTTTAAAAGCAGTTACGTTTAACACACTGAAAAAAGTCAGTGTGTTGTGGATTTTGTTAACGATTTAAATACTGATGGCCAATGATGGTATTTATGAACACGTTTCTAATGAATCCTTCCTTCATGGGTCATAAGAGGATCCTCACACATCATCGCTACCCAGGTTTAGCATTTCACATGCAGTGGGTCACAGCATTGTTAATTGCTGTTCATCAGACTTTGAGGGGTGTGGCGTGCCTGTACCACAAAGGCACCTTCAAACACTTTGCCAAAATAGATTGGACTGAAATTACAAATATCTGCCTCACTTCATACGCTGGTATTCCACCGTTTTCCATTCATTTCCCCTAGAAAGGAATACTTGCTTTAAAAAAATAAAATAAAAATATCAGATTTATTGAGTTTCGTCAAACATATGCAGATCCAATCCATCAGCATAAACAACGGAGCAATTTGTGGCATAAACATAGATGTCAATCAGATACAATATAATAATGGTTCACAATGCATGTTAGGGCATCGCGCTCAATCGTGCATCAATTACATACTCAGTCTTCCGTGTTGGTTGGGGACTCAGCTTGCTCAACTGATCTCAAATATTGTAGCAGAGGTTCCCAGATATCATGAGGATTGGAAGCGGTGGGCAGTTCCTCTGCATAGAGTACCGAATTGTCTCGGCAGATTGCCAAATCACGGAGCCATCGTGTTGTCAGTGGACTGGCTGTGCTTTCCCACACCATCGCTACACATCTCTTAGCCATGAATAAAGCTGTTTTCATCAACTTACCTACATCTCCCATCACCGAGGGGACAAGACCCACAGACACACATGTGGTGAACATTGCAATTCAATCCCAACCATTTTGGACAGCATGCAAATCACACCCTCCCAGAACAGCGCCACTTTGTGACATTCCCAAGATAGATGCCAAAGGTCAGCGTCTATCGCGCCACACCTCTTACATGTGTCCGTGTAGCGGAGTCCGTAATTGAACAGTTGGTGTAGGGTTATAATACGCTTAGTGTATGTATTTAAAACTGAATTATCCAGAGATTGCCGTTGGAGGTGAGGGCGCCCGTGAGCTGGCAGCAATATTCCCAGTCCTTAAGTGTGAGTGGTGGGGTCAAGGGAGTGTTCCACTTTTCTAAGCTATGATTGTGGCATCAGTTTCTCCTCCCTAGCTAATCAATAGAGCTTGATGAGACGTTTATGGTACGTAGGGCTGGTCAGTAGGGTATGGAGGGCTTGTAGCGCTTTTTTGAGCCTGTGGAGTTGGAATATAAATAGAGGTGCTTTATTTTGTATGTAGTTCAAGTCACTGTCGGCAAAGAAGGCCCCGTCTGGAAGCAGATCTTGCATCATGACTAATCCTACCTGGTGCAGGACACGCATAGCGCCCGTGTCATGTGTCACTGATAATTTTGAATGATACGCTAGAGGTAAGAGGGGGGAATACAGTGGTAATTCCCCGGCCATTCGACCTAATGCCTGCCAGGCTCCTATGGTAGCATCCACTGTGTTGATTTCTGAGCGGGGGTCTGTTTCCTAGAGTGTGTCAACACTGAGCTCAACGGGAAGGGGTGGGCGTCTCCATCTTCCACCGCTACGTGTAGTATGAATTCATGCGTACCAAGCCACTAGTGTGCGTATTGGGCATGAGCGCATAAATAATACAAGTAAAAACCTGGCACACTAAACCCGCCATATCTGTAGTCTAGCATAAGCGTTTCCAAATTCACACTGGCTTGTTTACCACCCCATACAAGCTTGAGGAGCAAAGATCGCACAGTTTAAAAAAAATGTTTTGTGAGAGGGATCGGTATGTTGCTAAACAGATATAAAAATTGGGGGAGCAGCACCATTTTGATTAGAGCAATAAGGTCGGCCAGCGAGAGCGGTAGTTTCACCCATTTGTCTACCAGTCGCTCCAACTTCACGTATGCAGGGCCATCATTTTCGAGTATGCCCGTGTCGGGGTCTCTGTGTACCCACACCCCCAGATAATTCAAGGGGTCCGTTGCCCATTCCAGAGGGAAGTCAAGTTTAGGCGGCAGGGTGTATTCCGTCAGCGGGACTACCACCGATTTGGACCAGTTAATTTGGAGGCCAGAGAACAGCCCGAAGCGGCTATATTCTCGGAGTAGTGGTGCCATGTAGGTATGCGATTTGCTTATGAAAAGCAGCATGTCATCCCCATATAATGAAATGTCAACAGGGCGGTGGACAAAGCGAAGGGCCGAGGCCCGGTGTCGATGCCTAACAATACAGGCAAGGGGCTCCAGTTTCAGTGCAAAAAGAAGGGGCGAGACGGGGCAGCCCTGCCGCGTACCTCTAGTGATGCATATGGAACCTGAGGTGCTACCCTCCACTCTGACACGGGACGTCGGTTCGGTGTATAACAGCCATATCCAGTAGATAAACATGGGGGGAAAGCCCATACGCCGCAGGATATTGAAAAATATATCTCCATTCTATGAAGTCGAAGGACTTGGCTGCATCCAACATGACAGCCGCTGCCTGCAGATCCGGAGCAAGGAGATGAAACATGGCAGAGTTTGCAAGTTATGTGAGGTGGATCTGGTCAGAATAAAGTCCCTGCATAAACGGCTGCGAACGAACAGCCAAGATCTTCGCCAATATCTTGGCATCTGTATTAATCAGGGACAGCGGTCGATATGACTCACATTATCGGGGCGGTTTGTCCTTTTTAAGTAGGGCAATGAACAGGGCTTCCCGAAGGGTGGGTGGCAGCTTGCCAGAGTCATATGCCTCGGCGTACATCTCTAGTAGATGAGGGGAAAGTTCCTACGCATATACTTTATAAAATTCACTAGAGAAGCCTTCGGGCCGGGGGCCTTTTTGTTGGGTAGGGACTTAATCGCTGCGCGAACATCTTCCACCGTGACCGGTTGACACAGAAACTCCCTCTGTCGATCCGACAGCCAGGCGATGGCAATGTCTGCAAGGTATGTATCTAGCTCATCATCGTCGGCCCCCCCTCGTGTAGTATATAAGTCCGCATATGTGGTACGGAATTGTTCCAGAATTGCTGGGTGGTGTAGTGATCACAACCAGTTTTGTCAGTAATCTTAGTGATAATATGGTGGTGCATTAGAGCTCTAATCTTATGTGCTAGGTATCGTCCCGTATGCATGGGAAACATGTCGTCTAGCAATGTATTTAATCTCCCTCTCCGCTAGTGCAATGTATTCCAGTGTGGCTTCCCTGATCGACACTAACGTCAGATCACATGGCTCTTTCAAGGTCATGCAGTGTGGTTTTCAAGTTTAGTAAGCTGTTCCCGCAGATCTGTCAGGATACCAGCAGCCGTGCTTATACAAGTGCCCCGTATAGTGGCCTTGAAAGAGTGATTGCGTTGTCAACCGAGCCCTTGTTGTGAGAGAAGTATTGCATGATGGCATCGTGAATAGTCGTGACATAGAGAGGATCTAACAGGGCCTCCGAGTGAAGGCACCAAGTGAACGATCGACGGGTAGTGTTTGGGAGATGTACCATAAAACAGACTGGATTGTGATCAGACAGTGTGCGAGGCAACCCTTCCACACGAGACACCGAGCCTCCTGCCGTCTCGCTGAACAGCCAGTAATCTAACCGGGACAAGCTGCCATGCACTGTGGAAACATGTGTGCCTTCCCACTTGTCCCAGTTGCGCTGTAGCCAGACGTCCATCAATCCCAGTTCAGCCATTCCATTGTTAATTATCCGGGCTGTTTTAGGGGATTATCCTGCTTTGCCACTGGCCTTATCTTTGCTGGGATCTAAGTGTGTATTGAAATCCCCTTCCCATAATATCACAGCTTCAGGCCAGCTACGAAGGGTAGATAGGATGCGCTCAAAAATGCCAGGGTCATCTATGTTCGGACTGTATGTGTTTAAGATGGTGACTAGGCTGCCTGCTAGTTCCCCATATACCATGGCGAAACGCCCAGAATCGTCAATACAAGCTTTGAGCATGGTGAATGGGACATTCTTCTTGATCATCGTGAGTACCCACCAAGAATAGGAGGAGTAAGAGGAGGCTAGTCTATAGGCACAACATTGTGAACCAGCACGGGTATCAGCGTGCGGGGCTAGGTGGGTTTCCTGCAAGAGGGCAATTGCGAAATCATGGCGTCTATATATGCTAACACCTGGCGTATCTTCCTTGGCGAGGTGAGCCCCCGTACATTCCATGTGAGACAAGTAATTACAGAGTGAGCAGCGTGTAAGCCAAGAGTATATTATACATTGAGCAGGATATCACCACACTATATGGAAGCACATCATCAGTGAACTCGAAAGTAATGATAAAGACAGCCACATAACCAACCCCTTCGATATCTCCCCACCCCCCCATCACCCCCCACCTACTTTAGCAACTCCAACATGCCAAAGCCATCCCAAACCCCCCAAATAGCCCCTGAAGGTGGCACCAACGTAGTGAACAGTAATGGGGATCACTCATGTGGGAGGACTGGAGCGTGGAATCCCTCCCGGTGTAGTGGGAGGTGGCCGAGCAAAAGTGCCAGTGTCACCTAGCCATTAGCATGTGAGTCACAATACAATAATAGATCTTCCTGCACCTGAGTTATAGTAGTCCCAGAGTATAGGAAACTGCATGCAACATAAGGTACTCCCCTGAGCACCATTTCCATTGCACATTGTCAAGCCTCAATGCAGTTAGTGTGGAAGGAGTCACAAACCAGAGCAAGACAGAGGGGGCAGAACAGCCAGATTACTCATGTGCCCCTCAAATGTCATTGTTCGTCTGGTGCCTCACGAGATGTGCCGCCACCACCATCCGCCTCAGACGAGGGGGCCTGGCTGTGGCGGGTCAGAGTCATCGCGTAGTCCATGGCAGACTTTGGGATGGTGAAGATCCGAGGTCTCCCATTGTCGTCAATGCGCAGCCACACTGGATAAAGAATGGCTTAGGGGTTCTTTGCTGCAATGAGTAGTTTTTTCACTGGCTGGTATATACGTCTAGCTTCCTGAACTGCAGCGGTGAAATCAGGGTGGAACGTGAGGGTGCTGCCCTCGTGTGTTATAGTGCCTTTCTCCCGGGCCAGACGAAGGACGGCATCATGGTTGCGGTAATTGAGCAGTCGGGCAATGATGGGGTGCGGCGCCGTACCGCGCCTGGCAGGGGACAAGAAGCAAGAGATCTGTGGGCCTGCTCCACAATTAGTACCTGAGATAGGTTCTCTGCCCAAATATGTCCCGGAGAAGTTTTCCAACAAAGGTCTCGAGGCGGCCAGTATTGGTGGACTCCAGTAGGCACATTATTGCGGCGCGATCGGACTTCCAAATCTTCGTTACGGGCTTGTATGACAGCCAGCACCCGCTCCATAGATGTCACTTTCACTGTCACTTGTTTTAGGCCATCTTCAGTCTCCGATGTACGTGTTTCAGCTTCTCCTAGTCACATTGCACGTCTCTTCAGCTTCTGCGATATATGATCCAAATGTAGGTTTAGATTATCGATTTTCCCATCGATGGATTGGAGGCTGGCTTGGACTGCGTGGCGAGTCTTATCAATATTGGACGGTTGATTACCAGGTGCATCAAGTTCTGAGTCCGAAGCAGCCTGCTGGGAGGTTTTTGTGTATCATGGGGCTCAAAGATGAGGCGCGGTTGGCTGCGCTCAGACTTCCCCATGGCGCTGGACGGGAGCAGGAGACCAGCAGCCAGTAACATGAATGAGGAAGACAGGGCACCGTGTATCAACGTGGTAGGTGGCTTACTGCTGCGCGCCCCACCACTCGGTCCACACGGAAAGCAGCAGTCGCCACTGAAGATTTGGAATGCGCAAGCTGCAGTTGCACTCAGGCAGACAGACAAATCAGGCCCAAGCACAGGAGAAGCAGAGAGGGCCCTGCAGCGGTCCGCATGGAAAAGAAAAGCAATTCTGTCCAGCTGGGTCAATCATAAAGGAGTGGAGAGGATATGGCACCTGGCAGGTGGATTCAGTGCATGATAGCGGCTGGATGCACTGGAATGCCCGGAGTCGTCCTCGATCTTGGCATACCAGACAAGCAGAGGAGAGGAGTGCACTGTTTGTCAGCAGGCATGGCCGCCACAGTCAGGCAGTATTTCTCAGCAAAGAAGGGCCTAGCGATATATGGTGGCCTAGGAGATGTGCTGAATCGGCTCCAGGGAAGGCAGCTGGAGCAGCCGGCAGCCGCACCATTCGCCTCAGCTCGTTATCTCGGGACGCTGGCAGCAGTAACTCTGGTCGCAGTTGGAGTTCCACTCCCCCGGTCATCCGATGATAGGCCGCAGAGCATGCCCCCGCAGGTAGCTGTGCAATCAGGCCAGAGGGGGCCCTGCAAAGTAGATGGCGGGGAGGCACACATCGCAGCACGGGCCCGGGCAGCAGCGCAGTCTCCGCAGATACCTACGGTCGCGCAAGCCAACCCTGTAGCGCCAGGAGCGGAGCCAGCAATCCTCATCCCAAGGCCGGCACGGCATGCAGACTGGGACCAGGCGACGGCACGCACACCAGCAAGCCAAGGAAAAAGCCTCACCAGGGTGCCCTGCAACCCCAGCCCAGTCCGCGCAGTCCACCCGCCCCAAACTGAATCACGGGAGCCCCCCGTGGCCCGGGCAGGGCAACGCAGCACTCACCCCAGCTTCACAGTTAGATGTCCAGCCCATATGACATGCAGCGCTTCATGCCCACTAGGCTGTCAGGCCCAGTTCGCAGCCATCGGATGTTGTAAGGTATGGTGCCGCGGCCAGGGCGACTGGCGCTGGAATCTGGGGATCACGGTTCGATCCCCAGCGCCGGCGGCACATTAGCCCAGCACCATGTGACTCTGGGCAATAGCTTGCTTAATCTTCCTGACGGCCCCCTGGGCCTAGAGAGACCCCTTCGGGTGATTGTTCGCACTTTACAAATGTGGATTATTATTATTGTAGAGGGCAGCTCTGCGCCAGGATAGTGGCCGGCTGATCTCCGCTGCACTTCTACGGTATTTTACACAAAACAAGGGAACCCAAAGGTATAGCACTAGGGACCTTGGGCAGTAACGTATTACAAAAAAAAGGGGTCCCTAGTAGTTCAGGGATCTTTCGCAAAAATGATAGACATACGCTCAATAGTATGTATGACCTTTGTCCAGCCGGACAGGAATTTTAATTAAAGTGATAAGCAAGAATAAAGAGGATTTTTTACACAGTGGGTGCAGCCAGCAACCCACAGGGGACAAGACAAAACAAGGGGATGGGGTTAGAACGAACAAGGCGGTCTGTATACTAGTAGTTCAGTGAACAGACAAAAATACATTTTAGAAGCATCATTGTATACAATTTATACTTTTCATTTTACATATGACGCTAAAATGTCGACGACGTTTCGATGCCTATTGTGAAATGAGTGGCATCATCTTCAGGACAGAGAATAAAAAAGCTTGTCTTGAAAATCTTTAGGCAATTTTTGGCCTACACATATATTTATACATACAATTTTTCGGAAAAAAGGGGGAGGAAAAATGAAAACAAGGGTAAGTACTAGCATTAGCATGAAACATATCTGACCATCCAAAACAAAAGTGTGTTTTCCATGTGCAACAGATGGCAATTAAAATCAAGTGAAGTCACATGCGATTTCCGGCGCAGTGGGGGGACTGGTGGGGACGTTGTATGAAATAAAATGAACGAATTGTTTTACAGTTACTGTGCCTAAGTATATACAAGAGAAGCACGTGAAGTGAAATGAGCGGTTTAGGATCATGGCGTTTCATGCCGTCAGTGCCGGGCGGGTCTGTAATGCGCAAATACGTCTCACTGCATTGAAATGAAAGGTGACGTGCAGGTTGTTTCAGAGTAATTAACGATAGGTTTAGGGCCATTGTTTTCTGGACACTGTGCACGGTTGGCGCGGGCACCCGGGCAGGCTTATTTAAGATTCCGTGGTGAGGTCTCGAGTGAGATAAACATGCTGCGCGGTAGTGAACAGACGGTTAACCGTCTGTTCACTACCGCACAGCACTGACGGCATGAAACGCCATGATCCTAAACCGCTCATTTCACTTCACGTGCTTCTCTTGTATATACTTAGGCACAGTAACTGTAAAACAATTCGTTCATTTTATTTCATACAACGTCCCCACCAGTCCCCCCACTGCGCCGGAAATCGCATGTGACTTCACTTGATTTTAATTGCCATCTGTTGCACATGGAAAACACACTTTTGTTTTGGATGGTCAGATATGTTTCATGCTAATGCTAGTACTTACCCTTGTTTTCATTTTTCCTCCCCCTTTTTTCCGAAAATTTGTATGTATAAATATATGTGTAGGCCAAAAATTGCCTAAAGATTTTCAAGACAAGCTTTTTTATTCTCTGTCCTGAAGATGATGCCACTCATTTCACAATAGGCATCGAAACGTCGTCGACATTTTAGCGTCATATGTAAAATGAAAAGTATAAATTGTATACAATGATGCTTCTAAAATGTATTTTTGTCTGTTCACTGAACTACTAGTATACAGACCGCCTTGTTCGTTCTAACCCCATCCCCTTGTTTTGTCTTGTCCCCTGTGGGTTGCTGGCTGCACCCACTGTGTAAAAAATCCTCTTTATTCTTGCTTATCACTTTAATTAAAATTCCTGTCCGGCTGGACAAAGGTCATACATACTATTGAGCGTATGTCTATCATTTTTGCGAAAGATCCCTGAACTACTAGGGACCCCTGTTTTTTGTAATGCACTTCTACGGTAGGCAGGACTTAGATTACTGGCAGGAACTGTAGGATTCTGGTCGGATAGATGGCTCGGCCAGCGTAGCTACTTTATCGAGCGGCCATCTTACCTGGTGCCCTCTAGCGCCTCCCGAAAGGAATGCTTGCTTACTTAGTCCATCTACTCTCCTTTGAGAAGGTCTTTCTCCTTCCTTAATTGGGATTTATGAAGTATGCTCCACTTTAGGAGAGAAGCCATAGGTAAGACCTTCCCTTTCACTCCCATAAGTCTCTACTTGCTACTGAAGAACCGGGCCTAGAAGGGCCTGGCGGCGCAGAGCACACCTGAAATCTCCGAGTTCACCTGCCTTGTAGTACAGAGACACGGAATACTCTGTTAGCGTAGAAAACCAAATTTATTAGCTGCAGCTATGCACAGTTGTCCCAGAAGTACACCAATAGTAGGTTCTCAGGAGACTGCCCCTTCACTTCGTGGTTCACAGTCTTTTATAACAATATACACCCACAGAAAAATACTCCCTATGCACCAAATATTAGCCAGTAGGAAAACATTCAAAACAAGACACCATGTGACCAGAACGTCCCCCTTGAGTCGTGTTCTTGCCCAACCCCATAAGTCAATCAATGACAGCACCTATAGGTCAATCAGTAATGGCAGAACGTGTTTGTGTGCTTCAAAGGACAACTTGAGAGTTAGGATAATGCAGGGAAAGAATACCGAAGGCCAACAGATAAGATAGGGCAGGGAAAGAATACTGAAGGCCAACAGATAGTTGGGACAAGGATTAGTCAGTCTAGACAAGGATTAGTTAGTTTGGCTAGTTCCTGGAATTGGCTTCACAACAAGGAAGGGGGGGTTATTTGACAAGTAGCAGTACAAAGGGCAAAAACACTTGGTTTGCCAAGCTGCCTGAGTGAGGGCAACACAAAATGGCGACGGAATACAAAATGGAGTCGAAACTGAATTACCTCAGACCCTCCTTTTGCCATCACGCAGGCAAAACACAGACTCACGTTAATCTGAGTCAATGTTAATAGCCATGAGGTCGTCAAGCTGTTGCTGCAACATCATTTTCATATTTTCTGCTTTCTCTGAGACAGGTCTTGGGACACACAGGGTGGCACAAAGGCCGCAGATAGCGGGACCACATTGTAGACAGAGGCAACATGAAAAGATAATAGCCAAAGTCACTCCAATGAAAGTCAGTACCTTCCATACCCATGTAGACAATAATCCCCAGAACCATCCTGTCAAAGACCAGTTTCCTTTGTCCTGGTGAATGGACTCAGCGATCAGGTGCAATTTAGAGATGGCCTGGTATACTGTAGGGGCATTGTCAGGTATGTAAATGCAACAGCTGGATCCTATCAATTTACATACTCCACCACGGTCCGCTAGAATGATATCTAAAACCATTCTGTTTTGTAATGTCATAAGGCGATCCGCCTGAAGCTCGGCTGTGAGGTTACTCAGTGCCCCCACAGTTTCATCTATCGTTGCCTCAACAACTCGAACGAGATGCCTTATGTTTCTGCTATTGGCCATAGGGCCCCAGAATGGGAGGAACCCTTTGAAAATATCAACTCCCTCTTGTCCTGCTATATCTTCTGGATCAATGACGCCTCTCCTGTACCTATTTCTGTGATGTCCTGAAGGGGCGGTATATGTCGGAGGGAGGAGAAAAGCCACGTAACATGACCCTGAGAAATTAGTTGGTAACCATGTATAGGCCCTGTCATGGCAAACGAAATATGTTCCCTGAGATGCCACTAACGGTGGAGAAGTCTGGGATGTATAGGTATATGTATGTGCACAAGAGCTCTTTCCCAATTGGGCCTTAGCATTCTGACCATTTCCTTGGAGACACAGGTGGCCTTGGAGGGGTACAGTCCATATGGGTGGGGATCTTTTTTGCCTGGCCCTATCTGTAAGGCTAGTAACGTAACGGGTCATGTTCCAGCCAATGTATGCCCGTCGTTCGTCGGCGGGGAACTCATTAATTTTACTGTATTATTTAGACATAGCTGATATTCCCTTCACCAGAGGGTCATGACTAACGTCAACCCCACCCCCATATGGACCAACAGGGTGCCGAGGTTGGTTCTCGTAAGCATTAGAAAACATAGATGTATAAGCCCAAGCAGACCCCTTCAGGGAAAAAGGTAAAACTAAATATGGCATCCCTTTATCCGTAGTATGGGCCAAGAGTCCACAAACCCAACAATTGGTGGTGTTGACTATCAATTGATGTTGGTGCAACAATTGAATGAATGAATTATTGAAATACTCCATTCTCCTACTTTGCTCATGTTCTGGTAACGTGTGTAACTGGTGCGGGGAAGCAGTGGTACGAAAAGGCATGGGTAAATGCTGGGAGGTAGGTGTAGGTGTCTGTTGCACAGTATGAATAATCCAACCCACACAAGCCAATATAATACATAAAAAGATCAAAATACACAATGTTATACCACATCTATTATATAATAATTTGCAATATTTCTTCTTCATTTTATCCTTCTTATTATTTCTCTTTAGTATAGCAGAATCCATGCTCTAAATGTTGCTCGTGGCAGTCTTCATTCTTCACTCAGCTCTGATTATCAGCCGTCCTATGACACTGCAAGTTCCGCAGGCCTATTGCCACTACTCGGGTCACAAACTAAGACCCTTACCACGACCCTGCAACCTAATTGGATGGTCAGTGTCACTGAAAAGTGCAATCAAAAGAAAAAAATTTCTCAATTGTCTCTAGCCACTCTAGGCCTCAAATTGTATCTCATCTTATTTGGCACAGTCTGGTCCTGAAAAAGTGTCTCTGGATTGGTTGTGTTCAACCTGAGATGTGGTGGTACAGCTTCCTGTAAAACGTCATCATCCTCTTTCTCAGATCGAGTCCAATCTAGGCGTGCATTGCTAAAAGGTACGAATCGGGGGACCCTTTCACCTTCAAAATCGCCAATACCTTCACGGACCCACTGGTCATAAGGCAAAGGCAAGGGTACCTTCTTACAATGCACACCGTGGATCCAATTTTTCTTTCCGACCACCTTCACAGCTATGCGTGTTGTCAACAATACTTGACGAGGCTCTCTCCAGCGAGGTTCCAAATTCTTTGATCTCTGGAAATTCTTGATGCAAACCCAATCACCGGGTTGTATGGTATGGCCAGGATCAGTGGAAGCCTGAGGCAAGGCGTCTTCTACCTGTTGATGAAGAACCCGCAATTTAGTGGTGAGGTCCTGCAAATAATCAATCAACAATCGATGCTCTATCTCGGAATACTTCTTTGGCCTTAGGACTCCCCAGACATTTGCTGGGCATCCAAACACAACCTCGTAGGGACTGAGTCCCATACGGGAATGAACAGTTGTTTGAGTAGACAAAAGAGCCAAGGGTAAAGCTTCGGGCCAGGCAAGACCCATGCTGGCCTGTATCTTCGCGAGCTTGAGCTTAAGAGTACCATTATAGCATTCCACCAAACCTGCTGACTGAGGGTGGTTTGCCGCATGAAATTTCTGTCCGAAACCAAGACCTGCACACCCTTTCTGCATCATCTGACCCACGAATTCACTTCCGTTGTCACTCCTAACAATTCGAGGTAAACCAAACCTCGGGAAAAACTCCTTCAAAAGGACTTTAGCCGTAGACAGAGCAGTATTATCCTTTAGGGGGTAGGCCTCTATCCATCTAGAAAAGGCACACACCACCACAAAGACATACTTTAGATTGTTACATCGCTCCATGTGAATGTAATCATTTTGCAACACCTCAAAAGGGTACGTTGGAGGAGCAAAATGGCCTGCTAGGGTTGGTGTTCCCTTCCCTGGATTGTGCATCAAGCAGACAATACAGTGCTTAACCAAATTATCTGCGCATTTAGGGATTCCCACATTCTGCCATACAGGGGCCAGAAGTTTGCATATCCCTTTAGCACTAATGTGGGCTGGACCATGTGCCATGGTAACTACTGGAAGCACATAGGCGCCTGGTAACAGCCAGCGCTGATGTTCCGACAATTCTGTCCAACACCCTGTCGCGTCCAACATTCTTGTACCCTCTCTCCACTTACTCAGTTCTTTCTCTGTCGCCTCTCCCTGGATCTTTTTTACACTTTCTATTGTGTCCTCACACATCCCTCCTTGTCTGACCCATCTATTCCGCCGCTAGACTGGTGCTAAGAAGACCCAGGAGAGCTAATTCTCAGAAGGCTTTGGATGCGCTTCATTGGTTGCCAGTGAAGAAACGCGTGCTGTTCAAATGCCTCCTCTTCTGTCACCGAATTGTCTGGGGCAGGTCGCCCGCCTACCTTAGGGACTTAGTCAGCCGCTACGAACCAACAAGGACCCTCCGGTCTGAGGGCACTGGGCTGCTGACAGTGCCCAGGGTTAGGAAGGCCAGAATGGGTGGACGATCTTTTGCGTTCCAAGCAGCCCAACACTGGAACAAACTTCCTCCTGCCCTGAGATTGGAGTGCAGTGAAGCGTTGTTCAGGGCTAAGCTTAAAACACTACTCTACACAGTGTAGGGACAGAGGCTGTATTATGGTGCTCGTTAGTTAGCTCTTAGCGCGGGGACACGCCGAGATGGCGTTACTGGGCGCTCTATAAGCTCTTTATTATTATTATTATTATTACTAGCAGGGCCCGCAGCATACATGCGGCTTGTAACGTCTCTGGCTGTCTCTTTCGCTATCTGATCCGCAAAAGCATTTCCTCGACCCACATCATCAGTAATCCTCTTATGCGCACTACATTTAACAATTGCTATCTGAGTGGGCAAGGTAAGTGATTTGAGAAGGTCATTTACCAACTGGCCGTGCTGTATCTTAGTGCCGTGGGAGGTGAAAAACCCTCTTTCCTTCCACAGACGGCCAAAACTGTGGGCCACTCCAAATGCATACTGGCTATCAGTGTACACATTCACTCTTTTTCCTTCAGCCAATACACAAGCTCTAGTCAGAGCTATCAATTCAGCTGCCTGGGCTGAATTGTGCCTAATGCGTGCTGTTTCCACAATTGTGTACAAAGTAGTGACTGCATAGGCCGAAGTCGTCTCACCATTTGGGAGCTTGAAACAGGAACCATCCACCCATAGGATCCCATTCGGGTCCAGGAGTGGAGTGTCCTTTAGATCGACTCTACCTTTTGTCTCCTCCTCTGTACGGAGGAAACAATCATGCTGTTCCTGAGTACCTGTTTCTACTGGGATCGGTAACAGCGTGGCTGGGTTTAGGGTATTGCATCGTTTGATATGTACGTGGCTGGCCAAGAGCGTCAGCTCGTACCCTGACAAGCGGGCACTCGTAAGGTGCTGAGTCTTTGTTCTATTTAGGAGGGTATCTACTGCATGTGGTACCATGACAATAAGAGTATTATCCAATACCAATCCAGCAGACTGGCGAATGGAAACTGCTGCTGCTGTGGCTTTCAGACAACTAGGTAACGCCTTGGCCACTGGGTCTATTGTGGCCGAAAAATAGGCACATGGGCGCTGCTTGTCTCCAAATTGTTGCGTTAAAACTGACAATGCGCAACCTTCTCTCTCGTGAACGTAGAGTGTGAAAGGCTTACTGTAATCAGGAGTACCTAAAACAGGAGCAGAGCATAAAGAAGTACGTAAGTCAGTGAAACTTTTCTGACATTCCGCAGTCCAAGAGAGAGGTTGGGGTGTATCTTTGAGAGTGAGTGCCAACAGAGGTTTCGCTAGCAAAGAAAAATTTGGAATCCACTGCCTACAATAAGAGGTAATGCCCAAAAAGGCATGCACCTCCCTTTGTGTACATTGTACAGACATTTGAGCAATTGCTTGGATACGTTCTGGGGTCAATCGCCGTCCCTCCTTCGACAAGAGATGACCTAAGTAGATAACCTCTTGGTGACAATATTGCAATTTAGAGGGTGAAACCTTGTGATGAAGGTCAGACAAGTGACATAACAGTGAAATAGTAACCTGTTTACAAATGTCCTCAGAATCAGCAGCAACCAACAGATCATCTACGTATTGAATAAGGGTGGCACCTGGGGGCAAAGTGAAAGCATCGAGCTGAGTTTTCAAAGCTTGACTATAAATGGAGGGACTCTCACAATAGCCTTGAGGAGCACGCTTGAACCGGAAGCTTCGGCCTCCTAAAGAGAAGCCGAAAAAATCCCTACTTTCCTCAGCAATGGGAATGCTGAAGAAAGCATTCTTGAGATCAATAACAGAAAACCAAGCAGCCGAAGCAGGTATCATTGTCAATAGGGCAGTGATATCTGGGACGACAGGGAATTGGGGTACAACAATCTTGTTGACTTCCCGGAGGTCAATCACAAAACGATAAACGGGTGGCTGAGAAGAGTCAGTACGTTTAAGAACAGGTAAAACAGGACTATTGCATACATTTCCCCTTGTCTCCTCAACCACGTCTTTCTGAACTAAATCATAAATAATAGCCAAGAGAGCTCTTTCACCATCACTGGAAATCTTATACTGGGGAATGCGAGGTAACTTAACATTGGATTTGAGAGTGACGATGTAAGGGCGGAATCTGCAGGAGACCTACATCATTGGGGCCTGTAGCCCAGAGGGTGGCAGGAAGAGAGCGCAATTCAGGGCGTAGTTGGTCTTTAGACAAATACGCCGGGGAAATCAATTTCTTACCTAAAGTGAGGTGTACACCAGAAGGGGAATAATGCAATGTTGCGTACAGTCTTTTTAATAAGTCCAAACCTAACACATTTTCACCACAACCAGTTGTTAAAATAAGCGGAGCCTTCAAATCATAAGGACCTATTGAGATGGGCAGAGGACAAGAAACTGGGTTATGAACTGGGGCGCCAGAAAATCCTACAGAAACATTTGTTAAGCCAGACAAAAGTGCCCCAGGGAGTTTAGAGTGGATGATAGAACTCTTCGTTACACCAGTGCCCAAAAGAAACGGCTCTGA
Organism: Lissotriton helveticus; assembly: GCF_964261635.1. NCBI lineage: Eukaryota > Metazoa > Chordata > Amphibia > Caudata > Salamandridae > Lissotriton > Lissotriton helveticus. The sequence continues at coordinate 1,860,792,373 of NC_136057.1, forward strand.
AAAACCTAGTGCAATGACTTCAATATAAGGCCCATTTTGGTCCACTGGAACTGATATGACTCCCTCACTTTGTCTATGGTTGTCCTAGCTATTATGAAAACCTTGACTCTCATCCTCGGTATAATAATCATCATTGTAATAATGGGCAGACTGAGCATTCTGCTGATCAAAATAATTCATGTAGTTTTGAGGGGGAAAGGAACGCTGGTCTTGAGATGATGTACCTAGCCCCCTACCCCTGGGTGTTGACTGGTAGCCACCTCGGCCTCACGGCCCAGGCATACCACCAGCACGCTGCAACAAAACCGGGCAACTATTCTTGAAGTGACCTTCCTCCTTACAATAAGTGCATTGATTTGGACCCAGTGGGGGCCGGGGAACAAAGGGCTCAGGTTTTTGTAACAGCTTCTGGAATTGGGGAAGCGGCTGAAACTGGCGCTGAGCAGGACGTGGGGGATAAGCCTGTTGCAAAAGAACTTTTGTTTTTAATTCCTTAGTTTTTTTATCAAGTTTGTCCTTTTCCTCTTTATCCCTATTTTCATAATACTGAGCAGTAGCCAATACCTGAGCAGAAGAAGAAACGGCCCATGAACTTTCGGAATCCTTCAGTTTATTAGAAAGTTCGGGGAGCAAATTAAACACAAATTTATCTACAAACAATCGTTGGCCACCTTCCGTGCTCATATCATGACCACTGTGATCAAGAAACGTCTCCTCAAATCGAGTAAAGAAGTCGGAAACGCTTTCATCTTTCTTTTGCTTACAGGCAGCTAACTTATCCCAGAGGGGGCATCATAGTTTTCATCAAAGCAATGATCCTAGCGGGAAGGTCTGCAATTAAAGCATCAGGTTTAGCACCACCCACTTGGAGTCCATCTGCGGCAAGGATAGCAGCCCAATCACCCCCCAATTTTTGAGCATGGTCTTCTTTCCGAATCCTAGCCCATAATGGTTGTGGGACCACATTTCCCATCAACATGTCTATATCGGCTAAATTCATAATGCATGCATCAACAGTCTGGGACAGCTCTTTGTAATAACCAGCAGGATTTTTACGGGGGTCTGGTAAGGATTGTTTGAGGGCCAGAACTTCAGATCTTTTCCAAGGAACATGTACCCATACACGTTGAAAGTGAGCGGGTATACCAAGATTATTGCCCTGGGGTGCTACTGCTTCTCTCCACACCGGGGGAACCTCTTTCATAGGATAGTGTTTCAGTTTCCTTTTAACAGAAAGATTGGGTTCAGACAGAGACCGGTAGGTAAACATTGTCCTAAAGGTGACAAGTGTCCTTACAGCATCCTCAACCTCAGCACCCACAATTATCCCTTTGTTAAAGTCAGCCTGAACATCTAGCAGACCCTGGGGAGCTAATCCTAATCCCATGTCCTCCCACTCTTGTCCAAGAATGACACACATAATATCAAAAACATGTCTTTGCATTGGCGCATCCCACTGCTGGAAAGTGTCAATGATATCTTGTATACCATACTGGGGACCATTCATGATCCACTTGCGGGCAAGGAGATCTAACGCATCTCGCTCTTCGGGACCTGGGAGCTGACTACGGGTCTGCCTACGAGGAAGAACAGGAGTCATGTTGAACGACCCAAAGAAAGGGGACAAACAGCCAGAAACTGTGTCAACCATCTGCTTATGAACTGAGGGGGAATTCGACATCAGGACAGGGGACAAGGTATTAGGCGGGGCAGAAGAGGGGGTAGAAGAGCGGGTAACAGGAATAAAGGGAGTCTGAGGCAAAGGAGTCTGTGGCAAAGGAGTCTGAGGCAAAGGAGGTGGCGGGATTGGCATTACCGGAAGGGGCAATGGCAGAGGTGCAGGGACCGGCTGGGGAACAACAAGTAGCTGAGCGGGTGGCAATAGTAGGGGTGCATTAGCACCCTGTGCACAGGGCGGGGGTAATCTCAAAAGGTGGGACATTAAAGGAACCTTTTCGGGGTCAACATTTTTGTCTGCAGGGGAAGTTGGCAACACCGGATAACACTTATCTATTGCTATACAATGTTGTCTATCTGAGACCTCAATCGCATAATCAGTCTCATTGTCTGTGAACTGCTGGGCAGCCTGTATAACAGTCATGCCCTTTTCCTTCCTATCTCTTTTCATTTGTTTAATTTCTTTCTGTTTGGCTTCCTTGCGCCAAAGGCGAAAGGAGTCAAACATAGCCGGCCGGGCTTTTCTCTTAAACAATGTAGCTTCCAAATTATCTAATATATCAGGCTCAAAACTACCATTCTGTGGTTACTGCAAAACACCATCTTTTCCCTTATAATGGACCCACACTTCAGTAAAGATGATGGGGCCTACACCATGTTTAGAATAAAGCTCATAGGTGGGAGTTCCAGCCGGAGGAATTGGACAAGAGTCCTCCAGTCGGGAATCCCTATCACAACAAAAACAACACCATCTTCTAAACTTACTGAAACCAGGCATCGTTATTTCACTGGCTCCTTTACAAACATCAAGGGGTTAATCAATCAACACAGCACAAATGTACTCACCCCTCGGCTTCGGCTTTTGCAAGAGCCGAATCGAAAATCAAAAACAAAGAAGTGGGAGCTACCCACTATTACTTAACCAAATGTTCTCTTACGCCAACAGAGGTCTGTCTAACGTCTCGCAATACCAGTCCTCACCAAAGGGACCCAGGCAGGGCGGCAGTCAGGGCAGCAGTCACCAGCAGCCGTTGGAAAGGAGAAGCCGCGCTGCAAAGACCTTCGGTCCACTTTCGACATGCAGGGGTCAATCATGTGGTGCGCTTCCTCCAGAATTTCCTTGTGGGGCTCCTCACGACCCTCGGGCTCGACGGCTACCTCTGAAGCCGCCCCACGTTGGGCTGCCAGTTGAAGAACTGGGCCTAGAAGGGCCTGGCGGCGCAGGGCACGCCTAAAATCTCCGAGTTCACCTGCCTTGTAGTACAGAGACACGGAATACTCGGTTAGCGTAGAAAACCAAATTTATTAGCTGCAGCTATGCACAGTTGTCCCAGAAGTACACCAATAGTAGGTTCTCAGGAGACTGCCCCTTACTTCGTGGCTCACAGTCTTTTATAACAATATACACCCACAGAAAAATACTCCCCATGCACCGAATATTAGCCAATAGGAAAACATTCAAAACAAGACACCATGTGACCAGAACGTTCCCCTTGAGTCGTGTTCTTGCCCAACCCCATAAGTCAATCAATGACAGCACCTATAGGTCAATCAGTAATGGCAGAACGTGTTTGTGTGCTTCAAAGGACAACTTGAGAAATAGGATAATGCAGGGAAAAAATACCGAAGGCCAACAGATAAGATAGGGCAGGGACAGAGTACTGAAGGCCAACAAATAGTTGGGACACGGATTAGTCAGTTTAGACAAGGATTAGTTAGTTTGGCTAGTTCCTGGAATTGGCTTCACAACAAGGAAGGGGGAGGTTATTTGACACGTAGCAGTACAAAGGGCAAAATCACTTGGTTTGCCAAGCTGCCTGAGTGAGGGCAACACAAAATGGCGACGGAATACAAAATGGAGTCGAAACTGAATTACCTCACTACCTCCTACTAAGAGAAGAAGACATGATCTGAACTTTCACTGGGAATGTGTGTGCTGGATATTCTTTCTGAAGACGTCTGTGTCTAGTTCGGGAGAATGGTAATTGAGTCTAAAAGCAAACGAGTCGTGAATAAGTGTGGCTTGAGTAAGGGAGCGCGTATGTGAGCGGCTAATCTGTGCTGAAAACAGTGCTGCTGAAAGACAAGCGAAGAAGTATGGGATTAATGTGCTATCACATGCAATGTAATCACATCAAAAGCCAGATAAGTAACTAAACATGGACTATATTGAAAGCTGCCTCTGATACAGTCCTGTTTTCAGTTTTATTTCAAATAAAGCTTGGGTAGCAAGAGAGCTTTAGTTATAGTCCTTCTTTAGTTTCTAACACACCGAAAGTAAGGAAGGTAATAAAATACCCAGGGGCTTATTTACAAGCCCATTGCAGCGCTGGTGCGTCACTTTTATTATTGCAAAAAATGACGTACCAGAGGCTGGGGCAAGGGGCTTGTAAATAAGCCCCCCAGTGTCAGTGTCAGCCCCACTTATGAGAAGCAGCTGGGATGGAGTAGAAGGCAGGAAACAAGCAGTGTACAGGTGAGGGAGGAGATGGCCAAAGGAATAAGAGGGTGGCATTGGGGGGAATGAAGTGTGCCTAAGGAAATAAGGAAAGGGTAGTGGGAAACAGGGAGGAGGAACAGAAGAGGAACATAAGTGGAACAGGAATATGAGATGTAACAACGCGATCAAAATGATCGCGGTATGTTACATCGCAGTCTTTACAACGCAAGTCATTAGGACGACTTGTGCTGGAGGGCGCTGGACTTAGGAATATTAAGATTTACTATTCCAACACAAGTCTACGTACAGTAAGGAAGGTGTTGGAATAGTAAATCTTCCTATTCTTTAGGTTATAGCGCCATCCAGCGCAAGTCGATGTAAGACTTGCGCTATAACGGCTGCGTTGCAACTGAATCGCGGTGCAATCACCGCAATGTAAAGGATGTTTCCCATGGAGCAGAGAGAGACCAAAAGGAGGGAGTGAGCAGGAGCAGATGGAGTGGACTGTAGTTGCAAATAGTCCCCCATGTAGTTCAATGGACACACATAAATACTCTTAAACAGCCAGTAGCACTAGGTGAGAGATGAATACTCCACAGAGTTGAGCCAAGACATCATTGACAATATCTCAAGCCAATGGATGAAAACAGTATGGCCGAAGAAATGCAATGGCTGATCGGAGATAGTTCACTCCATATAAATTTTAAGCAACAGGCAAAATCCACTGGAATTATGTGATTTTGCAGCCACTGCATTTTGTGCAAAATCATGGATTTCCTGCATGTGCCACATAATCCAGCATCTGCTTCCTAATTTGCATATTTTACCAAAACATTTTTTCTAATTTCAAATGGATTGAAACTCACTAAACAAAAAGAACCATGAACATTTCTGTGCACAGGAGTGTGGAATTTTATAAAATATCCACTTATCTTAGGGAAGGAGTATACAATAGGTGAGGTCATGGCAGGAGGTCTGAATATGCCAGCATTTCCATTATGCCAGACATCTGATTACAGGATAGGTATGGATAAATCACTGATCTACAACTGAACTCGTTTTCTCTTTCTTACTTTAGTTCCTGAGGAAATGCCTTTTAAACTATTCTGGAAAATATATTTCAATCATTCACTCAATTTTACAAACTATTACTACAAGTAAAGCCAGATTTTGGTTGCATTCCAGTTCCTAGGTTGCCAACCCACAATCTGACCTTCACTTGACCACACTGTGTAATTCTTGGGCTTATCACTTCAGGTCACTGGGCCTCAGTTCCCTTGTTTGCCATAAATGGAAATATACAAAGTGCTATCTTAATGACTGGACATTCAGGGGCAGATTTACAAGCCCCTTGCGACATGTTTACGACACAGATGTGTCACTTCTGTGACGCAGCAGCGTTGTAACAATATGCCTCCATGCAACAGATTTACAACGTGACGCGTCTAGTGAGATGCATTACGTTGTAAAGCCCTGCACCACACTATACTTGCGTCAGGTGTAATGTATGCAGGGTAGGCGTTCAGTCGCAAGGAAGCCCCATAAAAGTGACGCAGTGCAATCTACAAGATTTCGCGGAGTCACGTTTAAGTCCGTGTTGTGTCAAAGCCATGAGCCTGCTTGAAGCAGACGTAAGGAGTGACGCAGAATGTTAGGCATGGGGCGCCCCTGAGCATTGCTGGAGTTGTGTCGCACTTACGTTTTGGGGCTGGGGGTGAATTGGGCGAAGACCTGCCTGTTTCCGGTGGTCCCATCAGAGGCCGGCCCCACTCATGTTGAAGGCATCCGGTGGGAACCTCGATGCTTACCCTATCTTGGAACCAACATCTATCATACACCTGATGACCTGTTGGAAGGTAACATATGCAAAGCCTTGCGAGGACTCAGAGGTAGCCTAAAGTTTTGGGGTACTTTGCCACTTTCAGTGGCCGGGCGGGTAGGACTTCTGAAGATGCTAGCGCTCCCCAGGTTGTTGTATTACTTTAGGACACTGCCAATTTGGGTTCTGGGATCAACTTTTAGACAGCTCCGCTCAATGATCGGGGGCTTTCTGAGGGGGACTGGAAGGTAACAAGTGGCACTGGCCACAATGATGCGCCCGAGCGCTGATGGAGGATTGGCTGTGCCAGACTTTGAGTTATATTACCTGGCAGCTCAGCTGCAGTGGCTTACTCAGGTAGTGGCTTTGGAGTTCAGGGGCCCTGATGGTCCTGACGGACGGTGGATCCCACGCCAAATAGTGTCCTATATTGTACTTCAGCAGCGGCTGCGCCTTGGGACACTTTCTCACGAGGAGCGGACGCTGAGGCTGTGTTGGAATCGGAGCCAGCGCAGAGCTGGAATTGCCCGTCCGTATGCCCCGGAGATACCTCTGTGTATGTGTACCGCCCTCCCGCACGGGGGGACTGGACTGCGTTGGCTGAGTGGGAGATGATGGGAGTACAAGTATTGGGGGATTTATATGAAGACGAAGCTCTGTTACCTTATCAAGCCTTGCAGGACAGATATGGCCTCCCTCGTGGGGATTACCTATTGCACTCTGCCCTGATTTTGGCAATACAACCTCTTTGGAGGGAGGGACTACTGGAACCGCAGACGTCCATGGCCTGCCAGTACGTAGTGATGGCAGCGGGGACCTTCAAAGCTATCACATGTTTATGCGCATGGTGGGCGATGGAATGGAGCTGTTAGGGAATTGCTAAGGAAATGGGAGGCGGACCTAGGTAAAGAGACCCCCGAGAAGACATGGGCTCAATTAGTAAGGAGAGCATGGAAAAGCACCAGGAATGCCAGATTCCAGCTAGTGCACTTCTTTATACTGCACAGGGCATACCTTACTCCTGCTAATATTAATATGTACTTTAAAATAGACACTGCCCAGTGTCCACGTTGTAATTTGGAGGGGGCGGAGTTTCATCATATGATATGGGGCTGCCCGCAAATGGGAACGTACTGGGAGGAGGTAGTGGACCTGCTCTGTGAAGTTACAGAAAGACGGGTAGAACCTGACATGAGCACTTGTTTACTGCACTGGTTTCCGCATACCCTCAAAATGAAGATAACGGGTACATTTTTAGACCTAGGTTTGTTGCTGGCTAAGAGGGATATCACAGCACACTGGAAGTCAAGGCGAGAGCCCAACTTTGAGAGGTGGAAAGCAGAACTAATTAAATGGGCAACGAGTGAAAGTACAGTTCGGCTCCAGCATGCTAAGCGGACTAATAATGATAAGGCATTGGAGTCTGCAAGGGCATGGGAGGCCATAGTGGCGTCACTGCAGGCGCCAGAGGCAGACTCAGATGTAAGCTCGGTCCAGGATACACAGACGGGATCTCCCTGAACCGCAAGAGCAGTAGGGAAACCCCTGTCCCAACCATGTCGTGCATCTGTCGAAATGGAATGATTCGCGGTCAGGTTGCACTGACCCACTGATACTTCAATAAGTACTGCCGAGGGATTTGTTGTTCTATCATTCATAGGCTGCAAGTAGATGGGACACACCGGTGGAGATGGGTGGGTGGGGAGGGACATGGGCGTGGGTTGGCTTTATCTTTTGTTATATTACTCAGGCAAAATGGCACTGCCATTCCTTGACAGTTAGTAAGAACTGGACCTTTAGCCGATTGTTGCATGCTATAGTGGTACGAGGCTAGCAATAGATAGACTAAAGACTGTACGCATATAAACTACATTGCCTGAAATACCAGGGTATTATGAGACAATTGTCCAGGGGAGCTGTTGACATGATGTACACTGAGTATTAATACTGCTATATTATCTGCCTGATGTTGTATGGAAATAAAATATGTTTTTTAGAAAACAAATCACTGCTGATATGAAGGGATGCCCCAGTCCTCGTATATCTGCCCCTCAAGGTTTACATTTGGATTAAATCTGCAAGGTCTTGTCAGAGTCAAAATATTATGGGTTTGATTTTCAAAGTTTTTGGTGTGTATATTTTATATTTTCCTTAAATGTGCACCGGTTGTTTTGCATTTATAAAAGGATTTACTAGCATGAAGATTTTCATGTAAGTACATCTGTTTATAGCGGCTAAAAGTAGGAAGAAAGTGGTAATGCTAGTGATGAATTCCCTTTGAACTTGCGCATGGCCTCGAGCGTGCTGTTTTTAAAGGTAGTTAACCCCTTTCTTACCCGATCCTAACTTTGAAAATGTCAGAAGTGTATTTCTAAAAAGAGAAGAAGTAAAACCGTTTCGAGAGTGGGCAGGGACCCCTTCCAAAAAACCTGTGCTGTTCGGAAAGAGTCGCTCAATGGGGTCAAATATATTTCCCCTAGAGAAAATGTAAAACATGTTTGAGCAAGTGAATTTGCACTTGCTCAGCGGATTTGCACACCAGGGAATATGTGGATGTAGATTTGCTCATGCAAAAATGGAACTTACAAAAATTATTAGGAGTACTTATGAAAATCTGCAAGTGTTACAGGTAATCAGACCCACTTCTGTAAACCTGTGAATTCCTGAGCTGTAAATGGGCACCCACGAAAGGTGCCAGACTTAAGAATGCCCATTGGTCACTTTCCTTAGAAAAGGTTCATTTTATAAATACATTTATCTTTCTGCCCATACTGTTTTGGTCTCGCTGGCATGGGCTGCGCTTGCACAGTCTTGCTGACGAGATTTTATGTTTTTGATGATCTTTCAATAACTGGCTTTACGCCCCGCCCTTCTTTCCCATTGGCCCGCGTCACCGTTAATGCTAAACGATGGCCAGCCATTGGGAAAGAGCATTCTGTGACGTAGACTTTTCTCTTTTTCTGCTGTCCCACTTGGACGGCCTATCTTGCTTCCCTTCTGAAGTAAAAGGTTTCTTATCTTTAGGGGGCCAAACACATGGCCCCAAAAGATAAGAAACCTTTTACTTCAGAAGGAAAGCAGGCAAGTCCGTCCAAGTGAGACGGCAGAAAAAGAGAAAAGTATACTCATAACGCTTGTTTTGCAGATTAAGTCTCTGGAACAGCAGCTAAAATGAAATGCAGCTCTGCGCCCTGCTTCAGCCACAACAGGAGCAGTGGATACAACAAAAGATACGCCAATAATTCTGGTTGAAAATCCTAACATTGTGATGTTACGATCCCACATTAACGCCACAATTGACAGTTTCTCCCCGCGTAATTATCTCAAGCACTGTGGTTGCTTTAGGCGCCATGACACGCGGCTGGACATGCACTAAAGCTCGCAGGAACGGGCTGACCTTTAAGCGCATGCCACGGGACCCGAGATTCCATGCCGCTTGTAATGAGAAAACTCCCACGTCGCCTGGTTTTTTTTTTTTTTTTTCCTTTTTTTTTAAAACCTTTTATTGTACAGAGAAGGCTCACAAATACGGGCCTACAACCCAGCGGGCCGGCCACCACAAATAAGAAACAGAGTCAACAGCACCGAAACGCATACAGAATATCACAACAAAGCATACAGGAAATAAGGGCTAAAAGCCATATAGCAACCAGCAGGGGCAGGATACGTGAAGGTTGATTTTCTAATATAGAAACGGGAATGACAGAATAATAACAGGTAGGAAGTCTCGGAGGGCCGGGGTGGGCCGCGAACAAGCTGCGTTGGAAGATACAGGATAACGCAATAATGACAAACACATATCGATAAAGGCAGAGTAGGAGTCTCGCCAGAAAAACAGTGGCAACCGCCGTTCAGCGCCCACCCACCACAACAAGAACATATCATAACATACAGAATCGAAAAAAGCTTATCCAATAAAGCCCTCCGTCACACAACCCAAAGAATAAGGAAAAAAAAAACCCACGAGAGGGGGGAGGAAGGAAAGAAAAAGAGGGAGAAGGGGACAAAAGGGGAAAGGAAGAACGCCACCTCAAGCACGCGTCCCATGGCAAACGAGATCGGGAACCACAAATCGGTATACAGAACCAGTAGTAATCGGAGCAAAATTACGTAGTGAGCCCAAGTCACAGTAAGACCAAACGGTTAGTGCAACAAAAATAACCCACCCAGGGGGACATATGCTGAGACCGCGCCCCGAAAAAGAGGACACACAAGAGCCATAGAACCAAAGAATAAGAAAATGAGGGGAGAAAAACCCCAAAGAAATGACAGACCCCCCCCCACCCCACAAGCCCACCCTGCACCCCTGCAGAAGGCTATGGCCTACCCCCCAGCAGCGTGCCTGTCGCCCTAATCAGAACCCGAAATATAGAAGAACTAAAGCAAGATTGAACCATAAAGACAAAAAAGGGGAAAAGAAGGAATAAGGGAGGAAAGAACACGGGAGAGGGCCATAAAACAGAATCATAGGCTCCCACCCTCCCGTCCGAAACAGCAGTGCCCACGGGAAGACAAAGATTCTAAGGACACATTACAGGAATACGACAAGAATCCGACAAGGTCATACCGTTACCAGCCGCTCATCCAACCATTACAAAACACCAGTCCACAAAGGCAAGATCGTCTCATCCCTGTCCTTGTTTTTCCAAATCCGTGGCAGTCTGCCTCACGAAGAACCAGACCATGAGGAACAGGAGGCAGAGAACAGGGAGGTCAAACTTCAATCCGCAGAAGACGTTTCGTGTACCACTTGGATGATCCGGAACAGTCAGAAACCATTGTAAACAATGCAGGCACAGTTCCGAAGATGATCTGAAGAAAGCCGACCCAGCGGAGTCAGCACAGGATCTACGGTCGGCCATTCGAGGAGATGAAGCACAGGAAGAACCACCGAGTCCGGTCCGGACAGGACCCGGCCTACCGACCCACAGCCCAGGAGAGGACACATCACGGTGGAGGGCAGCGGAACTCCGCATATCCGCAGAAACGGCAGCCACCGGGTCCATAATTTCCAGGATAGTTCCAGCCGCACCCAGTAGCGACGTAGCCGCACACACCAGGGGGGGCTCAAACGGCCCAGCGAAACGAGCCTCCTCCAGGTTATCAGCGGGTGCGGCCACCGGAGCACCCCAGGAGCGCAGGGCGGCGAGGACGTCGGCAAGTGTAGGAACACCTTTACAGTATCCGGCGTCTGTGCCACATCGTGGACCACCGCCGCCCATCTCGGCCCGGCTGAGATATACAGGGTCGGCCGCCATTTTGGAAGCCCGGCGGGGTCGCGGCGATCCTCGACCCCGGCCCGGGCCGCAGCAGGGCAAACAGAATTCAGCCAACCACCAGCAGAGGTACGTCCAGAGCAAGAAGGGGGGCCACCAGAAGAAGGAGGATCGCAGGCCCCCCAATGCCACCGGCCCCGGTCTCCGAGTCCGGGCGGAGGCACTCAAAATGGCCGGACCGGAGAACAAAGGGGGGGGGACAAGGCACATCCACGGTCAGCCCCGTCAACGGAAGGCAGCGCCTCCACTCCAGGCCGCGGGACCGCCTGATCAGGCCAGAAAGCCGCAACCGGCCTATCTGCACAACCGCCTCGTCGGCCGAGCCCACTGCGCCATCAAAGGCCGGCCATAGCGTAGCGCCCCGTCCGGGCGCCGCAGAGGAGACTCAGGCCAGTCCGCTCCAAAGGCCCCGAAGCGAGCGAAAGCACAGCTCCGGAACCACGGCACCCAGAGACAACCGGAACAGACGGTAAGTGCCTAGAGATCGTCGCAGATCTACAGCGTAGCAGAAATTGTCTTCCCGGGGCAGGATAAAGGCAGGATTTATGTTTCGAACAGGAAAGTAGACGGAGCCGAGCTAAAGCGGGCCATCTCGGACGCGAGCTTGGCTCCTCCCCTCCTCCACGTCGCCTGCTTAGTTCTGCCACAATATCGTCAAGAGTGCTTCTTAGAATTTGCTGCAGGTTCATTTCCATGGCGTCTCTGTGCAGGGAGGGGTGACGGGGCCATGGGGAGATACATGAGAGTGATATTCAGCTGTCCTCCAATTATCGAATAAAGGATTTTTTTCAGTAAGCGTCACCTTTGCCCTTTGGCTGCTCGGTGGTCTGAATTCATAAAGTAAGAATGCACGCCAATATACTCAGGCGAGGGAACCCAATTGAGTGAAATATAATCAAATTTAGCGCCTATCATCCCAAACATAATTCCTCTCTGTCCTTCCCGTCCCTTCATTACAACAATCCCTCATTCTGTCGCCCTTCCTCGCCGATCTCTTTACGTGACCCATATTCGATCTCCTTTCCACTCTCGGTTCATCTTTCTCTCGCTCCTTCTCGCATTCACCTTTCATCTCACGTGTTCGATATCTCCCTCCACCACCCCCTCTCGCCTCCCCCAAGCATTTCTCGCCCTCTCTAACTGTGTGAGTGCATGCCTTCCGAAACTGTGCATTCTCAAGGTCTCATGGTGCTGCATTTGGATGCTGAGAAAAACTAATTACAATACACGCGTCCCTCGGAAGTCTGGACTTTTTCCATGATGCTCTCATGATATTCTCTTGTGTCAAACAAACAAACTGTAAATAAGCAACCAGCAGAGGGGAGGAATGCAGATGGAGCAGAGCAGCAAGGTGGAGGCTGGAAATGTATTAATTTCGGCGCAGTCTGAGCAGTCGAAAGAAACCTTCATTAGCTCATTTGGAAGCCAAATTACGTTTACATTGGCACACGTCCTTAGCATAATAACGTCTGGAGCGTGACGTTACAAGTGTCCGTGGCAGATGTTTAAATACCAACCCCGTGTTCGGTGACGACAGGAGATCTGTGTATGTGGAGGGGTGCAATAGTTGCCAAGAAATACAGTGAGGGAAGAAAAGCCTAAGGGGCAGATTTATGAGGCCCTTGCGCCTCTTTGCGCCGCAATTGCGTCACTTTATTTGATGCAACGGCGGCGCAAACAATGCGCCCTATTTACAACGAGACGCATCTAGGAGATGCGTCACGTTGTAAAGCCCTGCGCCATAAGGAGGCGTTCCTGCGCAGAGGGGGCGTTCCTGTGCAGGAACGCCTCCTAAAAGTGGCTGAGTGAGATTTCACTCAGTCACTTTCTACGTCAATTCCTTACGCCTGCTTGAAGCAGGCGTAAGGGTGACGCACCATGCATTGTAGGGGTGGCCCCTGTGCATTGCAGGAGTCATGTCGCACTTGCGACATGACTCCAGAAATGCGCCGCCCGTACGCCGAAAGATGCGTCACGCATCTTCCCTGCCTTGCACCATGGTGCGCCGCATTGTGCTCATTGCACCATCAGGATTCAAGCAAGCCGGGCCGAAGACGCCTGAAATGGCAGAAACCGGTCCCCGGAAGCTTGTTTCCTTCTCAGTGTAAGAATTGGCTTTTGTAGCCTGGTCTGCCCTGTTCCCATGATGCACTGGGCCAGGGACAGACTAATTTGCATACAGCCAGGTTCTGAAACTGGGATGGTGCAATGAGCTAAAAAACGGTGTTGGATCTAGCCCTGATCTCTAGACTGGGTGAGAGTACTCTGCTTAATTCAGAGACTCTGTCCATCACCACCCCTTGTTGTAAATAATTTTGTCCACCCTAAGCGTGGAAGGGTATACTCAGATGTGAGTCCCTTGCTCATTGCACCATCAGGATTCAAGCAAGCCGGGCCGAAGACGCCTGAAATGGCAGAAACCGGTCCCCGGAAGCTTGTTTCCTTCCCAGTGTAAGAATTGGCTTTTGTAGTCTGGTCTGCCCTGTTCCCATGATGCACTGGGCCAGGGACAGACTAATTTGCATACAGCCAGGTTCTGAAACTGGGATGGTGCAATGAGCTAAAAAACGGTGTTGGATCTAGCCCTGATCTCTAGACTGGGTGAGAGTACTCTGCTTAATTCAGAGACTCTGTCCATCACCACCCCTTGTTGTAAATAATTTTGTCCACCCTAAGCGTGGAAGGGTATACTCAGATGTGAGTCCCTTGCTCATTGCACCATCAGGATTCAAGCAAGCCGGGCCGAAGACGCCTGAAATGGCAGAAACCGGTCCCCGGAAGCTTGTTTCCTTCCCAGTGTAAGAATTGGCTTTTGTAGTCTGGTCTGCCCTGTTCCCATGATGCACTGGGCCAGGGACAGACTAATTTGCATACAGCCAGGTTCTGAAACTGGGATGGTGAAATGAGCTAAAAAACGGTGTTGGATCTAGCCCTGATCTCTAGACTGGGTGAGAGTACTCTGCTTAATTCAGAGACTCTGTCCATCACCACCCCTTGTTGTAAATAATTTTGTCCACCCTAAGCGTGGAAGGGTATACTCAGATGTGAGTCCCTTGCTCATTGCACCATCAGGATTCAAGCAAGCCGGGCCGAAGACGCCTGAAATGGCAGAAACCGGTCCCCGGAAGCTTGTTTCCTTCCCAGTGTAAGATTTGGCTTTTGTAGACTGGTCTGCCCTGTTCCCATGATGCACTGGGCCAGGGACAGACTAATTTGCATACAGCCAGGTTCTGAAACTGGGATGGTGCAATGAGCTAAAAAACGGTGTTGGATCTAGCCCTGATCTCTAGACTGGGTGAGAGTACTCTGCTTAATTCAGAGACTCTGTCCATCACCACCCCTTGTTGTAAATAATTTTGTCCACCCTAAGCGTGGAAGGGTATACTCAGATGTGAGTCCCTTGCTCATTGCACCATCAGGATTCAAGCAAGCCGGGCCGAAGACGCCTGAAATGGCAGAAACCGGTCCCCGGAAGCTTGTTTCCTTCCCAGTGTAAGAATTGGCTTTTGTAGTCTGGTCTGCCCTGTTCCCATGATGCACTGGGCCAGGGACAGACTAATTTGCATACAGCCAGGTTCTGAAACTGGGATGGTGCAATGAGCTAAAAAACGGTGTTGGATCTAGCCCTGATCTCTAGACTGGGTGAGAGTACTCTGCTTAATTCAGAGACTCTGTCCATCACCACCCCTTGTTGTAAATAATTTTGTCCACCCTAAGCGTGGAAGGGTATACTCAGATGTGAGTCCCTTGCTCATTGCACCATCAGGATTCAAGCAAGCCGGGCCGAAGACGCCTGAAATGGCAGAAACCGGTCCCCGGAAGCTTGTTTCCTTCCCAGTGTAAGAATTGGCTTTTGTAGTCTGGTCTGCCCTGTTCCCATGATGCACTGGGCCAGGGACAGACTAATTTGCATACAGCCAGGTTCTGAAACTGGGATGGTGCAATGAGCTAAAAAACGGTGTTGGATCTAGCCCTGATCTCTAGACTGGGTGAGAGTACTCTGCTTAATTCAGAGACTCTGTCCATCACCACCCCTTGTTGTAAATAAGCATTGTAAATGCGGCGCACCATGGGTGGCGGAGCTGTGGCGCACTGTGGCGCACATTAACTGGTGCATCCCTGGGGATGCGCCAGTTAACGTAAATCTGCCCCAAGGAGTGTATGGATGGGCCAGTGGCATAACAAAAGTTTATGGCCCCCCTGCAATGTACACAGAGGGGCCCCGGATCCGGATTTAATACAGAGCGCTCAGGTTTTATTACTGGGCTGAGGGGGCTCCCTGCAGCTCGTAGGACCTCCCGCACTGTGGGGGATGCGGGGGCCTGTGTTACACCCCTGGGATGGGCGCAGGGGAGGTTCTCAACTCGTATTTTTCTATGGGGTCAAATTGTGCGTTTTATAGCACAGTTTTCACAGACATCTTCTTAAAAGCCAAATGCTCTGAAATGGTAAATACAAAAAAAAACATAAAAACGTTTCCAGCCAATTACTACGCTCCTATAATGTTTAATAATGCCATTTGCACACTGTTCTTCCCTGCCGCACCTCCTTATCCTGCAATAAAACCGTGCCAGACATCAGTAAACCATGATTGATGGGAATAAAACACGAGTTTGCAAAGCACGCATAATAAATTGTCTGGAACGAGAAATGTTTTCCATATTACTCCTCTATTTGTTTATACCGTTCGTTCTTGTCTGTATTTTTCAAGACTTGCTTTATGAAGCATGACAACAGAGAGTACCACGTTGCTGGGCACTTGGAAGTCTCTAGGCTTTTACAGGACTCTTCACCAGCCACTTTGTGATAAATTCACAAATAGTAGAATGCATTGTCCCTCTATAATGTGAGGCTCTTGTGCGGTCAGGGACTTGGAAGAATTCCCAAAAAGTGCTATGTGCTGAGTTTGATCTTCTACTCATCGAGTTATACCGATTTGAAAAGCAATCATGATGGCAGTGAGGTAAATGTAAAGAAGTACAACTGTTTAACTGCAAGGGAATTTAGGCAATAATGACCACACTTACCCTACTGTAGGGACACATAAATACTCATTTTAGTGCACAGAACCGGAAGTTCAACTCCCCTATACTTCCAAAGGGGAAAAATCCCCTGACTTCTCAATCAATATTCAATGGTTCAGCATCTTATATTGTGTAGATCAAATAACTTAGTATTAGGTAGGAGTTCAGCAAAACACTTGAAATAATCTGCACATAAATTACAGGTTTCTCAATACAAAATAATCGTTGGACATGTTTAATTTATAATCCATTACTCTTTTTTCTTCTTTTTCACATTCGATTAAGAACCATATTTTGTATTTAGAATTATATATTTTGTGGGCAGATTATTTGAAGTGTTTTGCTGAACTCCTGCCTATTACTAAGTTATTCGATTTACACAATTGTAGGTGTTAATCCATTGAATATTGATTAAATGCAAAGAAGCATTGTTAAGGACAATAGACCTCATGTTTTAGCTTTGCAAATGCAGGCCTATTAGATTTGCCTGTGTCTATGTTATAATGTGGCTCAGTATCAGCAAAAGTGAAGAAAAAAAAAAAGGTTATTGGAAATACTGAACAGCAACGGCAAACATAAGCACAGTGATGCATATGTGAGCATGCATCATCATTAATGAGAATGTATGCATCATTGGTGTGGTGGCCATTTTGTTTTAATTTATGGGTGCTAGATGGCAGAACACCATCTTGGAGCAATAAATTAAAAAATATGAAAAGTGCACTCAAGTGCATAGTTTTCTGTAGAAATGAGTGGCCTGACTGAGAAATGCATCTGCCTGGCCTTCCCAAAAATAAACAAGCATCGGCATAGGCAATAGGTCTCGCCTTTGGGACCTTATAAGTCTTTAGCCATGCAACAGTGGATGTGGTTGCACCAAGGATATTGTGCTGCATAACTAAATACTTATAAAGTCCTAAAAGCAAGACCTATTGGCTACGCCTATGCTTGTTTTATACTGATTCTCCATCAAACATGCTTTATTTAATGACGCCTTAGAGAAATAGGGGCAGATTTATGAAGGCCTTGCGCCGCCGGTGCGTCATTTTTAACATGGGAAAAAGTGACGCACCGGCGGCGCAAGGCCTTCATAAATCTGCCCCATAATATTTAACTTTGTACTTAAAGCAGAACAATAATTTACCAAAACTGCTGGCAATCTTAGTTGATATTTTTTCAACTTACAAATATTATTTGGTTATTTTACATTTGAAAACAAGTATTAACTAATCTTACTTCCATCTATCTGCATATATTTGCATATGACCAAGGAGCGTTCTGGGAGCAATATAAATGGCCAAAAACATATTAAATTGGCAACTACGTGTACACGTTTTCTGTTTTTAACCACTGTCAATAATGTAAGCTGCTCTTACGGTTCACTGTATTTCCTTTCAGCACTCTCTCTAACAATAAGGGTTTGGCAATAATGAATTATATTGACAATTTTAAAAATCTTACACATTTAAGTAGAACGTAGTCGTTTACCACAACTATGCAGTAACTCTATTAATTGCTGTTAAAATGACAAAAGAGTGAAAGAGTTCTGCTGCATAACTTTCCTTTTTTTGTTGCATTATTCAATCAACTCTGAATCATAATTTAGTCCTCAATTGTGAAGTAATTCCGGTGGCCCTGGCAATTGGGCTGTCTGACAGCTCTGCTGTCAAAGCCCACACCTAAAAGGAACCAAGCAAGACCAAGTTAACAAAGAGATAGCGAGGATTGCCCTCTCCTGACTCCAAATTACTAAATACCATCTTATCCAAGCAGGAAGGGAAAATAAACCCTGATTTTCAAACCACTTTTTATTTTGGAAAATCCTATTGATATGACTATTAAATTAAAATAATATTAACTATTGCAAACATGGATGGAATTATGTTTTATGGAGTACTTTCATGATATAATCACAAGATTAGAGCTACACGCAAGGGTATAGTTATTATTCGTGGAAAAAACTCAACTTTGAATTTTTGATCTATTCAACTCTATTTTCATTAGTAGAAGTTGAATTGTCAATAATTTGTGCAATGTAATTTTTGCGATATGGTGCAGTGTTGGTGTGTCGCTGGCATTTCCACAGGGGGTGTAACTACTAATAGGACACAAAGTAAGGCCAATAAGTTTAAGAGGATTTGATGTTGTATTATGTTTATTGGCACACCCACTGGGTTTATGAAGGGCTATGCCCGTCTAAACTCAGGGCCTGATTTAGTGTTTGACGGACAGTACTCTATCGCCAGGGTGGGAGAAGAAATGACCTCCACCATTCTGACAGACTACCACCCATCAAATTTAGAGATTAGCGTCTTCCCAGTGGTGATTTTGGTACACTGTAAGAAAATTCCATCATAGCAGTTTCTTTCAATGTACGAAAATTTGGAAGGATGGGCGCGATCAGTAATGACAGCTGTTAACCGAACTTTTAAAAATGTTTTGGATTTTCGAAAACAAATACTCAAAGTGGGAGTTTCTTTCTGAAAAACAAAAAACTAATGACCTACACACCCTGGGAGTTTTTTTTTCCAGAACACAGGGGTCATTATTTTCTTTTTCTGTTCCTCACCAGCATGTTTTTCCTGGAAATGACAGATGGGGGAAAAAAAGTTACACAGTCTACCCTAATTAAAACTGACAGTGTAATGTCCTTCCTCCGAGAATCCCCCACTCCATCAGCCGCTGGAGGGTGTATCCATCAACAGAGCCAACAGGTATTTCATGTACGGCCCACTTAACATCCGCCCATCTCTAATAAGGGGCACATTGCGATCGCGGACGGACTTGCGTCCGTCCGCGAGCCCTGAGTAGGAGGGAATGTCCGCATGTGCTGCGGCGTTCCCTCCTGTGCAATTAGGATGTGACCGCCACCCTGGCGGTCACATCCTCTACGTTTAACATTGCGGAGGGTGCGGCTTCAAGCTGCACCCGCCGCAATGTTAAAAACGCATGCATTG
The DNA here is from genome assembly GCF_964261635.1 of Lissotriton helveticus. Lineage (NCBI taxonomy): Eukaryota > Metazoa > Chordata > Amphibia > Caudata > Salamandridae > Lissotriton > Lissotriton helveticus. The sequence goes on from NC_136057.1 coordinate 1,860,811,566, forward strand.
CATTTACATGCACAAAGCAGCAGGCACCGCGCGGTGCCTGCCGCTTTCTGCATGTAAATGCAGGGGGGTACCATAGGTACCCCCCATGTGCACCCCCCACCTCCCTTCACCCAGGGGGCCCGCAACGGGCCCCCGAAGTGAAGATCCTTATGCTTTTGAACCCGCCGCGGAAAAGCATGTCTGGGAAGCCATCCTTATATGTCTGGCGGTGTCTGAGAGACACCGCCACCATATTAGAGCTTTTCTGCCGCGGTTGTAAGCCGACCGCGGCGGAAAAGCGGCGGTCTGAAACTAAGACCCACCAGCCATCCTAATTTGGCGGTGGGTCTTTGGTGGGTCAGCAGCGGATTTTCCGCTTCCTCTGGGCCGGCGGTGGCTTCCGCCGGCCCGGAGGATGCGGAAAATCCGCGATCCTAATCGACCCCTAAATTAGGCAGGCAGATTAAGAGTTTGGCAGACACAGTACTGCGTCATGTTTGCAGTAGAGTACTTACTCTGCAAAACTTTAAATTAGGCTGTTAGTCAATCAAGTCAGTACTTGACCTCATAACACTTAAGGTCTCATTACGAGTATACCAATATTTGGTGTCAATATTGGTACACCCAACAAATTCTGATATTGTGGTGCATGGTATTTACGGGAGACCGCATTACCTACCCATCCTGAGTACTGCATCTCAGAATGGATGTTAACACTGTAATACTGGAGGTTGCGCCCCATTGCAAGCAGCAAAATTCAGATCAGGCCATATTTTCAATGGACACATTCTGCCAGGTCTTTCCTTGAGAACTTTGCGAGAAGACACATTTTGACCAATCCGAGATCATAGTTCTCATACTGTGTAGTATGTTCTTACTTATTATTTCACTTGAATTAAATTGAAAGATCTCGTTGTTGTACGCACAGGGCCCATTTCATAAAGGTAACGTTAGACTAAAAGTCTAACTTTACTACTATTTGATATTCACAAAAGCAAGTTACTTCTAATATCGTTACCACTTGTAAACTTAGTAGTGGTAGTAACTTTAGTAAAGTTACTAGCAGTAGCTTAGTTACTACTAATAACTGTACTACTTGTTAACTTACTACTAGTAGTAACTTTAGTCAAATTGCTAGTAATGTCATACCTTTGTGAATACCAAAAATTAGTTAAGTTTGACTTTTCGTCTAAGGTAGACTTTTGGTTTAACTTTACCTTTGTGAATCGGCCCCCAGTGAATTTCATCACAACTAATGTTATCCCTCACCACAGCTAATGTTTTGACGTTCCTATACCTTGTATAGCACCCCTACTTACCACAGTATCACTTCTCTTCTAGGGTTAAACAAGCTACCTTCGGTAGATGAGATGGAAGCCGATATTGCAATGAAGAACGAAGCATTGGAAAAACGGTACGGTACCATACATTTCTTTCAGTTGTCTTCCTTTATTTTGAATTCTTTCCTCAGCTCCCCAAATAAACATATCAAGCTTACCAGCTCACCAAATGACCACATGTTTATACTTTTTTTAGCCCCAAAGGCACAGCACCCAACCCTGCTCTCAATAAATTGCAACCCAAATTTACTTTCAAGGGAAGGCACCCAATATTATTGTCAGGGGACTGCAAAAACCTGGCTCTCGAGTTATGACACTCTTCCCTTTGTTCACATGGGATGGCAGCCACACCAGCTCTTAAGGAGCTGAGTCTCGTCAATGATTGATGGCCTGCCACATGTCAACACAGAAGGACTTCTCACTTCCCACATCTCAAGTGCGTGCTTTATCCTCAATTGTCAGGGGGCAGTATTATCCGATGGAATAGCAGTCTACCCTTTTCACTGTTAAGCAGGGGTGTTTCCACCGCTGAGGTGGAGGAGCTGCCCCACAGGAAAAATAAAATGATAATAACAACATGTTCTTATCATTTATTTTTCAGTACTCCTCTGTAGGGGTGGGGCGGGCTGGACTGCCCACAGAGCAGGGGGAGGAGTGGTGGGCACTCTCTAAGTGTGCATGATGGTTTGGCCGGCCAAACCGTCATGCACACTTGGCATGTTCTCCACCAGGCTGTGTTGCACAGCCTGGGTGGAGAACATTCCCAGGCTCCCAATCCCCATCTGAGCACTGAACCACCGCCCTCAGACCAATCACGACATTACAATTAGTAGCGTCGTGATTAGCTAGGGCAGTTTGGAAGCCTGGGTGCTTCCTGTTCCTGCTGCCTGCATCGGCGAAAGAAGAAGAGGACAGAGGAGAAGCGGAGGCTGGCAGGTAAGTTTATGTTTTCTTTCCGTTTATTTTTTTCAGGTCTCGCCTACATAGCACGCAGGTGTTGCATAGGAGGAGACCTTTAGACATCGATTCAGTTTTTCAGGCAAAAACGTGCACGCATTGCATTGCCCACAACTCTTCGAAACAAACCCAACTACGCTCAGTTCCGAAAAGCTCTAAAAACTTGGCTCTTCAATAAATAACCACCATGACTGTCTGTGCTCTTCTGACCTCTTCGTACCTGGCGCCGGGAAACCCTATTTGGGTATCTGTTGCGCATTACAAATTAAGTAACTAAACTAAACTAAACTTTGAATGGCAACGCGTGCACGTTTGGCGATTCCCTTGCAGGAGCGAGCTTTGTAACCATCTGTTTGTAATTAACAGATGGTTCTTGCTCACTCCCGCAAAGGAAACAGGCGCAGCCCCCCTTCTCTCTCCCCCCTCCCCCTGCTGCCTCCTCCTCCTCGTCAAACTTTTTTATTATACGTGTCGATGACAGGCCTGTCTAAAACCTTTTGCTAGCCATCACTAAGTTTATGGAAGACTTTTTTTTCTTTTTTTTTTTTTTGCTTTGATAAGACTCCTAAAACAGCTCACAGGCCCAATGCAACAGAAAGAAAAACAAACTTGTCTGGAGAGACGCAGTAATTGTCAAACACGTCACGGAGGTAGCTAGCAGTGCATGGTTTTTTTTGGACACGGGAGATGTGCGGTTTCCTAGAAAGTGACCTGAGGTGGGACAGGGCAGCAATTATCTGTGTGCCATGGCTTTCTGCAGGCTCTTGGGATGTGACATTGGCTGTCCATGTCTGGAGTATTCACCTCAGGTGTTGTTTCCAGTTGCCCGTTGGTAGGTACACGTGCCACAGCCAGGCTGGCTGAAGTGAACATCTCTTGGCCCCTTGCTAATGAGGTGGTTTTGCGATGGTACCCCACCTGTTTCAATACTGCTAATGCCCAATCTGGCCTACAAAAGGCCAGGCAGATACCCCCGGGGGTTACGTGCGCTTATTGTGAGCTACCAGGGGCGGCAGGTGCACCAGCTGTCACTGGCCTGGAGGAGGCGGCCCACCTTCCTGCGCAGAAGTGGAGCACAAAGGGTCTTGTGAGGGTGAAGACTAGGCCTCCTGTTAATGTTGGTGCGGGGGAAATGGCCAAACAAATGCCCACTCCAGCGAATTACCGATAAAAACAGTGCCCGGGCACACTTGGTTCCTTTTTCGTGAACTGATTCATATGTTTGAATGTTGGCTGGAGATTTTTGTCGGAGGGTCGAATTTTAGTAAAGTGGTGGAAAACAAACTGTAACAGGTTTTGGTCACCTTAGCTGATGTTTTCGAGCAAATCCGCAAAACTCAAATTTAACAAGAGTTGCTGAACTCCCATTAAAAAGGATAAGATGCTTTGGGTTGAGACTATGTCCTATCCGAGCCTAGCAAATAATAGCTAGCGAGTTTTGTGATAGCAACACATGTTGCTCGCTGAACTACCTAAACCAACTTATTGCTGACTCAGGCACCAGGTCATCTATTTCTATTTCTATAGGCTACATGTCTCAGTGGGACTGCTCCTTCGGTGCCAACCCCACCCTTGTTTCCTTCATTTACATATCCCTGTTATGGGCAATATTAACTCAGCAGAAACCAGAGCTCTGTATGAACACAAGCAATGCATCAATGAATGGATGCGCCCGGGCGGCCAGACCTACCCTGCAGGATCTGGTACATGCTCCAGTAGATGCGCAGGCAGGTCTTCTCCTTCTTCATACCGTGCCGGCAGCGGCAGCTGGATAGCGCCTTCTGCTTCAGCGCCTCGGTGGCGTTACAGCACTCATCCTTGGCATCCACCTTGCTGAAGTTGCCCTCCTTGCTGGCCATGCACTGGCGCAGCATGCGGTACTTGCGGCTGCAGCTCGATTCGTTCAGGCACTGCTCGCTGGCCCGCACGCAGTCCAGGCACACGCCGGCGGCCGTAAGGGCCCTGTCCAGGGCCGGCCCTAGGGCGGTGCGACCGATGGCTTATGTAAAATTTCCTATAAGCTGATTAACACAAGTATGTTTGATTGTCTCTATGTAATGTGTGTGTGATACAAAGTGCTGTGACATCCTTTACTGGTATGAGTGGCTCTATACAATTAATTCAATGCACCTGAGAGAGAGTTGTAATGGAGACTTGGTCACTGTTAACAGAGTGCTAGTGATAGAATCCATGGTGGAGGTGGTCATTAGGGGGGCACCGACTAACACTGTCGCACTGGGCGCCACCAGCGCTTAAGCCGGCCCTGGCCCTCACCTCTGAGCCGGACCACAGGACGGCTGTGGGAGACAGGGCAAGTGCTTACAGAGGGTACAATGACGGCAAGGCGCTCAGCGCTAAAAGTTTAATCGACACAAAACTCAAGACACGCAGGGCTCTGGGAAGCAAGCAGTAAAAGTAGTCTCAGACCCCCCACACTTCAAATTCCTGCACTTGTATCGCACTGACGCAAGGGTTAAGCTGGGGACCGAACAGGGTCCGATGTTTTGAAAAAAGCTGACAAATGATGGACAGGTTTGATGGCCCTGGAAGTCCCTATCTCGGTGGCTCCCAAACGTTTTTGACCCGTGTGTCCCCTGACCCACTGGCCATAGGATGTGGCTCCCTACTACGTCACTTTTCCTTGACGGGTGGAGAGATGCAAGCCTGGCCCCAGGAGCACCTCCATCCCTCTCCCCGAAAACAGCTGGGATGAAGCTGATGAAGTTATCACAACCATACAGTGTCCCTCCCGCCCACAGCCCCCACAGTGCCAGCAGTGTGCACATCCATGGATGCAGGCTCCAGGCCCTTCCCTCCAGTTCCCACTGGACATTGTGTGCCAGCAGCACTCCCACGGTACAAAAGGGGGTGGTGATGGACGGAGCATCTGAATCAATCAAACACTCACACCCAGTCAAAAGATCTGGGTTTAATCCATCACCATTCTTTAGCCCACTCTGCCACCCCAGTTCAGACATGGCTATATGCAAATCAGTCTGACCCTGTGCCTCATGGGAACAGTCCAGCCCGAACTGCCAAGCCATGTCTTCCCTGGACCGGAAACAAGCTTCCGAGGACCGGTTTCTGGCATTCCAGCCGTCTTCAGCCCGGCTTGCTTGAATCCAGTGGCAAAGTGAGCAAGGGACTCACGTCTGAGCATACCCTGCCACACTTATGGTGGCCAAAAGCGGTACAAAAGGGGCTGGTGATGGACGGAGCATCTGAATCAATCAAACACTCACACCCAGTCAAAAGATCTGGGTTTAATCCATCACCGTTCTTTAGCCCACTCTGCCACCCCAGTTCAGACATGGCTATATGCAAATCAGTCTGACCCTGTGCCTCATGGGAACAGTCCAGCCCGAACTGCCAAGCCATGTCTTCCCTGGACCGGAAACAAGCTTCAGAGGACCGGTTTCTGGCATTCCAGCCGTCTTTAGCACGGCTTGCTTGAATCCAGTGGCAAAGTGAGCAAGGGACTCACGTATGAGCATACCCTGCCACACTTATGGTGGCCAAAAGCAGTACAAAAGGGGGTGGTGATGGACGGAGCATCTGAATCAATCAAACACTCACACCCAGTCAAAAGATCTGGGTTTAATCCATCACTGTTCTTTAGCCCACTCTGCCACCCCAGTTCAGACATGGCTATATGCAAATCAGCCAGTGTCTAACCCAGGGTGGTGTGGAGTGCAAAAAAACGACGGATTTAGGCCCAGATCTTTGTACTGGGGTGAATGTATGACATTGTTCTACATTCTGTCCATCAACTGTGTTTTTTGCAATTTTCACCCCGAGTGGGCTGGGTATGCTCAGACGTGAGTCCCAGGCTCTCCACACCACTGGAGTCAAGCTATCCAGGCTGATGAAGGCTGATAGCCAGAAACCGGTCCTTGGATGCTTGATTCCGGTCTGGGAAAGACATGGCTTGGTAGTTAGGACTGGACTGTTCCCATGAGGCACAGGGTCAGAGCTGATTTGCATATAGCCAGTGTCTAACCCAGGGTGGTGTGGAGTGCAAAAAACGATGGATTTAGGCCCAGATCCTTGTACTGGTGTGAATGTATGACATTGTTCTACATTCTGTCCATCAACTGTGTTTTTTGCAATTTTCACCCCGAGTGGGCTGGGTATGCTCAGACGTGAGTCCCAGGCTCTCCACACCACTGGAGTCAAGCTATCCAGGCTGATGAAGGCTGATAGCCAGAAACTGTTCCTTGGATGCTTGATTCCGGTCTGGGAAAGCCATGGCTTGGTAGTTAGGACTGGACTGTTCCCATGAGGCACAGGGTCAGAGCTGATTTGCATATAGCCAGTGTCTAACCCAGGGTGGTGTGGAGTGCAAAAAAACGATGGATTTAGGCCCAGATCCTTGTACTGGGGTGAATGTATGACATTGTTCTCCATTCTGTCCATCAACTGTGTTTTTTGCAATTTTCACCCCGAGTGGGCTGGGTATGCTCAGACGTGAGTCCCAGGCTCTCCACACCACTGGAGTCAAGCTATCCAGGCTGATAGCCAGAAACCGGTCCTTGGATGCTTGATTCCGGTCTGGGAAAGACATGGCTTGGTAGTTCGGACTGGACTGTTCCCATGAGGCACAGGGTCAGAGCTGATTTGCATATAGCCAGTGTCTAACCCAGGGTGGTGTGGAGTGCAAAAAAACGATGGATTTAGGCCAGGATCCTTGTACTGGGGTGAATGTATGACATTGTTCTACATTCTGTCCATCAACTGTGTTTTTTGCAATTTTCACCCCGAGTGGGCAGGGTATGCTCAGACATGAGTCCCAGGCTCTCCACACCACTGGAGTCAAGCTATCCAGGCTGATGAAGGCTGATAGCCAGAAACCGGTCCTTGGATGCTTGATTCCGGTCTGGGAAAGACATGGCTTGGTAGTTCGGACTGGACTGTTCCCATGAGGCACAGGGTCAGAGCTGATTTGCATATAGCCAGTGTCTAACCCAGGGTGGTGTGGAGTGCAAAAAAAACGATGGATTTAGGCCCAGATCCTTGTACTGGGGTGAATGTATGACATTGTTCTACATTCTGTCCATCAACTGTGTTTTTTGCAATTTTCACCCCGAGTGGGCAGGGTATGCTCAGACATGAGTCCCAGGCTCTCCACACCACTGGAGTCAAGCTATCCAGGCTGATGAAGGCTGATAGCCAGAAACCGGTCCTTGGATGCTTGATTCCGGTCTGGGAAAGACATGGCTTGGTAATTCGGACTGGACTGTTCCCATGAGGCACAGGGTCAGAGCTGATTTGCATATAGCCAGTGTCTAACCCAGGGTGGTGTGGAGTGCAAAAAAACGACGGATTTAGGCCCAGATCCTTGTACTGGGGTGAATGTATGACATTGTTCTACATTCTGTCCATCAACTGTGTTTTTTGCAATTTTCACCCCGAGTGGGCTGGGTATGCTCAGACGTGAGTCCCAGGCTCTCCACACCACTGGAGTCAAGCTATCCAGGCTGATGAAGGCTGATAGCCAGAAACTGGTCCTTGGATGCTTGATTCCGGTCTGGGAAAGACATGGCTTGGTAGTTCGGACTGGACTGTTCCCATGAGGCACAGGGTCAGAGCTGATTTGCATATAGCCAGTGTCTAACCCAGGGTGGTGTGGAGTGCAAAAAAATGATGGATTTAGGCCCAGATCCTTGTACTGGGGTGAATGTATGACATTGTTCTACATTCTGTCCATCAACTGTGTTTTTTGCAATTTTCACCCCGAGTGGGCTGGGTATGCTCAGACGTGAGTCCCAGGCTCTCCACACCACTGGAGTCAAGCTATCCAGGCTGATGAAGGCTGATAGCCAGAAACTGGTCCTTGGATGCTTGATTCCGGTCTGGGAAAGACATGGCTTGGTAGTTCGGACTGGACTGTTCCCATGAGGCACAGGGTCACAGCTGATTTGCATATAGCCAGTGTCTAACCCAGGGTGGTGTGGAGTGCAAAAAAATGATGGATTTAGGCCCAGATCCTTGTACTGGGGTGAATGTATGACATTGTTCTACATTCTGTCCATCAACTGTGTTTTTTGCAATTTTCACCCCGAGTGGGCTGGGTATGCTCAGACGTGAGTCCCAGGCTCTCCACACCACTAGAGTCAAGCTATCTGGGCTGATGAAGGCTGATAGCCAGAAACCGGTCCTTGGATGCTTGATTCCAGTCTGGGAAAGACATGGCTTGGTAGTTCGGACTGGACGGTTCCCATGAGGCACAGGGTCAGAGCTGATTTGCATATAGCCAGTGTCTAACCCAGGGTGGTGTGGAGTGCAAAAAAACGATGGATTTAGGCCCAGATCCTTGTACTGGGGTGAATGTATGACATTGTTCTACATTCTGTCCATCAACTGTGTTTTTTGCAAGCAGCACTCCCACAGCATCTCACAGATGAGGCATCCACCCTTGGCCTCACTGCAGAACGTCTGCAGGGCACGTGGAGCAGCAGTCACCATGGGCCCACTCTTGCTTCTCCACCAAAACTCATTCATCAAGCAGCAGCACCCACTCTTTATCCCAATGCAGAGGGACCCCACCCCTTGTCCGGCACTCTGTCTCCCCTCAAGGCCCATCAGTCCATCCAGGGAAGGAGGTGACCATATTGGAACTGCCACCCCATGCACACTCCATTCCTCACACATTGCCGGCAGCACTCCCTCAATGCCACAGCAGGAGGGGCCCACTCTGTGCCTGCTGTTCCTCTCTACCTCAACTCCTCTGCATTCCAGTTCTGCGCTGGAGGTGAAGGTGTGCACCCCGGGCCTCCCATGTCTCTTCACCAGCACAGCAAACCCGAGCAAAGGTGCACAACTCGGACCCATTCATCCCCTTCCACCAGTTACCCCTCCAGTGTGTCAGCATCCAGAATCTACTGCCCCCCAGTGTGCCAGGTCCATGCCTCGGAGTGGAAGTCCATTTACATGATCTCCGCCCCCCTCCACCCCTGGCACCTCAGCATCCTAGTTCCACGCCTCGAGGTGGAAGCACGCACCATTGTGCCTGCTGTCCCCCTCTCCAAATCCCCCCGTGCACCCGTTCCGGAGTGGAGGTGACTACCCCCGGGTCGTCGAAGGTCAGAGGCCAGATGGAGCCAGTCTCTCAGCAGCAGCACTGGACCCCGGAGACACAGCCGTGAGAGACCCGTAAAAGAGGTCCCACCAACCCTCTACCACCTCCTCTACCTTGTAGGAGACTGCAAGAGCCCCAGGCGAACAATAGGAATCTGTGTCCAGCAGCCGACCCTGGAAAACAGAATCCAAGGGAGTCCAGTGGCATCAAAAACACACATTCACAAACGCAAATGCGTGATACATTCATGAAGATGGTGAGGTGAGCGCTGGCCACGCCCTCTGTGAGACAGGTCTGGGCCTGCGACGTGGACGAACACTAGCACTTATCTGTCTTTGTTCTTGCCACCTCCCTGCTGTCCCTTACTCTGAGTTGGTCTTATTCGAGGGGCAGTGATACTCGGAGCGATATGGACTGTGTAACAAGTTTACTATTGTATACTGTAGACGGGACTGGAACCTAAACCTCTGAGGCGGAAAGCCGGAGGAGCTACTCGTTTTTTAAAATTGTTTATCCTGTGTTGTTGCATATTTTAAAACTTTGTATCCTCACCTGAGCTCTTTTCTGGGCCAAATCGCCAAGCAGGCTTATCACATTCAGCGGAATTAGCGCTGTTTCGTGAAATTGTTTCTTCACGGCCGCCATCGCCGCAGACGCGAGGCCACGCCCACCTGACAGGCCACGCCCACACCCCCCGCCTATAAAACATTAGCGCTGACCACTAGCGCGCCCACTGGAACCTAAACCTCTGAGGCGGAAAGCCGGAGGAGCTACTCGTTTTTTAAAAATTGTTTATCCTGTGTTGTTGCATATTTTAAAACTTTGTATCCTCACCTGAGCTCTTTTCTGGGCCAAATCGCCAAGCAGGCTTATCACATTCAGCGGAACTAGCGCTGTTTCGTGAAATTGTTTCTTCACGGCCGCCATCGCTGCAGACGCGAGGCCAGATGGCAGTCAGCCCGACCTCTATTACACCAACTCCACTGGCTACCAGTCAGTGAAAGAACAGCTTTTAAGGTCCACTGCCTGGTCTTCAAGGCTCTCACCGGTCCTTCCCCTGCCTTTTTGAAGTCCCTGATCACTCCTTACCGTCCCTCTCGTACTCTGAGGTCCACCCACCTCCAGCTCCTAGTCGTCCCCCGCGTCAAACTCACCACATCTGGTGGTCGCAGCTTCTCTTATCTTGCCCCTAAGCTGTGGAACTCTCTCCCACTTTCACTTAAGACCTCTTGCTCCCTCCTCTCTTTTAGGAAATCTTTAAAAACACTGCTCTTTTCCCACTGCCACTAAACTCCCTCCGTCTAACGTTAGGATCCCAGTCAGCGCCAGGAAACTCATGGTGACAGTGCGCTCAACAAATACCTCTTAACAATAACAACAATAACAATAACAATGGCGTTCTTTTTTAGGTTGGATTTGCTCTCAAACACACCTATTGCTACCAATATACATACAGTGGGCTTTGGGTCCACCATTTTCTACCTTTGTCTTTTCGACAACCAGCTTCCTTCTGCCATTGGCTACAAGACTTTGTCAATCAAGGCTTCGCTAAGCCGGTGGAGTATTCATCTCTCACTTAATGGTATTTGCTGTTTCGGTGTATCTTTCTGCCTCTACTTCAATGTTTGCATTGCACTGCACAAGAGACGGTTTTACAACTACAGGCCTCTCTGTTGATTCCTGCTGGCTCCCACTCAAGTGCCTCGCTCTAATGTGCTGCATGTGTTAGTACATTAAACCCAGACCTGTGGGATTTTCCAGTGCTTGTTTACACTCCGTTTTACCTGCGCGTTTTTAATTTTGCTTGCGACCAACGATATTAGTGTTTCTGTTGAGAATTAAATACATGCAATCCAGAGGATTTACCTAAATCACACGTCTCACTTCTTTTTTCATGTCTGAGATCTGTTTAAACAGGTTAGTAAGATGCACCAGCTAAACTGGAGGGCTATGGAGTAGGATACAGGAAGTTATAATACAAAATGTAATCAACTCACGCTGACTACATTCTTGTATATTAATGCAAACTGGCCCAGTGGGTGGGGAATTACTACATTATGATGTCTGTTCATCAAAGCACTTGCACATCTGCAGTAAAGGCCAGAAGCCAAATTGCTCTTTTCCACCACAGATATTTCTTCATTACAACTAATAGGAGTAGCCTATATCCAGATAAGCAGTGAGTACAAAAAGATTGCTCATGCAAATATTTTTATGAAAAACATAACCTTTCAATTCCACTTGTTAAGAAAACAGCTCGACGTGTGTCTTTGAGAGCTGGGAAATGACAGAATGGAAATCCCACCAAACCTCAGCAGAATGCTTAAAGATAAAGAAAACACTACTTATTATTATAAAGAATGACAGATACCAGATCTAAATTAAATGGAAACCCTTTTGGTGAGGCGAGCTTTGTCCACGCCCGCTGTGAGACAGGTCTGGGCCTGCGACGTGGACGAACACCAGCACTTATCTGGCTTTGTTCTTGCCACCTCCAGACCTCCCCAAGTGTCGCAACGACCACGTGAAAACAATGCCGTGTGTATTCCAAACAACGAACAGCAACCTAATCTAGTGCCGCAGGGGAAAGCTGCCTTGCAGTCCGTTCACATCAAACAACTGGTGCTTGAGTACTGACCACAGAAAATCGGTCAGACACAGCGGTTTCCAAACTGGTGCACATCTATTCGCAGCGCCCCAAACAAGTTTTGATGGCGCACAGATTGGGAACCACTGGTATAGCACAACTGCAGCTTTCCCTCTCCATTGTGCTCTTCTTTGAGGCCCTCTGTTGGTAGTATAGTGCTACTTCAGTTTCAAGCGCCCTTGTTTTGCCCTCTGATGACAACTGCTTGCAGTACAGTGCCACAAGCCTTACATCGCCATCTCCATAGTACTCTCTTGTGAGGGCTTTTGTAGGCTACATAGTGACACTTCAGCTTTCCAGCACCGATCTGAGGCTTTGGAAAACTGGGGTCTAGATGCAGGGCAGTGATGTCCACTTGGTCAATGCACACTCATGTCTTTGTTTTCTATGCTGTAAGTATGGTTTTGCATTTACACAAAATAAAGACTGTAAATCTCAACCCTCTGAAGCATATATATGAATAGTATAGGAAGGCCAGATTTATTTTCTTTTTCGTCTGTTAGTGCTATTTCTATGTATAGTTGTTAGTAACATATTGCAAATAAAAGAATGTAGGGGAAAAGTTAAACTGGATGAACCATTAAGTGTTAACCCAGGAAGAACTGTGATACTCTGAGAGTCCTGCCATCCTCTCAATTTTCTGCTCACTCATTCACCAATAATCGTTTAGAAGATGTTTAGCGCAGGTGCAGTTCTCTCCCCAACCCACATTAAATTTTACGAGAGCATACCTGTCTTCTCTTTAGCACAGCTGCATTCCACCATCATGTCTGAAAACAAGGGTCAAGGGTCAAGAGTATAGTGCAACTACAGGCCCCCATGTCTTTTGCATTTTGCTGCGGGGACATATTTTGGCTCCTTCAGCTTTCAAGGATTTGGTTTCTCCTTTGTGGGAATCTGGTGGCTGTATAGAAGAACTGCAGCTCTCCTGATCCTAGTTTGGTTGACAGTGACGCCCTCATAGCGCTCTGGGTAAAAAGGTTGACCAACCTGTTACATCTTTGAGGTATGTGAAGTCTCACGTCTCTTAGTCGGCCAAGGACAAAAGCAAATAAAAAATTCCCATTGCACTGCAAAACAAAAATACTTTGTATGCAAAATCCATGAATGAGCTACACAATTAAATGCGTGATGACTGAGTCTGCTTTTCAAATGTTAAATTGTTCCTCCAAAAGGCAAAAAGACGCATCAAAGCTGATAGACGTGAGAATACATTGCTACAGGGGGGTAATCAAGATATATTTAACAATGTCTCAAGCCAATAGTGGCTGACCTGATGCCCTTTTCTATATGTATGAAGTATATATTGAATAGAATATGTTTCCTAGAATGTTGCAAGCACCATACATGCCAAGCCTAATATTGATGCAAGCACCATTACACAAGAACCCTAAAAACATACATACATTCTGAACCAAGTGCACCCCTGTTTAATCATTTACTGCATTTTGTTAATATGGTGCTGGGATGTCACCCTTGGCGTGAGGTAAATTTGTACTTTAATGAAGATGTAATGCAGAATGATCACTTTATAGGGGATGTTGTAAACCATCCAAAAACGTCTATTCTATCTACACCAACAAACACCTGTCTTTCTCCCTTTTAGGTACGTGCCCAGCCAGCGTCACACAATACAAGTAGATTATATTGACTACATGGATGAACTCGCCCAACAGACTGGTGTAAAACCCAACTTGCTCAGCCTCTTCCTCCGGGACCCTCGACTGGCAATGGAGGTGTGCTTTGGCCCCTGCACACCTTACCAGTACCGACTGACTGGACCGGGAAAGTGGGATGGAGCCAGAAAAGCCATCTTGACCCAGTGGGACCGCATCATCAAGCCGACAAGAACTCGAATTCCGGAAGAGTGCACCAATTCCAAAATGATGCCCCTCCTTTTTAAAATAGCTGGACTAGTCCTGATGTTTGCTGTGATCTTCACTGTTTTATAAAGTGAGAGAGCAACAGTGGAGGGGGAGTAAAAGTGTGTAAACATTTTACCTAAGGAAAATTGGCACTTACAATTTCAGGCGCCCTACATTTTAGCAAATGTTCATTTATCAATCTCAAAACTCCCACAGCCTTGCCTGTTTCTAAACCATACAAAGTGAAACAACTCACCAACGTTTCCTCCCATTCCACCCACTGTGTCAAAATGGAGTACATCGCATGGAAACTTAAAGGGCAAATATTGGGTCTAATTTATGAGGTCTCTTGTGCCGCCGGAATGTCATGTTCTGTGGTGCAGAAGCCTGTTCCATGTTTACCAGGCAGCACTAAGCCACTTTTTTGGCTTAAGGCTGCCTCGTAAATATTGTTCCCTTTAACGTCAGTTTCTGTGTTATAGGGGCATGCAATGGGTGTTGCTCGGTGTTCCCAGAAATATCCATGGCTTTTTGACACTGCCCCAGATGTATGAGAAATTGTAACTGTGCGGTAGCACCAGAAACTTACGCCTCCCCAGTGGTGGCATAAGGAAGGCACAACGAGGAGAAATATCTTCGCTTCTCCTCGTTTTTTATTTTTCTATGTGTGCTACATTCTGCAGCACACACAGACAGAGGAAAGCGCCTCTTTTTATTTTTTTTGTGCAGGAAGGTCTCCCTTCCTGCACAAAAATAATCATCCCTGCAATGCAGGCACTCTTGCACCATAGTGCAAAGGTGCCTGCATTGGAGCTTGGCAGTCCATTGTGCACTGGTGCAGGGGAGGACAGGAATGCGTGTATCTGATAGATATGGCACATTCCTGCCCTTTTCTTTTGTGGTAGGGCAATGCAGGAGGAAGGCCTGGGGCGCTGCCCTACGGCAAAACCTCATAAATGAGGCTCATTGTGTTTAAAGGCTATATTATTAGCTAAAAATAGGTATTAGTCATTACAGACTTGACAAAGATACTCTATATTGAATCTACTACATCAGAAAGAACACTTCTGAGAATACCACTACAGTGAATCAGCTAGTACAAGGACAAGTGTACACCCTAATACATATCCTTCCCCCAATACCTGACCCTAAGACTAAACTTTAGAGTAACTATAACCCTAACACAATGACTTGCCCAAAATCTTCCACTGACACTAAAACCAACTCTAAACCCAACGCTAAGCCTGCCCCATACCTACATTATCACTAAAGCCCTTCACTCATAAACCTCAATGTAATGCTATCCTTTAACCTAAATATAAACTAAACCTGAGGAAAATACAGTACAATACAATTCGTAGAGCGTATAACTACCCCACTGGATTACATGTAGATACAGTGGAGACCACTCCTAGAAGAGCTAGAAAAACCTCATACCCTAACCTCAAAATTAATACAGATCCTAACCATAGCCCACACCCTAAACCTAACCCTTGGCCCACACCATACACCTAACCCTACACAACAATACCCTTTACTCTAACCCTTTCATCCACCTCATTCGATGTAGTTATATTATCAGTAGTGGCCCTTGCGATTTGGTGGCATGTTTTTAATGGTACATCAATGTAGTAAATTCTCAGTAGGGGGGGTTACATTTTCAAGTATATAACCAGATGTACTGGGTCAAAAGAGTACCTACTCTTGTGAATTGTATAATGTGTCAAATAGTGCTCCCCTTACATAAACGGAGTCAGCATCCCCGACCCTCATGCCACATCGTTCTTCCCTTTCTGCTGAAAGAATTAGGGGCTTATTTACAAGCCCCTTGCGCCACCGGTACGTGACTTTTCCCCCATATTAAAAGTGATGCGCCGGTGGCAAACAAGCCCCTTAATCTCACCAATCAGCGGCCGAGCTACTGGTAGCTGGCCATCGCACCCCTGACACTAAAAACCACATGTCCATCACATGCTTAGCTTAACACAAATATCATAATTTCTGTCTTTAAGTTTATATTTGCCAGGAGGGCGAGTGCTCTAAACGTGCCAGAATTCATATGTGATGTTTAGTAAAACACCTAAAAGAGTAAATAGTGAGGAACTGACTTATTGTATGTTGTTTTTGATTTATCTATGATAGTATTAATAATTTAAGCCTGTCATTACAGGGTGACTGAATGCAACCTTCCCTGGTACATTGCCCAGGTATTTATATTGCTCAGTCGGCCTCCTCATTCTTCTTTGCACTGGTTACTAGTGAAGTGCTGAGCAGGCACATGTTGTTTCTGTTCTTCTCTCTGTGCAGCATCAGGCAAGACAGCCTGTTGCATTGAGAAACTAGGCCTATGCAAGGACTAGATAGCCCAGATGCAATATCATTCTAGAGAGATAAATCTGTGTCACTCTCTTACTGAGCTCAATGTGCCATGGTGACAGTGACAAGGAGATGAAAGGATGAGTGCATGTCAGACAATCACTCGCAAAAATGTCTTCCAACACAAATATTGCTTGTGAAAATATTCCCCACTGGGTGCATATTTTGTATTATTATCTCCTATCGGAAGATATTTTTTCAAAAGAAATTTGGGGCACAATGGTTCTGTCAGGCTGCATTTTAGTTGGGATGTTTTATGTCAGAATATTGTTAGCTAAAATAGCATGTGACAAAAATACTGCATCCTAAATTTTCTTGAAAAAATGTCATCCCATTGGGTGTAAATTTCTATTAATAATGCCATTGGGTCAATATTTGTAAAAACATTTAGATTTCTACTATTGACGCCAATGGGTCAACATTTGTATAAACATTTAGGGCATCATATTTTGGTTTCGATATTCTGGTACTATACCAAAAGAATAAAGGTGGAGGAAATTCTAATGTGGGTGGCAAGGGGGGATAATCAAGCATAGGATTGACTCATGGGTAACCAATCTGGCTGACAACAGGAAATGGATTTAATAGCTGACCAGGGAGAGCTGAACATCGAGACATCCAATGGAACCTACACTGCTGGCTATTGTAAACCCCTTTCTGCAACTATGGATTCAGCTATGGATTCCTTCTGCACTTTCTGCAGCTACTTATGCCTTCAGATGGCCCTATTTTAGCTAGTTTCTTCATGAGATCTTGAATGGTTCTCAGATGGGATCTAAAAAGAGTACAGTCATGGTCCAGCAAATTCTGGGACTACAGAATGGAAACCAATCTCATGCATTTATATGAGTGTGGACATGCGCTGTTTAACTGACTGCATTCTGATACAGCTGTAAATAAATATTCCACTGAATTTTTTGTGTTGTTTTGCCTTTTTTATGCACGACTCTCATAGAACACCATTAGTGTGAATAAATGAATTCTGAATCCAGTAATTCATTTCTGTGACCTAACAACGGTGGGTAAGAAAAAAATTACTTTGCTGTAACTAAAGCTCTACATAATTAGTATTGATCATAAATTCATATGCTTGAAACATCCCTGTCATCTGGCAGCCTCACATTATACAAATATACAGTACATGGCAACAAAGGTAAAATAGTCTTACCCCACTGGAATAAGTGTCCTTGGACCACTTGGCCTACCGTCGCATCCTTCCTTGGCTCTGAGTCTGGGCAGTAGTTTTGCATAAATGTATGTCTGTTTTCCCATATCGCTGCTCTGCATATGTCAGCAGTAGATACATCAGCAAACAGTGCTGTAGATGTAGAAACACTTCTTGTAAAATAAGGCTTAACACTTCCTTGTAATGGATGACCTGCTTTCATTTAGCGGAACACTATTGCTGAAGACACCCATCAAGCTATACCTTGCTTTGATTGAGGGTGTTCTTTAAGATAGTGACCATATCCTGTGAGTAACTGGTCGCATTTTCTGATTCACTTGGTTTTCTCAAGAAGCATTGTAGTCATCTTCCAGCATCTAATGAGTGAAGTACTCTTTCAGGTCCAGTAGTTCGATTTGGGTCCTCTCCAAATTGAAGGAAAGGCTCATTTATTGTGAAGGCTTGGATTTCTTCTATCCTTCAGGCTGAAGTGAGAGCCAACAAAAGCGCTACCTTTCATGAGATATATGTTAGGTCTGCTTTGTGAATGGGTTCAAATGGTGTCTTCATTAGTTGAGACAGTACTGTATTAAGACTTAATTATGGAGTAGGATGTCTGTTTTCAGGAAAAGTACTTAAGAGGCCATTGAGAAACTCCTTCATGTGTCTGTTATATTTGCAGAACAAAAATCAATTACAAAACAGTAAGCCAAATAAAATGTCATGAAGTAAGTAACAACAAATATGAAGGGCAAACTGATCAAAGTAGAATGCTGTTTACAGTTTTACATTATCAAAGTAAGGAAAGGTATAAAGGATGTAACATAATTCAAAAACTGAAGATCGAGTAACAATGTATACTAATAATAAATGAAGAAGTAATTAATACGCCAATAAAAAGTATAACAATAAGAACTAATATACAGTAAAAGGTAGAGAAATAACATGTTATGGAGGTCTAAAATTTTCAGAACGAATCGAAGATATAAATTCTATTTTTTGCAACTTGGTTTAAATAAATAGTTAATGATAACCAATATAAGTCTCTATTGACAAGTGGATTAAGGGCCATATGTATCAAGCTAATTAGCATTTGCAAAGGCCGAAATTCTGCGGATTTCGGCCTTTGCGAATGCTAATTAGATAAATGGTATGTATCAAACATGTTTGATGCAAAATAAGGAATTGCAAAATTTGCTATTCCTTATTTTGCGATTGCACTTAAGGAATCGCAAATTTTGCGATTCCTTAAATGCAATGTATCAAACAAAAAATATTCAAAAATTGCCATTAAGGATTCGCAAATTACCACCAACTTCTAGTTGGTGGTAAGTTGCGAATTCTTTTCAAAAAGCTTTTTTTACAAAAAACCAAAGGTGCCATATGACGCCCATACATGCCCTTAGGGCATGTATGTGCGCCACATGCCCCCAAATGTCTTTTTCAGGGGTGCAGCAGGGTGTTCTTGAGACACCCCTGCACCCTTGAAAAAATTCCTAATTTGCGATTAGCAAATTGCTAATCGCAAATTGCACTTTCATTCCTATGGGCCTCCAGGCCCATAGAAATGAATGGGTAATTTGCGATTAGCAATTTGCTAATCGCAAATTAGGAATGCTAAGGAATCGCTATTGAAAAGCGATTTTGTACATACATACCGTTTTGCGAATTCCAAATAGTGATTCCTTAAAATTCGCTATTTGGAATTCGCTAAACGGAAGTATGATACATATGGCCCTAAGTGAGGAGGCAATAGCAACATCTAATCTATGTTATTCGTCCATGACTTAACAGAGTTTAGTTGAACATTTCCAATTTAATGTAATTTGCTGAAAGGCTTAAGCGAACATCAGATCAGGTAGTTTTTTTTTCATATTGAGATAGAGCCAAAGACTATTAAACTACCAGCAAAAATGATATCAATTGCCAGGGGTATGTGCAAGTGAAAGATTTTAGAAATGAGAGATCCAATATCCACCAAGAAGGAGGCTACATTGGGACATTAGAATAAAAGATTTAACAAATCAGCTGACGGAGTGGTATGCATGGAGCTGGTCCCCATGTGGTCCTTAAGAAGAGGTTTAGGGTACATCTCGAAACATGTCGACCAAATACTAGGGACAGTATACACATAACAGTTACACTTCCTCCCTACTATTAACCCCTTTTTATCAATACCAACTAGGAGCAGGAATAAATGAATGGCTCACTAGCTAGGTATTTTTAGCATCACCATCACCACTCCCTCATATACTGCACTACACATTTTTTCACAAAATGTGCTCCTATGTAGTTCCGCAAATTGCAGCACACCCCAGACAGTAGCTGTCTGGGATGGCCCCAATGATGAAGCATGTCACCTAGGGGCAACCCTTGGTGAGTGAGGGGACTCAAGAAGGGAATTTTCCCTTCTTAGATTTGGGGCGTTGTTTCGGACATTTAGTGGAAGCCCTTCCCTTTGGTTAGGTTCTCTGATCTGTCATTTACAGATTTGTTAATAACTATACACAGTCTGGAGGATGAACCTGATGTCTACCTCTATCTCCCCCTTTTATGTTTACAATAAAATTGATATCAACAAACAACCTGCAAGGGATAAATGTCAAATGAATTTGCATAGATCAAACATGGTTACAGTAGAGAGGAGACAAGTCAGGGTATCGAAGCTGCAGAAGAAGGACCAGCAATTTCCATGAACATTGTGGAGTGAGAGTGAAAGAATTTCCTCAGGTCCACAGGTCTTCAAAGGTGGAAGTTTTGTTTTGAAAAGCGACCTTTAAGAAGCCTGGATGAAATAATCCTTATCTTGCGCCCAATGTACGTGGAGCAGGGCAAAGGTCAAGAAATTCCTTCCGACGTTTGGCAGTAGCTGAAAAAACATCTTGTGAGATGAATAATTTGGAGCCCGACAATGTAAGTTGTTTTTTCGCTTTAGCTGCATTCAAAACTTGTAAAAGGTCAGTAAATTTCAGAAAAAGTAAAATTACACCCCGTGGCTTCAAAGGAGCTGATGTAGAAGTCAAACGAGGACCTAGTCTATGAGCCCGTTGAATACTTAGGTTTGTAGATGGAGGAAGGTCTAGAAGCTTTGAAAGAAAGGTGGTGAAGAAATTAATGGGGTCATCATCTTCCAAGCCTTCCGGAAGTCCATATAATCAGAGATTATTGCATCGGTTTCTATTCTCAAGATATTAAGCAGATTTCTTTAACAGAGGACCTCCTTCTCTCAGGTAACAACCTTGACAGACATGTCTTGTAACTCTCAAACATGGTGTTCCACCACAGAAATACAAGGGGGCATATTAGCAAGGAATCTCATTAAAATTATCGCTGTTTTATCGGCAGGAAACTGCTGATAAAACGGCGATAATGGGCTTGCTAATATGCGTTTTAGAATTCCTATAGAATCCCAGGTTAGATGTCCTGCACATTTTAATGAGGTTCCTTGCTAATATGCCCCCAAATTCCATAGAGAACCATTTAGTATCTAAGACTTGTAGACGAGAATAGGTTCCTCAATAAATGATCGTAGGGCACGTATTTCATCCAGAACAGTGACAAGGACACAGGAGCGACAGACTTCGGTGGAGAAGGAAGATCCTGATCAAGACGCTTGTTGGCAGAAGATGGAGTTTGCAGATTGATTGAAGAATTTGGCGAAGCCACCAGATCGCGAAGAACTGGATTGCACCATCTTGCCAATACTATGTAATGAGGAATTAGTATGAGAAAGATTCAGGACCGGTAACAGTAGACATTTTGTATTGATAAAAAGCTGTTTCGTACTCCTTCCCATAAGTAAAGACCAGAGGAAAAACCAGAAGCATGTAGGGATTCAGGAATAGAATGTCTCAATGTGTATAATAATTTTTGTTATTTGTGCTCCAAGAGTAAAAAGGCGGAAGATAAGGACTGAGAGTTATACTTGTGTAGAAACTGCCAAATTAAATAACCTCAGAAACCAGCTGATTTAAAATGCAAGATGAGAAGGAAGCAAACTACCATTTATGCAACATAGTATGTAGAATTGAGCTGAAAGTCTCTTCAAAGTCTCTTCAAACATAATGCAGTTGAGGAGAAAAAACAACATAGCAGGAAAAAACAAAATGACAGCCGAATATGAGGAGATATGGCTTCTTTAAAATATCTCAGAGCAGGAGAGGAAAAAGTCATACCGTTACCCACAGGTGTTCAGTGGGTCTTCCGCTGCATGAAGAACACCGTTGCAGGTGTAAAATGAGGCTGGAACTGCAGGAATCACTGTGGCATTTCCCATTGCAGAACTGAGCTCCGGATCAAGCAGCCATCTTAGTTTGCGCAGTGGGCGCCTCCTCGATTCCATGTTCTTTTAACACAAGAAATAGCAGCTATCTAGACTCTAACTGAAGCATGCCTGAGCCCTGTTTTTGACAGATGTAGAAGGTATGGTAATATTTGTTGAGCCAAGGCAGATATTGGACTTAGTCTGATTTGTATACACCAACTATAAAAATGTTTCCATTTTGCTGAGTATTTTTTATTTGTGGATCCTCATCCTCTGGCTCTCAGAAGTTTATCTATACATTCCGGTGGTATGTCTAACAAATGGAGGGGCATATTATCAAGGGGCTTTATCTCCGCTTTTTTGGCTTTAAAAGCCAAGAAAGCGGAGATAAAATGATCTCCCTATTACCAAGCTGTCGCTAACACCAGTTAGCGACAGCTAATAGGAGATAGTGACCATCTTGGGCCCCGCTTTGCATGTCAGTGATATTTATCACTAATGACATGCAAAGTGGGCGTGCCAAGATGTTAGCGACTGAAAACAGTCGCTAACATCGCTATCTCCTATTACCAACCTTTGGAGATATTCGCGCTAAGCGTGAATATCTCCAAAAGCTAACACTTGCCCAGGAGCAGTTCTTAGCCATGTTATCCAATGGGAGGTGGATAACATGGCTAAGAGCATTTGCTCGATAATGCATGAATATCGCTGACTTTTCAGCGATATTCATGCATTGCGGCCGTTTTTTATCGCATTTGCGATAAACCTTGCTAATAGCAAGGTTTATCTGCGATAAAAATCGCCGATTTGAGGCGATAATTTTTGTCTCTAAACAAGTTAGAGACAAAAATTATCTCTATTGGTTGGTAATATGCCCCGGAATTTCTTAATTTCAGGATCCAGGCTGACAAACGGAGAGGGCAAGTATCTGGGTAAATAAATTGGTCATTGTGGCTAGGCAGTATATTCGGTGTTGGATTGATTAGTAGTTGTTGTTGTTCTAACATTAGAAGCAGCTCAGTTAATCAATATTGTCTTGGCCACGATGGAGCTATGAGGATTATTCATCATGGCTCCTTTCTCATTTTTGACAATACTGTTGGTATCAATAGGAACAGAGGAAATGTGTACGCATAGGTCCCTGGCCAATTTAGCAAAAGGGCATTCCTCCACAAACCTGGCAGGTAGTGCCTGCAGGCGTAAAACTGGCATTTCTTGTTGGTGACAAACAGGCTTAGTTTTGGCGGTCCCCATATTCAGAATATTTTCCTTAGTTCTAACTCGTTCAGTTGCCATTCAAGATATTCCTTTGTTGTTCTCTGAGGCTGTCTGCCCAGAGGTCGGACAGGTCTGGTAGATGTTCTGCGTTTATTTGAATGTGATGTTCTATTGCCCAGTTCCATATATTTTGTGCTTCTTTGGACAGGGGAAGGTTGACGAGTTGACGAGTTTCATATCCGAGGGAGAAAAGAGAGGAGCCCTATTACAATTGCCCTCAATTCCAGGATACTGATCTGCATCTTGGGGCATATTACCAATGTTAAGCGATATTTATCGCTAACGATGCTTAGCAACGAATTTTTTACCGCTAAGCATCGTCAGAAATTATCGCAGATAAACCTTGCTATTATCAAGGTTTATCGCAAATGCGATAAAAAACGGCCGCAATGCATGAATATCGCTGAAAAGTCAGCGATATTCATGCATTACCGAGCTAATGCTCTTAGCCATGTTATCCACCTCCCATTGGATAACATGGCTAAGAACTGCTCAGGGCAGGTGTTAGTTTTTGGAGATATTCGTGCTTAGCGCGAATATCTCCAAAAGTTGGTAATAGGAGATAGCGATGTTAGCGACTGTTTCCAGTCGCTAACATCTTGGCACGCCCACTTTGCATGTCATTAGTGATAAATATCACTGACATGCAAAGTGGGGCCCATGATGGTCGCTATCTCATACTAGCGGTCGCTAACTGGTGTTAGCGACAGCTAGGTAATAGGGAGATAATTTTATCTCCGCTTTCTTGGCTTTTAAAGTCAAAAAAGCGGAGATAAACCCCCTTGATAATATGCCCCTTTGTTTTTTCTTTCTGTCCATTTTCCGTTAATTTGCAACTGTTGTACGAGTGCACTCCATTGAGGCATCCATTGTCATTACAAAGTGTATCTTCTTCTGCAGACAGGGCAATTCTTTTGTGTTTTTGCATGGAACCCACCATGTGAACGCCTTTTTCATTTGAGGTGTTATCCAAACCCGATCTTTGAAAGTACCTGTCTTCTGCAACTACTGCCTTTCTATTGCTTCCAGAAATGGCTTCATATGAAATCTGCAGTCAGGGATTAAAAAATGCAGGATGACATCATCCCTAAAAAGGGCTTGAAGATTCTCACAGTCGTTTTTTTTTGTAGGTGAGCCACCTTGGCTGTTAAGCAAGATAATCTTTCTTTTGTCAGGAAAGTGTAGTCTATTTTTATATCACGGAAAGCTCTAAAGAATTTGAATCTTAGAAATGTGCATATTTGTGAGATAAATGGGAATATGAAAGTATGCATCCTGTAGGTCCAGAGATGACATGGAATCACTGTGTCGTAGAAATTGTAGAACTTTATGCAGTGTTTCCAACTGAAATATTTGCTTCTTCAAATATTTGTTGAGATTCTGAAGATTTAATATTGTCATTCATTCTCCAGTCTTTTTTCATATAAGGAAAAAATGAGAATAAACCCCCAAATTCTGCTGCGTTTTGGGGACTAGTTCTATCGCTCCTTTCTTTGGCCTCAAGTCTATTTCCTTCTGTAGCAGATGCAGATGTTGATGCTTTACCGTGAGCGGTGTTGTCGCTGAAGGTTTTTCTACAAATTCATGTGACCGCAATTTATCAGGTCTAACACCCAGCAGGCGGATGTGATACTGACCCAAGTGTAGTAATGGTGTGAGATTAGACTATCTAGAGGCGTAACTCTGTGTTCTGTAGTCTCCGGTAGGGTGCCATTTTATTTTAAAACTCTCATTCCCTCTGCCTTGGTTTTCAACCCTTCTACATGGGGCTTGTCTATGATAACCTGCTGGTGGTGGGGCTCTATATTGCTGCTGGTAAGGTTGTTCGTAATGAAATTGTGATGCACCATTGCTAATGTTATTGTTATTTTGAATTTATAAGGTGCACAGCTACCCAAGGGTTACCCGGCGCCACCTGAAAGAAGCTAAGAGCAATAAAGGGGAAAGTACTAAAAGTTGAATAGCCACGGGGCATATTATCAAGGACGGGCGTTAAAATTATCGCCGCTTTAGCGGCAGAAAACGACCGTTAAAGCGTTGATGAGCCCATTATCGCCGCTTTAGCTGCAGTTTTCTGCCGCTATAGCGGCGATAATTTTATCGCCGTGCTTGATAATAAGCCCCCACGTTTTTACTCCCTTCCGGAAATTCTCAAATGAGAGTTTGTTCCATCTTGTTGGTATCTATGCATTTAATAAGCTCCTCTGTAGAATTACATGCCCCTTCCTCAAACACCTAGAAAGGAATGTGTTAGATTTGGGGGTCTCTAGTTGACAAAGGTAGGTACCTTTGATCAAATAGGGAACCTTGCGTCTAGTCAGGGTAAGGGGGTACACTCCTAGAAATAACCCCTGCTCACCCCCTTGGTAGCTTGGCACGAGCAGACAGGCTTATCTCAGAGGCAGTGTGTGAAGCATTTGTGAACGCATTCAGTAACCCAGTGACAACACTACAGATGGACACCACACAAGTTATAGTATAAAAATAAGTATTTTTATATAGACTTAACACAAGACCATAAACGACAAAAATCCACAATACTGTACTGTAAAAATGATAGAATTAGCTTAGTTCTCTTTGGATGTAAAATGCGACCCTTTAAGTTCAATGTACCTTTGGATGTGTACAACTATGCAACTAAAGTGTTGCAGGGAAGGTGATGCATCGGTTCCTTACACGCAAGAATGGTGATGCATCGGGTCCCTACTGATGCATTGGGGATGCGTCGGTTCTTCTCGGCGTGGGGAGGTGATGCGTCGGTTTCTTACTGCTCTTCCGTGGTGTTGCGACCAGCAGCGCCGTGATGCAATGACGATCCGGTGCAATGAAACAAAAATGGCACCTTCTCCTTGATGCAACATGATGCGTGCATGCCCGACGGCCGTGCGGTGACTCATTGATCTTTCTGAGCCGCGACAGGCCCTGCGACACGCTTCTCCGCCTATGCGATGGCGTCTGATGCGACGGCAACACTCTTCTCTGGTGATGTGAGACGCATCAGCGATGCAATGTGACAGCTGCAGCGGCAACACCCTTCTTCAGTGATGGGACGACAGTGGCTGCGGCGGCGATGCACTTCCAGATGATGCAACGGCGCCTGATGCGACAGCTACACTCTTCTCCGGCGATGCGAGGCGCTTCTGCAAGGCGAAGCAACAGTGGCAGCGGCGACACCCTTCTTCAGTGATGCTTCTTTTTCGTGAGTCGCGCTTACAGATCCTTGTGACACGCAGTCCCTCCGGAAGCCCAACACAACTGCAGGCACTTCCAAAGAACTCTTGGGGAGCTGGTGGGTGAAGTCTGTTGTCCCTGAGACTTCAGCAGGAGGCAAGCTCCATCTCAAGCCCTTGGAGATCTTTCACAAGTTGAATGAAAGTAGCACGAAGTCCTTTCCCCTTTCTTTGGTAGTCAGGCAACCACTGCAGGCCAATCCCCCAGACAGCACTCAGCTTAGGGATAGTCTCTTTCTCAGTTCCTCTGGTTCCTCTCCTCAGCAAAGGTTTCTTCTTGTTTACCAAAAGTGATCTAAAGTTCTGGGGTCTGGGTCCCCATATTTATACTAGCAAATCCTTTGTCTCTGGAGGCAGAGAGTATGTGTGCCTCGCCCAAACCAGTTCTGTGCAGTTCTGGAGCACTTTGTTGACAAGACTCCTTCTTTCCTTTGACAGTGTGGGCCAGGGACATCAGACGCACCACAGAGGGTGGAGCCAGCATTATGGATGGCAGGCACAACCCTATTAAGGTCCCAGATGAAGTCTTCCCACCCATCTACATGCCGATAGCTCCATTCAGCCCTGTGCTGAGTCACCCTGTCTCCTGAAATCCCCCAACCCCTGTCACTCAAACTCCAGACAAGGAATACACAACCTACCAGAGGCAGGCTTGGATAGTTAGAGAAGAAAATACCTACTTTCTAAAAGTGGTATTTTCAAACACAACGTTAAAACCAACTTCACTAAAATATGTATTTTATCATTCTGAGTTCAGGCATACTAAGCTCACATTTCTACCTAGTTCCCTGAGTCAGTTAGGATTATAAGATGTTATAATCAAACCGCCCATTCTGGCCTATGGGGAACAGGTAGCCTTGCAATAGTGAAAAATGAAAATGGCTGTAATTCACTATCAGGGTATGCCACACACATCAGGGCATGTCCAACATTTTACCTACAATGCACCCTGCCCTTGGGCCTACCATAGGCGTGACTAATATGCAGAAAAGGGAAGGTTCAGGGGCTGACAAGTGGGAGCACTTGCCAGTCAACGTGGCAGTACCAGACTGCACACAGGCTCTGCAATGGCAGACCTGCGACACACTTTACAGGCTGCTTCTGTGGGTGGCACAACCAGTGCTGCAAGCCCACCAGCAGCATTTGATTTACCAGCCCTGGGCCCCCGCAGTGCACTGTACTAAGGTCTGACAGTAAATCAAATAGGACAATCATGGAGTCACTAATCCATACATCAATTTACAATAGGGAGTGCATATGCACTTTAGCACTGATCAGCAGTGGTAAAGTGCCCAATGTTATTTAGCTTTCTACCTTCTCTATCCGAAGGACCAGTACATGGTGCTAATTGATTTCTGAGACTTCTTCGATCAGCCTGTTTATCAACAAAATCTGCTCAAGGGTGAAAAATCAGAAATATCGGGTTGTTTGTTTATTTATAAAGTTTTATATAGCGCGATCATGACCCCGAAGGATATCAGAACACGTTACAATTGGAGGGAAGGAAAGGTAATACATGCAGTATCAGCATCAAATAAGAATACCAAACAGAACAATTACAAACCAAAGGGCTTAGCCGATAATAAGACAGAACTGGTACATATTGAACTATGTAGGGAGCAGATGATAAGTTAAAGAAGAATAGAACCACCGCCGGGATTGTAAGTGTAAGTTCAATCCCTTAGAGCAGAGGTTCCAAACCCATTTAAGATAAGAGCTTGTTCATCGGGAATCTTTTAGCTTCCAATTTGTTTCAAAATGTTTTATTGAAATTTTACCTCAGAGAGTGCAACAAAAGTGGTAGAAATGTGACAAATTTCAGAAGTATCATCTCTCCAGATATACATAACACTCATAAGAGCTTAAATTTACCCCATACTTCCAAACAAATGAAATTAAATATATGACACAGTTTCAACTGGACATGTCGCAAAACCAGTATTGGAAGCTGATAACCATTTATCCTCTCTTGAGAGTAACATTACCTATACCTAAGAGAAAAAAAGAAAGGAAAAAGGAATAACTAAAAACTAAGATGTCATGGTGCAAAATGAAAAGAGAAAAGAAATGAGTGCAAGGAATGGGGAATCGAAGTCTATACCCCGATAATAATAATAATATTCCACATTTGTAAAGCGCGAACAATCACCCGTAAGGGTCTAGGCGCTGGGGGCCGTCGGGAAGATTAAGCAAGCTATTGCCCAGAGTCACATGGTGCTGGGCTAATCTGCCTCAGGCCCTGGGGATCGAACCGTGATCCCCAGATTCCGGAGTCAGTTGCCCTGGTCGCGGCGCCACACCTCTTCCGATGTGCAGCACAGCAGTGCTAGCTCTCTACGATGGTGATTAGTAAGATTAGGAATAGATGGAGGGCCCTAAGCCTCGGATTAGAAGTTGTCAATGGGAGCCCCTCCGAAAGGTATCTGACCAGTAGAGACCATATATAATCAAACCCTTTCCTGGTGTTCTCAATGATATTAGTCATGTGCTCCAAAGCCAAAGCCCTCCACAATAGAGCAAGCCATTGGGTTAGGGATGGGGCCTCCGGCCTCTTCCAAGCCATGGCTACTGCCATTTTCGCAGCCCCCAAGCACAGCCATAGTACAGATTTGTCACTTTGTGTCTGTCTTCTAAGGAGTGGGTCCCAAACCCCCAGCAAAACATGTTCTAAAGATTCAGGAATGGGTAGCCCAAGATAAGTTTTATTTGTGACAGGATCTCCTTCCAAAAAGGCTTGATGACAGGACAATCCCACCAAATATGTCTGAAATCGCAAAAAAAAACCACACCCCCTCCAGCAGCTATCAGAGGATCCTGTAAAAATCATATGGAGCTTCTGAGGGTACAGGTACCAGTCGTACATGATTTTATAGTGGGCTTCCCTGAGATATATGGAATGACTGAATTTCGCTATATCCCTGCCCAAGTATTCACACTGCTTATCTATCCTCTATCTGTTGTTTAAAAAATGTTTGAAGCGCGGCGTTGACCTGGGGCTCAACGCTTGGATAAGAGCATATAAGAAAGAGATACACCCCTTGGAAGAGGACCCCGATTGTGCGAACCTCTCTATAGGAAGCAATTCCCTGGTGGCAGCCTGCAAGTAGTGGTACTCTTCTTTATCTGTTATTGCATACTGTGCCTTGCATTCCTGGAATGTGAGGAGTTTTCCCGTATCAAACAAGTGGAAAATCATAAGGTAACCCCCCTCCATGCATCAAAGGGACCATCCTGTAAAGCACGGGGGAACGCGGTGTTAAAGTGTATAGGCGTGTGAGGGGATGGAAAGGTTGTGAGCTGAAGTTTGGCAGTGAGAGCGTCCCATACCTTGAGTGTAGTGGAGGTAGGAGTGCTAATATAAGTGTTAAGTGGCCTATCTCTCTTGGGTTTCCAGAGGAGATCCCAAATGGTGCGCCCAGTTATCTGCCTATCTATATGAAGCCAATGCTTCTCCGATTCCATCAATGACCATTCCGTGATCACACTCATTTTTGCTGCCCTGTAGTAGGATTGAAAATCTGGTAGCGCTAAGCCGCCCTCCTTGCGCGGTCTGATGAGCAATTTATATGGAAGTCTGGCTCTCTTCCCCTGCCAAATAGATTTGGTCAGCATGGTCCACAATTCCCGAAAAGCCCTCCTACAACTGAAATAGGAAGCCCCTGGAAAACATAAAGCAGCTGGGGAAGAACATTAATCTTAATGGCATTAATCCTGCCTAGCCAGGTGACGTAGACCACGCTCCATTTGCCCAAATCGCTATTCAGTTGGGAGAGAAATTAGCCTGATACAGGTCCTGCACCCGAGGGGTAAGCTTAACTCCCAAATAGGTAATGTCCCTCGAGGTGCAAGGAAAAGGTGACATCTTTTCGATCCTCCGCCATTCGTCTTTGGGAATTGTCAGGTTCAGGAGGTAGAACTTTGTCATGTTAACCTTAAAGCCTGACATCCGTTCGAACGCTTTCAGCTCCGCTTGTATAGCCGGGACGGAGACCTGGGGTTCCGTCACCGGAAGGAGCACGTCATCTGCGAATAATGATATCTTATGATCATCTGAGCCAAAAAACATCCCCTGAATCTCCACATTACCACTAATCCTATGTGCCAGAGGTTCAATGCTTAAGGCAAATAGAAGGGGAGATAGGGGACAACTCTGTCTCGACCCTCGCGTCAGGGGAAATGGGGAGGATGCCACTCCGTTGACAAGGACCCGAGAGCTAGGAGAGTGATAGTTGGTGCGAATCATTCCAATAAACGCTTCACTGAAGCCAAAGTGCTGAAGCACCATTCCACGTGATCGAAAGCTTTCTCTGCGTCTAGCAAGAGAAGCGCTGTGGGAATATTCTTCTTGTGGGCCTTTTCAATGATATGAATAATGCGTCTCAAGTTGTCATGAGTTTACCTCCCCTTAATAAAACCGGATTGGTCCGGGTCCATGAGAGTGGGTAAAATAGTTTCTAGACGCGTAGCCAGAATTTTGGAATACATTTGTGCGTCAAGGTTTAGCAGAGCGATTGGGTGATGGGAGGAGCAGAGCGTTGGATCCTTGCCAGGTTTGGGAAGTACTGCCACTACTGCTTCACCCATGGAAGGAGTAACCTTGTGGGTAGAAGCGATGGAATTAGATAGTGTAGTTAAGAAGGGGATGAGCTCCGGTGCCAAAGTACGATGGAAGAGGGTAGAGAAACCTTTCGGTCCCGGAGCTTTATGGAGTTTAAGAGAAGCGATCGCCTTTTGCACTTCTTCGGCAGAGATAGGTTGCGACAGCTCCTCATTGGTACGCTCGCCTACCTGAGGGAGGTCTAGTGCGTCCAAGTAGCCTGAGGGGTCGTACATCCCAGCGGACTCCGAAGTATGTAGGGCCCTGTAAAAATCTTCAAAGGCTCCAGCCTTACCCTCCTCCGATCTGTGAGAGATGCCTTTTTCATCTACTATGTGTTTGATATATTCACATTCCTGTTTGGCCCGTAATTGATGCGCTAGCAACGCGCCCACCTTATTCCCGCTCTCATATCCCCTGGCTTGTAACCGGGAGGGATTTTTCGGCTCTGTTATTGTAAATGGCCTGTAGTTTCCCCTTTAGGGCTAGCATCCAATTTGAAAGCAACCGTGGAGGAGATTCTGCATACTTCCGGTGGGGGAGGGTTCCAGATCTTCGGGGTAGAGCCTGAGAAAGCTCAGTAACACGTTTTTGCAAAAGATTTGTGATTTCAGGAGGAAAGAGTTAGCACTTCTAAAAGGTCTACCACCTCCGGATAATACTAGCTTTTGCCCTAGATAGCTTGGGGGATCTGAAATGGAGGGCATTGTGAGACAGGCAGCCAATCTTTAGCTGTATTCTTGCTTCGTAAGGCAACCAATTTAGGGATTTCAGGACTGGGGATATGTGTGCATTTCTTTTGGTACCCATAACCAATTTGGCAACAGTGTTCAATGGTGCTCCTAGTGGGGCCAAGGTATATTTGGCCAGGCCACAGAGTGTAGCACTGCCATAGTCTAGCCTCAGCAAAACAAGCACTTGGATCACCTGCTTGAAGTCATCTTGTGGAGGGAATGGTTTGAGATTCCTGAGTATCCTCATCTGGTGATTAACTCCCTTGCACACATTACCAATATAATTCTTCATGTTCAGATGTTTGTCCAGGGTGATTGTGAGAGATTTGGCTGAATCATTAATGAGTGGGGAGCAGTTGAAGGCAGTGAGGTGGTTCATCCAGAGGTCTAATTTGGGGATGTGATTCGGAGGAGAAATGAGAAGGAATTCTGTTTTGGATGTGTTGAGCAGGAGGTGGTTCTCGGTTAACCATTTTTGTGTATTAGTTAAATTAGTGTTGAGTGAAATGAGGTTATCAGGGGAGGAGATTTTCAGATAGAGTTGCTGTTAGACCTGGCATCATTGGCATGAGTCTCTCCTCCATTTTTTTCTGTTTGCCTCCTCTGTTTACGATGTTTTTGCTGGTATATTGCTTTGGGCACTGTGCCACTGCTGACATGGGCGTCCGCAGAAATTTTTCCAGGGGGGGGCAACATTTTTACTTCATCACCATCCTCCGACATGATTGAGCACAAGTATTAAATAAACAAATAAAACAATCTAATAAGACAAAGAGCTTAAATAAATAAAGAAACCCATGGGGTGGGAGAAAAATCACGTGAGGCTTCACAGCAGATTACCTGGCAACCACAATGAAACAGAGAAAAAAACAAACAAGCATTGGCATAGCCAATAGGTCTCGCCTTTGGGACCTTATAAGTGTTTAGCCATGCAACACTTGAAGTTGTTGCACCAAGGATATTGTACTAGACAACTAAACACTTATAAGGTCCCAAAGGGGAGACCTATTGGCTATGTCAATGCTGTTTTTTTTTTTTTAATTACAAGCAGTGCTATATGGCTCCGGCTGCCACTTAGTCCACCACATCCCACGTAGATGCTGCAGCCATCTTTGAATGGTTTTAAAGCCAATTCAAAAGCTGTCACCAGTGTATGTGAATCCCTATCTCAACTGTGAGACTGCTCTCCTGCTTCCCAATTCTATTAAATACAAATGATGTAAAAAGAACATCCCTTTCTGAGCTGCACGGCTCATCCTACCCACGTTTCATGCGCAGATTTGAAATTCTGATGGTTTGGGCTTCCCGGAATTCAACTGGTTGAGAGGTAGACAGGTGTAGAGAGGTAGAGAGAGAGAGGTGTAGAGAGGTAGAGAGACAGAGGTAGAGAGAAGTAGATAGAGAGGTAGAGAGAGAGAGGTAGAGAGAGAGAGGTAGAGAGAGAGAGGTAGAGAGGTAGAAAGAGGTAGAGGTAGGGAGAGAGGGAGAGGTAGAGAGAGAGGGAGAGGTGTAAAGGTAGAGAGAGAGGTATAGAGATAGAGGGAGAGGTAGAGAGAGAGGTAGAGAGAGAGAGAGAGAGGGAGAAGGAGATAGGGAGAGAGAGAGGTAGAGGTAGAGAGGTAGAGGTAGAGAGAGAGTGGGAGAGGTAGAGAGGGTGAGAGAGGTAAAGAGATAAAGAGGTAGAGAGAGAGGTAGAGAGAGAGAGGTAGAGAGAGAGAGAGAGGGGAAGGGAGAGAGGTAGAGAGAGAGGTAGAGAGAGAGGTAGAGATGGGTAGAGTGAGAGGTAGAGAGAGGTAGAGAGAGAGGTAGAGAGAGAGAGGTAGAGGTAGAGGTAGGGAGAGAGAGAGGGAGAGGTAGAGAGGTAGAGATAGAGAGAGAGTGGGAGAGGTAGAGAGGGTGAGAGAGGTAAAGAGATTAAGAGGTATAGAGAGAGGTAGAGAGAGAGAGAGAGAGGGAGAAGGAGATAGGGAGAGAGAGAGGTAGAGGTAGAGAGGTAGAGGTAGAGAGAGAGTGGGAGAGGTAGAGAGGGTGAGAGAGGTAAAGAGATAAAGAGGTAGAGAGAGAGGTAGAGAGAGAGAGGTAGAGAGAGAGAGAGAGGGGAAGGGAGAGAGGTAGAGAGAGAGGTAGAGAGAGAGAGGTAGAGGTAGAGGTAGGGAGAGAGAGAGGGAGAGGTAGAGAGGTAGAGATAGAGAGAGAGTGGGAGAGAGGTAGAGAGAGAGAGGTAGAGGTAGAGGTAGGGAGAGAGAGAGGGAGAGGTAGAGAGGTAGAGATAGAGAGAGAGTGGGAGAGGTAGAGAGGGTGAGAGAGGTAGAGAGGGGTAGAGTGAGAGGTAAAGAGAGGTAGAGAGAGAGGTAGAGAGAGAGAGGTAGAGGTAGAGGTAGGGAGAGAGAGAGAGGGGTAGAGAGGTAGAGAGAGAGGTAGAGGTAGAGAGAGAAAGAGGGGTAGAGAGAGAGAGGTAGAGAGAGAGTTAGAGAGAGAGAGAGAGAGAGCAGTAGAGAGAGAGAGAGGTAGAGAGAGACGTACAGGTAGAGCGAGAGAGAGAGAGAGAGAGTGGTAGAGAGAGAGAGAGAGAGAGAGAGGTAGAGTAATAGAGGTAGAGAGAGAGGTAGAGAGAGGTAGAGAGAGGTAGAGAGGGTAAAGGTAGAGGAGACGGACAGGTGAGCGAGAGAGAGAGAGAGTGGTGAGAGAGAGAGAGAGAGAGAGCGGAGAGAGAGAGAGAGAGAGGTGTGTGAGAGGAGGGAGGAGAGGAGAGAGAGGAGAGGGGAGAGGTGAGAGAGAGAGAGAGAGAGAGAGAGGGGAGGGAGAGGAGAGAGAGGGAGAGGGGGTGAGGGAGAGGGAGAGGGGGAGAGAGAGAGGTAGAGAGAGAGAGAGTGGGAGAGAGAGAGTGGTGAGAGGTGAGGTGTAGAGAGGGAGAGGAGAGAGAGGGAGAGAGGAGTGTGTGGGGGTAGATGGAGATGACTAGGGGACAGCAGAAGAAGGGGGGGGGGGGGGGAGGAGCTAGGTGGAGAGAGAGGTAGAGAGAGAGGTAGAGTAATAGAGGTAGAGAGAGAGGTAGAGAGAGAGAGAGGTAGAGAGAGAGAGAGAGGTAGAGAGGGAGAGGAAGAGAGAGAGGTAGAGAGAGAGAGGTAGAGAGAGAGGTAGAGGTAGAGTGGTAGAGAGGTAGAGAGAGAGGTGGAGAGAGAGAGGTAGAGTGAGAGGTAGAGAGAGAGGTAGAGAGAGAGGTAGAGAGAGACAGAGGTAGAGAGAGAGAGAGAGAGAGAGAGGGAGAGGTGTAGAGAGTGGTGTAGAGAGGTAGGTAGAGGTAAAGAGAGACAAAGAGAGAGAGACGTAGAGAGAGAGGTATAGAGAGGTAGAGAGAGAGAGGTAGAGAGGTAGAGAGAGAGGTAGGGTAGAGAGAGAGGTAGAGGTAGAGAGGTAATGGTAGAGAGGTAGAGAGAGAGAGAGGTGGAGAGAGAGAGGTAGAGAGAGAGAGGTAGAGAGAGAGGTAGAGAGAGAGGTAGAGAGAGAGGTAGAGAGGGAGAGGTAGAGAGAGAGGTAGAGAGAGAGGTAGAGAGAGAGAGAGAGAGAGCGAGATAGCGAGAGGTAGAGAGGTGTAGAGAGAGAGGTAGAGGTAAAGAGAGACATAGAGAGACGTAGAGAGAGAGGTAGAGAGAGAGAGGTAGAGAGGTAGAGAGAGAGGTAGAGAGGTAGAGAGGTAGATTGGAGATCCTAGCATTTCCAGAGCATTAAATCCACTACTCATTTGTAACGTCATTCCTTTCACAGCACATAACTAGGACCCTCAAATACAAAAGGATGTTGTGGTCATAAAGCTTACAATTTGCAGCATCACAGTGGTTGCTACTGCAAAACCCCTTTTTAGAGGTGTGTATAACCTTCATGATTGACAAAATGGGTTCTGCATCTTACTTCATATTGGAATTTGGAGGGGCAGTGGAAAGGGTGCTATCTTCAAATTGCAATTTACAATGACATATATCAATGGTTTTCAAACGCAATGGCAGTCGCAAACCGTTGATCTGATACCAACACTGAGCTGCAGTTGGTACATGATTCAGAAAAGAAAAGTTGGGACAGTGGGACAGCTTTTCCTTCGTGAATCATGTCAGGCGACAGTGAGTACAGACAGTGGTCCAGGGGCTACACTCGATACTTCAATGAACATGAGGTCCTGCCCCTTTGGAGCTCAAGGCGTAAACTCTTTAATCCATCTCATATGCAGACCCTTCTGTAATACTAGTGCTTATGGTGCAAACAGGCATATCGTGTGTGGTGCAGACACTTCTGTTCAGTTTTAACTCTTTTTCAGTTGTCAACAAAATATTTTAATTCATATTTTGGTTTCCATGGTTAACTGTTTTTTAATATATCCATTATTTTATTTTATTTTAGAAATAATGGATATATTAAAAAACGTATAACAACAGTTAACCATGGAAACCAAAATATGAATTAAAACTGATTATTACCATGGAAAAGAAATTGATGAAACTTTAATGTTCGCTGAAAAGTGCACACATCCATCGGAACAGAGGTGTCTGCACCACACACGATAGGGTATACGAAAGGGCACCTAAAGAGTAGGTACCAGGATGTAGTAGCACCAACAAAAGAAAGGAATATAGCTTGAGTACGAATAAATCACGAGTGCACAGAAGGACTTTCCAATTGATCTCGCAAAAAACAGGCAGACACACCCATTGCATCTCTGGGCGAATTGTGTAATTCGGTGCTGGCGGTAATGAGGCTTTAATGGTTTTCACCCCTTCCTAGGGCCCCTGGCTGCAGCTCCACTCTTCCTTAGCTTGAAAAATGTGCCCCCCCCCCCCGAAATTTGACTCTAGGTGCGCCTCTGCTTCAAGCTGTGGGAGCAGCCAGGCCTGGACCTTCTCTCTTGCCCATCAGCAGGACCGTCATTGCAAGCGCTTTCTCACGCTTTTAAAATTGACGGCCCTGCAGACAAAGACCACTGTGGGGGCTGTCAGTAGTGACGGACCGGTGTTCCAGGGGGGGGCAAGTGCCCCCCCTTGCCCTTCCCTGCGGACGCTGACTGCTGATCAGTGCCACAGTGCAAGTGCTCCCTATGTGAAATTGATGTATTGATTGGATTCCATGTTTGGCTTATTTGGTTTACTGTCAGTCCCTAGTAGCGTGCACCAGGAGTGCCAGGGCTTGTAAATACAAATGCTGCTAGTGGGCTTACAGCCCGTGTTGTGCCACCCACAAAAGCAGCCTAGTAAAAAGTGTCTAAAGGTCTGCCATTGCTAGACCTACGTGCAGTCTAACTGTCACGCGGGCTGCGCAAGTACACCTACTAGCCAGTCCCTAAAACCTTCCCTTAACTTCATGTTAGTCACCCCTATGGTAGGCCCAAGGGCAGGGTGCATTGTAAGCATAAGGTAGGACAAGCCTGATGAGGTTGGCATGTCCTAATAGTGAATTACAGCGATATTCGTTTTTCACTATTGTAAGGTAATCTGCTCTCCATAAATTAGAATGGGCTGCCAGGATTATTAATGGTATAATCCTAGCGGGCTCCGGGAGCATGGTGCAATGTCGAGTTTGGTATCCCTGAACTCAGAGTTTAATAACGCATCCGTGTGGGTGGATAGTTTTTGGACTGGTTTGGCATGCGTGTGACAGGAGCTGGGTGGCTCCACAGGTCTGAATGAGTCAGTGTGGGGTGAGTGGGGCATTTGCATTGAGAGTAGGGGAAGAGTAGCTCCTGATTGCCTGCCCTACCTGACACAATGCTGGCTCCACCTCCTGCCAGGCGACTGATGGCTCTGTGCCTGCCAGGGACGATCCTGGCCCCACCTCCTACCGGGCGACTGATGGCCCTGCCCCTGCCAGTGACAATGCTGGCTCCACTTCCTGCTGGGCAGCTGAAGACTCTGCCCTGCACAGTGAATAGGCCAGGTGCCTCGGCCTGGCAACACCCACAACAAACCCAGGATGGGGGGAAATTCCCCTGCATGGACAAAGGGATCAAAGCCAAAAAGGGGTATAAGAGAAGGACCCCTGAACTGAGAATTTAGATCACTTCTGACAAGGAAACCTGAACCAAGGACAAGAAGCCTGCTGATCCAAGGACTTGCCTACCCCTTCTGCCAGTGTGCTGTTTGTTGGGGGAATCCTGCAGTTGCTTCTTTATTTTTGCCAAGGAACCAGGAGAGAGGAACTGAGTGTGTACTCTCAAGCTTTGCCAAGGAAATCTCCAAGGGTTGGAATAGTGCCAGCCTCCTGTTGAAGGATTCAGAAAAGGGGGTGGTGATGAACAGAGTGTCTGAATTAAGCAGACCACTCTTACCCAGTCCAAAGATCAGGGCTTAATCCATCACCGTTATTTAGCTCACTGCCCCATCCCAGCTCAGAACCTGGCAATATGCAAATTAGTCTGTCCCTGGCCCAGTGCATCATGGGAACAGGGCAGACCAAACTACCAAGCCAATTCTTCACCAGAAAGGAGACAAGCTTCCGGGGACCGGTTTCTGGCATTACAGCCGTCGTCGGCCCGGCTTGCTTGAATCCTGATGGAGCAGTGAGCAAGGGACTCATGTCTGAGTATACCCTGCCACACCTATAGTGGCCAAAAACGATTCAGAAAAGGGGGTGGTGATGAACAGAGTGTCTGAATTAAGCAGACCTCTCTTACCCAGTCCAAAGATCAGGGCTTAATCCATCACCGTTATTTAGCTCACTGCCCCATCCCAGCTCAGAACCTGGCTATATGCAAATTAGTCTGTCCCTGGCCCAGTGCATCATGGGAACAGGGCAGACCAAACTACCAAGCCAATTCTTCACCAGAAAGGAGACAAGCTTCCGGGGACCGGTTTCTGGCATTACAGCCGTCGTCGGCCCGGCTTGCTTGAATCCTGATGGAGCAGTGAGCAAGGGACTCATGTCTGAGTATACCCTGCCACACCTATAGTGGCCAAAAACGATTCAGAAAAGGGGGTGGTGATGAACAGAGTGTCTGAATTAAGCAGACCACTCTTACCCAGTCCAAAGATCAGGGCTTAATCCATCACCGTTATTTAGCTCACTGCCCCATCTCAGCTCAGAACATGGCTATGTGCAAATTAGTCTGTCCCTGGCCCAGTGCATCATGGGAACAGGGCAGACCAAACTACCAAGCCAATTCTTCACCAGAAAGGAGACAAGCTTCCGGGGACCGGTTTCTGGCATTACAGCCGTCGTCGGCCTGGCTTGCTTGAATCCTGATGGAGCAGTGAGCAAGGGACTCATGTCTGAGTATACCCTGCCACACCTATAGTGGCCAAAAACGATTCAGAAAAGGGGGTGGTGATGAACAGAGTGTCTGAATTAAGCAGACCACTCTTACCCAGTCCAAAGATCAGGGCTTAATCCATCACCGTTATTTAGCTCACTGCCCCATCCCAGCTCAGAACCTGGCTATATGCAAATTGATTGATTGATTGATTGATAAAAATTTATAATGCGCAAAACAATAACCCGGAGGTATCAAGGCGCCTAACAATACCATCAGAAAGTTGAAACATACATCCTTACATATAGGCTTGCAGGAAGAAGCGGGTTTTAAGAGCACTTCGAAATTTCTGTAGGGAAGGCAGGGACCTAAGATCGAGAGGAAGATCATTCCACCATTTAGGAACTAGGGTAGAAAAGACCCTGCCGCCCCACTTGGCCTTTCGTGTGCGGGGAACTGTCAGGAGCGATTTCCCTGAGGAACGTAAGCTCCTTCCGGGAATGTAAAGGGAGATGATGGAGCCAACTCCCAAATCGCTGTCTTTTGCAATGGCTCTATAAGTCATGCATAAAGCCTTGAACCGTACTCGGTATTCTATCGGTAGCCAGTGCAGTGTTTTCCTGGCCAGCGTGGCCGAGGAACTTCTGGGAGCATCCAAGACAAATCTGGCTATAGCGTTCTGGACTACCTGTAATCGTTGTAGGAGGCTCCTGCTTAGCCCCACATACAGCGCATTACAGTAGTCCAGACGTGAGCCAATAAGTGCGACCGCTATTTGCTTTCTGGACTGAAGAGAGAGGTATTTCCTGATCCTTCGCAAGGTGTGAATCAATCCCCAACAAGTGGAGATGGTTCTACTCACCTGCTTGCCCATATCCAGGGCAGGGTCTATCATCATCCCAAGGTTCCTAGCAGATGTTGTGGGGGAAGGACACTCTCCTAAAGAGTCAGGCCACCAGTTGGCTGACCAGATGTTCTCTTTCCCTCCAAACACCATTACCTCAGTCTCCTCCCCATTCAGTTTGAGAGAATTCTGGATCATCCAGTGACCAACCGCCTCCATACAAGATCTAAACTTGGAGGCAGTTCGTACATCTGAATGCGAGAGAGAGACGAGGATTTGGGTGTCGTCTGCGTAAGAAACTGCCTCCATCCCGAAAGTTCTTATAAGTCTGGCTAGTGGGGTCACGTAGATGTTGAATAGGGTCGGGCTCAGGGCCGACCCTTGTGGGACCCCACACAGCACTGTTCGGGATGGAGATAGAAACTCCCCCAACTTGACTCTTTGTACTCTCCCGTCAAGGAAGGAAGTCAGCAGATCTAGAGCTGTGTCCTTCACCCCCACGTCCCTCAGACGAGAAGTAAGAACTGAGGGGGAGAGGGTATCGAAGGCCGCAGTTAGATCTAACAGGACCAGGAGGGAGGTCTGGCCCCCATCCACAGTTGTGCGGATCTTATCAAGCACAATGGTGAGGGCCGACTCGGTACTATGTTCCCTCCTGAATCCATGCTGGGAGAAGTCCAGGCAACCCGAGCTTTCCACAAAGGCAGCGAGGTGCTTGTTTAGGTGTGCCTCAAGCATCTTCGCTGGAGCTGGGAGCAACGAGATCGGACGAATGTTTTTTAAAACCTCCGGATCAAGGGAGGCCTTCTTTAGCAGAGGTTTCACTACGGCACTCTTCCACTCCAAGGGAAAGATACCCTTTTTGATGGCTAGATTCATTATTTCTAGCAGCGGAGGTAAGAGGGTCTCCCTACATTGCTTGATGATTTTCAGTGGACAGCTATCCAGGGGGGAGCCTGACTTAGTCTTGTTAAGCAAAGACTCCAGATCCTGCAAAGCTAGCGGTGGAAAGAAGTCCAAAGTGCAGGATGGGGGGATGTTAGTGATGGTCATATTCATCTCAACCCAAGCAAGGGGCCTAATGGTACATGCTCTTTGCTCCTCGAGAGCCAGATGAATGTCCTGTATTTTAGTGTGAAAAAAGGTGGCAATCCTATCACATAGGTCTTGCGATGGCACTACAGGATCGGGGGCTTGTAAGTTGATTAAGGAGTCAACGATTTTAAAGAGCTCCTTTGGCGAGGAGAGCGAAGTTGTCAGGGCCACAAAATGATCTTGTTTGGCCTGCACAATATCAGCCTTATATTTCCTGACAAGGAGTTTATGGGCTTCCTTATTCTTGAGGTCCCAGCTAGAATGCCAAAGCCTCTCCTTCCTCCTCACTTCCTGCCTGAGGAGTCTGAGGGAATCTGAGAACCATGGGGCAGATGGTCTTTGTCTGGCTCGGCGGCGGGTCTGTACTGGGGCCAGTTCGTTCAAGGCCTTAATAGTAACCTGTTCGAAGTGGCCAACCGCAGTCTGCACGTTTTCCAAGCCAGAAATAGAAAGGCTGGCATCCCAGGGCGCAAAGGAATCACTGCTAATGTTCCTAAAATTCCTGGCAGTTTCCAATATATGAATCCCTTTTTTCCTTCCATCCACCCTATGGTGTTCCAGAGAGAATGGAACCGCAAGATGATCGGACCAGGATAGGTGAACCGGATCCTTAATGGTCAGACGGCGATCATTAGAAAAAATGCCATCAAGAGTGTGGCCTGCACGGTGTGTGCCCCCACTAACTCGCTGCGTAAGCCCACAGGACATAAGGGCCTCAGTAAGACAGGATGTATCAGACAAATCATGCCGTTCTAAGTGGTAGTTGAAGTCCCCTAGAATGGAGAAATTCTCTCGGCCAAAATAGGGTTCTAGGGACTGAAGGAGATTGTGCGCAAAATCGGTCCACGGGCCAGGAGGTCGATATAGTAAAATACCATTAAAGAGGGGACATTGCCCTTCCTTTATTGTAAAATATAGCGCTTGGAAGCAATCCGGAAAATCGGGTATGGGTACAGTGTGGCATTGCAGGTGGTCTCTATAAAGGATCGCTATACCCCCTCCAAACTCGGCCCTGTCTGTCCAGTCTAGTCAAGCAGTACCCTTCAGGGACGGCTTCGATTAGATCAGGACCAGATGAGTCTTTAGCCCAGGTTTCAGTAACAAACACAAGGGCAGGCATTGTGTCAAGGACCATCTCCCTGAACATTATCTTATTTTTAACAAGGGAACGCGCATTGACCAGAATGCCCTCAACTCCCACTGTCCTAGAACTGACAGCGTCGGGTTGGCCGGGCATAAGATGGCGGGGGACAGAGATAGAGGGCCTACGTGTGTGGTAGCAGCCACATTGTAAGGGGGTCATTAGTTCGTCGGGCTCACAGGAATGTGAACATCCCAATCTTCGAGGTTTCAAGCTTAACATCTCCTGGTGGGAATAACTGTAAGGGGGAGGGGTGCCTTCACCTACATCCAGAGTCCAGCCGCCTAGCGCGTCCTTAGCGCGGACGGGCGCGGACGGGCTGGACTCTGGCGTGACTCCGGCGTGGCTGCGACGAACACGCTGCACGCACACGCTGCGCGCCATGCCTAGGCGTTATATAGGGCTCTAGCGGGTCCACGTGACTGCTTCAGCGAATAGCTGAGGAGTGCTTCTGACCCACCCAAGATGGCGTCCCAGGAAAACAAAGCGCGGGGGCCGGGCCGCCCAAATGGCGGTGAATGCAGCAGGGTTTTACAATGCAGCAGTGCGATCCGTGTCTAAGGGCACAGGTAGGGCGCCTAAAATTATTTAAACAGTTCTAATGTAATTTTAAAAACAGGGTAGAACGAGCGAAAATCAAATCAACTAAAGCGAAAAAACGGGGCTTTAAAATGGCAACAGATTTCCAGCGCGTAGCGCTATATGCAGGACGAAGTACAAACAGGATTGGAAGTCTCTCCTACCCCACTTAAATACTCATGTCGATTGCAGCCTCTAGCCGGTCCACGTGACTGCTTCAGCGAATAGCTGAGGAGTGCTTCTGACCCACCCAAGATGGCGTCCGAGGAAAACAAAGCGCGGGGGCCGGGCCGCCCAAATGGCGGTGAATGCAGCAGGGTTTTACAATGCAGCAGTGCGATCCGTGTCTAAGGGCACAGGTAGGGCGCCTAAAATTATTTAAACAGTTCTAATCTAATTTTAAAAACAGGGTAGAACGAGCGAAAATCAAATGAACTAAAGCGAAAAAACGGGGCTTTAAAATGGCAACAGATTTCCAGCGCGTAGCGCTATATGCAGGACGAAGTACAAACAGGAAAAAATATAATTTGTCCCTGGTCCAGTGCATCATGGGAACAGGGCAGACCAAACTACCAAGCCAATTCTTCACCAGAAAGGAGACAAGCTTCCGGGGACCGGTTTCTGGCATTACAGCCGTCGTCGGCCCGGCTTGCTTGAATCCTGATGGAGCAGTGAGCAAGGGACTCATGTCTGAGTATACCCTGCCACACCTATAGTGGCCAAAAACGATTCAGAAAAGGGGGTGGTTATGAACAGAGTGTCTGAATTAAGCAGACCACTCTTACCCAGTCCAAAGATCAGGGCTTAATCCATCACCGTTATTTAGCTCACTGCCCCATCCCAGCTCAGAACCTGGCTATATGCAAATTAGTCTGTCCCTGGCCCAGTGCATCATGGGAACAGGGCAGACCAAACTACCAAGCCAATTCTTCACCAGAAAGGAGACAAGCTTCCGGGGACCGGTTTCTGGCATTACAGCCGTCGTCGGCCCGGCTTGCTTGAATCCTGATGGAGCAGTGAGCAAGGGACTCATGTCTGAGTATACCCTGCCACACCTATAGTGGCCAAAAACGATTCAGAAAAGGGGGTGGTGATGAACAGAGTGTCTGAATTAAGCAGACCACTCTTACCCAGTCCAAAGATCAGGGCTTAATCCATCACCGTTATTTAGCTCACTGCCCCATCCCAGCTCAGAACCTGGCTATATGCAAATTAGTCTGTCCCTGGCCCAGTGCATCATGGTAACAGGGCAGACCAAATTACCAAGCCAATTCTTCACCAGAAAGGAGACAAGCTTCCGGGGACCGGTTTCTGGCATTACAGCCGTCGTCGGCCCGGCTTGCTTGAATCCTGATGGAGCAGTGAGCAAGGGACTCATGTCTGAGTATACCCTGCCACACCTATAGTGGCCAAAAACGATTCAGAAAAGGGGGTGGTGATGAACAGAGTGTCTGAATTAAGCAGACCACTCTTACCCAGTCCAAAGATCAGGGCTTAATCGATCACCGTTATTTAGCTCACTGCCCCATCCCAGCTCAGAACCTGGCTATATGCAAATTAGTCTGTCCCTGGCCCAGTGCATCATGGGAACAGGGCAGACCAAACTACCAAGCCAATTCTTCACCAGAAAGGAGACAAGCTTCCGGGGACCGGTTTCTGACATTACAGCCGTCGTCGGCCCGGCTTGCTTGAATCCTGA
This sequence comes from Lissotriton helveticus, assembly GCF_964261635.1. Classification (NCBI taxonomy): domain Eukaryota; kingdom Metazoa; phylum Chordata; class Amphibia; order Caudata; family Salamandridae; genus Lissotriton; species Lissotriton helveticus. The sequence goes on from NC_136057.1 coordinate 1,860,855,665, forward strand.
TGGAGCAGTGAGCAAGGGACTCATGTCTGAGTATACCCTGCCACACCTATAGTGGCCAAAAACGATTCAGAAAAGGGGGTGGTGATGAACAGAGTGTCTGAATTAAGCAGACCACTCTTACCCAGTCCAAAGATCAGGGCTTAATCCATCACCGTTATTTAGCTCACTGCCCCATCCCAGCTCAGAACCTGGCTATATGCAAATTAGTCTGTCCCTGGCCCAGTGCATCATGGGAACAGGGCAGACCAAACTACCAAGCCAATTCTTCACCAGAAAGGAGACAAGCTTCCGGGGACCGGTTTCTGGCATTACAGCCGTCGTCGGCCCGGCTTGCTTGAATCCTGATGGAACAGTGAGCAAGGGACTCATGTCTGAGTATACCCTGCCACACCTATAGTGGCCAAAAACGATTCAGAAAAGGGGGTGGTGATGAACAGAGTGTCGGAATTAAGCAGACCACTCTTACCCAGTCCAAAGATCAGGGCTTAATCCATCACCGTTATTTAGCTCACTGCCCCATCCCAGCTCAGAACCTGGCTATATGCAAATTAGTCTGTCCCTGGCCCAGTGCATCATGGGAACAGGGCAGACCAAACTACCAAGCCAATTCTTCACCAGAAAGGAGACAAGCTTCCGGGGACCGGTTTCTGGCATTACAGCCGTCGTCGGCCCGGCTTGCTTGAATCCTGATGGAGCAGTGAGCAAGGGACTCATGTCTGAGAATACCCTGCCACACCTATAGTGGCCAAAAACGATTCAGAAAAGGGGGTGGTGATGAACAGAGTGTCTGAATTAAGCAGACCACTCTTACCCAGTCCAAAGATCAGGGCTTAATCCATCACCGTTATTTAGCTCACTGCCCCATCCCAGCTCAGAACCTGGCTATATGCAAATTAGTCTGTCCCTGGCCCAGTGCATCATGGGAACAGGGCAGACCAAACTACCAAGCCAATTCTTCACCAGAAAGGAGACAAGCTTCCGGGGACCGGTTTCTGGCATTACAGCCGTCGTCGGCCCGGCTTGCTTAAATCCTGATGGAGCAGTAAGCAAGGGATTCATGTCTGAGTATACCCTGCCACACCTATAGTGGCCAAATACGATTCGGAAAAGGGGGTGGTGATGAACAGAGTGTCTGAATTAAGCAGACCACTCTTACCCAGTCCAAAGATCAGGGCTTAATCCATCACAGTTATTTAGCTCACTGCCCCATCCCAGCTCAGAACCTGGCTATATGCAAATTAGTCTGTCCCTGGCCCAGTGCATCATGGGAACAGGGCAGACCAAACTACCAAGCCAATTCTTCACCAGAAAGGAGACAAGCTTCCGGGGACCGGTTTCTGTCATTACAGCCATCGTCGGCCCGGCTTGCTTGAATCCTGATGGAGCAGTGAGCAAGGGACTCATGTCTGAGTATACCCTGCCACACCTATAGTGGCCAAAAACGATTCAGAAAAGGGGGTGGTGATGAACAGAGTGTGTGAATTAAGCAGACCACTCTTACCCAGTCCCTTGCTCACTGCACCATCAGGATTCAAGCAAGCCGGGCCGAAGACGGCTGTAATGCCAGAAACCGGTCCCCGGAAGCTTGTTTCCTTTCCAGTAAAGAATTGGCTTGGTAGTTTGGTCTGCCCTGTTCCCATGATGCACTGGGCCAGGGACAGACTAATTTGCATGTAGCCAGGTTCTGAACTGGGATGGTGTAGTGAGCTAAAAAACGGTGATGGATCAAGCCCTGATCTTTTGACTGGGTAGGAGTGTTCTGCTTAATTCAGATACTCTGTCCATCACCACCCCCCCTTTTTAATCGTTTTGGCCACCACAAGCGTGGAAGGGTATGCTCAGATGTGAGTCCCTTGCTCACTGCACCATCAGGATTCAAGCAAGCCGGGCCGAAGACGGCTGTAATGCCAGAAACCGGTCCCCGGAAGCTGGTTTCCTTTCCAGTAAAGAATTGGCTTGGTAGTTTGGTCTGCCCTGTTCCCATGATGCACTGGGCCAGGGACAGACTAATTTGCATGCAGCCAGGTTCTGAACTGGGATGGTGCAGTGAGCTAAAAAACGGTGATGGATCAAGCCCTGATCTTTTGACTGGGTAGGAGTGTTCTGCTTAATTCAGATACTCTGTCCATCACCACCCCCCCTTTTTAATCGTTTTGGCCACCACAAGCGTGGAAGGGTATGCTCAGATTTGAGTCCCTTGCTCACTGCACCATCAGGATTCAAGCAAGCCGGGCCGAAGACGGCTGTAATGCCAGAAACCGGTCCCCGGAAGCTTGTTTCCTTTCCAGTAAAGAATTGGCTTGGTAGTTTGGTCTGCCCTGTTCCCATGATGCACTGGGCCAGGGACAGACTAATTTGCATGTAGCCAGGTTCTGAACTGGGATGGTGCAGTGAGCTAAAAAACGGTGATGGATCAAGCCCTGATCTTTTGACTGGGTAGGAGTGTTCTGCTTAATTCAGATACTCTGTCCATCACCACCCCCCCTTTTTAATCGTTTTGGCCACCACAAGCTTGGAAGGGTATGCTCAGATGTGAGTCTCTTGCTCACTGCACCATCAGGATTCAAGCAAGCCGGGCCGAAGACGGCTGTAATGCCAGAAACCGGTACCCGGAAGCTTGTTTCCTTTCCAGTAAAGAATTGGCTTGGTAGTTTGGTCTGCCCTGTTCCCATGATGCACTGGGCCAGGGACAGACTAATTTGCATGTAGCCAGGTTCTGAACTGGGATGGTGCAGTGAGCTAAAAAACGTTGATGGATCAAGCCCTGATCTTTTGACTGGGTAGGAGTGTTCTGCTTAATTCAGATACTCTGTCCATCACCACCCCCCCTTTTTAATCGTTTTGGCCACCACAAGCGTGGAAGGGTATGCTCAGATGTGAGTCCCTTGCTCACTGCACCATCGGGATTCAAGCAAGCCGGGCCGAAGACGGCTGTAATGCCAGAAACCGGTCCCCGGAAGCTTGTTTCCTTTCCAGTAAAGAATTGGCTTGGTAGTTTGGTCTGCCCTGTTCCCATGATGCACTGGGCCAGGGACAGACTAATTTGCATGTAGCCAGGTTCTGAACTGGGATGGTGCAGTGAGCTAAAAAACGGTGATGGATCAAGCCCTGATCTTTTGACTGGGTAGGAGTGTTCTGCTTAATTCAGATACTCTGTCCATCACCACCCCCCCCTTTTTAATCGTTTTGGCCACCACAAGCGTGGAAGGGTATGCTCAGATGTGAGTCCCTTGCTCACTGCACCATCAGGATTCAAGAAAGCCGGGCCAAAGACGGCTGTAATGCCAGAAACTGGTCCCCGGAAGCTTGTTTCCTTTCCAGTAAAGAATTGGCTTGGTAGTTTGGTCTGCCTTGTTCTCATGATGCACTGGGCCAGGGACAGACTAATTTGCATGTAGCCAGGTTCTGAACTGGGATGGTGCAGTGAGCTAAAAAACGGTGATGGATCAAGCCCTGATCTTTTGACTGGGTAGGAGTGTTCTGCTTAATTCAGATACTCTGTCCATCACCACCACCCCCTTTTTAGCCTCCTGTTGAAGTCACAGGGCCAAAGGACTTGATTTATTTGCTGAAAGTGCTTGTTGCTGGAACCTGAAAATCCAGCACCTCTGAAGAATTCAGCAATCCCGACGCCGACGGACGCCGCCGAATCCAGCTCGACATCGTGAGTGCAGCTCCCGTGTCCCGCACTTTCGACGCCGGCCGCCGGGCCCGATCGACGCTAGTAGCGAAGCCGCTGCCGACGCCTCGACACCGAGCCCTCTCGATGCCGTGAGCGCTGCTCACTCTTGCAACATCACCATCGACATCGACGACGACGCCGTATCCTGCTTCGCCTCGTGAGTGCTGCTCCTGCCTGACATCTGTCGACGCCGCTGCAGATCGCCCCGACTCCGAGGCCCGATCGACGCCGAAGACGCGACGCCGGACATCTCGACGCCGCTGATCATCGTGTGCTTCACTTTTCCAAGGTACTGTGTTGTGGGGGTCTGTGCGACTCCGGGCTCGACGTAGCGCTCCTCGCGGTCGACGCCGAACCTTTGGATTAACATTGCCTCGACGTCGTGTGACTCCCGTGTGGGTTACATTGTTGCCAAGAACTGTGTTTTAAAGAAGAAGAGTTGCTTTTGTTACTAAATACTTTGTGCTAAGAAGAAACTACGCTTGAACTATTATTTTTCCTTCCAAGAGTATTTATTAAGATTGTGGTATATTTTTGTCGTTATTTGGTCTTGTGCTAAGCCTTATATAAACATCCCTATTTTTATAATACTACTGTGTCGTGTCCATTTGTAGTGTATTCACTTTATTACTGTATGTGGTCATAAATGCTTAACGCACTGCCTCTGAGATAAGCCTGTCTGCTTTGCCAAGCTACCAAGGGGGTGAGCAGGGGTTATCTAAGTGTGTGATCCCCTTGCCCTGACTGGAAAAGGTGTGTCCCTATTTGTCAGAAGTGTATACCTCTGCCAACTAGAGACAGCCGCTTCTAACAGTTGCATATCATCTGCATGCATATGGAAGAGAATGTTCATGGAATTTAGTGCATTAGCTAATGGTTCCAAGAACAAATTGAAGAGAATGGGAGATAGGGCGGACCTTTGGGGGACCTCCATGGATACTGGAGAGGGTTTGGAGAGAGAGTGGTTCGCCTTGACTCTTTGGGATCTGTGGTGGAGGAAGGACATTATCCTGAGCTTTATATTTTTTGTCTAATCGCTGAATTACCGGCGGAACTGTGGCTGATGTTTTCATAACCTTAAGACCGTCTTCTGAAATGTGATATATTGCACCGATTGATTTGTTCGTCTTCCTGGCAGGTTCCTTTAATTCATAAGGAAAACAATCATTCTTGTTGTTATAGGTAAGTCAAACCTCTTTGATGCCTTCTTGATGAGAAGGTGAAACCCACTTATGACGTCTGCTGAAGTATCTACTACTGGATGAGTGGTGTAATCCGCGGTAGTAGCTACATACTGATCCCACTCGGGGCTTGAATACTGAGGAGTGCCTGATAACTGCCCCTCTTCCTGATTATCATCTGTATCTCATTGTGGTGAAACGGATTGAGTCAGTGCTGTAGACAATTGTGGCAAGGACAATAAAGCAGGCTGAAAAACTGCACTGGTGAAGGAGGTCTAATAGTTCTAGCTTGACCTCTGGTCAGTGACCTGCTCTCTCCCCTGGTAGCTCCACTGTTGTGCCTACGCCATCGCTGATCTGGTAGGGTTAGAGCCTGCCCCTGTGGCCCCTGCCTCCCTGTGTACATTTTTCTCCCTGTGTCACCGTTAGTTTGTCATCCTTTTTGCCGAAATTGTATTGTTTTGTTGCGCCTGTCTTCCTTCCTGTTTTAAATTGTATTGTTTGGTTTGATACTGGTATTTTCAATCCCTGGTGTTCTTTCACGCATTTCTCCCCACACTTCTCCCCCGCAGCTCCTCTCCCCTGCTCCTCACGCTCCTGCCTCCCAGCTGTGCTTTCCCACCCTAATCCCCTATTTAATGGCAGCCGCTGCTGTGACGATAGAACAAGACCCCTGACCTTCTCTCTTTCCCGGTAGCTTCACAATTGTGCCTCTGCTGTTGCTGATCTGGTAGGGTTTGATCTGCCCCTGTGGCCTCCTGCCTCGCTATGCCCATATTTCTCCCTGTGTCAACCTACTTGTTTGTTTATCATCCTTATAGCTGAAATTGTATTGTTTTGTTTTGCCTGTCTTCCTTCCTGTTTTAAATTGTATTGTTTGTTTTGATTCTGGTATTTTCAGTCATTGTTGTTCTTTTGCGTGTTTCTCCCCACACTGCTCTCCTGCGGCTCCTCCCCTCTGCCACTCACTCTCCCGCCTCCCAGCTGGGTTTTCCCTCCTTCCTCCCCTATTTTATGGTGGCCGGTGCGCAGGCCCGAAGCAGAAGCGGGCTGGGGGCATGACAATGGCATGTCAAAGTCAAGCCCATCTGCACCTGCCCATGACCCAACAGCAGCCAGGGACCCTGGATCCCCAAGCATCCACCGCTATAACTCAGCCACCCTTCTCGCACGCAACCCCGGAAGTAACAATAACTGTCAGCTGTCCACGCTGAGCACCTCCCACAGTCAGTTCTCCTGCAGTCACTGCAACCAGACCTTCAACACCGTCAGCACACCCACAGCCACCACCCGCGCACCGATAGCCAACACGCCTGAAACCCTGAAGTTCATCCTCCTCAACGTGCACTCCCTGCACAGACACGCCATTGAGATCTGGGACCACCTCAACACCCTCTCACCAGACATCGCCTTCTTCACAGAAACCTGGACCAACGCCTCCTCTGCCCCAACATCACCACTGCCATCCCAGAGGGATACAAGATCAGAGGAAAGACCACCCCAACTGCCAAGGAGGAAGACTCACCATCACACACAAGAGCTCCCTCCGACTCTCCACCTCCACCACGAATGACTCCCTCTCCACTACCGAACACCTTCACTTCCAAATCCAGACCAGCCCCGGAACCACACTTCGTGACACCCATGCTTACAGACCGCCCGGACCTTGTGGCTCGTTCACCATTATCACCGCCCTCCTCATCTCACCCCAAGCCATTACCGCCATGGACTACATACTCATCAGAGACCTGAACTTCCACCTCGACAACCCCAGTGACCCCAACTCCACCACCTTCCTGGACAACCGTGCCAACATTGGCCTGAAACAGCTCGTCACCATGCACACTCACAAGGCAGGACACACCCTCGAACCAATCTTTGCAGGAGGAAACAGCACCCAGTTCAGCCACACCATGCATCCTTCCTGGACAGACCACCACTGCGCACACTTCAACGTCGATGTGGGAGGACAGGCGTGGAGGCTGCAGTAGAGGTATAGAAAAAGGTTTATTAACAATGGATGAAGTTGTGATAGGGCGTGAGGAATGTCCTTGTGGTCCTTCGTCTTCTTCAGATGATTCCTGTGAGCTGGAAGGGTTGGATGTGGGCAAAGGTGTTTTGCTTCCTGCTTCCTCTGGACCGGGGTGATTATTCTGGAGGCTCATAGGAGTGAAGAAAAGAACAAAGGGAACCGTAAGAATTAAGTCTTGTACTAATGCGGTAGTGTTCTCCCTTCACCACACCTCAGTGCTCAATGATTCTCTGGTGCCCGCAAAAATAGAGGGAAGAAAGGTCAAGGATATTGCCCAACACCGGGATCTGTGTTTAGAAACAGGAGGCGGGGGACAATTGTGGTTTTTTTTTCAATATATGGCCAAAGATAAGGTGCTTAAAGGTTCCGTGCCCGTTCCACCCTCCTCCCCGTTTCAGAAATCAACATTATCCCTCCCTCCCCTCTCAATACACCCTCGAGCCGTTTGTACTCACCGGCTACCGCCGTAACTCTCCTGAGTCACGGCCGCTCCCCAGCCACCTCCGGACACCACCAATCCTCGAACCAGCTTTCCTCTTCGTCTTCAGGATTCCCAGCTGTTCGGACGTCCGGCAAGGTTTCACTGCTGCACTCGGGTCCCGCATCTTCCTCTCTGTGCTCGGGTCCCGCGTCTTCTCCTCTGTGCTCGGGTCCCCCGCCTTCGTCTCCTACTCTCGCTCGCAAACCTTCCACCGGCCCCCCTTTCGTTGGCTCCTGTCTTCCTCTTCCTGGGTGTAAAGGCGGTACTTCCGGGTCACGGCTATCTGCCTGATCCTGTAGAGATGATTCAGAAAAGGGGTGGTGATGAACAGAGTGTCTGAATTAAGCAGACCACTCTTACCCAGTTCAAAGATCAGGGCTTGATCCATCACCGTTATTTAGCTCACTGCCCCATCCCAGCTCAGAACCTGGCTATATGCAAATTAGTCTGTCCCTGGCCCAGTGCATCATGGGAACAGGGCAGACCAAACTACCAAGCCAATTCTTCATCAGAAAGGAGACAAGCTTCCGGGGACCGGTTTCTGCCATTTCAGGCGTCGTCGGCCCGGCTTGCTTGAATCCTGATGGAGCAGTGAGCAAGGGACTCATGTCTGAGTATACCCTGCCACACCTATAGTGGCCAAAAACGATTCAGAAAAGGGGTGGTGATGAACAGAGTGTCTGAATTAAGCAGACCACTCTTACCCAGTCCAAAGATCAGGGCTTGATCCATCACCGTTATTTAGCTCACTGCACCATCCCAGCTCAGAACCTGGCTATATGCAAATTAGTCTGTCAATGGCCCAGTGCATCATGGGAACAGGGCAGACCAAACTACCAAGCCAATTCTTCACCAGAAAGGAGACAAGCTTCCGGGGACCGGTTTCTGCCATTTCAGGCGTCGTCGGCCCGGCTTGCTTGAATCCTGATGGAGCAGTGAGCAAGGGACTCATGTCTGAGTATACCCTGCCACACCTATAGTGGCCAAAAACGATTCAGAAAAGGGGTGGTGATGAACAGAGTGTCTGAATTAAGCAGACCACTCTTACCCAGTCCAAAGATCAGGGCTTGATCCATCACCGTTATTTAGCTCACTGCCCCATCCCAGCTCAGAACCTGGCTATATGCAAATTAGTCTGTCCCTGGCCCAGTGCATCATGGGAACAGGGCAGACCAAACTACCAAGCCAATTCTTCACCAGAAAGGAGACAAGCTTCCGGGGACCGGTTTCTGCCATTTCAGGAGTCGTCGGCCCGGCTTGCTTGAATCCTGATGGAGCAGTGAGCAAGGGACTCATGTCTGAGTATACCCTGCCACACCTATAGTGGCCAAAAACGATTCAGAAAAGGGGTGGTGATGAACAGAGTGTCTGAATTAAGCAGACCACTCTTACCAAGTCCAAAGATCAGGGCTTGATCCATCACCGTTATTTAGCTCACTGCCCCATCCCAGCTCCGAACCTGGCTATATGCAAATTAGTCTGTCCCTGGCCCAGTGCATCATGGGAACAGGGCAGACCAAACTACCAAGCCAATTCTTCACCAGAAAGGAGACAAGCTTCCGGGGACCGGTTTCTGCCATTTCAGGCGTCGTCGGCCCGGCTTGCTTGAATCCTGATGGAGCAGTGAGCAAGGGACTCATGTCTGAGTATACCCTGCCACACCTATAGTGGCCAAAAACGATTCAGAAAAGGGGTGGTGATGAACAGAGTGTCTGAATTAAGCAGACCACTCTTAACCAGTCCAAAGATCAGGGCTTGATCCATCACCGTTATTTAGCTCACTGCCCCATCCCAGCTCAGAACCTGGCTATATGCAAATTAGTCTGTCCCTGGCCCAGTGCATCATGGGAACAGGGCAGACCAAAATACCAAGCCAATTCTTCACCAGAAAGGAGACAAGCTTCCGGGAAGCTTGTTTCCTTCCCAGTATAAGAATTGGCTTGGTAGTTTGGTTTGCCCTGTTCCCATCATGCACTGGGACAGGAACAGACTAATTTGCATATAGCCAAGTTCTGAGCTGAGATGGTGCAGTGAGATAAAAACGGTGATGGATCAAGCCCTGATCTTTGGTCTGGGTAAGAGGGGTCTGCTTAATTCAGGCACTCTGTTCATCACCACCCCCTTTTCTGAATCATTTTGTCCACCACAAGCGTGGAAGGGTATACTCAGATGTCTGTCCCTTGCTCATTGCACCATCAGGATTTAAGCAAGCCGGGCCGACGACGCCTGAAATGACAGAAACCGGTCCCCGGAAGCTTGTTTCCTTCCCAGTATAAGAATTGGCTTGGTAGTTTGGTTTGCCCTGTTCCCATCATGCACTGGGACAGGAACAGACTAATTTGCATATAGCCAAGTTCTGAGCTGGGATGGTGCAGTGAGCTAAAAAACGGTGATGGATCAAGCCCTGATCTTTGGACTGGGTAAGAGTGGTCTGCTTAATTCAGGCACTCTGTTCATCACCACCCCCTTTTCTGAATCATTTTGTCCACGATAAGCGTGGAAGGGTATACTCAGATGTGAGTCCCTTGCTCATTGCACCATCAGGATTCAAGCAAGCCGGGCCGACGACGCCTGAAATGGCAGAAACCGGTCCCCGGAAGCTTGTTTCCTTCCCAGTATAAGAATTGGCTTGGTAGTTTGGTTTGCCCTGTTCCCATCATGCACTGGGACAGGAACAGACTAATTTGCATATAGCCAAGTTCTGAGCTGGGATGGTGCAGTGAGCTAAAAAACGGTGATGGATCAAGCCCTGATCTTTGGACTGGGTAAGAGTGGTCTGCTTAATTCAGGCACTCTGTTCATCACCACCCCCTTTTCTGAATCATTTTGTCCAACATAAGCGTGGAAGGGTATACTCAGATGTGAGTCCATTGCTCATTGCACCATCAGGATTCAAGCAAGCCGGGCCGACGACGCCTGAAATGGCAGAAACAGGTCCCCGGAAGCTTGTTTCCTTCCCAGTATAAGAATTGGCTTGGTAGTTTGGTTTGCCCTGTTCCCATCATGCACTGGGACAGGAACAGACTAATTTGCATATAGCCAAGTTCTGAGCTGGGATGGTGCAGTGAGCTAAAAAACGGTGATGGATCAAGCCCTGATCTTTGGACTGGGTAAGAGTGGTCTGCTTAATTCAGGCACTCTGTTCATCACCACCCCCTTTTCTGAATTATTTTGTCCAACATAAGCGTGGAAGGGTATACTCAGATGTGAGTCCCTTGCTCATTGCACCATCAGGATTCAAGCAAGCCGGGCCTACGACGCCTGAAATGGCAGAAACCGGTCCCCGGAAGCTTGTTTCCTTCCCAGTATAAGAATTGGCTTGGTAGTTTGGTTTGCCCTCTTCCCATCATGCACTGGGACAGGAACAGACTAATTTGCATATAGCCAAGTTCTGAGCTGGGATGGTGCAGTGAGCTAAAAAACGGTGATGGATCAAGCCCTGATCTTTGGACTGGGTAAGAGTGGTCTGCTTAATTCAGGCACTCTGTTCATCACCACCCCCTTTTCTGAATCATTTTGTCCACCATAAGCGTGGAAGGGTATACTCAGATGTGAGTCCCTTGCTCATTGCACCATCAGGATTCAAGCAAGCCGGGCCGACGACGCCTGAAATGGCAGAAACCGGTCCCCGGAAGCTTGTTTCCTTCCCAGTATAAGAATTGGCTTGGTAGTTTGGTTTGCCCTGTTCCCACCATGCACTGGGACAGGAACAGACTAATTTGCATATAGCCAAGTTCTGAGCTGGGATGGTGCAGTGAGCTAAAAAACGGTGATGGATCAAGCCCTGATCTTTGGACTGGGTAAGAGTGGTCTGCTTAATTCAGGCACTCTGTTCATCACCATCCCCTTTTCTGAATCATTTTGTCCACCATAAGCGTGGAAGGGTATACTCAGATGTGAGTCCCTTGCTCATTGCACCATCAGGATTCAAGCAAGCCGGGCCGACGACGCCTGAAATGGCAGAAACCGGTCCCCGGAAGCTTGTTTCCTTCCCAGTATAAGAATTGGCTTGGTAGTTTGGTTTGCCCTGTTCCCATCATGCACTGGGACAGGAACAGACTAATTTGCATATAGCCAAGTTCTGAGCTGGGATGGTGCAGGGAGCTAAAAAACGGTGATGGATCAAGCCCTGATCTTTGGACTGGGTAAGAGTGGTCTGCTTAATTCAGGCACTCTGTTCATCACCACCCCCTTTTCTGAATCATTTTGTCCACCATAAGCGTGGAAGGGTATACTCAGATGTGAGTTCCTTGCTCATTGCACCATCAGGATTCAAGCAAGCCGGGCCGACGACGCCTGAAATGGCAGAAACCGGTCCCCAGAAGCTTGTTTCCTTCCCAGTATAAGAATTGGCTTGGTAGTTTGGTTTGCCCTGTTCCCATCATGCACTGGGACAGGAACAGACTAATTTGCATATAGCCAAGTTCTGAGCTGGGATGGTGCAGTGAGCTAAAAAACGGTGATGGATCAAGCCCTGATCTTTGGACTGGGTGAGAGTGGTCTGCTTAATTCAGGCACTCTGTTCATCACCACCCCCTTTTCTGAATCATCTTGTCCACCATAAGCGTGGAAGGGTATACTCAGATGTGAGTCCCTTGCTCATTGCACCATCAGGATTCAAGCAAGCCGGGCCGACGACGCCTGAAATGGCAGAAACCGGTCCCCGGAAGCTTGTTTCCTTCCCAGTATAAGAATTGGCTTGGTAGTTTGGTTTGCCCTGTTCCCATCATGCACTGGGACAGAACCAGACTAATTTGCATATAGCCAAGTTCTGAGCTGGGATGGTGCAGTGAGCTAAAAAGCGGTGATGGATCAAGCCCTGATCTTTGGACTGGGTAAGAGTGGTCTGCTTAATTCAGGCACTCTGTTCATCACCACCCCCTTTTCTGAATCATTTTGTCCACCATAAGCGTGGAAGGGTATACTCAGATGTGAGTCCCTTGCTCATTGCACCATCAGGATTCAAGCAAGCCGGGCCGACGACACCTGAAATGGCAGAAACCGGTCCCCGGAAGCTTGTTTCCTTCCCAGTATAAGAATTGGCTTGGTAATTTGGTTTGCCCTGTTCCCATCATGCACTGGGACAGGAACAGACTAATTTGCATATAGTCAAGTTCTGAGCTGGGATGGTGCAGTGAGCTAAAAAACGGTGATGGATCAAGCCCTGATCTTTGGACTGGGTAAGAGTGGTCTGCTTAATTCAGGCACTCTGTTCATCACCACCCCCTTTTCTGAATCATTTTGATCCTGTAGAGAAACAGCAGAGGGACATGGATGTCGTAGTCCGTGAGTTCGACGCTGCAGTGACATCCGCAGTGGGACACTCTTCCTTGGGGTATGTACCTGTACCTCCTCACAGTCGACAAACCCACCACCCCCACACCTGCACCATGCCCCTCAAAAAGGAACTGGAGCAAAATCACTGAAGAACAGCTCAACACTGCCCTCAACCGTGACACCCCCACCACCTTGACCGACGCCAACCTCCCAGCCAAAGAACTCCACAGATGGATCTCCAACTGCACAACCGAGCTTGCACCACTACGCAACTCCAACAGACAGCGCCACAGAAAGGCCACCAGGTTCAACACAGACCTCCAAGAATCCAGACGGACTTGCAGATATCTCGAGAAAAACTGGAGAAACAGCAAAACCCCAGAAGATCGCACCACCTTCAAGAACGCCATGACGAGATACCACCAACTCATCAGATCCACCAAAAGGACCTTCATCAAAAACAAGATCCTTGCAAACTCCAGCAACTCCAAGGACCTCTTTAACATCATCCAGGAATTCAACAAGCCCCCCCAGTGAAACCACAGACATCACCCCCTCCCAGGACCTTTGCGACAAGCTCGGATCCTACTTCCACCTGAAAATCGAGGGCCTCTACGACCACTGCAACGACCAGAAACATGACCCTGACCCAAAAACTTCTTCCATCTCCAGCAACGCCAACCAGCCCATCTTCTCCACCTGGACCCAAGTCACCACCGAAGACACCACTTCAACCATGAAAGGCATCCACTCTGTGGATCCCACGGACCCCTGCCCGCCGCACATCTACCACAGAGCCTCCACCGCCATCGCTCCAGAACTACGGCACACCCTCAACACCACTTTCAAGACCTGCACCTTCCCAACGACTGGAAAGGCGCAGAAGTCAGACACCTGCTCAAGATCTTTGGACTGGGTAAGAGTGGTCTGCTTAATTCAGGCACTCTGTTCATCACCACCCCCTTTTCTGAATCATTTTGTCCACCATAAGCGTGGAAGGGTATACTCAGATGTGAGTCCCTTGCTCATTGCACCATCAGGATTCAAGCAAGCCGGGCCGACGACACCTGAAATGGCAGAAACCGGTCCCCGGAAGCTTGTTTCCTTCCAAGTATAAGAATTGGCTTGGTAGTTTGGTTTGCCCTGTTCCCACCATGCACTGGGACAGGAACAGACTAATTTGCATATAGCCAAGTTCTGAGCTGGGATGGTGCAGTGAGCTAAAAAACGGTGATGGATCAAGCCCTGATCTTTGGACTGGGTAAGAGTGGTCTGCTTAATTCAGGCACTCTGTTCATCACCATCCCCTTTTCTGAATCATTTTGTCCACCATAAGCGTGGAAGGGTATACTCAGATGTGAGTCCCTTGCTCATTGCACCATCAGGATTCAAGCAAGCCGGGCCGACGACGCCTGAAATGGCAGAAACCGGTCCCCGGAAGCTTGTTTCCTTCCCAGTATAAGAATTGGCTTGGTAGTTTGGTTTGCCCTGTTCCCATCATGCACTGGGACAGGAACAGAATAATTTGCATATAGCCAAGTTCTGAGCTGGGATGGTGCAGTGAGCTAAAAAACGGTGATGGATCAAGCCCTGATCTTTGGACTGGGTAAGAGTGGTCTGCTTAATTCAGGCACTCTGTTCATCACCACCCCCTTTTCTGAATCATTTTGTCCACCATAAGCGTGGAAGGGTATACTCAGATGTGAGTTCCTTGCTCATTGCACCATCAGGATTCAAGCAAGCCGGGCCGACGACGCCTGAAATGGCAGAAACCGGTCCCCAGAAGCTTGTTTCCTTCCCAGTATAAGAATTGGCTTGGTAGTTTGGTTTGCCCTGTTCCCATCATGCACTGGGACAGGAACAGACTAATTTGCATATAGCCAAGTTCTGAGCTGGGATGGTGCAGTGAGCTAAAAAACGGTGATGGATCAAGCCCTGATCTTTGGACTGGGTAAGAGTGGTCTGCTTAATTCAGGCACTCTGTTCATCACCACCCCCTTTTCTGAATCATTTTGTCCACCATAAGCGTGGAAGGGTATACTCAGATGTGAGTCCCTTGCTCATTGCACCATCAGGATTCAAGCAAGCCGGGCCGACGACGCCTGAAATGGCAGAAACCGGTCCCCGGAAGCTTGTTTCCTTCCCAGTATAAGAATTGGCTTGGTAGTTTGGTTTGCCCTGTTCCCATCATGCACTGGGACAGAACCAGACTAATTTGCATATAGCCAAGTTCTGAGCTGGGATGGTGCAGTGAGCTAAAAAACGGTGATGGATCAAGCCCTGATCTTTGGACTGGGTAAGAGTGGTCTGCTTAATTCAGGCACTCTGTTCATCACCACCCCCTTTTCTGAATCATTTTGTCCACCATAAGCGTGGAAGGGTATACTCAGATGTGAGTCCCTTGCTCATTGCACCATCAGGATTCAAGCAAGCCGGGCCGACGACACCTGAAATGGCAGAAACCGGTCCCCGGAAGCTTGTTTCCTTCCCAGTATAAGAATTGGCTTGGTAATTTGGTTTGCCCTGTTCCCATCATGCACTGGGACAGGAACAGACTAATTTGCATATAGTCAAGTTCTGAGCTGGGATGGTGCAGTGAGCTAAAAAACGGTGATGGATCAAGCCCTGATCTTTGGACTGGGTAAGAGTGGTCTGCTTAATTCAGGCACTCTGTTCATCACCACCCCCTTTTCTGAATCATTTTGATCCTGTAGAGAAACAGCAGAGGGACATGGATGTCGTAGTCCGTGAGTTCGACGCTGCAGTGACATCCGCAGTGGGACACTCTTCCTTGGGGTATGTACCTGTACCTCCTCACAGTCGACAAACCCACCACCCCCACACCTGCACCATGCCCCTCAAAAAGGAACTGGAGCAAAATCACTGAAGAACAGCTCAACACTGCCCTCAACCGTGACACCCCCACCACCTTGACCGACGCCAACCTCCCAGCCAAAGAACTCCACAGATGGATCTCCAACTGCACAACCGAGCTTGCACCACTACGCAACTCCAACAGACAGCGCCACAGAAAGGCCACCAGGTTCAACACAGACCTCCAAGAATCCAGACGGACTTGCAGATATCTCGAGAAAAACTGGAGAAACAGCAAAACCCCAGAAGATCGCACCACCTTCAAGAACGCCATGACGAGATACCACCAACTCATCAGATCCACCAAAAGGACCTTCATCAAAAACAAGATCCTTGCAAACTCCAGCAACTCCAAGGAACTCTTTAACATCATCCAGGAATTCAACAAGCCCCCCCAGTGAAACCACAGACATCACCCCCTCCCAGGACCTCTGCGACAAGCTCGGATCCTACTTCCACCTGAAAATCGAGGGCCTCTACGACCACTGCAACGACCAGAAACATGACCCTGACCCAAAAACTTCTTCCATCTCCAGCAACGCCAACCAGCCCATCTTCTCCACCTGGACCCAAGTCACCACCGAAGACACCACTTCAACCATGAAAGGCATCCACTCTGTGGATCCCACGGACCCCTGCCCGCCGCACATCTACCACAGAGCCTCCACCGCCATCGCTCCAGAACTACGGCACACCCTCAACACCATTTTCAAGACCTGCACCTTCCCAACGACTGGAAAGGCGCAGAAGTCAGACACCTGCTCAAGAAACCCTCAGCAGGCCCCACAGACCTCAAGGACTACAGACCCATCTCCCTCCTCCCCTTCACTGCCAAAGTCACAGAGAAGATCATCAATGCCCAGCTAACAAAATTCATTGAAGAAAACTTCATCCTCGACCCCTCCCAATCCGGATTCCACAGCAACCACAGCACCAAGACCATTCTACTCGCCACCATAGATGACATCCACACCCTCCTCGACCAAGAAAACACCACTGCCCTGATCCTACATGACCTCTCTGCAGCGTTCAACACTGTCTCCCACCGCACACTCACCACCTGACTCCATGACGCCGGCATACAGGGAACCACACTCAACTGGCTCCGCTCCTTCCTCACGGGCAGATCCCTTAGGATCAGACTGCCACCTTTCCTCTCTGAACCCACAGAAATAACTTGCGGAGTACCCCAGGGATCTTCGCTCAACCCCACTCTCTTCAACATCTACATGGCCCCCCTCGCTGCCATCGTCAGACAGCACAGACTCAGCATAGTATCCTACGTCGATGACACCCAGCTCATCCTCTCCCTTACCAAGGACCCCGTCACCACCAGACTCAACTTCCAGGAAGGAATGAAGGACGTTGCATCCTGGATGAGCAACAGCTGCCTGAAGCTCAACTCTTCAGACCCTCCCCTCTGCATGGGACAACACCTGGTGGCCCACTGCCCTCGGAAGCCCTCCCACCCGCACGGACCACACCCGAAACCTTGGCATCGTACTCAACTTCTCCCTCTTCATGACCCAACATGTCAACGTTGTCGCCTCCAGCTGCTTCAACACCCTCCACATCCTCAGAAAGACTTTCAAATGGATCTCCCCCGAATCAAGGAAGACCATCACCCACGCACTCATAACCAGCAGGGTGGACTACGGAAACACCCTATACACCGGAATCAACAAGTTTCTGCTCCACAAACTCCAGACTGTACAGAACACTGCAGCCAGACTCGTCCTTGGCATCCCTCCACATGAACACATCACCCAACACCTCCGTAACCTCCACTTTCTCCTAGTCGAAAATAGAGTTACCTTCAAGATACTCACCCACACCTACAAATGCCTCCACAACACCAGACCCCAATACTTCAACAAGAGAATCACATTCCAGGTACCCAAGAGAAGCCTCCGATCCGCCGACCTCGCCCTTGCCAAAACCCCATGCATCAGCAGAGCCATAACAGGGTGAAGAGCCTTTTCCTACATCACAGCCAAGACCTGGAACAAGCTCCCTATCGACATCAGATACACCCTCTCCCTGAATATCTTCAGTAAGGCATTCAAGACCTGGCACTGCGACTGAATGGAGCTGCTTACCCCTAACAACGCCTTGAGACCCTCACAGGCGAGTAACATGCTTACAAACCCCTGATTGAGTGAAACCCTTAATTGATTGATTGATTGATTGATTGATTGGTGTTGTCAGCACGGATGTTTATGGCTTAGCGTGAGAAGCCTGTGGGAAGCGTTTGTATTAATCTGACACCATTAGGGGTAGATTTTTGAAAATGGGGTGAAATCCTGAAACCGGTCCTAGGATGCTTGTTTCCAGTCCAGGGAGGACCTGGCTTGGCAGTTCGGCATGGACTGTTCCCATGAGGCACAGGATCAAGACTGATTTGCATATGGCTGGGTTCAAACTGGAATGGCTGTAGTGTAGTTCCTATCATCCCAATAGGCTCTGCGCATTGGAATAATACCTACAGCAGTAAAGGCCTAGGCCAGACGTTAACTAGGTCTACTACTGTCGATACTAGACTTAAAGTTTTGGGTTTGCCAGCTTAGCTCAGAGTTCACTAGAAACTTTCTCGAATGTTCAAGGAGGACTTAACTTCCCTGATTAGACAAGAAGGGATTTAGTTTCTGACAACCATAGAACATGACAACTTTGCTCTCCCCTAATCAAGAGTAAATCTCGAGAGTCGTGTGAACAAAAGGCAATTTCTTTTACTCAGTCAGTACGTGCATTCTTAGTCTCATCAGAATGTAGAGAAAAGGAAGAGACGGGCGTGTTCAATAAAAAGGTGTTATTTATTGATCAGTCTCTTTTCTCATACAAGAGAAATGGATCGATATTATTGCAATACTTATAGCTAAGTAAAGTGCATACATTAAAAGCAATAGTATAAAATAATACTGTAAAAACATTGATATGGTTTCTAAGCCATAAGATGTTTTAAAATGAATAAAATATATTACATACACATATACATTTGACTAAACGTACTCAACTGGTGTTTCTAGATACGCCTACCCCGTGTACCTGACCTAAGTCTAATACGTGGGCGGGAATAGAAAGTTACAGTTTAAGTTAAGTTTGTTTTTGCCAAGTGAATAACTAAAGAATTCTCTGTGAGGGGTCATTCAGTTCTGTACCTGGAAGTTAGGATGAATGAGGAATGGTATCTCTCTCTCTGGTCTCGATATTCCAGGCTGCCTGCGAGGGCTACCCAGAAACGCCGGTGCTGGATTCTCGGCAGGAGAAAGCAGCGCGTCTCTCAGCGCGTCAGGAAGGCGGGGCTGTTGCCAGCGGGGTCTGCTCTGCTCTTGGCTTCGGCAAGTATGGCTGCTCCGTCTCGTCACCACGCGTGTGTTTGCATAGGGCAAGATCGGTAATATTTATACCTTTAAGGTGCCGAGATTGACGTAAGGATGGACATAGATACGTCAATAAGGATGTCATACGACTTGCTCGTTAGCACATTCTTTTACTGAAGTTCTCTGTGAAATCAAAACAATGGCCGCAGGGTTTTGCCCAGGTTGTCATAGGTTTGATTTGTTATGAGAACTCCGTATGCCTTATCAGGGGCTGGAGGAATATCGCTTGTCTAATTAGATCGCAAGCGTTATGACCTAATCAGATAACACGTTCCTGTGCCGTAGTGTGACTGCGTCAGATAACGGTATCTGCATCATGGGGGTTTTCTGCCTCATGGGCTGACTGCTAGTTAACTTGTTGGTTTGTTTAACTAGAATAGGGTCAGGAATAGGGGGATCGATTCAGAACCTATAGGAATACATGACACCCACTCCACGCTAACTATGGACATATTTACTAATCTAGGCATAGTATAACATAGTACAACATACTATAGAGTAGTGTGTATACCTTACCACCCCAAAATACATAAATGCATTTTGAAATTCTTCAAATATACGGAAAATTTGCAGACATATATATTGTATGCACTCAAGCTATGGAATAATGCTAAAGTAATCACGCATTTGTATACATTATTGCTTATTTGGTATATGAGAATTACACATGAAATGGTTTCTTAAATACAGAAAAAAGTTTCGAGACCATTCCATCACAGAATAAAATATTTGTGAACATACCAGCGGGCAGCTAAAGTCTATAAAGTATCTAAAAATAGAAATCTTAGTTCTTTAGGAATAGTTTCTTACTTTAAGCAGAAGATAAGTGTCCCGAAAAACCGAAAAAATGAATTGGGGCTTCTGAAAGAGTTGCTGTCCGTGAACTGGAGTGAAAAATAGTTCATGTGACTTTATTATTTAAAGTTGAAGGCCGAATTCAGGGAACGCCGTGTGCGAGCTTGCTCAAAAGTCTCTATTTCTGTTCGGGTGAGAACATCATATCATTTAGGCTTTCGAAAAAACTGTCAACAGCTTCCTGGGAAAGTTCCACTAACTCGGAAATAGGTGTAATCATGCATTCTTGTGCATGATTGTCTCCATTGACATTCTGATTCGCATTGCTGACAGAAGGTCGTACCTGTTCGATGCTGCTTTCATCTTGAACTTCACTACCCATCAATCGTAGTGGTGAAGCTTCCACGAATGCCGTCATCAGGATTGGTAGCCTTTGAGGGCAGCACAAAGCATGAACCTTGATCGGGCTCAACAATGTTTCTGCATCCATCGGCGCATCCGATTGTAGCGTCAGACAGGTGTCTAACACGCATTCTTCTCCGCATAGCAGACACCTTAATACAGGTAAAACACATCTTTGCCACATTGGTCGAAATGATAGAAACCAAGTCATGTTCAGGTCTCTAAGCCGGGAGAGTCCCAGGATTTTTGATATCCGGTCCCGGTATCCAATGGCTAGGATTGTTTCTTCCCTTGTCGCAAGAGTTTTGTCTGTGACACGGGTTGCCATAACGAAAAATAAGGACTAAGAATAGGATTCCTGCAATTAGTCCCAAGATCAGGGGAAGTCCGCCAAAAATCGAATGGACGAAATCTGGAAAAATACCCAGTATGGCTTTGAATGGTGTTAATGCCATTGAAAATACTGTCTTAAATACCTTTGAGACCCCATTGGTATCAGAAATATTTAAGATTTCATTCAGGATTTCCGCGAAATGTACGGGGGAATTAGTTGATAATAATGTATGTATCTCTGCAGTCGTCCTTGCGACTTGTAGATCATACGTTTCTTTTGATGACGAGAGCCTGGTAGGCGTCTGAAGAAGCACTGTTTTCATTCTGCTTAAAGTATCTATTCGAATAGAAGTAATTTTCAAATCGGGCCATGCCCTTGCCTCCCTGTCTGGGAAGGAGCTGGGGAACAACGAGCGTCCACAGCACTTGACCTTCGCAGTAGTAGTTACTAGATAAGGAGTCCCGGGCATAAGACTACAACATCTGCGGTCTACAATAAGAATGTAACTCCCATTATAGAGTCTTTGAAAGAATGGTTCTATTTCTGTTGCAGGTGCGCCTTGCTGGTGACATGAAAGGTTGTATGAATTTCCTTCACAGGCTCCATGCAAACTAATTCCGTTACACAGAAGTGTGCCACTTAGTGACATCGCACAATTGTTGCCACTAAGAAACACTTTCTGTCCTTTATTACTGACACATGCATGTGAATAGGGCAGGTTCCATGTTGTTTTAAGGTACCCCTTTCCCAATTTCTCGTACATGCCAGCCTGTATATATTTTTGGCAGTATTGAAACCTGAAGGTTGAGATTGGAATATTTATTATCCCATGTATTATCCATACACTGACAGGTCGTTCTGACATTGTCACTGGTAATCTTTCGAGTTTTTCAATGCTCAAGATTGTATAATCAGCACCCTTTTGTGCCATACTGAATGGTCTATCAGTAAGGTTAAAGATTTGGAATAATGACGTTGTGTTGATTAGACGCCAAGGCACATAGCCTGAACGCAGATTTTGTAACGTCCAGCCAAGCTGTACAATAGAACGCAATTGTGACTGACCGTGTTGTAATAACAGTAAGTCTTGCGATAATATATCGATTGCTGAAGACACAATGCTGTCCAAAGAAAAAATTCTGGAGGACAGAGTCATTAACCCATTGCCCACTACAGAAAGTGATTTTTCCAAATTAATACGGTCAATTTCCCGTATTCTCTCTGCTGTTTCAATTTGAGTAACCTTCCAGGCCTCATTGTATGCTGCATATACAGAGGCTGCTATGAAACGCTTTTGACGCTGTTTGCGTGGTCCCATAGTGAAATCACGCAAGTCAGCACCATCAGTAAGTAAAGTTAGGTGTTGCTTAATTTCTGCCAGTGTGGAAGTTTGTAGCCATTGAAGGCATAATTTGCCCACACTGTAGGTGGTTATTATCCCTGGGTGATGTCTTTGAGGATATCTAGGGTCTGGCCTGGTCATTTTGAACCCCTGCGTTTTGTTCAGGAATCTGTCTTGACAGTTATTAGTATCTGTGGGCCAGATCAACCACTGTTTCCAATCAGGATGTGTTCTGTTTTGGTTTAATATATGGTTTACGTCTATCTCTTCATCTGTATCAGAGTTATTGCTAAACATTGTTGGCTTTGGAATAGACGGTTTATTTAAATCTTTGATTTTGGCTAAGCCAAGACAGGTGGTCTGTTGAACAGTGTCATTTAAAAATATCATTTGTTCTGGGATCATGCAGGCTCTAAACAAAGCTTCTATACCCTGTACTTGCCATTCTTTTGTACCCCAAACACTTTTCAATTCAACATTTTTGTCCCAATAATCAAATCCAAAGGTATTCATTTTTTCAAAGAATGAGTCTGAATATAACAATTTTGTGTTGGTTATCATGGTCTTGGTCCCTGTCTTATTTGACAATTTAAAATAAAATGCTTCAGCATTACTTGTGTTAAAACCTGAAAAATATGAATATTTGTCGTAAACGGTTCTTGAGCTCCCTTTTGGAGGTGTTGCACAATGTTCCCATTGATTATAATTTAAAACATTTCTAGGTTGTGCAGATCTATGTAAAAAATGGTTACCATAGTGGTTAGAACAGTACATACTATCATAATTGGTAGAACCCTGCAAATAATCATGTTTGGTAAATTTAGCAGACATTACTAAATCAGACATCATATTATTAATGCTTTCGAAGTCCCAATCATCAGCAAATGAGTTTGGTTTTACAAAGTCACTCAAGGAGATCTTAATTTGGTGTGGATATTTCAGGATCTCGACCGGACCATAAATTTCATAGTCAGTGTTGTCCCAGGCTACCCCACCAGGTATCGGATTGGCTGTGAAGTTGGCTGAAGAAAGTTCTCTTTTCTCGACGTGTGAAGATGTGTGTGGTTTGAGGATCAAGTTGATTTTCTGACTTGCTGTGTCCATTTTAGCATATTTTCCCTCAATGAAGCGTCCCAAAGTAAGTACCATGATGAGCCAAAGTATGAGGATAAATGCACCAAAACCCACCCAAAATTCAATCCATGGAGAAATCAGATATGTTTCTTTCAGTTGTTTCAAAAGTTCTTTAGCTTTATCTTTAAAGGTTTTTGATGATGGCTGTGTCTTTGATTCAGTGAAGCCTTCAGAGGAATCATCGAAGTTTATGAAGTAGCCGGAAGCAGTTCTGTCAATTGTTCCAATTGGTTCATTGGTTGCAGTTTCACTTGGTACTTCATTATAGATTGGCGTGTCTCTGCTAAATGTTTTTATTTGGGTTTTCAGAGGTCTGAGTTCTATTGCATTGCTGCATAGTCCTTGTTGTTCTTCTGTAGGCGTTTCGAATGTGATGAGCCTCTTCGTAAGAACCTCTGTACTGGTAGCAAACCTTGGTGTTCTGCTACTTATTGGGAGTCCACTTGGCCTACTGTTTGTTATCGGCCACATGTTGTGGTTTTACCAGGTCGATGGATACAACTCGGTTCTCCTTTTTACCAGCAAGTGGCGGTAGTACAACTGATGTTGTCCCGTTGACAGACAAGACAGGAACTGCTTTTCTGTAAGAAGGCCCAAATTCCTTCTTTACTGCGATCTTCTCCCTGACTAGATCCCCGACTTTAGGAATCCAGACAGGTCTTGCTGGGACAGGTGGTGGTTCTTCAGTGGTTGTTGGCTGTTGTTTCAACTTTATGTTGCTCAGGTCTTTTCTTGTTTTGTTTAAGTCCTGCAAAATAGCCAAACGGTCTTTGATATCAAAGCTTTTTTCTTTCACCACTGAAGTCTGACTGTCAAGGTCAGAGATAATCATCCTAGTTCCGAATAATAATTCGTACGGACTGAATCCCTTCAGAGAATTTCTTGGCAAGTTATTGAGACTACGTTGGACACTTATTAGATGTTTGACCCACCCAGCTCCCGTACCTAATATCCTTTCCGTTATAGATTGCTTTATGCCTTGGTTTTTTCTTTACACCATCCCGTACCCTCAGGAAGGAAGTGAGAAGATTCCCGCTGGGCTATGCTCATTTGGCCATGTTTCCCCCCATGCTTGAGGGCTAGAGTGGAGACAATGGTCAAACATAGCATGCTCTTAGCGTATATGCCATTTAGACTCGCAAATCTTTATATAACAGTCCGGACGTCAGCCGAGTGCTGGTGATCTACATTATAAGTGGAACTAGCCTGTATAAGTTAATCGCAACCCTTCCTTTTTACTCCTGATTTTTCCTGGAGTAAACCGACGAGGTATTAAACTGTTTCTCTCCCCACTGCGATCTCTGTTGCAGTTTGGGCAGTTTTTTACAAACATGGTGTGACGCAGACTCATGCCTGGCCACCAGTACCGTGATTGTAATTCTTCCAGAGAATCTTTTAGTTTGAGGTGTCTGAGACCCTCGCCCATATGTGCGTCTGCGATTAACAAGTTTCTCCTGTCCATGTTTGGAATCACTCTATCCCCCACTCCAGGGATTCGAGCAAAAGGGACGGAGTTTGCATCGATTATGTATGTATAATTGAGTGGATAGTTGATCGGTAACGCTGAGCAGTCGCCTTTTGATGACGTTTTCACTGCCAGCACTGTTTCACCGTCAATGTATTTTAATGTACGCTTTTTTCGATCTACGGGAGCCGATTTAGTGGCTGCCGCTGTGGCTGTCTCAGCCAATGAATTCCCTGCAACGTGAACGCCATCACGCTGATGACTCAGTGAGTGTGTCACGTGAGTCTTTGGTAGTTCTTTTTGTAAAAGAGCTATTTGTTCCCAGAGCAGTTTCTGCTTTATTGGTGCATCTGTGTCATCTTTGTAACCGTTTTGAATCCATGTCTGCAAATCCTTGTTATATGATTTGACGCAGTAATATGAATCTGACACTATAAGTGTCGGGAATTCGCGATCCGCATTATCTAGCGCCATTTTCAATGCTATTATTTCAGTTTGTTTTTCTGAATTAGTTTCTACTGAGTGTGATTTTGTTAATAGAGGTTTTAGTTTACCTCCGCGCCACACTTCTTTTGTAATCTCACATGTGGGGTTGTATGCCTGTTCTCCCCAAACGGGGGGTTGAGCATGTCCGTCTGTATAGATTACACAGGCGTAATGTCGTAAAGGCAGAATATCGATTGGCAGAGGGAATATTCTTTCATATTCTAGATTTTTTAATTCTTCTAGTTCTGGATCAAAGTAGTAGTACACTTTGTCCGTTGTGATTGAATTCACCCATTGTATCCATTCCGGATTCAATGTTATTGTTGGTAAATTACACGGTGTTGTTAGTGCCTCAAAGGCAGATTCTGCTGTTCTGACTGTGATATGTCTACCTTCAGCTTGATCTTTTTCTCTAGCTATTGCGGTTTGAACTGCATGAACAATTTTTTCTTTGTTGCTGAATTTCTGTTCAGCTTCTGTGTACAAGTGTGATTTGAATGCAATTGGTACCTTTTCTCCCTCATTAGAGGTCAGGTATGTGAATCCGCATCTCCCTGGGATGACTCGAATCACAAGATTGCGTGTGTTATCACGTGTTTCTAATTTTGTTTTAATTAGCATGTCTGTTTGTAGGGATCTCAAAATTTCTGTGTGTATTTGAGTCCAATTGGATCTTTTAAAATCAGGTTTTATCAGATCATAAAGGGGTTTGACCCTTTCTGCGTAATTTGCAATGTATGTTCTTCCGAAATTTAGGAAGCCTAGAATCGACTGTAAGTTTTTTAGTGTTCTAGGTGCTTGGAGTACGGCACATTTCTCTAGGAAATTGTCAGCCAGGCTTTTGCCTTCACTTGATAACTCATATCCTAAAAATAGGACTGTCAGATGGGCAATTCTGGATTTTTTAAAGTTGAATTTGTAACCCTCTGCTGCGAACCCAAGTATTATGGTGTTCACTCTCTTCAAGTGAGTCTCCAAGTCATCATCTGTTAAGTAGATGTCATCGACATAAGATAATGCTTCATCATCATATAGTTGTAGTAATTCTGTTACTCTCGCTGAGAATACCCCCGGGCTGTTCTTGTACCCCTGGGCTAACCGACAGAATTGTTTTTGAGTGCCATTTATTGAGAATGCAGTTAAATATCTGCTCTCTGGTGCTATTTTTTGACAAAAGAATCCATTAGAGATGTCCAAGGTTGTTTTGTATTTTTTGCGCACTATGTTATTCATTAGTGCAGCACTGTGTGAGTTTTGCACTGCAAAAGTTTTGCAACATGTGTTAAGGTGTCGGTAATCCAAAACTAGACGATATGAATTGTCTGGTTTGGAGACCGGAAACAAAGGGTTGTTCATTTGTGAGGTGCAAGTTTCAATCACCCCCTGGTATTCTAGCTGATCTAGTATTTCATTTACCTGTTTTTTAGCTTCTTGCTTAATTGGGTACTGCCTTTGTGCAGTTGGTTGTGATTTTAACTGGATTTTGTGAGGAGGAGAGTCCTCATCCCATCCTACATGATTTTTATATAAGGCAGGAGCTAAAGCCACTGTCCATTTTCTAGCAAGTGTGTATTTTTTATGAATTGGAATTTGATTTGAGAAGGCAGGCATAATTACTTCTTCGCCATGAGGGCACTCCCTTACAAACTCTGGTGGCCAGTCTTTTTCAGCTAGAAGGATGTCATAGCCCTCGGATAGGTTATCCCAAAATAGTCCCCTTATTTTCCTAGTCTTATCTCCCTCTATACGTAATGTTATCTCGTATATCTTGTGAGGTTTGCTAACTCTGGTGTCCGCAGTTTCCACTTGAAGATATTCATTCGTGTCCACTGTCTCCAGATGATTCATAAGGACTTTGCGAGCTATGCTCACTTCTGCTGCACTGTCTAGCATTGTCTGAGCCCACTCTCCGTTTTTCAGTTGTGTCCTCAGTATTCTCGGCATTGTTAACTACCTTGATACTGGCTACCTTCTTTTTTGGAAATTGTCATTTCTTTTTTAACTGAGCAGGTTCCTTGTCTTTGGACTTGGTGTGCTCTTCTCTTTGTTCTGATCGTCCTCTTCTTTCCGATTTCTGCGAGGAAGTCTGAAAAGATTGAGAGGGACGTGTATCAATGTCTTGATATCTATCAGGCTTTTTTATATTATCCCTATTTCTAAGGTTATATCTTTTCCCAGAGGGGTCACTCTGGGGTGACCTGTGTCTTTGGTTCGGAGATTTCTCTCTTCGCCTAGGAGACCTTCCTCTGGACTGGAATTTCTTTTCTTTAGGATTGGATTGTTTGTTTCCATCCCAGTTCTTTTTTGGTGAATTATTATTAAAAAATATTTTTTCTGGACTTTCAGTCAGTTGTGGTTTTACTGGTATTCCACCTAAACTATCTCTACCTAGTTCCTCATAGGATTTTTCTATGATTCTGGCAATTTCAGCTGGTTGGTCTGCTATATCTGTCTCTTTTAACCTCTGGCGGATCGCCACGTTTGCTGCTTCACCTTTTATGTTGGCTAGTAATATAGCCGAGACCTGCTTGAAGTCTTTCAGTAATTTCATACCAAGAGTTAAAGCGGGTTCAGGACCATATTCATCTTGAATTTGTTTTAGCACATCTGGTATTACCGAAATGGATGGAACACCGTGCGTTTTTGTGTAGATGGAAGCAAAGACTGTACCCCAAGTGTCACAGTCCTCTATGTGTGGTGCGATTCCCATTGGGAGACAGATAGTCAGAATCCTGTGCTTTTCTAGCGGGGTGGTGTCAGGAAACACCGCCTCTATTTGGGTAATTTTCTGTGCCAACCAGAATGGTATTTGTTCCCGTTTAGCCGGTATTTTACCTAGGCAGGATTGGATGTTCTGTGGTGTAATTTTATTTGTGTTCCCCTGGTGAGGGGTCAGCTGTGGAAGTTTAATCGCTGGCTGAATTGTTGATGTCCGCATCACATACTGAACTAATTGTCTATGAATTTTTATTAATTGTTTTAGCTGTGTTAAAAGGTTTGGTGCAGACATCCCATCGATGTCTGGATGTGGTGTGTATCCGGCTAGGACCGGCCACGTTGCTCCTGGTCTACCTAAAGGACCGAGCCTGGTGATGTGATTGTTATGTTTTAGGGCGCCATCAAATAAGAGCAAATGCTCTTGAAATTTGAGTGGTACTTCCACCTCCTCGAAAGGAGTGTACTCATTAGGAGGTTCCTCTATTTTGTAATAGTGGAAGTACTTTGTTACAGCATTTGCTGCTGGAAAATGTATCCATGAATAGTATACCTCTGTCTGCCGATATTCGTGTGCCTCAATTACGAATATGACTGTGCCACCTCTAGGTGTCAGTCCATTTTCTATAAGTTTCAGGGTTATAGATCTTCTTTTGATGACCGGGATGAGTATTATATCCCCGTCCGCATCTAGTGCTGCAGCATCAGCCGCTGCGAGTTCAGCTGCTAATCTAACTGCCTCTCTTTCTTCTTCATTGTCTGACATTTTACTGTCCTGAAGGTTATTTCTTTTGTTTGCAGATCAGGTTTCTTATGGAAACAAAGATTAGATGCACAATATTTTGGAACAGTGTATCCTTCAACGTTGACTATACCAAGAACCATACATAGGAGTTCCCTCCTGCGAGGTCTGGCGGATATAACCTTTCACCCACTCCAGACGTCTTTGGAGTATTTGGGAAAAGGGGTCTGAGTGAGAAAGCACGACTGAGTTACTCTAAATGTCTTACGTTAGTTTTATCGCCCTTTCCAAACGCGTTGGGCGCCATGTAGTGTAGTTCCTATCATCCCAATAGGCTCTGCGCATTGGAATAATACCTACAGCAGTAAAGGCCTAGGCCAGACGTTAACTAGGTCTACTACTGTCGATACTAGACTTAAAGTTTTGGGTTTGCCAGCTTAGCTCAGAGTTCACTAGAAACTTTCTCGAATGTTCAAGGAGGACTTAACTTCCCTGATTAGACAAGAAGGGATTTAGTTTCTGACAACCATAGAACATGACAACTTTGCTCTCCCCTAATCATGAGTAAATCTCGAGAGTCGTGTGAACAAAAGGCAATTTATTTTACTCAGTCAGTACGTGCATTCTTAGTCTCATCAGAATGTAGAGAAAAGGAAGAGACGGGCGTGTTCAATAAAAAGGTGTTATTTATTGATCAGTCTCTTTTCTCATACAAGAGAAATGGATCGATATTATTGCAATACTTATAGCTAAGTAAAGTGCATACATTAAAAGCAATAGTATAAAATAATACTGTAAAAACATTGATATGGTTTCTAAGCCATAAGATGTTTTAAAAGGAATAAAATATATTACATACACATATACATTTGACTAAACGTACTCAACTGGTGTTTCTAGATACGCCTACCCCGTGTACCTGACCTAAGTCTAATACGTGGGCGGGAATAGAAAGTTACAGTTTAAGTTAAGTTTGTTTTTGCCAAGTGAATAACTAAAGAATTCTCTGTGAGGGGTCATTCAGTTCTGTACCTGGAAGTTAGGATGAATGAGGAATGGTATCTCTCTCTCTGGTCTCGATATTCCAGGCTGCCTGCGAGGGCTACCCAGAAACGCCGGTGCTGGATTCTCGGCAGGAGAAAGCAGCGCGTCTCTCAGCGCGTCAGGAAGGCGGGGCTGTTGCCAGCGGGGTCTGCTCTGCTCTTGGCTTCGGCAAGTATGGCTGCTCCGTCTCGTCACCACGCGTGTGTTTGCATAGGGCAAGATCGGTAATATTTATACCTTTAAGGTGCCGAGATTGACGTAAGGATGGACATAGATACGTCAATAAGGATGTCATACGACTTGCTCGTTAGCACATTCTTTTACTGAAGTTCTCTGTGAAATCAAAACAATGGCCGCAGGGTTTTGCCCAGGTTGTCATAGGTTTGATTTGTTATGAGAACTCCGTATGCCTTATCAGGGGCTGGAGGAATATCGCTTGTCTAATTAGATCGCAAGCGTTATGACCTAATCAGCTAACACGTTCCTGTGCCGTAGTGTGACTGCGTCAGATAACGGTATCTGCATCATGGGGGTTTTCTGCCTCATGGGCTGACTGCTAGTTAACTTGTTGGTTTGTTTAACTAGAATAGGGTCAGGAATAGGGGGATCGATTCAGAACCTATAGGAATACATGACATGGCATGGTGAGCAAACTTTTGAGGCAGAGAAACTTGTTGGCGATAGGTAATGGTATGCGATGTTAGCTACCAGCCTTTTTAATTCAACAGACCACGCCTGATAATCAGGAATAAAAGTTTGCGAATAGGTGTGCCTGTTGATTTTAATCACATTGTTCTGTCACTAGCAGAGCTATATGTTCTGCTTTCGCGCACGTTTCACTTCTTTGGTTTTTTGTTTGGACACATTCTCGTTTTTATTTTTCTAACTGAATGACGACCAGTGATGAGAAAAGGGGCCCAGTCTGGTGAGTACCTGCCAGTTGCCCCGAGGGTGGTGTTCCCGTGAGGTGTCATTCATTTCGCTACACAATTTTCTTGGTAGATACATTTTTTGCAGAAATTTCTTTTGCACAATTTCAACTTTATTTGATGGATGCACTGTGTAGATTGAGTTTTCAGACATCCCGTGATGTTCTGTGTAGCTGTCAAGAGATGTTGGCCAATATACCACTCCTTTTAAAAAAAAATATTTACGGTATTGGACGTATTGCAGTAATACCCCTGAAGAAAACGATAGTAGATAGGGGAGTGCAACAGTGATCACTGACATGAGACTGATCTGGTGCAAGGCATACTGACATTATTGACGCCCATAAGACAGGGTTTTGTGGTTATTGATGGTTTTTGAGTGGAGGGCAACCTTGTTCTTTCTTTTCCCTCTGAGCTCCTCTTTGTGATATACTTTCTAGTTGGGCGCAATGAGGCATTATTCTGTTGGGGAATGCCAACTGTGCAATCATCATCCAGCGTCGCCAATCGCTTCTGAAGAAGATTGATCCTAAGCTGAGTGAGTTTTCACGTGGGAGGTGGGCCCCATGGCCGATGTCACACTTGTTTGGGGATCCATTAATTAAAGAGCTGGTAAAATTTGAAAATGCTTTTACATCCCTCGACAAAGCCCAAGCTACGATTAAGCGATTTTTCATGCCCCTGGATTTTGCTGGGGCCAGTTGTGGTAGGGGGCGGTCGACCAGCTGCGCTGGCTACCAAGCCCATCAGAGAAGTAACAACCATTGCAGTGGAAACTAGCAGGATCCCGCCCGCTTTGGTAATTTCTATTCCTCCGGATCCTACCCTCAGAGGAGAGGGGTAAAAGGAAAGGGCAATGGCTCCTATGGCACCAATCACGATGAGCGTTCAGAACCCCACAGGGATCTGCCTTGGGGGCAGCTAGGAGGAACGGGGGTCATCGTCCTGTGATAAATTTCAGGGATCTCAATGAGTGGTTGGTTTACCCCCACTTCAAGATGGAAGCATTCATCTCCTCCGGAACCTCCTCCTCATCAACGATTGGATGTTCCGCCTGGATCTCAAGGATGAGTATCTCACGGTCCCGCTCTTCCCACCTCACAGGCGATATCTCTAGTTCTGATGGAATTTCCAGGTGTACAAGTTCACTTCCCTTCCTTTTAGGCTGTCGTCCGCTCTGTGGTGCTTCACTAATGTAAAGAGGCCAGTTATCAAGCACCTTCAGGCCGAGGGCTTCAGAATGATCGTATACCTCTATAATATTCTGGTCATGGACCACTGCCCTTTAACCTAAAATGGGGTAACCCAATGAACTGCCAGACCTGGGTCAATTACAGTACATAAAAGTTGGTCGAAGCGGAAGGAAAATATTTATACAAATCACATCACCCAAAATAAACACATTTTTCAAATTGGTCTGACATTTTTGTCGAGTTTATATCATAGTCAGCATAATGAAACCAATCTGTACAATTGCCAAATGGTGTTCCAAGATGAAGTGAAAGTAAACAGTGCTCAAAGGAGTGCTTGTGTGAAGATTTAAGAGGGTTGAGATAAGAAAATCACAATATTTACATTTATTATACAAAAAACCTGTCTGACCATCAGTTGTACGTGTTCAATGACTAAGGAGAACCACATGACAGCAAAGAGATAGAGTAAATTGATTTCTGTCATCTACATGTGCATGCATATAAAGTACAGGCTCAAATGAGAGATAGACGATGTGTCAATTCCAATAGTGTTAGGAGGAACAGTGAATCCTTATATCGGGATCTTCATCAGGACAGAAGGAGCCACCTAAGGATCATATAAAGCAGAGGCAACAAATTACTAAGGGTTATAGATATGAACTCATAGATACGATATGTTGATTGACAGCAAAGTTTCACCTTATTTCCACTGCAAGGGTGTCAGTGAGTTTAATCAAAAGACTATGCCAGAAAAAACGACAGTGTTCACAGATGGTTTGGAAATTTAAAGATGTGCTGAAAATTATTAAAAAGCACATCAGCACAGGGAACTGCAATATATTATTAAAGCCTGGGAAGGCGTTTTGGGATTATATACTTACGAAGTCAGTAGGTCAACCATAAATGGAAGAACTGCGTGGCATTGACATGATATTTATCACCCAAGTTTGAATTTAGCCGTATGCATGGGAACAGAATCAATCTGAAGTGATCTAGAAGCAGGACAAAACAACATCAGAGACCATGACTAAATCATAAGAGCTAAACATACAAGACTACAGGAGGCAAGGATTCAATATACAAGTATGACCGGCCGACGGGATAATGGACTTACCTCTGAGTACTTGGAAAGCATCCCGAAGTGCCTCACATGTTTCCGAGCTGGCCATGTCTAACAAAGCCCGCGAGAAAGGTCAACGTGCACGTGGTTGTGCTCACGTCGGGAGCACAGTTGCTGAATGCAGGCACCATTCGACTGAAGCTACGTCCACAGCCCGTGCTCACTACACCACTGGATTCAAGCTAGCCTGGCTAATGAAGGGTGATGCCCTGAAACTGGTCCCAGGATGCTTGTTTCCGGTCCAGGGAGGACCTGACATGGCAGTTCGGGCTGGACTGTTCCCAGACGGAACAGGGGCAAGACTGATTTGCATATAGCTGGGTCCATCATTTGTTACTTTTCCAGATGTTCCGAATAGTGCACACAATGATTAGAAACACAGTACGGGTTCAGGCACAGTAAAAATGAAATGAATTTAGAAATGCAACGTCACGTAATGGAAATAAATCTGCATAGTTAGTTATTTACAGAGACGGTCATACCACCTTCAAGTGAAATGAAGTAAAACCAATTCCATAAAGCATATGGCAGTGTTTTTAATCAAGTGGCATTATTAGGTAGTCGAATCTGATATGTTCAGTAGATATTCATACAGAAAACATCAGTGGTAAGTGTGATGGAATTCAGCCAGTTAAGGCAGGACATCTGCCTGGCAATCTCATCTTGTTCATTCAGACCATTCTGGATTGTATCCAGGGTATGCATCCATTTGCACTCACGTATATTAAGGATGGCAGCTATGTCCCCCAATTTGTATAAATATTTTCCTTCCACCTTCGACTAACTTTTATGTACCATGGACCAGTGCCCTTCACGTCTGTTCCATCATTTACAGTCAGCACTTCTAGAGTCTCTGGGGTTCGTCATCAACTAAAAGAAATCTTCCTTCATCCCTGCCCAGTCGACTCCGCTGCAGCCATCCTCAACCTCCCATCTCGCAAACTGACCAAGATCAAACAAAAGCTGCGGAAGGCCCTGTCCAGGTCCTTCATCTCGCTTCGCCAATTGTCGCCAGATTGTGGGACTTCTTTCATCATCAATCCAGGCGATCTTCCCAGGACCCTTACATTACAGGGTTCTGCAACGGCTGCAGATATCTAATCCAGGGCCGGCTCTAGGACGGTGCGATCGGTGCCACCGCACTGGGCACTGACTTGGGGTTGGGGTGGGGGCACCATGTTTATTGTTTTAAAAGCTCCAGATGCCACGTTCCTTGTCCAGCAATTTTCAAGCATCATTAAAAATGTCAAGATAGATAACTCCGGTGATTAATGTTGTTCCTGGTGAGAAACCCAAGCTTTGTCTGGGGAAAGTTTTAACTCATCATAGCCAAGAAGGTTAATATGCGTGCTGAAAATAACTTGTCTCATTCTACATACACTATAAATAGGTCAAGGGGTTATCGCTCTTGTCAGCAAGATCCTTTTGTTGCTTGCAGTTTAAAAGTTATAATCCTAATATAGAGCAGTGAGCTATTAACTGCCATCAAAGAGCTCATGCAAACTGCAGGAAATATATTACAGCTACATGTTTTTGCCCAGTCTTTCCTTATCCTAGTATTGCAAAAATGTTTCATTGGGTAGAAATCAACTCTTATTATTAAAGAAAACCCGTAACAATGATGTTACATTTAAAATTCTTAATTTGTGCTTTTCCAGATCAAGGTCTTTTAAATACTGCCTACCATTATAAATGACATGTGACTCCTACGCATTGTAGTCCTCTGACTTAGGTAACATTTCCTGTACACTGATTTACACACGCATGATTGTCTCCGTGCAACGTATGTATGATGTAAAGTGTTCTGAGATCCTAAACTGGTATGAGGGGTGGTAGAAAACTAAATGAATCTAAGAGACAGTAGTTATGGAGACTTGGGGGGCGTTGTCAAATGGTTGTAGTGAGGGGATCCGTGGTGAGGTGGTCATGGGGGAGTGTCACCAGTACTAAAGTCTAACTGAGATGGGGCCAAGGGTATTCCCAGTCTGTTCCACTCTTGGAAGAGGCTCACGAAGAGTTACACTGGCGTATTGCACACATGGAGGCTTGGAATGGCCGTGCGATCTTCGGGTCTCATCCCGATTTGGTCATAGATTTGGACACCAGCACCTCCAATTGGGGTGCCCGCTGTGGGGAATTCTCCACAGAGAAGCAGCGCTTGCACATCAACTGCCTGGAGCTGATGGCGGGGCCATTTGCAGTGAAATGCTGGACCAAGTAAAGAGCCCAGTGCTGCATACTCCTAAAGATGGACAACTTTACGGCAGTTCAGTATGTCCAACCATCTGGGGGGCACCAGGTCGAATGCCCTCTCCGACCTGGCATTATGCTCTATTGTCATATTGCCTGGAAAACCAGATCGCTCTCTCAGGGTAACACCACCCAGGCATATCCAGCTAGGTGGTGGACTGGCATTCAGGTCATTGGCACAATACTGGCCTCTGGAATTTTCATCTGTGCTCTCCAGGAACACTGGGGCCCATTCTCGATTGACCTCTTCGCCTTTCGACTGGACCATCAACTGCAGAGGTATCCCAGTTGGAGGCCGGACCCCACTGCGCTGGCCAGTGACGTGTTCCTCCAGGATTGGAGCAAGGAACAAGCATATGTCTTTCCACCCTTTTGCCGTGATCATCCAGCTTTCCACCTAAGTTCCACCTAGGTTCGGAGGCAAGCCACGTACCTAGTTCTGATCACCCTGATGTGGAGATCCCAAGTCTGGTTTCCAGTTCTGATGGAACTTTCTTGGGATTTTCCAATGTATCTACCCCAGTTTCAGGAACTCCTCAGGGATCACCTGGGGAACAATCATCAAATGGTGCTCTCACAGTCTCTCTGCCTCATGGCCTGGCAGTTTACCCGGAACGTTGGAAAGTCCCAAGCATTTCTTCAGCCGCTGTAGCGTTGCTTGCCAGAGTATGGGCAGACAGCACTAATGAGAGATTGGTCTGCTTGGTCAAGTTGGCTGAGTTGCTGTTATCAACGACATCTGGATCCCGTGGGGGTGGATGTTGTATATATCTTTCATTTTTTGGCAGATTTGGCTTTCTCAGGCTTGGCTTTTAGATCATCAGTACCTTTAGGCCCACAATTTCTGCAGGTCAAGTACTTGTCGGTGGTTGCATTGTGGGTGAGCAACCTCTGGTGTGCAAATTCCTGAGGGGATTGAGGTTGTAGGTCCATCCGGAACCTAGGTATTACCGTCTGTAGGCTGTGAACAGAGTTCTCAACCTTTTTCAATCTTGGACTTCAAATAAATACCTCTCTCTGAAGCAGTTATCAGCAAAACCAGCAACTTTCTGTGCTTGATCTCCTGCAACAGCGTCTTGGACGTCAGAGTACTGGACTTAACAGATCGAGTCTTTACCCAAGATGGGGTCACCTTTACCATCTCTAGACGTACCAAGTGTAACTCTCGATCAGTGTTGTACCCCTCTTTTCCACAGATTTCTAAGGCATACGAGTCCGTGATGGAGGGATTCCGTCCTCATGGGGAGAATCAACCTCTTATTGCTCTTATCAAGCCACATAGGGCTTTGTCTTTACCTACCACTGCCAGATGGGTCCTGTGGGCCATTAAAGATGCAGGAATTGACATTTCCCAGTTTTGGCATACTCGATGACAGGGGCGATGGCTCTAAGACGTTCTCTCTTGATGTCCATTTGGAGGACATCCTTAATGTGGCGGTTTGGTTCCCCAACTCTACTTTCAAGAACTTTTACTTCAAACCAGTCACAGACTTGGCATCCTTGGTAGTGGAGAAGGTTTAAACCAGCCTAATCCTCACCTCTGGGCCTGACATAGATTGAAAAATTTCCCAGCTATTGTAATGGAAAGTTTCAATTCTATTAAGGATTTGGAGGTGAGGATTAGCCCACCCTTTATCAAATGCTGCAGATTACCGCCTGATACAGGGGGTATTTTGCATTCATGTTATGGTCATTTGGTTATTTGATGACTCGGATCCCTGAAATAATATCGACTGCCAAAATATCGACTACCCAAAATATCGTGGAAAAAATATCTACAGCCAAAATATCGAGTTTGTATGTACAAACAGGTAAGTACAAAAATATCGAGTACAAAATATCGTTTACAAAAATATAGATGTAAAAAATATCGACTTTATTAAAAACAGTGTTAAATAAAATTAAAATTTTAAATTAATTACTAAAATATACTTACAAAGACTTAAATTAAATTATAATAATTAAATATTTAATTAAAGTTATAAAAAAATGTAACAATCATATTTATTAAAACATATATATATATATACTAACATATTATAATTAAATAATATCCAATTTTATTTACGTACAATAGCAAAATGTAAAAAATACTATTCCCACTCCAGTGGGTGCAACAGTAGGGAAAGCATTGGATAGCGTAGGGGTAAAAAATACTATTCCCACTCCAGTGGGTGCAACAGTAGGGAAAGCGTTGGATAGCGTAGGGGTAAAAATTACTATTCCCACTCCAGTGGGTGCAACAGTAGGGAAAGCGTTGGATAGCGTAGGGGTTAAAATTACTATTCCCACTCCAAAGAGTGCAACAGTAGGGAAAGCATTAGATAGCGTAGGGGTAAAAATTACTATTCCCACTCCAGTGGGTGCAACAGTAGGGAAAGCGTTGGATAGCGTAGGGTTTTAAATTACTATTCCCACTCCAAATAGTGCAACAGTAGGGAAAGCGTTGGATAGCATAGGGGTTTAAATTACTATTCCCACTCCAAAGAGTGCAACAGTAGGGAAAGAATTGGATAGCGTAGAGGTAAAAATTACTATTCCCACTCCAGTGGGTGCAACAGTAGGGAAAGCATTGGATAGTGTAGAGGTAAAAATTACTATTCCCACTCCAGTGGGTGCAACAGTAGGGAAAGCGTTGGATAGCGTAGGGGTAAAAATTACTATTCCCACTCCAGTGGGTGCAACAGTAGGGAAAGCGTTGGATAGCGTAGGGGTAAAAATTACTATTCCCACTCCAGTGGGTGCAACAGTAGGGAAAGTGTTGGATAGCGTAGGGGTAAAAATTACTATTCCCACTCCAAAGAGTGCAACAGTAGGGAAAGCGTTGGATAGCGTAGGGGTTAAAATTACTATTCCCACTCCAAAAAGTGCAGCAGTAGGGAAAGCATTGGATAGCGTAGGGGTAAAAATTTACTATTCCCACTCCAGTGGGTGCAACAGTAGGGAAAACATTGGATAGCATAGGGTATAAAATTAATTAAAAGTAATTACGAATTTAATATAATATAATAATTAATCAATTAAAATTACAAAATAAATTTAATTAGCAATTCTAATTTAATTAATTACCTATAAAATAAATATTTAACAATTAATTCTACAACAATTCCAATAAATATGTTTACATATTTAATTAATTATAAATAAATTACTTCCCACCCAATTCCCCTATAAACCCACAACTGACTACAGAAAATAAATTAGAAAAATTAACATAATTAACAATTAATCAATTAATTTAAATTAATTGCCAATTAAATTTTAATTAATTACCAATTAAAAATTAATTAACAAAGAATTAAAAATGTATAACAATAAATAAATTTACATATTTAATTAATTATTATTAAATTACTTCCCACCCAACTCCCCTATAAACCCACAACCCGCTACAGAAAATAAATTAGAAAAATTAACATAATTAACAATTAATCAATTAATTTAAATTAATTGTCAATTAAATTTTAATTAATTATCAAATAAAAATTAATTAACAAATAATTAAAAATGTATAACAATAAACTATTTTACATATTTAATTAATTATTATTAAATTACTTCCCACTCTATTCCCCTATAAACCCACAACCCGCTATAGAATTAAATAACGCAAACATTTAAAAATACAAATTTCATTATTTATTATTATTTATAACATAAATACACACTTTTCACACATATAATAACATAATACACACTAAAAAAATTCAATATTATTAAAAATTAGATCATTTTAATAACATATATTATATACTTTAATATTTTAACTGTCTATATTTTTTACAGTCGATATTACTTTACTTACCTTAAAAACGATATTTTTGCTGTCTATATTCTGTCCAGTCGATATTTAAAACTCGATATTATGTCCTGTCGATATTTTGAAGTCGGTATTATGACTGTGCACCGATGACTCTTGTATGCATTTTCTCTTGATGTTCTGTCTTATTCTGGTACGTAGGTACAACAAGATCTTGTACTGTTTGACAGCTTTAAAGTTGTACTTTCACAATTGTGGTTCTGATGTCCTTGTTTGAATTATTTTAGGATCAGAGAACCCCAAACAGGACTAGTATACAGTGGAAAAAGAGATGTGTGCTGAAAGAAAGAAGAATGCAGAGCATTGACAGGATCGGTTAAAGGAGAGTTCCTTTAAAGCTGCTGTGAGAAATAAAGCAAGAAAAAAAGCCTAATCTTGGCCTCCGAGCCCTTAATAGAATTGAAACCTTCCCTTACAATAGCTAGGGTATTTTTCATTATTTCACTGTATACGTTTTACAAGAATACTCGTTGAATTGATGAGTCTCATGGTCAGAACACGTATAAGTACCAAAAACGTATACACAACCTACAGAACACACACCAACACACAGAAAAATGCTCAAACACACCACACATCCAAAAACACTCACACAAATGCCCACTTGCACAAAACAGTCCCAGACATTTAAGAATGCAGACACAACTGCACACCCATTCCCCTTCCATAGCAATGTGTGTCTTTTTCCTGTTGAAGTCTTGTCAGTTCTCTCCCATAACTCGCCTTTTATAAACTGGTACAAACAAGGCAAAATCCAGATATCAGCTGGCACACTTAGCAGAAGGGTGAGGCAGTGGTGGGCACCACTGTGGGAGGTGCGGAATCCTAGGGAGGTCAGACTGGCACCTTGCAACATCACAGGATGTAGACTCTAAATTCTATGAAGTGCCTAGAGGCTATCCAATGTACAATAATAATAAAATAATAATATAGCCATTTCTAGAGCGCCTGGTTACACTAAAACAGTGTGTCCCCGCGCTATAAATTGCTGTAAGACCCTAGAAGGCAGAAGACCAGAGGGAGGGGGAAAATTAAGCTAGAAACACTAGTTGTAGTTGGCAGGGAAAAGATGGGTTTTAAGTTTTGAACGGAATCTTGTTTCTGAGGGCTCCATACGAAGATCTATGGGCAGTTCGTTCCAGTGTTTACTTGCCAAAAACCTAAAGGAACGGCCTCCCATCCTGGCCTTGAGAATGCGAGGGAGTTTAAACAGCATTGCTCCGGCCGATCTCAGGTTCCGGATGGGGCGATGGACGGTAAGGAGCTTTTGCAAGTATCTTGGGCCCTTTCCTTGGGCAATGCGGTGGGCAAAGCAAAGCGCTTTGAACTTAATACGCTCCCTGATGGGGAGCCAGTGAAGTCTTGACAGATCCAACTTCCGGCAGATTGAGAACCAGGCGTGCAGCAGCGTTTTGTACACACTGCAGTTGGTGTAAGCCTTTCTTACTTAAACCTAAGAGCAGGGCATTACCATAGTCAAGATGAGGTGTGACTAATGCGTGGATGAGGCTTCTCCTAGCGTTGATGGGAAGAAGTTCGAGGATTTTGCGAAGCGTTTTGAGTATGCTGTAGCATCTACCTGTGACTTTGCTGACCTGGTGTTTAAAAGAGAGATCAGCATCAAGCATAACTCCGAGGTTCCTGACTGATTCCGATGGAGAAGGAATTGCGCCCAGTTCAGTTGGCCACCACTCAGGTGACCAGTCACAAAAGGATTTACCGATGACTAAAAGCTACGTCTTGTCGCCATTAAGGCGTAGGCAGTTGTTATTCATCCAACCTGCTACTGACAGAAGGCAGTTGGAGAAATTGGTGGCATCTTCCTGATTGTGCGTGAGTTTAATCATGAGTTGGGTATCGTCAGCATACGTGACAATATCCACTCCGAAAGATTGCACAATGTGGGCCAGGGGTTCCATATAGAGATTGAACAAGGTAGGGCTCAAACTGGAGCCCTGTGGAACCCCATGTCTCAGCTTCCTGGGGGAGGATTTGAATGGAGGACAATGCATTTGAAAACTCCTGTTTTCAAGAAAAGATTTAATCCATTCAAAGGCAGATCCTACCACTCTCATATCCGAGAGGCAAGACAGCAGCGTTGTGTGCAGCACGGTGTCAAAAGCTGCACTAAGATCTAAAAGTACCAACGCTGCTGTCTGCCCCTCATCCGCCATTTGCCTCAGAAATTCTGTAGAGAAGAGAAGGGCTGACTCAGTAGAGTAACAGGCTCTGAACCCTGACTGTGTGGAGTGAAGGAGAGACTCATCTTCAAGATGTTTCATGAGTTGAATGTTGGCTATCTTCTCCACCACTTTCATACAGAAGGGGAGGAGGGAGATAGGGCGGAGATTCTGAAACTGGGAAATTTGCACATTGGGTTTCTTTTTTAATGGGATGACTTGGGCCATTTTCCATGCATCCAGCACATGGCACTCTTGGAAGGATAGAGTTATCATATGACCAATATGATCAATAGTGCTTTCTAAAATTTCCTTACAAAGTTTCGTAGGGATGACGTCCATGGGTGAGCCGGACTGAATGCTATTAGCGATGCTAAGCAGGTCTTGTCTGTCAGGGACTTTAAAACACGACAGGCAAGGTTTATTGTCTGAAATATCCACTGTCGCACCGTGATCAGACGGTGGATCAGTGCCACTCGTAAAGGTGGTGTGTATTTTTTCAATTTTGCTTACAAAGTAGTCTGCAATAGAGTCACATAGCTCATTGGAGTAGATGTCCTGGGCCTCTAGTCTAGTGGGTACCGTAAGTTCTTTATATACCGAGAAGAGTTCTTTGGTGGGGTTGTCTGCCAGTTCTATTCTTTCCCTGAGATAATTGCCTTTAGTAGCTCTCAAGAGTTTATGATATTTTTTTTGTTCTGATCTGTAATTAAGCTTGCTTTCTGAATCATAGTTTTTTCTCCAGGAGCGTTCAAGCTTTTTTACATTTCGCTTTGACCTCCTTGAGCTCATTGGAGAACCAAGGAGCGGTTTTAGTATTTCTTACGGGGGGTTTCAGTGTCCAAGGCGCTACTGTATCCAGAGCTTTGGACATCCAACTCTCATAGTCATGCCATGCTTCCAGAAGGGTGTCACCACGGGGAGGGGGTTCCTTTAGCAGGGCAAGATTAAAAGAATTTAGGCTAAAGTTTTTCCAATTTCTGCGTTTGTGGGAGTTGGGCTTAGTATTCCTGATTTCCTGAGGAGTACCATTTACCACAAAGGGAATAATGTAATGGTCAGACCAAGTGATTCTAATCGGAGTGGAGACCTTAATACCATCCCAATTAGCAAAAACAGGGTCCAAGAGATGCCCTAATTGATGCGATAGGGACAATGATTGTAAGTTGAGCATTAGAGATTTCAGAGCTTCAACCACCGCCTGTGCCTCCCCACAGTCATTGTCTTCAAAATGGAGGTTTAAGTCACCCAGAACGAGTAATTTTTTATAACGGAGTGCAGGTTGAATTATCAGTTCTGTCAGATGGTCACAGAACTGTGTCGCCCCCCCGGGAGGACGATATATAAGGAATCCATTGATGGTATTTTTAGGGCAAACTTTTATCGTGAAAAAAACCACACTCACTGTTAGATAGGGTGGCTTTCTCTAAAGTACATTGTAAGTCCCCCTTATATATCAGTGCTAACCCCCCACCTCTCTGGCGAACTCTGTCAATTCTGAGCAGACTGTAGCCTGGGAGAATAGCTTCAAGGGTTTCAGGCGCCGATGTGTCATCTAACCAAGTTTCAGTCAGAAAAAGGA
Source organism: Lissotriton helveticus (assembly GCF_964261635.1). NCBI lineage: Eukaryota > Metazoa > Chordata > Amphibia > Caudata > Salamandridae > Lissotriton > Lissotriton helveticus. The sequence continues at coordinate 1,860,898,105 of NC_136057.1, forward strand.
CGCCAGGGCCCTCCTCTGTGAGCAGATCATGTATCTCCTGTTTATGCTTTTTCATAGATCTGCAGTTGAGCAATATCAGCTTTATTTTGGCTGTTTCTTGTTTTTCAATGTTCGGGGGGTGTGCAGTAAAGGCACAGATCTCACACTGTAGAGAGGGAGTGTCCGCTCGTAGGTTGTGGCGGCAGCTATCATTGAATGTGGGACACAGAGATAGTAGTTGTTGTTTGGTGTAGAGAATACTACCCCTATTTATACAGTCACTATCAGGGATAGCAAGGGGTCCGGTCGCGGATGGGCGCAGACGGGCTGGACTCTGGCTTGACTCCAGCGCGTAGACGGCGTATCCGCTGAGCGCGTCCGCTGCACGGAGCCATAGCCGAATGTTTATATAGTGCCGACTAGCCCTACCCAAAATGGCTGCCGCAGCTTCCCACAGCCCGGGGCCCGAGGATATTGGCCCAACAATCGGCCAGCACCCGTAGGGAGATAAAATTTTAAAATGCCCACACAAGGCAGAGTGCAGTGACAGGTATTTAAAAATGTAAATGAGTCCAGAACCAATAAAAAACGAAATTACGAGCAAAATGCTCGGCTGGAGTCCTAGCACTAATGTGGTGAGGGGGGAGCAGACACAAAGGGAAATCACAGAAATAACTGCAGGAGAGTAAGAGTAAGCAACCACCCGGCTAAAGCCTCGGGGGTAATGAATCAGCAATCAAGGGACTGCCCTGTGTGCCAGGTACTCACACACTGGCATGACGAAACTTGAGGAGGCACCCTGCAGGGTACGTGGAGGGGCCCCCTCTGGATGACTCAATCAAGAGCTCTCCAGGCAGAGCATTGTGCTGAGGCAGTGTCCTGGAGCTTGGGGCCCTCCTGGCACCGCAGGGGCTGCAGAGACTTGGGTTATGCCACTGTACCCTGGGGAGGTGAAGCATTTTTGACTCATTTCCAGGTTTATGAATTGTTGTAAATCTGGAAATGCGGCAGAAGCCATGGGTGTTGCGTGGGAACACCCACAGCAACACCCATGGCACTCCCCTTACACGCAAAGTGCTGCGTGTAAAGGGGGCATATTTACAAGGACATGAAAAGCCAAGCAGAGTGGCTTTTCTTTTCCTTGTAAATATGGGGCAGCAAAGTTGGCTGCCGGTGCGTCACAAAAAGTGACACTCCGGTGGCGCAAGGGGCTTGTACATAAGACCCTATGTCTTTTAAAGAATGTTCAGCCAAAAATGAATATAATTATTGGGAGCACATTTCTTCATGGTATGTTAAATAAAAATGCTAGTAATGTTTCCAAGAAGAAAAATGTTAGGATGTTTAAGTTCGCTTTAACGGCTCCAGATTTGTAGCATGACATGTCCAACCAAGCTCTCTGCGCAACAAAGCCTTAAAGTAGAAACTCACATTAACAGAAGCACCATCTTCCCTGCAGATCCACAGTAAAGACTGCTATTATTGGCTGGGCTCCAGTGAAATGTGCAAATAGTGACCATTTGGAGACAGGGTGCAGCATAAGGACACCCTCCCACTCCTGGGCAGTGGAGACACTCCATTTATTTCTGTAGCTATGCTGGTAAGTAGTAGGCCCTTTTTTACAGGTAGGCCAGTCCAAGTCTGGACAGCAGGGGTCCTTCACTGCAATATTGAGGTTCAACGCGCAAGTCGTACCCGATGACCAAAGAGATCAGCGAAATATTCAAGTTAGAATGTGAAATATTTTAGTAAAATAATGAGATAATTCGAAGTATCATATTCAAGAACAAGCTGTTCTTTGGTTGGCAGAGTCAGGAACTTTCAATGATGTGCTTGCACATAATGTCATTATTCATGCATCACAAGGCTTGGCATGTCCGCTATTAAGTATCAGTGTTGTGGGTAGGGAGAGCCGGCTGGTCGACTTCCAAGGTGAGCCACCGCCCTGTACCCAGCCAGAGGCCAGTCTGTTCGGATTCAGTTGATGACTTTGGGACTCGTTTATGTTTTTTGCCATAGGGCTGTGCCACAGACTTGCTGCTGCACTACCCTACGGCGAAAGAAAAGTGCAGGAATGCACTGTATCTATCAGATATGGCACATTTCTGTCCTTTCCCGTTGCGCCGGCGCACAACTGGCTGCGGTGCGCCAACGCAGGCACCTTTGCACCATGGTGCAAGGGTGTCTGCATTGCGGGGATGAATCTTTTTGTTCAGGAAGGAAAACATTCATGCAGAAAAATGATAACAAGAGGCTTTTTCCTCTTTCTATGTGTGCAGCACACACAGAAAAAGGAAAACAAAGGAGAAATGAAGATATTTCTCCTCGCTGTGCCTCCCTTATGCTTCCCCTGGGAGGTGTAAGTTTTTGGCGCTGTCTCAGACTTACATTTTCTTGTAAATCTGGGGCAGTGCCAAAAAGCCATGGATGTTGCTCGGAATGCCCCCAGCAACACCTATGGAACTCCCCTTTCACACAGTTTTCTGCGTGAAATGGGCACATATTTATAAGGCCATGAAAAGCCACGTGATGTGGCTATACGTGTCCGCTATAAATATGCCCGTGGCTCATTGCCCCACTGGAACATCAAAAAAGTGATGTTCTGGTGGCGCAATAGTGCTGGTAGGGCCTCATAAAGGAGGCCCTTTCTTTTTAGCTTGAGATGCCAGTGACAGGACACATGGTCCCCAGGAGATCACTAATAAATGTGCATAATTACATCCTATACATCTATCAAATGGTTTTCCCGAGTCCCCCATAGAGGATCCTGCTCTATGTGGTTTGTGGTGGGCTGTTGCGAGGAATAGTTGTCTCTTAAAATAGGTATTTCCATTGGAAACCTAGAGCCCTATCTTTTACTATTAATCCACACATACATTTCCTTTCATCCGCTCCCTCTTGGTGCAGTGAGGTTTTGAACTAACCATGGTAATAACACGAACCCTGCAGCACCTGTGGCGCTAGGCGTCCCCAACCTCCAGTGGATTCCCATTCAGTCCAAGGACAATGAATATCTGTGAGATATGGGAGACTCAGGGGCCCCTAATCACATTCTGCAGGGGTACACCGTTGTTTTGCGATATGCCACTGCAATTGACACAAGTGAAAGACTAGCCATTGGACAGGTCTTCTTTTGCGCAATTCTGGAGACAACTGGGAGACCTGTAGCCTTGTGGCAGCTGGTGCTTTTCAGAAATCTCAAAGCATCTGCTCTATATTTACTTGCCATTTCTTACTTAAAGGAGTGTGAATATGGCGCAATAGGCCGGCGCCTCCGTAAGGCCTTGCAGTTCCTCAGAGGCCGGGGCTTGGTAGGCCTTCGGAGGAAAATAATTCCTTGTAAGTTAAATATCTATGACAGGCTGCTGTTTAATGCCAAAGCCCACTTTAGAAGTTAGGATCAATAGGGTGAGTTAGTTACCACAGGTGGTAATTACGATAAGCCAAGGGTGAGGTATTTACCACTTATGTGCAAGGATGGGAATATAGCCCTAAACTTGTAATTAGGGCAGAGGGGCCATACATACACATTATAGGAATTGTGATATCTTGATTGCAAAGCTTTGCAAATCACATTTAGAAAATCACAATTCCTAATGTATGACACCCATTGAGGTTCATTAAGCGATTCCTAAAGGGGTCGCAATCAACCTTTCTCATGAATATAAATGAGGGAGGTCGCCATTTGAGACCCATTAGGAATCATAGCCATCACACGAATGGTGTCCTGCTGGGGTTTGCAGACCACAATGTCTGTGATTGCTTTTCAATAAAGAAACTTTTTTTTTTAAATGCAGCCTGTTTTCATCAAAGAAAAATGGGATGCATTTAAAAAGACAAAATTAAACTTTGAAGTTTCATTTTTTAGGAGCAGGCAGTGGTCCTTTGGCCCACTGCATGTGCTTCAAAAATATTTGTTTCAACATTCACAAAGGGGAAGGGGTCCCCTGTGGACCCCTTTCCATTTGCAATTGGTTACCACCACCCTTGAGGTGTCAGTAAAAAATTAATGTTTCCCAATCACAATTTGGTTGCAAAACATTCATACGTAGCACTGCAATCCAATATAAACACACTCCTTCCAAAGACTGAATCTCTCAACACAACAGAATCGCAATTTGTGCCCTGAATAAATGGAAAAGCATTTTTACAGTCGTAACATCACATTTTTCCAGTGAAAACTGAACCTGTCTTTGCAATGTGCCTAGCTGTGGATTTTGAACTCTAGCTCAGCCGGCGTCTAGGGACCCCTAGCACACCTAATATGTTTTTGAAAACTAGGCACCCAGGGTAAGCCAGCATGGGTGACTTGTGTCGCTCTCGCCAGATTCTGTTACCCAGAATCCCTTGCAAAACTCAAACTTTGTAAAAAAAATACAACATTTTTCTCACATTTCTGTGATGGAAAGTTCTGGAATGTGCGTGGATCCACAAACTTCCATGCACCCCATATTCCCTAAAGTCTTTCAATAAAAATGGTACCTCACTTGCCCCCACCAGAGGGAATTCATTTTCCATGTACGCAAACGGACAGGAGCTGTCCGATGCACAGGATCACTGGTACGTCAGACGGCTCACGGCCGTCCGATGCACCGAAGGGGTTAATAGTAACTTTACATCTGGCCTGGACATCAGTTTGGATCTAGTGTCCCAATTAATTTGATACCTTACTTCACCTCATTAGGTGGTCCCATTCAGGAGTCAAACGGGTTGGGGTGCCAACCGTTAAACCCTAAGTTAGCCAATGGGGCTCCAAATCTTTCCAAAGCAAGACAACACTTTAGAAGTGTTGCTTAAGTGTATATAGCTCCCTGTCATAGGGCTTCATAGGTCTACCGTATTGGAGACTTATTTATATCCAAAGGGAAGTGGTGGACATGCCATTAGGTGTAATGACAATGTCAAACTAGCCCTTTCAGTGTACAGTGGGAGGCCAAGGTCCATCATATCTCTGTCACAAGCAACATGGCACAAACAGTGCTGCAGCCCTGAGTGAACACTTCCTTACATGCCCTTAGTACACTGGGTACCATATACTACGGATTTATAAGTCAGTCCTTGCCAATTGAGTTTATCCAAAGAAAACATACCTTTTGTAATGAGCCAGAACACAGGCACTGATGTCTGGACATCAGGCCTCATTGCACTTTCAAAATCGAAAAACCAGCAGCTAACAGTCCAAATCGCGCAAAAAGTGGGGGGAAACTGCACAAAAGCCTGTATCCTTACACAGCGTATTCCACATAATTATGACCACCATTTGCAGTAGAATTTGCAGATTTTAACAATACAAATTGTTTCCAGATCAAACGTGCTAAAAATGCAATGGCACATGTTGCTGAGCAGTGGAGGACCCGAAGCAAAGGTTGCTTGGTCACCTTTTAGTGCCTATTTCTGTATTTAGGTGTTAAACTGGTATTAATGAGGTGTAACCTTTGCCAAGACAGCATTAACGTGTACAAATGTAAAAGAAATGAATGCATTTTCTTGCCTCATAATTTAGGCAACCATGCCTCATAATTCCAGAGTCTCTGACCATAAGTTAGGAAAAGCATCTAAGCAGAAAGAAAATAAAACAACCCACCACTAAGATATATATCCTGATTGTATGCACATTTTCACTTACTTTTCTTGTAATGGCAAAATACTTCATACTGTTTCTGTCATAAAACTGTTTATCTCTTAATTACTGTGCGACAGGAGTTGGGGTCTTAATATAGTGGGAGTGTCGTAGGTACCCGTTTACAGGTGCACAGTTATAGCAACCATCCCCGTCACCCCCCCTACCCCCTATCCCCCCCCACCCACCCGTCCCCAAGAACGTAAAGTATCCCAAGGCATTGGCGTTTTACATTAAAGTTTCACAATGAGGTTTTGATAGCCAGGTTTCAAGCAATTGTTTTCATTAAGAAAAATCATAAAATATGTTTTTTAGCTTGTGAATGGGCCTTGGGTGGGCCAGAAGGCTACCTTGGGGAGGCCTGGCTACTGTCTAGAACCGAGCCTGGCTGAACACCAAATACAAGCAGCTCCCCCCCCCCCCCCTCCCTCCCCCCCACATGCTCTTCACCTGGAATTATGCTTAATGTGAACCTATATTTTGGTTTTGACTTCTATTTTGAGAAGGGGCAAATCAGCTCTTGAGCAGGGAAGCTGGCACACTTCAAGCAGCCCTGAGGTATGAAATGTTTACCCTTTGAAAAGAAAAGAGTGCCTTTTTTAGGTTGTTTGAATTGATAAAAGAAACCTTTGGTTTGAACTTGAGTATAGGCTCTCGTTTTTCTCAATCTCTTTTAAAGAGCAATTTAACAAAATATTTCTCATACGATAAGTCAGGATAGAGACATTGCCTTGTGTCAATTAAATGTGCGAAATCAGGTGGCACAGGAGAGCAATCCTGGTAGCCAACCCCAACCGTATCTAACCTGGAATCTCTTTCATTGGGTCCCAAGATTTATTCTGCTGATGAGATTGGATATGCTCACTCCTAAGTGTTATTATTACTGGTATTTGGGAAAAGTGCCAAAGAAAGATGCAATTTGAAAAGTATGTCAGTTACATGTTCAAGATTTTTATCGTGTAATATTCACATGTCCTGCGTTGCACAATGCATGTTGGCACCTTTTAAGACCACTGTTTTTCAAATATAATATTCAGTCTGTAGCGGCAGCCTATACGTGTTTAATGTCTCCCCAAATGGAATGGTTTGTGATAAATCTTCTAATTTTCAGATGTTTTTTAAACGTTTATTAGTGAACTTGGTTGGTGCACTTATAAAAGGGATATCTTTGGAATACTCTACCCTTAATTTAGTTGTAGGTATTATTGTGTTTTTATCCAGGAGCCTAAATCGATATTACTATTTTATGCCCTTGTTCGGTTATAATCAATAATATCCCTATAACGGCATAATAATCATATCCATATTCAATCGTAGCACATGCTGTCACATTAAGCAATGCTACTTCCCCAGACTCCTAGAAAGCACAATGAGTTCTCTAAACAAACCAAACTTCCAGCAACCTGGGAAATCCCCTGTGCTTTTATTTTGATTTCGTCCTAGAACTCCTGTAAAGCACTGTAAGAACGCTCAGTTCTTAGTGACATCTTTATTGACGTCTTATGTCCAACCTTACGTCAAACCCAGCCCCTTTCAGGTATAAATATACCAACGTTGCCTTAAGCAAACACACAGTGGTGGTTTTGGAGCAGAGCAGCTATCGACTTGCCCGAGAGCCCAGCTGATGCGAGAGCCCACGGACGCTGCCCCTCCCTTTTGACGCACTGAGAGAGACGCTGTCTTTTCTCCTGCCGAGAAATCCAGCTCCGGTGTTTCCAGATACCTTCGCGGGTTACTGGGATATCGAGTCCTGAGAGAGAGATACAAGACCTCCTGCTTTCTATTAACCCAGGTACGGAGCTGACTAAAACCTTGAAGAGAATTCTTGAGTCAGATTCTTGGCAAAAACAAACTTAACTTAAACTGCTACTTACTTACTCCTTCCCACATATTAGGCTTAGGTCAGGTACACCGGGGTAGGCGTATTTAGAAGCACCAGTTGAGCACGTTAGTCAATGTATATAAGTATGTATATATTTTATCTATTTTAAAGTATCTTATGGCTAAGAAACCATATCAATGCTTTTACAGTATTATTTCTTAATCCTCCTTTTACTGTACGCACTTTACTTTACTATGAGTATTGCAATTGTGGCAATTCATTTCTCTTGTATGAGAAAGAAGACTGCTCAATAAATAACAACCTTTTATTGAAAACGCCCGTCTCTCTTTTCTCTGCACTCTGGTGAAACTAAGTATACACACTTGACTGAGTGAAATAGCTGTCTATTGTTTTCACACGACTCTAGAGATACACTCCTATTCTGAGAGAGCAAAGTTGTCATGTTATATGGTTGTCAGAAGCTAATCCCTTCTTGTCTATCCAGGGAGGTTAAACTCCTCCTTGTTTATTCGAGAAAGTTTCTAGTGACCTCTGAGCTAGCTGGCAAAAACTTAAGTCTAATATAGTCAGTAGAGACCTAGTTGAACTCAGTCCTACGTCTACACTGCTGAATATATTATTCCAATGCGCAGAGCCTATTGGGACTATAGCAACTACACTACAGTATGAAGAAGTATTGCATGTCTTGCGTTGCACAATACACTTTGTTGCCATCTAGATTACTAATGTTTAAGTTATAACTGCTGATAAGCATAGGAGGGTGTAAGTGTTTAAGGCTTCCATCCATGATATGAACAGAGGGTTTGAAGGTTTAATGGGGCTCTTTGTATTTTTATCTTGTACAATGCGCATTGTTACATTTTAAAGACATTTATTTTTTAAATGGCATTCAACTACCGTATGAGGATAGAAAGAGTTTAAAAATAAGAATTAAGTATTGGGTCATGTCAAGATCTTTTCACATTTTAGACATGTCTTCATCCTTGTCAAAATGTGTACTTTCAAGTCCAATCTCTTTTCAAAGGACTAATCGTGGATTATAGGTAAGCTTTGACCCGCAGTATGCACGAGGCCACTTGCTTAAGGATATTGTCCCAATGATTTTAATCACCTTCTTGTTTTAGTGCTTTTTTGTATTATAGGTGGCATGAAGATCCTTTTTAATCTTTTTGTAATCTATAAATGAATTGTTTCCATTTATGATTGTAAATAATATGTTTAATTGTATATTTGTGTTTGTATATTTTGATATAGTATTATGTGGATCTCCATCAGAGTTCGGTACCATAAATAAATACATGATAAATGGCGAAATACAAGTAGGGAAGGGCAGAGATTCAGCCTTAGGGCCCACTGGGAGGCTCAGGTCAGATGGTGACAGTCCGCAGCAAGTGACCAGGACAAGTGTGTTATGTCGGCCCGAGATGGTGGGCCTAGGATAAACCCCCAAATAAGAGACACTGCAGGTATTTAGGTTATTAGCCCCACCTCAGGGGTAGTCGGACCCTTTTATTCCACTACCCATATCATCTTGGAATACCACCATGTCCCACAATATAGGGTCACCTTATCCCACACTTATTGTGGTGCCAAAACAGCCTGTAAAATTAGATGTTCCTTATGATCATCTCTGTCCCTTTTCAGGTCGACACCATGGTGTCCCTCACTCTGGTTACTTTCCAGGGCCTCGGTTCAAAAGGGAGTCGGAACTTGCTCCAAGGATGCTTCTCTGTCTTTAGGACCTGGCCTCCTACTAGTAGCTCTCAAGGTTTGTACCCTCATCATTTGCTTACCTCAGCATTTCAGTCCTCTTGGCTCTCGACAACGCATCCTCGTTGGGGCCATCTTGGTCAATTTCAGATGATGAGGGATGGTGACAATCACTCTGTGGCCTAGGCACACAACGCTAATCGGCATCCTGTAGTCACATGCAGGTCTACCTGTACCCCTGAGGAATTAACAGATAGGCCACTTGATGTTTTTGCCCAGCTGCTTGGGCTTTGCTAATGACCTTCAATACGGCCATCATTAAACGTTTGCCTCCCCAGTGGCCTGGGGCCACCCAGGTGCAATCTTCCAGTGTTTGATGCACCAACATTATAGATACACCATTGTCTCATGCCATTGTATGTTCGTAGTTCTAGAATGAGGCTGTGGGTCGCCTAGATTTTTTGTTGCTTCAGTATCACCTCTCCCACTGCCATTGAGTGCGCAATTACTTCAGGCTCCTTTGAGTGGTTGCCGATGACAACAAGCATGTATCGACCTTCAGGCAAACTCACAAAATTAGCGCTCACCCAATGCCGTGGAATGTTTGAGATGCCCCTAGTCCTGTGGGACTGGTGCCATGGACAGCTCAAAGTACTTAATGTGATTAAAATAGGTGAGGGTTATATTTTCCGAAAGAGCTCTCTTCATGTTTTGGAACGCCCTTTCCTCTTCCCCAAATCCATGGAGAAGAGGTCTTTGTGAACTCTCAGAGAGGGGTTGTCAGGGTGGTCAACTTCTTTATGAAGCAGCTGCAGAAATTAACTATGCCCAGGAAACTCAGCTCTGCCAAGTGCCACGCATCTGGCTTTTGACTAACGCATTTCAGTATGTTGGTCCCCATCACCGCACTGGAATGTGAAGTCATGCATAACATGCATAGCACATGCCTTGACTGTTAGGACACGCAGCGCTGCTGACTGAAACTAAATAAAGCTGGAGTGGCAACATGCCTCGTGGAATGCACACTGGTCCCGATGCTGTAATAGGAGCCACGCTCAGTCAGGTAACGCAGACTGAGAATAGTGCGCTGCTGGCAAAGTGTGCTGTCTGACCACAGCCTGCTGAAGCATTGCAAACTAATCGACGAACCAGATGACCACATGATTGACGCCACGCATATTTTTGCGATTATACTTTTTGCAGTATCAACTGGAATCCGTAAAGTTGATTTTCTACATTGCCAAGAACTGATAGGCAATTTTTAAAACCAACGATTTTGAACTGATTACCAACAGGCACATACATCTTGAAATAATATCAAAACATTTAATGCCCTGAAGAAGTCCGGTCACGGACGAAACGCGATGGCTATCTGATTGAAAATTGAATAAAGATCAAGTCTTAAACTTCCAGAACTTGTGTTTGGCTTTGCTTTGGGAAAATGAATGAGAATACTCAAACGTGTTATTAATACTGTATAATGTTTATTATCCTAAAACATATGAAAAAAACTGTCTTACTAGAAGGGTGCAGAGCCACAACTTTGTGCATTGAACTAGAAGAGACAATGAGAGCTTCTCTCATCTAATCTTCATGGGACATAGGGGATTGTGTCTCAGGCTATCGGCACTTTCAATTTTTCAGTAACTAAAGGGGATGTTAGACCGGTGCGGGAATTAGTGCTTTGATCCCCTTTTCTTTCTAGTGAGGAGCATTACAAACTAATCCTGGATCTCCGACCATCCATCGCTATCACACTACCACCCTCCTCGCACTCAACCCCGGAAGACACAGAGACTGCCAACAGGCCTAAACGAGCACAACCCATGGCAGTTCTCCTGCCTCCACTGCTGCCAGACCTTCACCACCACCCCGGCCTCCAACACAACCGACACCACCACCGGTGACACCCTAAGATGCATCCTCCTCAACGTGCACTCCGTACACTAATACACCATGGAAATCTGGAACCTACTCGACTCTCCCTCGCCCGACATCGCCTTTTTCACAGAGACCTGAACCAACGCTTCCTCCGCCCCCAACATCAACACCGCTATCCTAGATGGATACAAGATCCAGAGGAAGGACCGCCCCAACCACCCGGGAGGGGGGCTCGCCATTGCTCACAAGAGCACCCTTCGCCTCACCACCTCCAGCGAAACCTTACCCTCCACTGAACACCTGCACTTGCAGATTTAGACCAGTCCCAACTCCACACTCCAAGGAACCATTGTCAACAGACCGTACCGCCCTTGGTCACCCTTCACCACCACCATCACAGACTTCATCGCACCCCACGCCATCGCCTCAATGTACTACATACTCATCGGAGACCTGAACTTCCACCTCGACAACCCCGCCACCCCAATTCCACCATCCTTCGTGACAAGCTCACCAACATCGGGCTTAACCAACTCATAACCACACCTACCTACAGAGCAGGACACACCCTTGACCCCATCTTCACTGCAGGAGCCGTCGTTCACTTCAGCCACACTACGCAACCGCCATGAACCGACCACCACTGCGTACACTTCGCCGTCAGCAAACCCAAGGCACCCAAACCAGCCCCATGCCCACCACGAAGGAACTGGAGCAAGGTTACTGATAAGCACTCATCTCCATCCTCATCCGAGACAACCACACCTTTGCATCCGACGCTAACGTCGCAGCCAGAGAACTCCACACTTGGATTTCCTACTGCGCAGACGAGCTTGCCCCGCTACGCATCCCCTACAAACAGCACCCCAGGAAAGCCGCCTGGTTTACCACCGCTCTCCGAGAAGCCAGACGCACCTGTAAGCGACTGGAAAAGAACTGGAGAAACACAAAGACAACCAAAAACTACACCACCTACAAGGACGCCATGACGACATACCACAATCAAATCAGAACCACCACGAGGAACTTCATCCACAACAAAATCCTCGCCAAGGAACTCTTCAGGGTCATCCAGGAATTTGCCAACCCACGCAGCGAAGCCACAGACATCACCCCATCCCAGGACCTCTACAATAAGCTTGTAACCTACTTCCACCTCGAGATCACACACCTCTACGATAACTTTGTCGACCACTCACCAGACGCCACAGCCAGACCCCCACCCCCCAGAGACACCAGCTAGCCCACCATCACCAACTGGACACCAACCACGGCCGAAGACACTGCCTCGGCCAGGAAAGGCATCCACTCGGGGGCCCCCGCCAATCCCTGTCCTCCTCACATCCTCACATCTACCACAGGGCCGCAGCCACCATCACACCCAAACTACAACACACCATCAACGCCACCTTCAAAACAGGCACCTTCCCAGATGACTGGAAGCGAGCATAAGTCAGGCCCCTGTTAAAAAAGCCCTCAGCAGACCCCACCGACCTCAAACACTACTGGCCCACCTTGCTCCTCCCCTTCTCAGCCAAAGTTGCAGAGAAAACAGTCAACAGGGAACTGACGCGATTCATCAAAGAGAACGCCATCCTTGACCCGCCCCAATCCGGATTCCGAAGCAACCACAGAACCCAGACCGCCCTACTTGCCGCCACAGATGACATCCGCACCCTCCTGGACCAAGGCAACTCCGCAGCCCTTTTCCTCCTTGACCTATCAGCGGCCTTCGACACCGTCTCCCACTGCACACTTGTTGCCAGACTACACAACGTTGGCATACAAGGAACAGCCCAGGTCTGGATCCAATCATTCCTCACTGGCATAAGCCAAAGGACCAGACTACCACCCTACCTCTCCGATCCCACGAGTCCCACAGGGATCATCACTGAGCCTGACCCTCTTCAACGTATACATGGCCCCCCTCGCAGCCATCGTCCGACAACACGACCTCAACATCTTATCCTATGCTGACAACACCCAGCTTATCCTTTCCCTCACGAAAGACCCCACCCCCACCAAACTCAACTTCCAGAAAGGAATGCAAGACATTGCAGTCTGGATGACCAACAGCTTCCTGAAGCTCAACGCCGAGAAGACAGAAATCTTCGTCCTTGGACCCACCCCTTCAGCATGGAACAACACCTGGTGGTCAACCGACCTCGGAAGCCCAGCTACCCCCTCAGACCACGCCAAAAACCCTCGGCATCGTGAACCGACAGGTCAGCGCCATCACCTCCAGCTGCTTCAACATCCTCTGCATCCTCTGTAGGACCTTCAAAGGGATCTCCTCTGAGTCAAGGAAGACAGTCACCCACGCACTCATCGCCAGCAGACTGGACTATGGAAATGCAAACTCCAGACTCGTCCTCGGCATCCCCCGGCATGAACACATCAGCCTACACCTACAAAGACTCCACTGGCCCCCGTGGAAAAAAGGACTCACCTTCAAGATCCTCACTCCCGCCTACAAATGTGTACACAACAACAGACCCAAATACCTCAAATTCAACATACTCAAAAGAAACATCGGGTCGTCCGACCTCGCACTGGCCGAAAGCCCGCGCATCCACAGAGCCAGAGCAGGCAGAAGATCCTTCTCTCACATTACAGCCAAGACCTGTAACGAGCTAACAAAAGGAAGGGGTCCCAGACAAGGAACAAATGATTCAAAATATAACTTGATTTAAAATATACAGTTATTACCAGAAGCAAAAATATTTGATGCAAAAAAGTTTAATTCAGATTTGCATCGATTGCCTTTCATTGGTTACATAATACATTTTTTTCAAAATAGCAAATTTTATTTATATGTGCCCACATTCACAACGGGGAGGGGGTGAAGTGAGGGAAGTGTCAAGGATAGGATAGGATAAAGGGATAGTCTGATTCATTCAGTGACAGGTATTATTCTCAATTCAAAAAAAGAATACATGTGGTTCCTTTAGCCAAAGGCCACAACATAAGGCTCATAAAGAGTCCAGAAAAAAACTGATGCAGACAGCCTAACTCCACTTCAGCCGCTCGAGTCTTGCTTGGGGTAGGAGTTGGTGATTGTTGTATGGTCTACGTTTCGACCCAGAATATATGTAGGAAATGAGTCCTTACAGAACGGGTCTTCTTCAGGACAAAGAAGTTGTGGGTGGGCGACCTCCTAGGGGCAGTTAAAAAGAAATCAATTAGCACGCACCCATCCTGTTAATTATTACAAGGAGGGCGGATTTGAGAAAATTGATCAGTTAAAAACGTGTTGTCAAAGTTTACATAAAACACAAGACACATAGTGAGGGATTGTATTTCAGATACATAGGATATGGTAATAGCTCACCTATCACGGAGGGCAAGAGGAACAGAGTCACCAGGGGCTGAAGTCTCCCGGACCACGTTATAAATTTGCAACTGAAAATTACAAGGAAAGGGGTTGTCATCTCCTATTTAACTAAAGGTCACACCTCATTCGGTTTAAACTCTAATTTGTTAAACCAACAGATGCATCTCTGGTCATATTTAACTTCGGGCTTTAATCAAAAAACATAAAGAAATCACCTGTTGGACCGATTTTTATTAATTTGAATACATAGGGTAAAGATCTCAAAAGTTAAACATTTGCATAATGTCGAGAGGCACGTCTATTATGTGTGCATTATATATCGTCTCTCTACACTGAGTCAAAAGCATACCTCTGAACTCAGGAGGGTTCTCGAGGCGTCCCGCCGATAGATATTTTTTATTTCATATTTCTTCTGCCTTAAAGTGAGGAGAAAGGCACTTAGCATTCAGGCCGTACTACACCAAATTTAATCCAACTAACACGGTTTCACATGAGGCTTACCTCAAATGCTCAATTTGGTTTTAGGCCGGGTAGATCCTATGTAACCCCCACACCTCCTGGTGTTTGGTTAGTTCGTATTATCAAATTAGTGGTGATTTGTTCAAAGAACGCCTGTGTATGGGGGACACGGTTGGAAAATAATGCTATCGGTAGTTTTCATTTACACAATTTTTTTTTAAAAACCTTAGCTGTACAAAAACATACCACTGAGCCAAGGGGGGTTCTCGAGGCGTATCGCCGATAGATATTCTTTGATTTCTTATTTCTTCTGCCTTAGAGTGAGGAGAAGGGCATTTAGCATCAAGGCCACATTACACCACATTCCATCCAGCTAACATGATATTACCATGAGGCTTACCTCCGATGCTCAATTATGTGGAGGCAGGGTAAATCCTATGTATTCGGCACACCTGTCTGCAAAATAACAAAGTGCCAATGGGTTCATATATTCGACCCATGTGTAACGCGTTTTTTTATATGTCCCCAACCAAAAACGGGGCCACACGCTTACCTTCAAAATGTTTAGTTGGACCGAAAAAAATCCCGCAGCTCAACGTGTTTAAAGCTCTACCACAACGGCGAGGCCTCGTTCACATCCTGGTTAGTTTCAAGGGGTGGAGCATAAAACGCGAGGCCTTAATGGAGATAGTAAAAAGACTACGCCCCTGCTAGTCGCAGCATTCTAAGTCGATTCAGTGCCCTCCAATCATTATTGGAAAATAGCCTATTGTTCAAGGCTATTAAGGGCATAAATATATAATTATCAGAAAATAAATATTAAGCCTAATTAAATCAAAAAAGGGCTCAGAGACGCACAAGGCTGTATAGAACAACCTTAAAGGGACATTGCTCCTCTAGACATTTAGGGCAAATCATATGCACGGACTTTGTTCAGAAAAAATATACATAAAAAACACCAAACGAGCGCACCGCGCCCCTTGTTGTTGAGTAATTTTTGACATACATTTTATGTTATTCAAATACCATCTAATAATGGATCATTAGGTTGGCACATTTAGTACACACAATTCCTTCATTATGACATAAGATCTATGGCTTGCCCACCAGACAGGACCGCAAAAAAACACATAGTATTGACAAAGTAGTAGTATATACAGAGGTTATATATCCAGGCATTGTGCATTTATCTCCCATGATATTGGAAATCAATCCATTTCCTAGATTTCTCATAGAGAGTACATGTCATATTGTTTGGGCCGAGTGCACTTATCTCACAGGACAGTGTAACCCATACCACATTTCAAGGTTTAGTCCACCATCGTACAAATCTATAAATAAAGCATTTTTTTCCCGCAGAGTAATGCAGAATGTTCAATATGTTACCCTGTGGAAAAGATCAAAGATTAGCCAACTGTACAAAACTGCTTCCAGATTCGTTTAAGCGGTGTAGATAGTTCAACATGATACCCTATCGAAAGAAATCAAAGATTAGCCAACTGTACAAAACTGCTCTCAGATTCATTTAAGCCCTCAACTACAGAATTGAAAATATGGATCCACTTCAGCTCTCTGACATTTAGAATGCTGGATAGATCACCACCCCTTGGGCCTAGTGTTACATGTTCCAAAACTACCCATTTCAATGTTTCAGGCATGTGGTTTTCTTTAACACAGTGTTCTTCATACGGGGAGAAATGTGGTCGCCTCCTGGCGTGGAAGACCCGAGTGGATAAAACTAGGAATCAGATCGATAGCTTATCCAAGGCCAGTACAGGGGAAACCACATACGATGATGATCTCATTAGAGAGGAAGTCAAAACCCATATGCAATCCCTGTATAGCACTACTCTGCCCCAGAGTGGACGGCAGGCTGGAAACTGGTTAAGTAAAGTCCAGCTCCCCGAATTATCAGAGGCAGACAGATCTTTCCTTAGCTCCGAGATAAGGGAAGGACAGGTAAGGGCTCAGATCTTAAAAATGGTTAATGGCAAAGCGGCAGGTCCCGATGGGCTTCCGGTAGAGCTATACAGGACCGTTATAGATCAAATTGTTATAAGCTTAACAATATTATTTAATGAAATCCTGCTACGGGGAGAGCTGGCTCCTAAGTCTTGGGCGGAGGCCTCAGTCACTCTAATACTGAAACAGAATAAAGATCCTCGCAAGGTAGAGACGTATAGACCTATCTCTCTACTAAATGTAGATTATAAGATCTTCGCAGGGGTATTAGCAACAAGACTGGCCAAGACAATCAAATCCATTGTCCACTGTGACCAAAGGGGGTTTATCCCTGAGCGGCAACTCAATGAATTAACTTTCCAAGTCATTGCTGCAATAGATGTCGCCATTGAGAAAAAGCTGCCCCTGACTATTGTAGCTGTCGATGCTGCTAAAGCATTCGACCAGGTAGAGTGGGAATATCTATGGCTGGCTCTGGCAAAATGTGGTTTTCCCGTTCATTTTATAACCGCGATTAAATCCCTATACCATGCACCACTAGCTAAAATTTTAGTCAATGGCTCTCTCACAGATCAGATATGCATAGCTCGAGGAACCAGACAGGGCTGTCCCCTATCCCCTCTTTTATTTGACTTGTATATTGAGCCTTTTGTTGCTTACTTAGATCGGACCCTCTTATCAAATCATTTAAGATTGCTGACCTGGAATTAAAATTTGAACTCTATGCTGACGACCTGTTGATGTACACCTCAAACCCGGGAGCAGCCATTCCTAGACTAATACAACTAGCAGAAAGTTTTGGCGAGATCTCTGGGTATTCAATCAACAAGGATAAAACTGAGATCATGGAATGGAATCAGGGGGTAGCCACGGCAGGTTGTAGGACAAAAATGAGATATCTGGGAGTACACTTAGTCAAAAAAATTGAGGACATCCCAAAAGTCAATCTGGACAGGGTTATAAAAGATACTACAGCCCTACTCCATCGCTGGTCATCTCTCCCATTAAATATCTTTGGGCGGGTGAACCTACTCAAAATGATTATCCTCCCTAAGATCACATTTTTATTTAATTCAATACCCTTATCCTTTCCCTTGATAACAATTAAGAAGCTACAAGGGAGATTGGGATCCTTTATCTGGAACACGAAAGCCCCTCGAATAGCTTGGAAGAAGCTTAGAAGAAGCTTAAAGACTGGAGGATTAGCCTTCCCTGACCTACACATCTACTGCCATGCCTTTCACTTCAAACATTTTAGACTTATGGCCGGCAAAACTGACCAAACCTCCATGGGTTTATTATTTCTAGCACTATTGCAGGATATCCCCCAGGGACAGGACTCTTTCTTGTTTAAGTTTGGGGACCCAAAATTCTTCAAGAAGGTCAGGCTTAAGACTCTGGGGACCGCGATCAGAAACTGGGTATTTGTCAGGAAGAGGCTTAATATCCCCTACTATGCAGAGCAGGCCCCGATATGGGATTCCCCTGGGACACCAGCCTGTCTTGACGACCAACTGTCTCGACCACTGAAGGCAGCAGGACTGGAAAACTGGGGGGACCTACAGGAAGGAACCCAGCTCCTGACATGGGACGCTCTCTCCAATTTGACAGAGGGATCACTCACCAGGTTCAAGTACTACCAGCTGTCTGGTTGGTGGTCAACCAGAAGGGAGGGCAACAAAACCCCAAACCCAAGATTCGACGCTGTAACTAGAAGAGGAAGGTGGAAGAGTCAAATTGCATACTGGTATACATCGATGCTTGAGGAGGAGGATGTAACTGAACCTGAACTGGAAAAACTCTGGATGAATAAGTTAAGTACGGATATTATTAACATTAGAAACTGGTGGCTTGACTCCTTTGCTATTCTACATTCAGTAGTTAAACCCGCAACGTTAAGAAGAAATCATCTATATACTATGTATCGGGTTTATATAACTCCTAAGAAATTAGTGAAGATCACCAAGCTAGAGCATTGTTGCCCGAGATGTAGCTATCCGGAAGCTGACGATGTTCACATGTTTGCTGACTGTCCCGAATTGAAAGGTTACTGGGAGAAAATCACCGATTTCCTGGGAGAGGTTCTAGGGGTCCCCTTGGTAATAACTACAACTACCATCCTGACGGGGCTGGGTATGGGCTATAACATCAATGACCCCTCTACAAAACTTGTCTTTTATGTCATCCTCCTTGCAAGGCGAGAAATATGTAGAGCTTGGAAGGACATAGCCCCCCCCACCTTCCCATGCTGCTTACGACAAATCATCCTTACCAGTAAGTCCGACTTGGCATGCGATCCCACAAGTTTGGTTAGAATCTGGGCGGCCCTCGAGGCATGGCAACACAGTTGATTGGTTTTCCAATGATTTATCTGGAGCCTTGCCGGTTCCCTTGACTCCAAAGTAGCACGGGGCACCAGTAAAACTGTGAAACGGAGTATGGATGGGAAAGCAGTGGCTACTTGAGGGAGTAGGTTCACCTATCCAGCTTTTGGTCATGCATAACAACAAGGGCCGGATCAGGACGACCAAACAGCGCAAAGGTTACCAGTTTCCCATCAAGACTTCCAATAATGGTATATGAGGATTACCAAAAAAAAAAAAAAAAAAGAATTGAAAATATGGATCCACTTCAGCTCTCTGACATTTAGAATGCTAGATAGATCACCACCCCTTGGGCCTAGTGTTACATGTTCCAAAACTACCCATTTCAATGTTTCAGGCATGTGGTTTTCTTTAACACAGTGTTCAACCAAGGGTGCCCCAGGTACCTTACATCTGATGCGGCTGCAGTGAGCAAGGAATCTTGCTTTCACACGCTGCTGGGTCTGACCTACGTATATGAGATCACATGGACAGATTATGCCATAGATCACATTCCTGGTGTTACAGTTCGTGTGGCTTTTGTGTATGTGTCGTTGATTTTTTAAAAGAAAATCCTTAGATTGAATAGTAGACGGGCAAGCCTTGCAATTCCCGCATCTAAAATGTCCAACTACAGGTGGTTGTTTCCAGCAAGAAGCCAAAGTAGGTGCAGATGGGCACTCTAGAAAAGATGATACTACATAGTCTTTAACATTCCTAGCTTTTTTGAAGGCGTGCATTGGTACTTTGTTATTTTGCAGACAGGTGTGCCGAATACATAGGATTTACCCTGCCTCCACATAATTGAGCATCGGAGGTAAGCTTCATGGTAAAATCATGTTAGCTGGATGGAATGTGGTGTAATGTGGCCTTGATGCTAAATGCCCTTCTCCTCACTCTAAGGCAGAAGAAATAAGAAATCAAAGAATATCTATCGGCTCAGAGGTATGTCTTTTGTACAGCTAAGGTTTTTTTTTTTTAAATTGTGTAAATGAAAACTACCGATAGCATTATTTTCCAACCGTGTCCTCCATACACAGGCGTTCTTTGAACAAATCACCACTAATTTGATAATACGAACTAACCAAACACCAGGAGGTGTGGCGGTTACATAGGATCTACCTGGCCTAAAACCAAATTGAGCATTTGAGGTAAGCCTCATGTGAAACCGTGTTAGTTGGATTAAATGTGGTGTAGTACGGCCTGAATGCTAAGTGCCTTTCTCCTCACTTTAAGGCAGAAGAAATATGAAATAAAAGATATCTATCGGCGGGACGCCTCGAGAACCCTCCTGAGTTCAGAGGTATGCTTTTGACTCAGTGTAGAGAGACGATATATAATGCACACATAATAGACGTGCCTCTCGACATTATGCAAATGTTTAACTTTTGAGATCTTTACCCTATGTATTCAAATTAATAAAAATCGGTCCAACAGGTGATTTCTTTATGTTTTTTGATTAAAGCCCGAAGTTAAATATGACCAGAGATGCATCTGTTGGTTTAACAAATTAGAGTTTAAACCGAATGAGGTGTGACCTTTAGTTAAATAGGAGATGACAACCCCTTTCCTTGTAATTTTCAGTTGCAAATTTATAACGTGGTCCGGGAGACTTCAGCCCCTGGTGACTCTGTTCCTCTTGCCCTCCGTGATAGGTGAGCTATTGCCATATCCTATGTATCTGAAATACAATCCCTCACTATGTGTCTTGTGTTTTATGTAAACTTTGACAACACGTTTTTAACTGATCAATTTTCTCAAATCCGCCCTCCTTGTAATAATTAACAGGATGGGTGCGTGCTAATTGATTTCTTCTTTTTAACTGCCCCTAGGAGGTCGCCCACCCACAACTTCTTTGTCCTGAAGAAGACCCGTTCTGTAAGGACTAATTTCCTACATATATTCTGGGTCGAAACGTAGACCATACAACAATCACCAACTCCTACCCCAAGCAAGACTCGAGCGGCTGAAGTGGAGTTAGGCTGTCTGCATCAGTTTTTTTCTGGACTCTTTATGAGCCTTATGTTGTGGCCTTTGGCTAAAGGAACCACATGTATTCATTTTTTGAATTGAGAATAATACCTGTCACTGAATGAATCAGACTATCCCTTTATCCTATCCTATCCTTGACACTTCCCTCACTTCACCCACTCCCCATTGTGAATGTGGGCACATATAAATAAAATTTGCTATTTTGAAAAAAAATTATTATGTGTTCTAACCAATGAAAGGCAATCGATGCAAATCTGAATGTGAATGTGGGCACATATAAATAAAATTTGCTATTTTGAAAAAAATGTATTATGTAACCAATGAAAGGCAATCGATGCAAATCTGAATTAAACTTTTTTGCATCAAATATTTTTGCTTCTGGTAATAACTGTATATTTTAAATCAAGTTATATTTTGAATCATTTGTTCCTTGTCTGGGACCCCTTCCTTTTGTACTGATAGCTACCCAGGTCCCTTTGACTTAATTGGGTTTAACCCTGTTTTTCTATAACATGTAACGAGCTAACGGCAGACATCGGATGAGCCCCCTCCCTCAGCACCTTTAGGAAGACCCTCAAGACCTGGCTCTTCAATTAGACAGATCCGCGCCCCCCCCTTCCCCCATCCCCAGCACCTTGAGACCCTCATGGGTGAGTAGCGCGCTTACAATTCCCTGATTGATTGATTCCCTGATTGAATTAGAGTTGGCGCCGTCTTACTTTCAACCCGGACGCAGCTTCATGTGACCTGGCTGTCACAGTTCCTACATCCGAACGCATCAAAAAACAGCCGGTAGTGCGCCTGCACTGAATTAATTGGGGGCGGCATCTTGCCTTGTTGGTTTTTCAACAACTTAGCGCCCCCCCTGCGCTACCATCAGTTTGTGTTGGGAATGGATTATTGTGGCCAATGAATGAGTGGCAGGCAAATTCATAGCTGCCAAGGTTTCAGATTGCTTATTAGTGACATTTTCATAATTTCAGTTTAATTATGCGTAACACTTCAACAACTATGAGGGACACTCTCTCACAAGCTAAAATCAAGCAATGAAAACGAGGGAAGCATATATAAATAACAGAAATGACACCCATTTGAGCAACGTGAAACCCTAAGAAGACATTTAAGCTGCTGTAAAGCACCAAAAATGGAAGGGCACTATAGGAGTGCTGCCTGGAGGCTGTGCATCGCTGCAGCCAGGCCCCAGGTTAAGGGGTTTGGGGGGAAGCAGAGGGGTTTGAGAAAGCTTCCTACACATAGCCGCCAAGTTTTCAGATTGTGACAAAATTAAACTTTTGTTTCAATATTTCACTGCCCGTCTCAGATAGAGTGTGAGGCTGGGATCCTTAGGTCCACGCGGTACTCAATTGGCAATGCACTTACTGTGTACTGACGTAAACAAGCCTTTACAGGGTTGTTGGCGCGCGTGACAGGCCGGATGTTTGTAATTTTGCTATCCTGCTTGCCCCCCGGAAGACATCCCTGCCTGCCGCTCAAGGGGGACCCGCCTTAAAACATCATGGGTCCACGTTGTACCTAATTTTCAATGCCCTCTCTGTGTGCTGACGTAAACAAGCCTTTACCCGCTAGTTCGGCGTGCGACAGGCAGGATGTTTTAATTTTGCTACCCTGCTTGCCCCGAGGAAGGCATCACTGCCGGCTGCTCAAGCGGGGCCCGCCTTAAAGCATCACGGGTTCTCGTGGTACCGAGTTGGCAATGCACTCTCTGTGTGCTGACGTAAACTACACTTTACACGCTCGTAGGCGCGCGTGACAGGCAGGATGTTTAAATGTTGCTACCCTGCTTGCCCCGGCGGAAGGCATCACTGTCCGCCTTAAAACATCATGCAGGGGATCCTCTAATCATCGAACACAGCCGCCAGTCAGAGGGAGACACTGTTGAGGAGAGCAGCCTGTGACTCCCCGTCTGCTCTGAGACAGCTTTTAACACGGCTGTAGCCCGTCACGCTCCTCCCCAGCTGAAGCCTCGAGACACATCAGCTCAAGACTGTGCCAATAAAGCTAGCTGCGAAGCGCTTAGCTAAATTGAGACACGCTCCAGGCACCTGTTGAATGGCAGCACTCTACCTAGGGTTGACACCTTTCCAAGAGAAACCTATCGGCCATTGGTTGTTAAGAACTTGCAAAGGCCTGGAGGTGACTATTACTAAATAGACCTGGAGGAAGAAAGGTATTTATGTACTTGTAACGTGAAATTTCTGTATTTGTTTACTTTAAGTATTAGTAATGTTTCGGCTCTGGAGCATGTTTAAAGCTGATATCTATTTCTATTTGGTCTTTGAAGTATGTAAAGATAAAGGGTAAAATATTGCTACCTGTGATTTTGCTTATTGCTATATTGGCTGGAACATCAAAATATCTGCCCTCTCTGCAGCACCTGCTTAACTGTTTTTGGGCACAATAATGTGCAACGGTATGGGGGGAGACATATTATGATGATTGCTTTGTTTTATATCTTCTATTGTACCAATATCTTAACATTCCATTTCAGGGGTGTTAAAGACTTTCCAAGATATTTAGGGCCTCTCATTGATCAAAAGGGTGACATTTTCAATATGTATATCTTTCCATGCATTTCATGGCTTGGTTTGACTTGTGAGAAAGTGTCATGCATTTTAGCAGTTGACTGTCACTTATAAGTGCACTGATACCATGGAAATGTCACAATCTGAAAACCTGGCAGCTATGTGTATGAAGCTTTCTCAAACCCCTCTGCTTCCCTCAAAACCCCTTAACCTGGGGCCTGGCTGCAGCGATGCACAGCCTCCAGGCAGCACCCCTGTGTAAGGGTACTAGGTTAGTGCCCTTCCATTTTGGGTGCTTTACAGCAGCTTTAAGATCTTCTTAGAGTTTCACATTGCTCAAATGGGTGTAGTTTCTGATAATTGTATGTTTCCCTCATCTTTATTGCTTGATTTTGCTTGCAAGAAAGGGTCACTCATAGTCATTGAAGTGTCACTCATGATTACACTGAAATTATGAAAATGTCACTCATAAGCAATCTGAAACCTTGGCTGTTATGCTAATTTAGGGTGTGCACAGAGGCCCAGGCCTGTCCCTGGTATAATGAGGTCCAGAACCTGTTCTGTCACTGAGAGGAGTGCACTAGACATGCCCCAATAGTGGGAATTGTACTCCCATACATGCCCGGGTGCATCATGTAAAGTGGTGCTGGCATCATACAGTGTTTTGTAAATCTTTAGTGTGAACTGTCCTGTTTCTCACTGTGAAGGAGAGGCAAACCTGCTGGCTCCTCTAGTGTAAAGTTCCTCTGTTATCTAAAACCCAGAACCTTGCAGTGATGTTCCACATGCATATCGAGGGCAAGCATGTGCATTGAGTTTGTATCACATGCATGGGAGTATACTCTGCAGGTGTTATCAGTCTGGGTACTGACCAAGTTGGATCTATTTTTGAATTAGAGTGGCACAAGATGGAAGATGGGAACAGCTTTCCCAGACATTGGTCGTGTATTGCCTGTCCTCCTGTGGCTGGATGGTGGAGACCCAAACCCTGAAGTTAGTGAGAATGGAAGCAGATTTTCCATTAGAAATAACCCTGGGCGTAGTTTGCGCAGTAGCAGTACACATAGCTGCACGTAGTATACTTTGAACTACACGTAGTACACAAAATTGCGTAGTGTGTAGCTGGTGGCACTGTGTACTTGTCTGCACTGTGCAGTAATTGTAAATGGCATCTTGCACAGTGCCAGTTATGATAACATAAGGATCTCTATCTTTATCTTTATTTGCTAAGGAGCATAGAGTACTTTCACAAAAGTGAAACTGAAATATTAGTTAGCAGTGAGAAAGGAGATGATTTTGGGATCCTCCCTATCAAAAAGCACATCTTGTTGAACGATTTGGTGGTGGTTCCATCCTCTTAGGACCACCCCAAGTACAGTTATTGGCAAAAAAACAATTCCAACCAAAGGCCCTGCAAAGCATAATGGGATGAGATTAGCAGTGGGCAGTGAATATTATAGTATCCAATATCAAAATAATTCTACAGAGAGCTGCAGTTCAACTGGTTGTTACTAGATGTCCCTCACTAGTCAAAAGGCAAAGTCATTGAAATTATTCTTACATCAAGCTGCAGTTCCACTAGTCGTTACTAGATGACCCTCACGAGTCAAATGCAAAAGCATTGAAACCCTTTCGTGAAGCTTTTGCATTTGACTTGTGAGGGACATCTGCCTGAAAGAGTGCATACCCAGCAGTCCTGCTGAGCTGCTCCCTCGTCATGGTTCCAGCCCCCAGTGAAATCTCCATTGTTATCTTGTTTAATGAAGACACTGCGGAAAGCCCTAGCTTTGACCTTCTGCAACAACGCATGCAGGTTAATGAAGCCTTACACAAGAGTCTAAAGCAGACGCTCTGACCATGTTCGACAGTTTGAACAGTAGCTGTTGCCTGAGTGATCCTATTAATTTGGATACCAACTCTTGAACTGACGTGCTAACTGCTTCAAGAGACTGGCAACCTAGGCCCATATTTATGAGCCTGTGCGTTGTCCTTGCATCCTTTGCACTATATTACATTATATCTCAACTTTGGAGGGGTTCCATGGGCATAACAGGGGCCGGCCCCTGCCTCCACCCATGGATTTTGGGCTGAAAATAGTAAACCTGAGAATGTGCTATAATGCTACGCCTTCCCCAGTGAGGTGCAATGAGGAGAAATATCTTTATTTCTCATCGTTATTTTCTCTTCCCACATGTGCTGCAATCTGCAGCACACATAAAGGGTAAAATACCTATAGGATTGTCCCTGCCTGCTCACAACCAACCCTGTTCATAACACAGGCACCCTATTCTATGGTGCAAGTGGTAAACATCACTTACAACGAAACTTTTACAACGCACTACCATTACAACGCGGTCATTACAACGCAAACTATTACAACGCATTGCGCTGGGGGGCGCTCTAGGATAGGTAATAAGTTTAATTTACTATCCAAAACCTTCCCTAGTGTCCACGGGGACTGGAGTAGGAATAGTAAATTAAACTATTCACTATCCAGCACCCAAAAGCGCTATGCGTTGTAATGGTATGCGATGTAAAAACCGCGTTGTAATAGCCTGCGTTGTAACGTCATACATCCGGTGCAAAGGGGCCTGCGTTGGTGCTACGCTGGGCACAGAGCACCAGCACAAAGAGAGAGTAGAAATGCTCCATATCGTTGTAAATATGCAGTTTTTCTGTCTTGCCCTTTTGAAGCAGCATAGCAACTTTGCTGCCATGCATTGCATGAGGGATTAGTAAATGTGCTCCTTAGTGAACTGCACCTGTGCCTTATCTATCGCTATAGCTAAAACACAAGAGAGGGACGATGTAATTATTAGGCCCACTGGTAGAATGTTGAGTTCTGAACTCTTGCCCCCCAAACTACCTCACTGAGAAGCCCCTGATTGCTTGCCCTCACTACCCTGAGTCAAGTGTGCAAAGGGTTGCACTTGGCCCATTTTGTGAATCATTGTCAGACAGAGACCACAACATCAGTGGCAAACGACCTCACCCGCCAAAGTTGGGGCCCAGAAGCCCTTGTCTGCCTCCTCCACTATTCCCATACTGGTCTTGACAGCTTGTATTACTGGAGAGAAGTCAAAATATACGTTTTTTTAAAAAAAAGCTCAAGCCTTTTTTTTTAGCAAACAGTGCTGGCTGATGTCAGCATACATTCAATACGCATTCTCATTGTGAGGCAAAATATCTGAAACTCTAAGACAGTTTGGGTAAAAAACATATATTTTTAGTTTCTCAATCCCCTCTATCTTGAATTTAGGTTGGTGTTCTCAAGTAATAAGAGTACATTTTGTATTGTTATGATTTATTTTGAGGAATTTCGATGAAATCCATTTTAAAATGTTTGACAGTTTTTGAGATTGATAATGTCAGCGAAGAAGGTCATTTTATAAGTTGTTAAAACACACTTGATTCAACCATCAAGACTCCCCGCAGCTCTGTGTATAGGATGACCAGTGTGGGAAGTCAATGTGGAGCCCTGTGAGATAGCGCATGTGACTGTGAGGATCAGAGGTGGTTTTTTGCCTTTCAAGCTGGATGTTTTGAGATCCTGGGATAAAAGATGAGTGAGCTCAGGACTGAGTCTGTGAATCCGATGCAAATTCCAAGAATCTTGATGAGCTATCTAAGATCATTTGTGTCAAAGGTCATAGAGAGATGACGAGTTAGAGGGAGACATGCCTCTATAGCATGCAGAGAACATCATTAATAACTTTGATGGTAGATATTTCAGTATCATACCCAATGCAACACATAAATGTTATATAGCAAAATAGTTGATTGGCTACACATTTTCAATGATTTTCCCAAATCATGGATGATTTTATGCAGATTTGTTATTGAACAAATTACTTACAGTTGGTAATACTCTTTCTGGTACAGGCTCTATCTAACTGCAGATTCCTCACCTTTCGAATATTCCCCAGGTGTCAGACTGGATTTGAGAACTTGTAAGCAGAGCCTCAGCATGCCGGAGTGGCGTCCATGTAGCCACCGGGCAGATGTCTAGGACAGGAACTCCATGTGGCAACGCAGTAGTAGCAGCGTTGGTCCTGATGGAATGAGCTTGCAGTCCTTCTGAAGACTGCTTTTTGGCCAGTGTGAAGCAGATCTTGAGGCAGAGCAAGGTCCAGCTGGAGATGGTCCGCTTCTGCATGGCCTTGCCTTTTTTTGTCATACTGTCTTCATTGAGATTGCAGGGTTTCAGTGTCGCACAGTACATTAGCCACAAATTTACAAGTCCAGATCAACATTGCGCTAATGACAGGTACGGATTGTCATAAGTACATTTTGCGAGTTCACTGAGACCATTTAGTACAAAGATCTGTGCAGTATTGCCAAATATCATTTCACGATCTGATAAAGTACTCCTTTTTAAGTAAGATTTAACATATAAAAAACAACAAGTAACAACCAAATATATATTTTTATAAAGTATGTTTGTTGTCATCAGTAATCCCAAAGTACCTCGAAAGCGTGGGGATATTAGGACATGGCGTGGCATGTCCAGAGGATGAGATTCGGGGCTCAAAGGAGTCCACAAATGGGGGGGTTCCCCAGTTAGGCTATATATGGAAGAGGTGGATTGCTCTAATACAGGGGTGACATGAAAAAAGGGGAAGTCCCTTTGATAGAAAATGCCCTAACGGAGCCCATATAGTCAAAGCCTTTCCTAGTATCATTCATTATACCAGCCACATGTTCTAATGCTAGGGCCTTGTGTGCCATTGGGATATGGACAGGTCATCAGCCTTCCTCCAGACTGCCACTGTGGCCATTTTAGCAGCCCCCAGACAGAATCATAGAATAGAACGGTCCCCCAGCGTCTGATATTGTAATATGGGATCCGGTTTATTAGAGATCGGGTAACCCCAGATTGCCCTGATTTGTGAAAGGATTTCTTTCCAGTATGGCCGAATGGAGGAGCAGTAGCACCATATATGTCAAAAGTCTCCTATCATCCCAAACCCCCTCCAACATGTATTTGACACATTCGGGAAAATTCTGTGCAGTTTCTCCGGGTATGAGTACCAATCATAAAGAAGTTTATAATGCGATTCTCTTAGTCCTATGGAGCAATTATGTTTACAAGTATCTCTGTACAGCGTGTGCCAGTGTTTATCTTTTATTGTGAAGCCTAAAGTGTTTTCCCACAATAGAACACGGCGGGGAGAGGGCATGTGCTGAGAAGTCATTAGAAGCATGGGAACTTAAGAAATACAGCCCAGAGCTATCCTAGCGTTCCGAACAAATCGCTCAGTAGGGAGAAGCTCCCTGGTGGTAACCATTTTTATATGGGGCTGCAGTACCCTATATTTCAGTTGGGTATAATGGAACATTTTGGAGGGAGGTAATGTGAAATCTCTGCAACAATTTTCAAATGTTAGAATATTCTCACCAAGGAATAAGTCGCAAATGGTTAGACATCCTCCCGTGATTTGTCAAAGGACCCTGGAAATAGGGGTGTATGACGGTACAACGCGTGCTTTTACCACACGTACCGTTACCACGCAGGTTTTACAACGCAAGTCGTTACAACGACTTGCGTTGGGGGGTGCTGGATAGTGGAATAATTTAATTTACTATTCCAACTCCAGTCCCCGTGGATAGTAGAGAAGGTGTTGGATAGTAAATTAAACTATTCCCTATCCTACAGCGCCCTCCAGCGCAAGTCGTTGTAACGAATTGCGTTGTAAAACCTGCGTGGTAACGGTACCGCGTTGTAAAAGTTTTGTTGTAAAGGATGTTCCCCCGGAAATAGTGTGGGTGTAAACTCTGGATTATAATGGATAGGAGTATATGGGGAAGGAAAGGTTGTGAGCTCATGTGATTTAACTACTGTATCCCATACTTTTGAGTGTGGTGGATGTGGGTATACTCAAATGCGCATTTTTCGGGGCGGTCTTGTTTAGGCTTGCATAAAACATCCCAGATTGTTTGTCCCACTATAGCTTTATCCATATGGAGTCAATGCTAGTCCGAGGCTCTAAGGGACCAATTGGATATAAACTTGAGTTGCGCAGCTCTATAGTAGGTTGACATTTTGGGGACAGCTAAGCCTCTCAAATCTTTCGGCTGGGTTAGTGCTTTGTAAGAGACTATAGCTCATCGGCCTCGCCAAACAAAGGTAGTGAAATTCCTCAGGAACCTCAATTAGCAGTTCTTGGAATAAATAAAGGATGCAAGGGAGGACCGTCATCTTCATTACGTTTAGGCGGCCTTTCCAAGTAAAATATAATAGGGCCCATCTGCATTTAGCTGACGCAACAAAGGTGTGGGGAAAAATATATATCCATATGTATGCATCACCCAGCTAGGGAAATTGATTCCAATTCTCCCCCGTATTATCTTAGGCCCATTGAACTAGCTTTCTGTCTCCGACCAAACTGCTTGCTCTGTTCTCCAAAGTCCCACCCCCCTCTTTACAAATCCATTCGAGCCTTTACTGACCTCTCTGACACCTCCTTGGTTAACCGCTGTCAACATACACACTCTGAGGCCCCCCGTGTCTCACATGTTTAGCGCAACCTATTTTCTGTTCCGTTGTTTGCTTATACTGCAATAAGTATATTTTGCTCTATGTCTTGTGCTTGCATGGCAATTCTACTTTCTATATATCTGTAAATTGACTTCGTCCCTTACTGGGTTTTTACTGGTGATGTCACTTTCTTATATACATAAGCACCCCACAAAGTCAGACTCATGGCAAAAGAAGCTTGTTCCAAGATGTAACAATGGGATGTGGGTCTGCCTTCTTGCTTCACATGCCAAAAAACATTGGTAACTGCAAATACATTTCTTCTGTTTCTGAGCCTGGCTGGTCTCTGTATTTCTTTGTGTCGCTCTAAGGAGGGTTGGTTTCTTGCTAAACACGTGGTGTAAGAAAGTGGGGCACTTTGGATGAATGTCATGTCACCACCTGGTAAGTAACCTGTATGCTGATTACTTTGCCGCAGTGGCCTTTCAAACCTTCAATGCTAAGTTAGAACATAGTAATAATAAAACAGGGAATTAAGTGCCATTAGAGCTAAATAGGAGACTGTTGAGAAAATTGTATGTTTTCTAGGCCTGGGCATAGTTTGCAGAGTTTTGCTACGCGGAACTCCTCGAAGTTACAAAAAAACTTTGCAATGTTCCGCAAGTGGCGGAGTGCAGTGCGAACTGCAGTTTGTGCTGATATTCCTGCTGCTCGGGTAGAAATTATACCCAAGCGGCAGCTCGCAAACTTACCGTTCGGGGAATAAACTCCGGCGCACATCGCGAAGTGGAGTTTTCTGCACTCCGCGAGCACCGCGGAGTGCAGAAAACTCCGCAAACTCCGCGAAAGGAGCAAAGTTCACCGCCCAGGCCTACTGTTTTCTCTGTATCAATAAATTGAGTGATATGTGGATGGGATTGTTGAAACCAAACCTTGTAACATCCACTGCAGGAGAGCCTGGGCCAGAGAATAATTTTTGACCCCAAAGGTAGGGGAAAGGAAGACATAAAAAAACCCTCCCAGAGTGTAACGTGGGAAGCATGGACTATCAGCTTGCATGAAACACAAGGAAATGATCTTCAAATGTGTACTTTTCTGTCATCGATCAATGACTGTATTTAAATTATGTTTATATGTTGATCTTCAAGAGTAATGTCCTGCTATGTTTCCTTGAAGTGTTTCTTTGAATTATATGAAAAATAGTGCATTTCTGCAATAGCAAACAAAAATTATTTTATACAGTTCCTCTGAGTGGTCTACAGCTGTTGATCTTTCTCTTTTTTACTATCTACCAATTTTTTCCTTCTAGGAGAAAAATCTGTTTATCTTTCAGGGTTTAAAATTGTGAGAGAAGGGCACAATGGGCACCGGCAAGTCTAGAAGGAACCATAAAGGTGGTAAGGACTCGCATGGTGAAAAATATAAAAAAACGGTTTAAACAACTGTCATTAGAGAAGGATTTTAAATTACCATAAGATAGCCCCGAGCTCAGATTCTAAAAGATACACAATTTTATATGTAACTCCTTTTTGCGTGCTAGTCTGGACTTGGAAAGGGAATGAAGGGTGGTGGCCTAGATTTGGTTCTCATGGAGATAGAGGATATTGACCACTTGACAGAAACTATAGACTTATAGGGTGACCCTTCATGGGATTCACACTATGTAAAAGATTGCTTACAGCAGTGGCTTTCAATTGCTAAAAAAAAGTTTTCCTTTGAAAAAAGAAAGGCCGGGGGAATGCCTCCACTGAGTACAGAGACTGTCTGCAATAGCAGTGGTGAACAGTGAGTGTAAAAAACCTAATGAAAAGGAACTAGAACTAGCAAAGGATCGGCCCACAACTTATAGTTAATGTTTATTAGAATTGAGTAACAATGTACAAACCGAACAGCATTTTTTGTCACTATGGCAACAGTGTGGGTTTTCAACGGTTGAAGCAGACGGGGTTAAAGCAATACCAAATGCCACTACTTCTAGAATGGCTGCTTCTCTGCTGTGTATTTGGACGCACCACCAAGTAAATATTGACAGAAATAAGTTAAAGAAACAGTTTATCACCTCCAAGCCTCAAGGCCTTTATGTCAAACTGGGAGGAGGAGAAGACAGTGAGCAAATAATTAGTCGCGCGTTGAATGAGGAGTAGATTTTGTTTTGTTTACAGGGGAAGAAAGGAAAAGACAGAGAGTGGATGCAAATAGGGAATTTGAATCCTGGAAACCAGGTAGGGACACCCAACATTAGGACAAAGCATCCATTCTGTAGGGCCTAGTCTCCCTGAACCTCATTTCTCAAACCCTCCTCCAGCAACTTCAATTTGCCCATCACTTCCAGGCCCCTCCATACACTATGAAAGAAATAACACACACGAGCAGGCACTGGCTCGAAAACCAGGCTTATCATTTGTCCCTTATTTCCATATATCCCTGAAAGGTGATTTAACTAGGCTATCTGACATGCCAACTAGCGCCAGAGAAGGCTGTTTTAGAACACCAGTGCTGAATGGGCACCTAGCCGTTGTAGGGGACATGCTACATGCTTTTGATTCACCAGCCAAAATGTCCCCTTTTGTCTGAGGGAGGATTTAGGGCTAAGTGCAGAAGAGAGACACAACAAAGAGGAACGTGAGCAGTTGGCACACCTGAGTAAGGAGGCAGATGAGTTCCAAGAAGAAGTGAGCAATGATAGGGAGGAAATACAACGCTCTATTAATAAACTCCAGGATAAGATAGATATAAGGGAACGTATGGTGCTTACATAGTTACACACACTGGCACTAAAGGGAAAGGGTGAGAACTCGTTTCATTTCAAAAGCTTTATTCGATTATTTCAAGAACAATCATATAAGCATACAGAATATGTGCGGTTTACTTTCCACAAAATACACTCTATGGTTAATATCACTTTCAAATACCGATACATGAATGCAGGGATAGAAAACGTAACAGAAATGTAAACATAGTACAGCACATAAAAATACAACTTAAAAAGGATTAAAAAAACATACTTTTTCTGACGCCATTGATTTTAAAATGAATAAAACGGTAAAAAAGCATACATCAGGATCCTCTAGGGAGAACAATAGGCTCATTGCTGATTTTGTCGTTGTTACACCCTTTTTTTTAAATAATGGTTTCAGGTACATGATTCAAAAGTGCAGGTAGATTTCACAGATAAGTAAAAAATGCACAGTACTTTGCTTGGTAACCTTGTCACAAGGGCAGGGGGAGGAGGGATGATTTTTCATACGAGGGAATGCCACCAGATGGTGGACTATTCCTAATCGTAATCTAGTGAGGACAAACCGATGTGACGGTCTAGTGACAGTCCTCAGATAATTCTGGAAGCCAAGTGTCACCACATTGGAGAAATACAGTTGTGACGTTGTTAACAACATAACTGTATCTTTCCGAAGGTAACTTTTCTTGCTCATATAACAACATTTTAACTCTTTCTTGGGGATATCAGACAAACAGTCGGGATCAGCCTTGACGTCTAGGTTAAATATATCTTTAGCTGTTACCACCACATAGTTGATCCATGGAATCCGTGAGCATTTGTCTAGAAGAAGGCAGTCACTAATAATACTCCTGGTAAAACCAGTTTCCTCCTTCATCCAGACTGCTCTCCAGACCATCAGGGGCCTTAGGCTAATTAGGTCGGACAGAAAATCCAAACCCAATTCCCGGTGTGAGATCTCAGTCGAAGCTGATTTTGGTAGACATAACAATCTTTTGATAAAAGCATTCTCCTCGACCTGTAGATCCATATACCTACTGTGTCCCCAAACGCCGGATCCATATAATGCGATTGAAACACATCTACAACGATAGATGTGCAGCATATCATGGATACGACGGTCCCCGAGCTTAGTCGAAAAATTGCAAATTCCGATGGCACTTTTAGACATTTTGGCTTTCACATTAATTATCTCTTGGGATCACATACCGTTACTACTAAATGTAATCCCCAAATAGCAGAATTTTTTCACAATTTCTATTTTTTTATCCTCTATATAAAATTATTTCAGCTTTCTCATTTTCTTCCCACACTGCATAATAAATGTTTTGGAGTTATTAATTTTTAGCTTCCTGCCCTTGATAAACCCAACAAACTTATCCATTAACCTCTGCAAGCCACAAGGGGTTCTAGATAAAAGCACCGAATCATCAGCATAAAGCAGGACTGGGATGGGCAGGCCGTCAACTAGTGGAGCATCTGAATTGACCTGCTTGAGTTCGATATCAATCGCATTTATAAAGAGGGAGAAAAGAAGAGGCGCGAGAACGCACCCTTGTCGAATACCCAAATTAACATGGATGCTGTTCGTACATTCCCCCCCATGACCATATCTAATGCTGGCAGATAATTTTGAGTATAATCTGGCCAAGAAGTAAATAATCCCAGGCGGGGCACCTTGCTCCAATAGTGTCGACCATAGCAATGCATGGTCGACAAGGTCGCTCGCGCTGCTAAGGTCCGCAAAGCAGAGGAACAGCGACCCCTGCTTAGCGCGTGTATACTTTCCTATTAGAAGGTCTAGGTTAATACACTGTTCTATTGTTCCCAGACCTTTGCGGAACCCAAACTGGGACTTCGCGAGGATTCCACCGGCTTCTGCCCACTCCTCCAACCTGGCCAATAATACTCGACTCATCGTTTTAAGTGACGAGTCTAAAAGGGAGATAGGTCGGTAGTTCTTCGCATCCGACCTATCTCCCTTTTTTTATATAGGAATGATTATAGATTCACCCCAAGTATGTGGAGTGCTTTCAGCAACTGCCGCATTAAATACCTTGGTCAAGACGGGGCCCCATAATTTGACATCAGCCTTATAAAGGTCGATGGGCACCCCATCCGGGCCTGGGGCTTTCCCGCCCTTACTGCGTCTGATAGCAAGCTCAACCTCTGGAACTGTAATACTTAATGGGATAATGGGCCACTGATTAGTCGCCGTTATCGGTAAATTGCCCATTCCTTCCGGGTCTAAAATACTTGTAAAATGTGAGACCCAACACTCCTCACTAACTAAAGCAGTGAGGCATGGCATATTGTCGCTCTTGAGGAAAGGGCAATTAACAGTGTCCCAGAAAAGTTTACTATCTGAGAGTTCAACGGCCCTGGTCAGCTTGTCCCACGCATCCTCCTGCAATTCATACTTCCTACGCTTTATCTGTCCCTTATAAGCAACTCTCAAGTTTTTAATAATCAGCCTATCTCTAGGCCTAATAGCTAATGCCTTCTTTAACTTTCGTAATGACTCCAAACAAGTGGTGTCGAACCATCCAATCCTCTGTTTCTTATTGCTAGACTTAGTTATAGTCATAATATTGACAATTTGGTTGTTAATCTGACAAAAACTGAACAAAATGGCCCTTGAGTCAGTATTAGTGTCTAAGCAGCTATAGAGGTTTGGTAAGCAGGCTACCACAATCTTAGTCAGAAGGTTTTCAGAATTATCTCCCCTCCATTTAATCCTGAGGCCATTAGGTCTAATAGGGACGATTTCAGTAACCACAGGTTTAACAGTGAAAGCTTTATGGCCCCAGATACTTAATACCATGGTGACACAATTATGGTCACTCACCTCAAAATCCTGGACTACAGGACAATCACAAGACCCGCAAATATTGTCCGAGATCAACACATGATCTATAACTGTTGCAGCGTTCCTCCCAGTGAATGTAGGAACAATATTACCTTCACAATCATTCGCAGCTTGTAAAGCAACTAAATCATATTTTGCTAAAACTAAGTTCAGCGAATCCCCATACGTGCTATGGACAAAATGTAAGCAACCATCACCATTCTCGTCATTAAAACCACATACCGTGTTGAAAGACAATGGACACATCTGGGCATTAAAATCCCCCCCCCAAATGAATACAAAGTTAACATGGTTTGCTCGACAAATCTTTTCCATGGCCTTTTCCAATTCATTAACTGCATTCAGGCGTGATGAATCCAGCAAGTTGTTATAATAATTGATCAGTAAAACATTACGGCCATTTTTGTGACTTAACCACAATAATTGAGAATGCCAACCAATCTTCTCATAAAGAACAACTTGCACAGGGAGATCAATGGACAACAGGGTCAGGAGGCCACCTTTAGCTCTACCCATGGTGGAACATTGGGCCGGTAAATTGAACGAGACAAATCCTTCATGGCTTATGTCCTCCACACTCCATGTCTCTTGGAGACATAGGATGTCAAAGCCTTCCCCAATGTCTCTCCAACCCAAAAGATCTTTTTTATTAT
Organism: Lissotriton helveticus; assembly: GCF_964261635.1. Lineage (NCBI taxonomy): Eukaryota > Metazoa > Chordata > Amphibia > Caudata > Salamandridae > Lissotriton > Lissotriton helveticus. Next base: position 1,860,934,528 of record NC_136057.1, read on the forward strand.
GCCAACCTGCGATATTCCAGGAAGCTAAAGTATACCCTCTCTCTCCGTTGGTCCGTCCTAAATCAATTGCTCTTATCCTTTCTCTAGATACATCTTCTCTAGTCCCAGTGTCAGCAGTGTTGGGGTTTGGGCTATAATTCTCTGTCACAGCATATACTAGGTTAGAGACCAAACTATCATTTCCTAGCACAGTGGGTCTTGTAGTGTAGTTCCTATTATCCCAATAGGCTCTGCGCATTGGAATAATACCTTCAATAGTGTAGGCCTAGACCAGACGTTAACTAGGTCTACTACTGTCGATATTAGACTTAAAGTTTTGGGTTTTGCCAGCTAGCTCAGAGTTCACTAGAAACTTTCTCGAATAGGCAAGGAGGAGTTGAACCTCCCTGGATAGACAAGAAGGAATTTAGTTTCTGACAACCATAGAACATGACAACTTTGCTCTCCCCTAATCAAGAGTGTATCTCTAGAGTCGTGTGAAAACAAAAGACGACTTATTTTACTCAGTCAGTACGTGCATTCTTAGTCTCACCAGATTGTAGAGAAAAGGAAGAGACGGGCGTGTTCAATAAAAGATGTTATTTATTGATCAGTCTCTTTTCTCATACAAGGGAAATGGATCGATATTATTGCAATACTTATGGTTAAGTAAAGTGCATACAATAAAAGCAGAAGTATAAAATAATACTGTAAAAACATTGATATGGTTTCTAAGCCATATGATGGTTTAAAATGAATAAAATGAATACATACACATTTACATTTGACTAATCGTACTCAACTGGTGTTTCTAACTACGCCTACCCCGTGTACCTGACCTAAGCCTAATACGTGGGCGGGAATAGAAAGTTACAGTTTAAGTTAAGTTTGTTTTGACAAGTGACTGACTAGAGAATTCTCTGCAAGGGGTTATTCAGTTCTGTACCTGGAATCTAGGATGAATGAGGGATGGTATCTCTCGTCTCTGGTCTCGATATTCCAGGCTGCCTGCGAGGGCTACCCGGAAGCGCCGGAGCTGGATTTCTCGGCCGGAGAAAAGGCAGCTTCTCGTTCTCAGCGCGTCAGGAAGGCGGGGCTGCGCCAGCGGGGTCTGCTCTGCTCTGGGCTTCGGCAAGTCTGGCTGCTCCGATCTCGTCACCACCGCGTGTGTTTGCATAGGGCAATATCGGTAATATTTATACCTTTAAGGTGCCGAGATTGACGTAAGGATGGACATAGATACGTCAATAAGGATGTCATACGACCTGGTCGTTAGCACATTCTTTTGCTGAAGTTCTCGGTGAAATCAAAACAATGGCCGCAGGGTTTTTCCCAGGTTGTCATAGGTTTGATTTGTTTTGAGAACTCCGTATGCCTTATCAGGGGCTGGAGGAATATCGCTTGTCTAATTAGATGGCAAGCGTTATGACCTAATCAGATAACACGTTCCTGTGCCGTAGTGTGGCTTTATCAGATAACGGTTCCTGCATCATGGGGGTTTTCTGCCTCATGGGATGGCTGCTAGTTAACTTGTTAACCAGAATAGGGTCAGGAATAGGGGGATCGATACAGAACCTATAGGAATACATCACACCCACTCCACGCTAACTATGGACATATTTACGAATCTATGCATAGTAAAAACATACTGTAGAGTATCGTGTATACCTTACCACCCCAAAATACATAAATGCATTTTTGAAATTATCAAATATACGGAAAAAACAGTCACATGTAATGTATGCACTCAAGCTGTAGAAAACTGCTAAAGTAATCACGCATATCTATACATTATCACTAACTTGTATATGAGAATTTACACATGAAATGGCTCTTAATACAGAAAAAAGTTTCGAGACCATTCCATCACAGAATAAAATAATTATGAACATACCAGCGGGCAGCTAATGTCTATAAACTTATCTAAAATTAGAAATTTTTGTTCTCTAAGAATAGTTCTTACTTTAAGCAGAAGATAGTGTCCCGAAAAATATGCAAAAATATTCTGGGGCTGCTGAAAAAATTGCTGTCCGTGAACTGGGGGGAAAATTGTTCATGGTATTTTGCTTTTCTAGTTGAAGGCCAAATTCAGGGAACGCTGTGTGCGAGCTTGCTCAAAAGTCTCTCTTTCTGCTCTGGTGAGAACATCATATCATTTGGACTGTCGAAAAAGCTGTCAACAGCTTCCTGGGAGAGTTCCACTAACTCGGAAAAAGATGTAACCATGCATTCGTGCGCATGATTGTTTCCATTGACGTTTTGATTAGGATTGCTGACAGAAGGTCGTACCTGATCAATGCTGCTTTCATCTTGAACTTCACTACCCCTTAATCGTAGTGGTGAAGCTTCCACGAATGCCGTCATCAGGATTGGTAGCTGTTGAGGGCAGCACAAAGCATGAGCCTTTATTGGACTCAACAATGTTTCTGCATCCATTGGCGCATCTGATTGTAGAGTCAGACAGGTGTCTAACACGCATTCTTCTCCGCATAGCAAGCACCTTAATACAGGTAAAACACATCGATGCCACATTGGTCGAAATGAAAGAAACCAAGTCATGTTCAGGTCTCTAAGCCGGGATAGTCCCAGGATTTTTGATATCCGGTCCCGGTATCCAATGGCTAGGATTGTTTCTTCCCTTGTCGCAGGTGTTTTGTCTGTGACATGGTTTGCCATAACGAAATATGAGGACTAAGAATAGGATTCCTGCAATTAGTCCCAAAATGAGGGGAAGTCCGCCAAAAATCGAATGGACGAAATCTGGAAAAATACCCAGTATGGCTTTGAATGGTGTTAATGCCATCGAAAATACTGTCTTAAATACTTTTGAGACTCCACTGGTATCAGAAATATTTAAGATTTCATTCAGGATTTCTGCGAAATGTATGGGGGAATTAGTTGATAATAAGGAGTGAATCTCTGCAGTCGTCCTTGCGACTAGGAGATCATACGTTTCTTTTGATGACGTGAGTCTGGTCGGCGTCTGAAGAAGCACTGTTTTCATTCTGCTTAAAGTATCTATTCGAATAGAAGTAATTTTCAAGTTGGCCCATGCCCTTGCCTCCCTGTCTGGAAGGGAGCTGGGGAACAATAAGCGTCCACAGCACTTGACCTTCGCAGTCGTAGTTACGAGATAAGGAGTCCCGGGCATAAGACTACAGCATCTGCGATCTACAATTAGAATGTAACTCCCATTATAGAGTCTTTGAAAGAATGGTTCTATCTCTGTTGCAGGTGCGCCTAGCTGGTGACATGAAAGGTTATTTGAGTTCCCTTCACAGGCTCCATGCAAACTAATTCCGTTACACAGAAGTGTACCGCTCAGTGACATTGCACAATTATTGCCACTATGAAACACTTTCTGTCCTTTATTACTGACACATGCATGTGAATAGGGCAGGTTCCATGTTGTTTTAATGTACCCCTTTCCCAATTTTTCGTACATGCCAGCCTGTATATATTTTTGGCAGTATTGAAACCTGAAGGTTGATATTGGAATATTAATTATCCCATGTATTATCCATTCACTGACAGGTCGTCTGACATTGTCACTGGTAATCTCTCGAGTTTCTCAATGCTCAGGATTGTATAATCAGCACCCTTTTGTGCCATACTGATTTGTTTATCAGTAAGGTTAAAGATATTGAATAGTGACGTTGTGTTGATTAAACGCCAAGGCACATAGCCTGAACGCAGATTTTTTAACGTCCAGCCAAGCTGTACAATAGAACGCAATTGAGACTGACCGTGTTGTAACAACAGTAAGTCTTGCGATATTATGTCGATTGCTGAAGACACAATGCTGTCCAGAGAAAAAATTCGGGAGGACAGAGTCATTAACCCATTGTCCACTACAGAAAGTGATTTTTCCAAATTAATACGGTCAATTTCCCGTATTCTTTCTGCTGTCTCAATTTGAGTCACCTTCCAGGCCTCGTTGTATGCTGCATATACAGAGGCTGCTATGAAACGTTTCTGACGCTGTTTGCGCGGTCCCATAATGAAATCACGCAAGTCAGCACCATCAGTAAGTAAAGTTAGGTGTTGCTTAATTTCTGCCAGTGTGGAAGTTTGTAGCCACTGAAGGCATAATTTGCCCACACTGTATGTGGTTATTATCCCTGGGTGTTGTCTTTGGGAATATCTAGGGTCTGGCCTGGTCGTTTTGAACCCCTGTGTTTTGTTCAGGAATCTGTTTTGACAGTTATTAGTATCTGTGGGCCAGATCAACCACTGTTTCCAATCAGGATGTGTTCTGTTTTGGTTTAATACATAATTTACGTCTATCTCTTCATCTGTAGAGCTATTGCTGTTCATTGTTGGTTTTGGAATAGACGGTTTATTTAAGTCTTTGATTTTGGCTAGGCCAAGACAGGTAGTTTGTTGAACAGTGTCATTTAAAAATATAATTTGTTCTGGGATCATGCAGGCTCTAAACAAAGATTCTATACCCTGCACTTGCCATTCTTTTTTACCCCAAACACTTTTTACTTCAACATTTTTGTCCCAATAATCAAAACCAAAAGTATTCATTTGTTCAAAGAATGAGTCTGAATATATCAATTTCGTGTTTGTTATCATGGTCTTTGTCCCTGTCTTATTTGACAATTTGAAATAAAATGTTTCAGCATTACTTGAGTTGAAACCTGAAAAGTATGAATATTTGTCATAAACGGTTCTTGAGCTTCCTTTTGGAGGGGTTGCACAATGTTCCCATTGATTATAATTTAAAACATTTCTAGGTTGTGCAGATCTATGTAGAAAATGGTTACCATAGTGGTTATAACAGTACATACTATCATAATTTGTCGAACCCTGCAAATAATCATGTTTGGTAAATTTAGCAGACATCACTAAGTCAGACATCATATTATTTATACTTTCAAAGTCCCAATCATCAGCAAATGAGCTTGGTTTTACAAAGTCACTCAACGAGATCTTAATTTGGTGTGGATATTTCAGGATTTCAACCGGACCATACATTTCGTAGTCAGTTTTGTCCCATGCTACCCCACCCGGTATAGGATTGGCTGTGAAGTTGACTGAAGAAAGTTCTCTTTTCTCGACGTGTGAAGATGTGTGTGGTTTGAGGATCAAGTTGATTTTCTGACTTGCTGTGTCCATTTTAGCATATTTTCCCTCAATGAAGCGTCCCAAAGTTAGTACCATGATGAGCCAAAGTATGAGGATAAATGCACCAAAACCCACCCAAAATTCAATCCATGGAGAAATTAGATATGTTTCTTTCAGTTGTTTCAAAAGTACTTTAACTTTATCTTTAAAGGTTTTTGTTGATGGCTGTGTTTTTGATTCAGTGAAGCCTTCAGAGGAATCATCGAAGTTTATGAAGTAGCCGGCGGATGCAGTTCTGTCAATTGTTCCAATTACTTCAGGATTACTGTTTCTTGCATAGTCGTTTGTTACTTCATTATAGATTGGTGTGTCTCTGCTAAATGTTTTTATTTGGGTTTTCAGAGGTCTAAGTTCCATTGCATTGTTGCATAGTCCTTGTTGTAGTTCTGTAGGCGTTTCGAATGTGATTAGCCTCTTAGATTGAACCTCTGTGTTAGTAGCAAATCTTGGTGTTCTACTACTTCTCGGGAGTCCACTTGGCCTACTATTTGTTATCGGCCACATGTTGTGGTTTTACCAGGTCGATGGATACAACTCGGTTCTCCTTTTTACCAGCAAGCGGCGGTAGTACAACTGATCTTGTCCCGTTGACAGACAAGACAGGAACTGCTTTTCTGTAAGAAGGCCCAAATTCCTTCTTTACCGCGATCTTTTCTCTGACTAGATCCCCGACTTTTGGAATCCAGACAGGTCTTGCTGGGACAGGTGGTGGTTCTTCAGTGGTTGTTGGCTGCTGTTTCAACTTTATGTTGCTCAGGTCTTTTCTTGTTTCGTTTAAGTCCTGCAAAACAGCCAAACGATCTTTGATATCAAAGCTTTTTTCCTTCACCACTGAAGTCTGACTGTCGAGATCTAAGACTAACATCCTAGTTCCAAATAATAATTCGTACGGACTGAATCCCTTCAGAGAATTTCTTGGCAAGTTATTTAGACTACGTTGGACACTTATTAGATGTTTGACCCACCCAGCTCCCGAACCTAATATCCTTTCTGTTATAGATAGCTTTATGCCTTGGTTTTTTCTTTACACCATCCCGTATCCCTCAGGAAGGAAGTGAGAAGAGTCCCGCTGTGCTATGCTCACTCGGCCATGTTTCCCCTCAGGCTGGAGGGCCAGATTGAAAACAATGGTCAAACGTAGCATGCTCTTAGCGTATATGCCATTTAGACTCGCAAATCTTTGTATAACAGTCCAGACGTCAGCCGAGTGCTGGTGATCTACATTATAAGTGGAAACTAGCCTGTATATGTTAATCGGACGCTTTGCTTTTTACTGTTGGTCTTTTCTGGAGTGAAACGACACGGTATTACACCGTTTCTCTCACCACTGCGATTTCTGTTACAGTTTGGGCAGTTCTTTACAAAAATGGTATGATGCAGGCTCATGCCTGGCCACCAGTACCTTGATTGTAATTCTTCCAGAGAATCTTTTAGTTTGAGGTGTCTGAGACCCTCGCCCATATGTGCGTCTGCTATTAACAAGTTTCTCCTGTCCATGTTTGGAATCACTCTATCCCCCACTCCAGGGATTCGAGCAAAAGGGACGGAGTTTGCATCGATTATGTATGTATAATTGAGTGGATAGTTGATCGGTAGCGCTGAGCAGTCGCCTTTTGATGACGTTTTCACCGCCAGCACTGTTTCACCGTCAATATATTTCACTGTACGCTTTTTTCGAGCTACGGAAGCCGATTTAGTTGCTACCGCTGTGGCTGTCTCAGCCAATGAATTCCCTGCAACGTGAACGCCATCACGCTGATGACTCAGTGAGTGTGTCACGTGAGTCTTTGGTAGTTCTTTTTGTAAAAGAGCTATTTGTTCCCAAAGCAGTTTTTGCTTTATTGTTGCATCTGTGTCATCTTTGTAACCGTTTTGAATCCATGTCTGCAAATCGTTGTTATATGATTTGACGCAGTAATATGAATCGGACACTATAAGTGTCGGGAATTCGCGATCCGCATTATCTAGCGCCATTTTCAATGCTATTATTTCAGTCTGTTGTTCTGAATTAGTTTCTACTGAGTGTGTTTTTGTTAATAGAGGTCTTAGTTTACCTCCGCGCCACACTTCTTTTGTAATCTCACATGTGGGGTTGTATGCTTGTTCTCCCCAAACGGAGGGTTGAGCATGTCCGTCTGTATAGATTACACAAGCGTATTGTCGTAAGGGCAGAATGTCGATAGGCAGAGGGAATGTTCTTTCATATTCTAGATTTTTCAATTCCTTTAGTTCTGGATCAAAGTAGTAGTATACTTTGTCCGTTGTAATTGAATTCACCCATTGTATCCATTCCGGATTCAATGTTGTTGTTGGTAAATTACACGGTGTTGTTAATGCCTCAAAGGCTGATTCTGCTGTTCTGACTGTGATGTGTCTACCGTCCGCTTGATCTTTTTCTCTAGCTATTGCGGTTTGAACTGCATGAACAATGTTTTCCTTAACGCTGAATTTCTTTTCAGCTTCTGTGTACAAGTGTGATTTGAATGCAATTGGTACCTTTTCTCCCTCATTAGAGGTCAGGTATGTGAATCCGCATCTTCCTGGGATGACTCGAATCACAAGATTGCGTGTGTTATCACGTGTTTCTAATTTTGTTTTAATTAACATGTCTGTTTGTAAGGATCTCAAAATTTCTGTGTGTGTTTGAGTCCAATTGGTTCTTTTAAAATCTGGTTTTATTAGATCATAAAGGGGTTTGACCCTTTCTGCGTAATTTGCAATGTATGTTCTTCCGAAATTTAGGAAGCCTAGAATTGACTGTAGGTTTTTTAGTGTTCTAGGTGCTTGGAGTACGGCACATTTCTCTAGGAAATTGTCAGCCAGGCTTTTGCCTTCACTTGATAATTCGTATCCTAAGAACAGGACTGTTAGATGGGCAATTCTGGATTTTTTAAAGTTGAATTTGTAACCCTCTGCTGCGAACCCAAGTATTATGGTGTTCACTCTCTTCAAGTGAGTATCCAAGTCATCATCTGTTAAGTATATGTCGTCGACATAAGATAATGCTTCGTCATCATATGTTTGTAGTAATTCTGTTACTCTTGCTGAGAATACCCCTGGGCTATTCTTGTACCCCTGGGCTAACCGACAGAATTGTTTTTGAGTGCCGTTTATTGAGAATGCAGACAAATATCTGCTCTCTGGTGCTATGTTTTGACAAAAGAATCCATTAGAGATGTCTAATGTTGTTTTGTATTTTTTGCGCACTATGTTATTCATTAGTGCAGCACTATGCGAGTTTTGCACAGCAAAAGTCTTGCAACATGAGTTGAGGTGTCGGTAATCCAAAACTAGACGATATGAATTGTCTGGTTTGGAGACCGGAAACAAAGGGTTGTTCATTTGTGAGGTGTAAGTTTCAATCACCCCCTGGTATTCTAATTGATCTAGGATTTCTTTTACCTGTTTTTTAGCTTCTTGCTTAATTGGGTACTGTCTTTGTGCAGTAGGTTGTGATTTTAACTGGATTTTGTGAGGAGGAGAGTCCTCATCCCATCCTACATGATTTTTATATAAAGCAGGAGCTTGAGCTACTGCCCACTTTCTGGCAAGTGTGTATTTTTTATGAATTGGGATATGATTTGAGAAGGCAGGCATAATTATTTCTTCGCCATGAGGGCACTCCCTGACAAACTCTGGTGGCCAGTCTTTTTCAGCTAGAAGGATGTCATAGCCCTTGGAGAGATTATCCCAAAATAGTCCCCTTATTTTTCTAGTCTTATCCCCTTCTATACGTAAAGTTATTTCATATATTTTGTGAGGTTTGCTAACTCTGGTGTCTGCAGTTTCCACTTGAAGATATTCATTTGTGTCCACTGTCTCCAGAAGATTCATAAGGACTTTGCGAGCTATGCTCACTTCTGCTGCGCTGTCTAGCATTGTCTGAGCCCATTCTCCATTTTTCAGTTGTGTCCTCAGTATTCTCGGCATTGTTAACTACCTTGATACTGGCTACCTTCTTTTTGGGAAATTGTAATTTCTTTTTTAGATGAGCAGGTTCCTTGTCTTTGGACTTGGCGTGCTCTTCTCTTTGTTCTGATCGTCCTCTTCTTTCCGATTTCTGCGAGGAAGTCTGAAAAGATTGAGAGGGACGTGTATCAAAATCTTGATATCTATCAGGCTTCTTTATATTATCCCTATTTCTAAGGTTATATCTTTTCCCAGAGGGGTCACTTTGGGGTGACCTGTGTCTTTGGTTCGGAGATTTTTCTCTTCGCCGAGGAGACCTTCCTCTGGACTGGAATTTCTTTTCTTTAGGATTGGATTGTTTGTTTCCATCCCAGCTTTTCTTTTGTGATGTTGAATTATTATTAAAAAATATTTTTTCAGGACTTTCAATCAGTTGTGGTTTTACTGGTATTCCACCTAAACTATCTCTACCTAGTTCCTCATAGGATTTTTCTATAATTCTGGCAATTTCAGCTGGTTGGTCTGCTATATCTGTCTCCTTTAACCTCTGGCGGATCGCCACGTTTGCTGCTTCTCCCTTTATGTTGGCTAATAATATAGCCGAGACCTGCTTGAAGTCTTTTAGTAATTTCATACCAAGAGTTAAAGCGGGTTCTGGACCGTATTCATCTTGAATTTGTTTTAGCACATCTGGTATTACCGAAATGGATGGAACACCGTGCGTTTTTGTGTAGATGGAAGCAAAGACTGTACCCCAAGTGTCACAGTCCTCCACGTGTGGTGCGATTCCCATTTGTAGACAGATAGTCAGAATCCTGTGTTTTTCTAACGGGGTGGTGTCTGGAAACACCGCCTCTATTTGGGTGATTTTTTGTGCTAACCAGAATGGTATTTGTTCCCGTTTAGCTGGTACTTTACCTAGGCAGGATTGTATATTCTGTGGTGTAATTTTATTTGTGTTCCCCTGGTGAGGGGTCAGCTGTGGAATTTTAATTGCTGGTTGAATTGTTGAAGTCCGCATCACATATTGGACTAATTGTCTATGTAATTTTATTAATTGTTTTAGCTGTGTTAAAAGCTCTGGTGCAGGCATTCTTTCGATGTCTGGATGTGGTGTGTATCCGGCTAGGACCGGCCACGTTGCTCCTGGTCTACCTAAGGGACCGAGCCTGGTGATGTGATTATTATGTTTTAGGGCGCCATTAAATAAGAGCAGATGCTCTTGAAATTTAAGTGGTACTTCCACCTCCTCGAAAGGAGTGTACTCATTAGGAGGGTCCTCTGTTTTGTAATAGTGGAAGTACTTTGTTACAGCATTTGCTGCTGGAAAATGTATCCATGAATAATATACCTCTGTCTGCCGATATTCGTGTGCCTCAATCACGAATATGACTGTGCCACCTCTAGGTGTCAGTCCATTTTCTATAAGTTTTAAAGTTATAGATTTCCTCTTGATGACCGGGATGAGTATTATATCCGGGTCTGTGTCTTGCAGTGCATTATCAGCTGCTGCGAGTTCAGTTGCTATCCTAACTGTCTCTCTTTCTTCATCACTGTCTCCCATTTTACCGACAGGAAGGTTATTTAGTTTGTTTGCAGATCAGGTTTCTTATGGAAACAAAGATTAGATGCACAATATTTTGGAACAGTGTATCCTTCAACGTTGACTAAACCAAGAACCATACATAGGAGTTTCCTCCTGCGAGGCCTGGCGGATATTACCTTTCACCCACTCCAGACGTCTTTGGAGTATTATGGGAAAAAGGGGTCTGAGTGAAAAAGCACGACTGAGTTACTCTAAATATCTTACGTTAGTTTTATCGCCCTTCCAAACGCGTTGGGCGCCATGTAGTGTAGTTCCTATTATATAGGCCTAGACCAGACGTTAACTAGGTCTACTACTGTCGATATTAGACTTAAAGTTTTGGGTTTTGCCAGCTAGCTCAGAGTTCACTAGAAACTTTCTCGAATAGGCAAGGAGGAGTTGAACCTCCCTGGATAGACAAGAAGGGATTTAGTTTCTGACAACCATAGAACATGACAACTTTGCTCTCCCCTAATCAAGAGTGTATCTCTAGAGTCGTGTGAAAACAAAAGACGACTTATTTTACTCAGTCAGTACGTGCATTCTTAGTCTCACCAGATTGTAGAGAAAAGGAAGAGACGGGCGTGTTCAATAAAAGATGTTATTTATTGATCAGTCTCTTTTCTCATACAAGAGAAATGGATCGATATTATTGCAATACTTATGGTTAAGTAAAGTGCATACAATAAAAGCAGAAGTATAAAATAATACTGTAAAAACATTGATATGGTTTCTAAGCCATATGATGGTTTAAAATGAATAAAATGAATACATACACATTTACATTTGACTAATCGTACTCAACTGGTGTTTCTAACTACGCCTACCCCGTGTACCTGACCTAAGCCTAATACGTGGGCGGGAATAGAAAGTTACAGTTTAAGTTAAGTTTGTTTTGCCAAGTGACTGACTAGAGAATTCTCTGCAAGGGGTTATTCAGTTCTGTACCTGGAATCTAGGATGAATGAGGGATGGTATCTCTCGTCTCTGGTCTCGATATTCCAGGCTGCCTGCGAGGGCTACCCGGAAGCGCCGGAGCTGGATTTCTCGGCCGGAGAAAAGGCAGCTTCTCGTTCTCAGCGCGTCAGGAAGGCGGGGCTGCGCCAGCGGGGTCTGCTCTGCTCTGGGCTTCGGCAAGTCTGGCTGCTCCGATCTCGTCACCACCGCGTGTGTTTGCATAGGGCAATATCGGTAATATTTATACCTTTAAGGTGCAGAGATTGACGTAAGGATGGACATAGATACGTCAATAAGGATGTCATACGACCTGGTCGTTAGCACATTCTTTTGCTGAAGTTCTCGGTGAAATCAAAACAATGGCCGCAGGGTTTTTCCCAGGTTGTCATAGGTTTGATTTGTTTTGAGAACTCCGTATGCCTTATCAGGGGCTGGAGGAATATCGCTTGTCTAATTAGATGGCATGCGTTTGACCTAATCAGATAACACGTTCCTGTGCCGTAGTGTGGCTTTATCAGATAACGGTTCCTGCATCATGGGGGTTTTCTGCCTCATGGGATGGCTGCTAGTTAACTTGTTAACCAGAATAGGGTCAGGAATAGGGGGATCGATACAGAACCTATAGGAATACATCACAGTCTAAGGTAATCGCCTAACTCGCCCAAGTTCTCAACCTCCGGCATACCTGGATCAACACTGCCTTCTTTATTGCTTAACCCCAGTGGATTTAACTCTATCTGGCTGGATGTTTCCATTTGTTCGAAAGACGTACTTTCCACCCCTTCCTGATTACATAACAGCCCCATCTTATGGTCAGAGCCCAGTCAGTCTACCGCTGCAAGACAGTTAAAGCGGTTATAGCTAAGGAACATGTTGGGTATAAACATAGGATCTTGTCTATTCTGGGGTATACGATCTGGTCGAATCCTCATTCCCCTGTAACCACCCCTCCTCGCTATTCTTATACAATCCATAGGATTACCTGTTTCTGCATCCACCCTATATGGGGGGTAACAGAAGGTTAGTGGTAATGTCTTAATCATACCGTCAGTTCCTTGGTTAGACCATGTACATATATGAGAGACAGATCTAGGGTCTCTAAAGGTGACCACTACACAGTCACCTACTATGCTTTTAACTGATCTACCAACTCATATACTTATGACATACTATTAAACACTAAAATAGCTGCAGCAAAAATAGTGTTGAGGGGGACAGCCATGTTAAAGCCATGGACCCCCTTGAAGGTGACTTAGATGACTAAGGATGTGCCTGACCCGCTCACTGCCAGTGTGAAATATTATGAATGGCTTCATAAAATATGCATTGCCTATACGCCCATCCCCCGAGATGTAGAAATGTTATTAAAAATAACATATGGCCAGGGGATTAGATCTAGAACCTCCCCCTCTGTCTCTGCTGTTGAAGAGCTGTTGAGTTGATCGGGCTGTGCTGCACTATAGATGTAGACTCTACCTACATATGTACCAATTTGCTTAGACCTGTGTTTTCTAGGTTGCTGGGTGCGTCCAGCCATATTGTTATGGCACTATCGTTTGTTGTTTAAAGTTCCTCTTTAATATGTTTATTGCATCAACATGACTCTGTATTTTTTGAAAATGTTGAAATCAATGCTGCTTGTCATTATATACTTCCGGCGCTCTACGGGACGCCGAATTTGTATAGGCTTTCAACAATAAAAATGGGTTGCAAAAAAACTTAAAATAGCTTATGGTAGAAGATGGTCTTTGGTAAAAAGTGTGTTCCAAATTCCACAGGGAAGAGATTGGACAATACTGACTAATAATATGTATGTTACAGAAAATAGATTGATACATTGGTTAGAGTCTATCAGGGATACAATTAATGACCTAGGAGTTAAACATGATGATTTTTCTCTAGTCACAGCCACTTTGCAGAAGCCAGGCGAGTTAGTTGCTGATTGCATCTTAAGATACAATGAAGCATGTGATAACAGTGCAGGTGTACTGCACACGACAGAACATAGCTACTCAAACACTTATGAATGGATTTTTAGCTTCTGTGGCCCATAGTTGTAACCTTCGCTACCCTGAATTGTCCACTAAAGGATATCAGGAGTTTTGTACGCTTCTCATAACCATGGAAAGAGAAGGTATTTTTAGGGTAAAGAAGGACACTGCTAAAAATGACAAAAGAATAATGTTGCAGCAAGTACAAAGAGAGGAGGAGCCAGAGGGAATGTACTATCATGGCAGGACAATAGACAAAGATACCAGAGAAGATCCAAGAGTAGGGATCAGTGTTATGTTTGCCGGAGGTACGGGTACTGGAGATGCAATTGTAATAGTAATAAAGGTAAAAGGGACTGGAATGAGAGACTTGACCTTAAAACACAAATAATAGAAACAGCAGGAATGACAGGTTTGACAGAAATGAGGTCCAGCCATCAGCACCACCCATGCCCAGATACCTCAAGCAGACCCAGCACTCCCTGAGGAATCCCTTCCTGGAGCAACATGTATCAGCATAGGACCACGAGGAGAGAGAGATTGGATGAACTGCAGAAACGAGAGCCCAGTACTTTATGATGAAGGTATCAGACACAGCTGAGGAGAATCCCATGTTTCCAATTAAGGTAGGAGGTGAAGAGATCGATTTTCTAATGGACAGTGGTGCAACCCTATCAACAGTAAGAAACAAGTTGGGTCCTAGTAGGGGTGAAACAGTCACTACTATAGCAGTAAATGGAATGATGATGCATGAAAAATTATCAGAACCCCTACCAGTTTCTGTTGAGGACTTCACTCTGACCCATCAGTTTCTCCTGTCACGAGATACACCCATCAATTTGTACTGAAGAATTGAGTTGCTTGAGCGCACATTATATGTAGGAAAATAAGGGTGTGCAGTGAGCATTTAGCTAGGAGCACAGGAAGAGAGGTTATTTCAAGTGCCAGCTTCTGAACCAAATGTATCCATGGCTGTAGTACCAGGTTACTACCCTAAGAATTTGGGGCCCATGGTCAAACACTTTCAGGATTTACCAGAACTAAGGATTTTACATTTCCTTTGAGAATTGTGTCTGTGTTGGGAAATGAAGAAGAAGGGTGGTGTCAAGTGAACGCACAGTTTTGGACAAAAATGAGGAATGATTATTGAAAACATGCCCTGTCTATAAAGTGCAAAATAACAGTTAATGGACAGAATGCAGTACAATGTCATACATTCACCCCAGTACAGAGATCTGGGCCTAAATCACCACCCCTTTTGTACCACTCTCTATAAAGTGACACTTAAAGAAAATGAAGAATTACCTTATGTTTGTCAGTACAGACTGTCACCTCAGGCAAAGGAAGAAATAAAACCTGTGACTGAATCACTCTTGCAACTGGCTATCATTAAAAAGACCTCTAGCCCCTGTATTAGTCCTATCATTCGATTGCCCAAGGTCAATACTGGCAATACAGTTTCATATAAGATTTACGACAGATAAACAACATTGTGGTTCCCTTACCACCTGTTGTGCCTGACACCAATACTATAGTATCTTCTATACCTGTAGAGGCAGAGTGTTTTTAGTCATAGATCTCTACTCTGCGTTTTTCTGTATTAGAGTCCATCCAGGAAGTCGGTACCTCTTTGCTTTCACAATGAAACATATACAGTATACTTTCAGAAGAATTGCTCATGGCTTCACTGAGAATCCCACGGTCTATGCGCAGGCAGTGAAGAGGTAGACCTGGACAGCCTACATCTAGAAGGTGATTAATCAAATACCATAGTTAAATTTAAATTTAAATAGTTAAATTTAAATTGCATGTTTAGAAAGGAGCCTAGAGCAAAAGTTCGAGGCAAGCTCCTAAAACCTAAGTCAATTCTTTAAACATCAAATAAACATAAGGATAAACAGGCAAACAGACCGAAAATGTATTCACCAAGTAATTTAATGTACTTATTTTCTGGTGAAAGCTCAAGTAATATTCAAGAGGTACCGATTAGACAACGGTTGCTCCACAGGGGAACTTTCTAATAGGAGGAGGAGTGCTCAGTGTTGGTCAGTGAAAAGAAGGGAAGAAATTCAGTGGCATAGAGGAAAAAAGAACTGCATATTTTTTGAAAAACAATATGAGCGGTTGTCATTCACCGTCATATGCAGCCTAGCTACACTAATGTTTATACACAGTTTGAATTATATATACAAATGCAGGAATGAATTCCAATTTTGCACGATAAGGGGCACAAAAAGGTAAGTCTAGGCATATCCAAGGGCATCGAAGTTTAGATCCGACTTAGGGCACAAGGAAGTTTTACAGCCTCGGCCGTGCGGATCTTCTTCAGGACTGGGGTGGTAAGGGGCAACCTGGAAGGAGGTGGCTAAGTCGCCCTCCGCGTGGGGTGAGGAGCCACAATTGTTTTCATCATGCCATGTCATATTCAATAGTTTACTTCATAAAAAGGGGATGACCTGGAGTAGTCATCAATGGGAGTGTATTTGCCTCTTAGTGTTGTTCTGAATTGTAGCGAACAACACTGAGTGGCACATAATGTAATGACTCCTTCCCATATAACCAACACATCATCTATGTAACGTTTTCCATGATTTTATGTTGTTGACAAACAGGTTACTGGTGTGTAGTATCTTCTTCACTTCTAGGTGAAAGACATACAGGCCAGCTATACTGGGAGCAGATGTGCTCCCCATGCTGGTCCCGTGCTTCTGTAGCTAGATGGTATCCTCGTAAGCGAAGAAGTTTTTTGTAAGTGCCAGGAACACACATTCCATAACCACGTTACGCGGTGTGAGGTATCCCCAATTGGTGGTGAAGTGTACCTCCTCAATGATAGTTAGTGTCTCATCATGTGGGAGATTGCTATACAGACTCTCCTCGTCCAGTCCCGTCAGGAGGTGTCTGTTGGGGTCAAAGTCAATTCCGTGGAGTAGCTGTAGTACTTCCTTTGTATCCTTCAGGTATGTATCAGTTTATTTGACTAATGGGTGAAGGAAAACTTCAGCAAAGTTTGATAGTGGTTTTAGTATGGAATCAATGCCGGATACTTTGGGGCGGACTGGAGGTTGTACAAGGTCCTTGTTGATCTTGGGAATGGTGTAGAAGTAAGGGGTCCTTGGTGACTTTTTGGTGAGGTAACCAGCTTCCTTTTTCGAGATCCAGAGATCCAGTTGTGTGCTGTCCCTTCTTCCACCATGGAGGCTATCCGATCACGATGTCACTGTTGGATGAGAGTTGTCATATTGCTTCTTTTTCTTTCTTGGTTCTGTTATGGAAGGTATGGTTATTCACGGTGGTGATGTTCTCCACTTCTTTCATCACCGCTTTCTCAAAAGTTAGTAGTTCGATAGGGAGTGTTGAATCAGGAGGGGTTAAGGAGGATTTTACTCGTAGTCCTGTGTCCTCTCGCTCTTCCTCAGATGGTTATTTTTCTTTAAAGAAAACACATAACTTGAGTTTTTGATTGAATTCCTTCATTTCGGCACAGAGTTTAAATCTGTCCACGTTGTTGGTTGGAACAAAACCCAAACCTCGTTCTAGAACAATCCTCTGTGCTGGTGTCAATTCACTGTCTGTTAGGTTGACCTCTAAGTTATCGTCCGCTCGTTGATGGTTAGTTGGGCAGTGCACCTGTCATGCTCCTGGTAGAGACGTGTGACACCTCATCTTCTATGGTTGACCAGTGGACATTGCTGCCCCTCCGGTTCTGACCTCTTCGTGGTCCAGAAAGTGCCCCTGAAAAGGTGGTAGTCCATAATAATTATAGTCATACTCCTGTGGTGGGGGTTACAAGTGTGAGTGGGCCTCTCTCATTGGTGGTGGGCCATAGGGATATGGGGATATGCTGGTGGCCCTTGAAAGTGCCCCCATCCTTTTTGTCCTCTGTTGAGGGGTCTTTGGTGTTGTCCGCCCCTTCGTTGGTATCTTGGGATGCTCCTTCAGCTAGAACTGGAACTATTCAACCCTGAGTCTGATGTGTCTCCTTCTGAGCTCTGATCTTGGTTTGAGTTCCTAGATAAGTAGTCATCACAAATGTATGGGTATTCCTTTTTGTGACTGAAACGCACTGTGTCTTTCTTCAGCTTGTTGTATTTGCTTTGTTTTAGTGTTATCTCAAAATCGTTCATTTGCTGGTTTAATTCTTCCAG
Source organism: Lissotriton helveticus (assembly GCF_964261635.1). Lineage (NCBI taxonomy): Eukaryota > Metazoa > Chordata > Amphibia > Caudata > Salamandridae > Lissotriton > Lissotriton helveticus. Next base: position 1,860,952,230 of record NC_136057.1, read on the forward strand.
GCGAAAAGCAAAAGTATAAATTCAGGAATGGTACGGAATGGGAGCAGAGGAGATTTACGAACTGCAACAGCAGGAATGTGGTTTATATCATCACTTGCCCATGCGGAATGGAATATGTCGGAATAACAACTAGACCTGTCAAGACACGCATAGGAGAGCACAGGAGCAAAGTATGTTGCACTACGAAAATGGCTACCCACTACTTGACAACCCAAAACACAATGGAAGACCTACAGTGGACCATTATTGAACAACTAAACAGTGAGCATGGTCTTCTCGAGAAGGAACATCGGTGGGTGTTCCGCTTGGGGACACATATTACAGGTCTGAACAACGACATCCCCTGGGGACAATTGAGCTGATTTGTATCTCTTCGTGACTTTTGTCTCTATCTCTGGGAAGAGAAAACTACTGCAAATGCATTGCATAGAAATTCTTTAAACGACTGGGCAGAACCCTTATGTTAGCCAACCTTCTATTAAACACTTGGGGCCAGCAGGAAAACACTGCTGAAACATTATGGCCTGTACATTAACCTGTGGAATTTAATGTTCTGCCACACGTTTTTCCATTCCTATTCACTTATGCCATCTTGAGCTCACCCTCCTGTAGAGAGGTGTCATTACCACTATATTTGCTCGACATAAATATCTTTTGAAGCAACTGGGCAGAAACCCGGTTTTGTTAACACACCGTTTTTAAGAAACACTAGGGGCCGACATAAAAACCTCAACAATGTCGCCATGAGGGGCCTAAAGAAACATGGGAAGTCATTGCCTTGCCACAAGACTTGCCACACTTGTATTTATTTGTCATGAGATCACCCCTCTACTGTGAGGTGCCAGTACCCCCATTTTGTCGTGCATATTATGAAACATGAAAAAAACCACTTTGGCATCACACGCATGTATGGCTGCACACTCCCTTAGTACAATGTCTACCATAAACATGATTACATGTAGCATTAGTAAATACTTCCCCAGACGTGGTTTACTATATTTTTAATATGATTCATTTTTTTCATTATACGCTCATACAACAGGAAGCTTTTTTGATGAGTGCTCCAGTCTATTACGCTCTGTATATCCTATCGGCTGGTCCACATATCACGCTCGGATAGTTTAAAGAGTTAGGAAGAGGTAGTGTCCTTTTAGTTAGTGCACTAGTCTTTTTCGCTCCTAGGGCTATACAACAGGCACCCTTGAGCAACAGGAAGTGAGGAACAAACACATTCAGCCGGAGGTGCCATTCTAGGTCACCATCTTGGATTTCCTGACGGGCTAGTGCTTGTGCCAATTAGTGCAGTTTTTTGGTGGCAAAACTACCAATCATGGCCTGTATTTAAGAAAACTGCCCACACTGGCTCAATGTTCCACGGAGCTGTGGCGAGGCAGTGTCCTGGTGAGGAGGTAACCTTGATATTGTAAGTACGCACAGCCGATTTGCAACAGTGAAACTCTGCTCAATTAGGAAGGGAAACCTATAGTCACACAGTGTGTGACTAGGTACCCCTTCCCTCCCGTTTTGAAGGCTCATGGGGCATTATCTGGGCGATATAAGAGTACATGAACAGCCTAAACTTTGGAGGCTTCTTCATCTGTCACTAAACTGTTTTTTGAAGGAGAGATATATTTAACAAATACTCTCAGTTATACCTATCATTTGGATACGCACACCATGCGGTCCTTAGATAAAGAGATTGTGTTTTATGTTTTGTGTGTGTATGTTTTTCTATTGTCCCATCTCGCCTGCATAACACAGGACTGATTACCAATTATAACGGATAAAGATAAGAAAAATATATCACAGAAATATATCACTTCTTTACAGGTCATCACCACATATGGTGCATTTTGGATGTGTTATGTTATTTTAACGCTGCTTTATTCTTCCAGAACCCTTTCAGCAATATACCTACTAGGGTATAGTATACTGTGCATGTTAAATTTATGTATACCACTTAGTTAGGAATATATGTAAATAAACAGTTGTTTTGATTTGAGTGTAGAAGGGATCTCTTCTAGGTCCTGATGAGAAGCCAGGGGAGGGCTTCGAAACATGTTGACAAAGGAGACACTGCTCATTAAAGCATAGTATCTCCATCTCATTCCCCAATTTTAACGATACCAGCTCAAAGGAACATTAAAATTTATTTTTTCCACTGAGCCAGGTATTTTTAAATTGTTCACTGTTCACCATTCAATCACTTCTGACTCTTCCACTCACACTCCTACAACACACATAGTATTGTTTTTCATAGCCAGTGCTCCCACATAGTTGTAGGTCGCAGCACATTCCGTCCCGCAGCGGGGCGGGAAGACTCAGATGATGAACCATGCCACCAAGGGTCCTTTTGGTGGGTGAGGGATATTTAAACAAAGCTGTGTGCTTTCCACCATTGTAGGAGATACACGTAGTCTGGAGGATCACTTCTATACTTTCCCATAAGGGTGGAACTCTTTGTTTTTTGACAAAATAACTTGAGGAGGACATATACACCTCTTCTGCTCTTTTGAGCATTACCACTTCACTCCCTTCTTGTGTTACTTTGATGTGTCCTTGGACCATTTTACCGGATTGTAGGAATTCCTAATCCGGCATGGTAAAATATGTCCACTAAGATTACAAGTGTTCAAAGTCAAAAACCCTTATTTCTTACCCTAGACTTTAGGGGATACCATAGATTCAGTCAGAAGGAGGGGTGGTGGCCTTCGTAGTCACACACTATAAAAGGAGTACATAAAAAGGAAGGGCAACATAAGATGGACATGAATGTGTGTACGCATACCACAAAGGGATAAAGATGACAAAATGACAAACACAGAAACCAACAGTTCTAACTGTTGTTAGGGGTCAAGTTCAATAAGGCTACTGAATACAGTTTAAAAGCTCAATAGTATTAATGAATATAGGTTTAAGTAGTATCATAGTTGTTAATTGCAAGCGTCAGCATTCAGTTCCCGGTTGTGCCCCCAGATATCAACTAGGCACAGCACCACCTGCGCCCCTCTTATAATAACAGAGAATCACTAGGAAAGCACCTTGTACAATTCTCAAATGTACATTTTTATGGGTGTCTTAGGACAAAGGGTGGTGCCAAAAAGCCGTAATGTTAGAGTGAATACCCTATGAGAAAAATTAGATCCATCAGAGGCATATCTAATGTCCTTCGTCCAGTGTACCTGATCCAGCGGTATACCAACAACTGATACTCTTCTTCCTTATACTCACCTGGGCCTATAAACACACAATTGAGTAAACCGCTGGTTTGTTAAAGTTTTATATTTTCCACAATAATCAAGATTAGTTATTTGGTACCTCTTTTCATCTCAAAACTAACCCTTCACTGATCAAAAAGTTCTTTCTTCTGGTGGATGGACCATTAGTTGAACTAGTTGATGGTGATAATTAACATAATTCTTCCTTTTCTATACTTTGGAATAAATAACCAGAGACTCAAGAACATTTTAAATCTTTATCTAAATTAAATGCATGTGAACCACTTCAAAATACAGTACCGTCACCATCATTCTTCGGAGAGAAAGTTCAATAGATTAAACATCAAGCATATACTTCAGACTCACACAATAACTAATGCTTAGAAAGTGAGAGGACAGAGAGAAAAGAACATCTGCAAATAACGTGAAATTATAGTTACCAAGAATGGTGTGAAAGACCAACCCCCTGGCCAAAGGATTCAGGACAGGATAGTTGACCTCTCTAGCATACAGGCGATCGCGCCGCACCCCTCTCTGACACTCTCTTTCTCCACGAGATTCTTCTGTGATCTTCTGATCTAACCCAATTAATTAGGATAGAAAGTTCTACTTCAGGCTCTGCAATCAGCTCCCTCCACCCAGCTCGGCGATTCTTCAGCTCTCCATCAGCATCACCCGCATGACAGCATCTCATTGACTGCATTCAGCAAATCTCCATCTGACTAACTAACTAAAGCTATCTTAATTATACCTTTTGTTTTTCATGTTTCAGCCACTAAAGGTTCAATATCGTAAAAATACAAAATAAGATTGGTCAGGCAAGGGGGAAGCTCCATCACACCATGCTTACATGTCATTCAAATCAGTTCAACTATTGTTCGCAAACCCATCCTCTTAATTTTTATTCATAATTTTTTAGTTCTCACATGCATTCACGTTTCTCTTGCAACAATGTATTAACATTCTGAATGTAAGTCCTCATCATTGAACTCTTCACCGTCCGTTCCCAGAGTTTATCACTTGTGTCCTTGGCTCCTGTTCAATATCTAAGTCATCATTCCGGGTTAACTTTCAGTGGACATGTGCAGTCTTCTCATTACTCAGCTTCATTCAGTTATAAATGAGAGTCCCGAATGCGCACTAGTGATAAAGTCAGAAAGACACATTTTAATTTCCCAAATAAAGTGATCTCACTTTATACCATCCACCTCTACTCTATTCCCCTTTACTTATTAATACATTTCCACCATTAGCGTTAGTAGAATAGCTTGTTTTCGTTTCAGCTAAGTAGATCCCAAGCACGCGAGTCTTGAAAACTCCATTTTATTGTCTTCTGCTCATGCGCAAGAATTTCCCTACAAGCGATAGCTCATCATCCTACGTAGATGTAGTTGACACATACACAATAAATATTTCCTGTTTAAAGCGGTTTTAGTCCTTCGTTCAAGTTATCCACATCAGTAAACTCATAAGCAAGCTTCACTAACCCGCGTATTAATGTGGTGTGCATTAGTTTTACAATAAACATTTTTAATAACTTGTTAGTGAGTTAAAGGTGCTTCCGAGCAAGTCTCTTTTCTACGAGTCCTTGCTCCATCAAAGCCCTCTTTGATGACATTTTGAGTCATCACAAAATTACCCTCCCCTTCTCAGATGCCAACTTTCAGCATTTCAAATTCTCATTCTCCTCCTTTTTGTTTCTATTTTCATCTTTGTTTTTTAAATCTTTCATCTTTTTGTATATCCTCCCTTTCATTTCTCCTCGTATTCCTTCTTTCTTTTCTTTCCTTTCCCATTCACTTTATATTTTCTTCCTTTTCCTTGGTTTCTGCAACATGTACATCAAATCATTATTATTAAAACTATTATTGTTATACCAACTACTGGAAGAATTATTTGACCTAAAATACTTTTCCCTAAATCAGAAAACCAAGTCCCTATTGAAGAAATACTTTTTGTTAGTCTCTCCCATACACTGTCAACCTCCAGTGCTTTCAAATCTTCATAAAGTTTTATAATATTTTTAATATACCCTCTGATTTCCTTACTTTTATCAGGAATGTAAGTGCAACAATGTTGAACTTTCAGCATTTTACAGACTCTGCCATCTTTTGCTAATAAAATATCAAGAGCAAGTTGATTTTGTAAAACCATAGACCTATTTGCAACCATTTCTGTATTTATCATTAGGAAACCCCCTGCAGTATCAGACGAGAGACAATCAACTACAAATTCTATATGAATTCATAATGACTGCCACTGAAGGTTTATGCACCAAATATATCACCTATTATTTCTGAAAAACTAGCTCTCTTCCTCCGTGTTAGTCCATTAGTGTTTTCACTGTTTCCAGGGATTCTTTTTACATGATAAATTTTCGGAAATACTATCCCGAAGTAACAGCTTCCGTTCCGCCGTGCAGGCAACTTATTATAAGCATTATTCCCACAAACATAGTAAATCCCGGGAAATACTGGATCAGTCCCCCCTTTTAGTCTTCAACCTCCCAAAATTAGGAAGTTATGTTCACATTCACTGGAACCAATAAATACATTATTATAATCTGTCTTTAACCTATGGAGGCAGGTTTTCCCTTTCTTCACAAAGTCCAGGGACATCGCAGCATGAGCCTTGCCAGTTGTATAAATTCCCTCTTTCCCAGCCCATGCTGCTACATGAGTTTTCCGTTAAGCAGCTTTCTTTTTAAAATCCTGTTTCCTTCACTCAAGTAAATTCAAAAACACTTTCTCTTCTTCACGTAATATACATGTTAAATTATTCTTGTGTGCCTTTACTATATCTATTGGTTTCATTGTAAGACGAATTCACCAATAGATTGTGCATCTTGGCTACTAAATACTGGATTCATATTCTTTCGAATAGGAAGTTCTGAAAATACTACATGTAAATTTCAATAATAATACTGGAGTTTTCCGGTTTCAGAAAACAGGCTTGCTAGAACACTACATGATATACCATATGTTAAAGGTAAATGGTGATATGTAACTCCTTCTGACACTGACGCTGGTAATTTCATACAGACATAACAATCACTAATCTCTATTGTATTTACATATTGAAATAACAATCTTGTAAAAACATTTAAAGAAATATCGTTATCTAATACTGTGTGATGAAAATCTGTCTCGTCTGCTGCTTCTAATTCTACTCTATCTCCCTTTATTGTAGCAGCTTTCTCATTAGTAACTGTATCATTCTTCTTATTTGTTATCATAAATAAAGGCACCACCAATGTTAGAAATAACCATGCTGAGATCACTAATAAAATACTACATATGTAAGCTCTACAACATCTTCGTTTTAAACTTTGTCTTGTTGCTCAGTGACTTCATTATTGGCCATTTTAATCTAAGAAGATATTTCCTCTTTTTCTTTCTTCACTTGGAAATTCAAACTCTTGTTTTTAAGGTGACCTTAATTTTCTTTCATCAATCTGTGCAGCATCTACTTCTTCTGATTCTTTACTCAAGTCTAAATTCTCAAACTCTTCTAATATTACATAGATCCACTCAGGGGCCTTGTATTTGTTGTTAAAAATTCTCAGTCTTGGGCTTCTTCGTGTGTTTCTCACAATTGACTGTTTAGATGGAGATATGATCTGAGAAAAACAAGAGGAAGACCAGAGCAAGTGAATAAGATTACTAGTCAAACTCAATCTTTTCACTCCACCTTCAACCTCTCCGTCTTTTTCTAAAGTTTTTTTATTTTCAGTGTGTCTAGGCACAGTCTGTTCTTGTTCTGAATCACTCTCTACCTGTTCCTGTTCAGGTCTTATTATTGTTATTTCATCCACCTGAAAATGTTCTTCTTCCTCTATCTGGTCCTGTTCAGGTCTTATTTCAAATTGATCTTCTTCTTCTGCCTGAACTTGTTCTTCTTCCCCTAACTGGTTCTGTTCAAGTCTTACTACAATTTGTTCTTCTGCTGCCTGAATGTGTTCTTCTTTCCCTATCTGTCCCGGCTCAGGTCTTTGAATAGTTTTGTTCACCTTTGCCTGAGTATTTTCTTCTTTCCCTGTCTGGTCCTGCTCAGGGTTTCGAGTAACTCTATTTGCTTCTACCTGAGCGTGTTCTTCTACATCTATCTGATCCACACTACTTTCCTGTCTCTCTAATCTGGTTCTTCTTCTTGTTTGAACAACAACTTCAGGTATGTCAATCACTGATATCCATTCCCCCTGACTTATGCTCGGTTGTTCCTCGTCCATTACTCCAGAATCTATCAATCTAGATTCTCTGACTTCACAACCTTCAGCTGTTTCAACTGGTTCAATCAGTTGCTGTTTTTCTTCAGTGGGGCCTGAAACTCTTTTGGTATGACTGGCATGAATCCAATTGGGTAAAGCTGCACACTTCACTGCTGTGGTAGTGACCAGTATGACTTGACGTCGTTTATCCCACCTGGGTGCTAGGCACGACTTTCTGGCGTGTTTCTTCACTACCACCCAGTCTCCAGGATTCATATCATGCGCCTGTGTTGGCTGCCTGGCAACTGCGTCTTCTCCAACCTGGTGTGAGACAGAACGCACTAGGTCAGCCAATCCTTTGCAATAGTCCAATACCAAATAATCAGTTATATTCATCAATATATGTCCGGTAATAAATGCTTGCGTCATTGCCCTTCCTATGACTATCTCTTGTGGACTCAACCTGTTTTCCTATCAGGAATACTTCGTATTCCCATCAACACAAGAGGCAATGCAGCTGGCCATTTCAGGGATGTGGATGCACACACTTTTCCTAATCTTGACTTGATTGTGCCATTTAGTTGCTCAACCACTCCAGAAGCCTCTGGACGGTATGCACAATGCAGTTTTTGTTAAATTTTAAATGCTTCACAGATTAATCAATTATTTTGTTATTAAAATGAGGTCCTTTGTCTGATTCCAAAGTGACTGGGAAACCGAAACGTGGTATCAACTCCCTCAACAGTAATTTAGCAACTGTGAGACTGTCATTTCTTCTTGTGTGGTATGCCACCACCCATCTCGAGAACAGGCATACTATGACAAGTACATATTTCAATCCATTGCATGGAGGCAACTCAATGAAATCTAACTGCAATCTCGTGAATGGTCCTTCCGCCTTTCCAATGTTTCCCCAACTGACCACTGTCTTTCTGCCTGCATATAAATGCTGACAAATTAAGCATCCTTGGCAAAGGTTTTCTGCGACTACCCTAAACGGTGGATTGTACCAACTTTGTCTGAATAGTCTGATCATTGAATCCCTGCCAATATGTTTTGTCCTATGGTATAGTCTTGCCATTTGAGAGAGTAGGCAGTCTGGCATGACTGGTCTGCCATCGGGGTATACTCATACATCATTTTCTGTCCTTGTTTCACAACCTGACTTTATCCAGATTTCCTTTTTTTTCGCCTCAACTTCATCCTGCAACTGTCTAACCTCTTCCCATGTTTCTAGAGCTGAGAAAAACATAAGTTGGCAGCTGATTTCACTTGTTTCAATCTTTTTGTTAAGTGCCATGTTATTTCTTGCGCAATATTGAGCAATTTGGCCGACATATCTGTTACCTGCCGCCACATAGTCATTTCCTGACTGGTGAGCAGTACACTTGACCACTGCTATTTCTTTTGACAATTGCTTCCAACAACTCTTTTACATTTTTGCCATTTCTTATAGGAGATCCTGAAGAAGTCAGAAATCCCCTCTGCATCCAGAGCTGGCCAAAATCATACACAACCCCAAAACCATATTGACTGTCCATGAATATGGTTATCCTCTAATGTTTCCCAATTTTGCATTCCTTTGTTAAGGCCACCAATTCGGCTACTTGTGCAGATTTGACTCCCGGTAAACAGGATGCTTCAATGACCCCTGATATTTGACATACAGCGTATGTAGTTCATGATCAGGCTCTTTCAAAGGCACTTCTTTTATGTCTGTCGTGGGTTTGGTACACATCTCAGTCACATCCAGACAATCATGATCCACTTCATCTTTCACTTCTTCACAGCATTGGTCTGGCAATAAAGTGGCAGGATTCATTATTATACATCTTATTACTGTCACATTTTCCGCTCCCAGAATTACTCTTTTATACTTAGTCATCCGACTAGGGGTAAGGTTCTGTGTTCGAGTTCTCGTTAAAAGAATCTCAACTGAATGTGGGGCAGAACATTTTTAACTGGATGTCTCATCACAATCGACTCACTTTGCTCCAAACTCATACAAGTAACAGCTACTGCTTTTAAGCAGCCGGGTAAAGCTGAAGCCACAGGATCCAGAGTAGCAGAGAAATATGCTACTGGACGTCGGCTTAATCCATGCCTTTGAGTCAAAACTGAAAGTGCACAACTTTCTCCCTCACAACAGAACAGTGCAAATTCTATCATATAATCAGGCATGCCTAAAGCAGGAGCCTCACACAGTCAATTTCGCAATTTCACAAACGCTTCCATGCACTCATCATTCCAGACAATCGGATCTTTTGCTCTTTTCCGAGTCAACTGAATCAATGGTTTTGCCAGCAGTGAAAACCCACTTATCCACTGCCTACAGTACCCAACTACTCCGAGAAACATTCTCATCTCCGTCTGTGGTAGTTGCATTTACTTAATTATCCTTATTCTCTCTGGGGGCACTTTTCTAACTCCTCTTTCTATTTTGTGGCCTAAATATTTAACTTCTTGCTGACAAAACTGCAATTTCTCTGGAGACACCTTGTGTCCTCCTTCGGCCAAATGGTTCAGTAATGCTATTGTGTCAGTAACACAATCTTCTCATGTTTTTGATGTCATCAATGTACTGAACCAGAACTGAATTTTTGGGCATGACCAATGTTTCTAGACACTTTTTCAGGATTTGATCAAAAATTGAGGGACTCTCTGTATACCCTTGAGGAACTCTGCACCATGCCAAGACACGGTCTTCGAACCTAAAGGCCCACAAATACTGGCTGTCTGGGTGCAAAGGAATAGAGAAGAAGGCTTGACATAAATCAATTACTGTAAACCAGCCTGTATTCTAGGGTATCTGATAAAAGATCACTGCTGGATTTGGCACTACTGGGCAAGAAGGCACTACAATGTTGTTGATCTTTCTCAAATCCTGTACTATCTTGTATTTTCCACTATGCTTTTTAAGTCCCATTATTGGCGAATTACAAGGACTTCCCAATATTTCTTTTAAAATGCCTTGTTTAATCATTCGGTCAATTTCTGGAGCAACTCCTGCTTTCACTTCTGGACTCATTTTGTACTGTCATGTGTTTGGATAAACTGCACCTTCTTTCACCATCACTTTCACTGGATCTACATTTGACAACAGCCCAATATATGTTCCTGTAAAATCCCACACTTCTGGATTTACTGTGGATCTCAACTCTTCTGACAATTCACTTTTGGTTATTAATGAAAACATCTCATCTACTTCAGTACCTTCCTTAGCTAACATCATTTTGTGTATAACGTCTTCATCAGGGGTTTGGAAAGCAACACCATCCGGTGTACAGTAAATTGTGCAGTTCATTTTGCACAATAGATCTCTTCCCAACAGATTTACTGGACTGGAATCGCAAACTACAAACCGATGCATGTCTTTAAAATTTCTAATATGTACCTCCATTGGTTTTGTGATTGGGGTTCTAATCTGTTGATTCAACACTCCTACAACTTGGATAGATTCTCCTGAGAGTGGTAGGTTTGGGATGTCTGCTGTTCTCACGGTAGACCGGGTAGCACCAGTATCCAATAGAAAAGCGATATCACTACCTTCCACTTTCCCATCAATAAATGGACCTGACTGATCTACTGGCAAGGATGTACCAAGCACGCACTCCTCTTTCTCCCAGTATAAGGCACAATCATTGCGCAAAGTCAGTTTAGTAATTTTCATTCTGTAAAAAATATTGTGTAACTATAGAATTTTTCTCACCACTTTTTCCGTGAAATCCGGTGTTTGCACTGTATTTTTGAGTGTTCACAAAGTTAGGCATAGGAGCTGGTGGCACCTGACACTGTGGAGTAACTACCTGCTGCGGCTGATTCATAACCACTTAATTCTGTGTCTGTGGATTTAAATTTTGGTTTGTCCCATTATTATTCTGAATATTCTTACACTAGTTCTTCCAATGCCCAAGCTTTCTGCACGCATGACAAGGAAACTTCTTCTTCGCTTCCTCTCTATTAATTCGTCCTCTTACTTTACCACCATTCGCCGCTTGATCATTCTGATTCTACTCTTTCACCTGATTATCACTCTGTGTATTTAATTTATTTTCCTGCTGTTCTGCCAATTTCACTTGTGCCCACATCATTTTCTCTTTTAGCTTTCCTTGCCTTGCCTCAATGTCATCTCCACAATACTTGGCATACTTCAAAATGTTGTCGATCATCTTACTCTGCCAGCACAACATGTGCTGCTGAATCATCTGACTAATCTCTGGTTTCAGACGATACATAAATCGATACAAAAAATCTCCCATATTCTTATCACCAATGCTCTCGAAGCCCTATACTGATTAAACACTTGCAGTAACCGCTCATAATATGCATGTACAGACTCATTTAGCTCTTGAGTTGTTCTATCTATCTTTACCCAATCTGTTTCTTTAGGAGGCATTTTCCCTTTCAGAAAAGTAATTACTTGGTGATATTTCTTCATCACCTCCTCTGAGGGTGCTCCTGTTTTCGAGTCTCTAGCATACTCCTCATTTGGCCAATCAACTGTGATCTTACACTCTGTCCATAAGTCAGCAGGTACCACAATATCAAACAAACCATCCAGATCCCTCAACAGAACCTTTCACAAACCTCTCCACCTGTTTGCACCATTCAACTGGTTTCTCTCTTAGCCTAGGGAAATCGTTTGTAAATGACAACATATCCTGTCTGCTACATGGAACATGAACATTTCCACCTCCAGGAATCTCTCTCATGGGACACAATCTCTCTGCTTTTTCTGATTCTTTTAGTAAGAATGCAGATGATGGTTCCTTTGCTTGTGCTTCCTCCTTCTTTCTTATCCACCTAGTCCTACACTTGTCAATGTCTTCTGCAAAATGTTCATTAACTCTTTTATCTGTAGTCTTTTACCAGACACATTCATATTCTCCAAATACTTATCAGTAATCTCCACTCTATATGGCTTCTTGGTATGGTGGAGGATTTTTACTTACAATTTCCTCCAACAATTTGTCATCTGACTCACCATATCCTGTCACATGTGTTTTCTTTTCTCCGTACACTTGCTTCCCGACTGTTCTTAAGCCATTAATACTGGATATAAACCCTCTGTCACTACAGCTCTTCTCCAACGCTTCATTTGATCTCTACTTGACTCATATGGATGTCTAGGCCAAAATCCTCTAAATCTCCGACCACTTCTGAATTTTTCACGATCAAATGCCTCAATCTCCCATTCTTCCAAAGTTTCATACTTTGTCATTCTAGGATTTGGTTCTAACATATTCATTCTATCTCTCAAATTCTGAAGTATCTTTAAATTAAAAGTACCATGATCTGGAAAAGCCAAAACACCATCACCTTTTGTATTTTCCAATCAATTTTCCAACCATACACATGTGTGACATCCTTTCTCCATCATAATAATTAAAGCAGGGGTTTTAGGTGGTGGAATAGGAAGTCACTCTCTAGTCAACATAGGCTTGCCTTTCCTGAATAACATTTTAATTTTCTTCATTAATGTCATTTTTTTTGTCTTCCAAACATTTCAGACGAACGATATAAGAAAGTCTTCTGTATATCTTCTGCCTCTATTCCCTACGTTGAGTCCTATGTCAGCATGACTCACTCACGCAGTCAAATTACGACTCTGCATACATTTCCCTTTCAACCAATCCTAGCGCGACTTCTATCTATTATCCAATCAGCCTCAGGCTCACTTTTGTGGTCTGACCAATGCCAGTGCGGCCTTTTGATATGTCAGTATCTACTCCTTACTACTGACTCCTCCTTTACAATCAGGTTCTGTCTCACGCCCGCTATTTCATCCAATCCCAGCGCGGTTCTCTGTGACTTCAGTACAACTCCAGCATCTGACCCTCCCTTTACAAGGTAATACAACTAACCCTTGGTGTAGGACTAGGCTATGCTCGCTGAGTGTGAGTAGTTTGCGCAACTATGCGGTACGAGAATTGCACGTAGCAGAGTGCAACAACGCGTAGCGTAGCGGGCATTTTTTGCTTGCTCGCGGTCCTCAATGTCAATTTGGCGACCGCCAGCGAGCAAAATAACATCCAGGCGAGATTTTTTCCTCAGTCGCGATCTGCAACATCAAGTTGCCGATCGCGAGCGTGGAAAATAAACCTCCCGGCGAGATTCTCAACGCGGGGAGGTCAGGTTTCTCATTGCGAGTGGTCGCGTATGCTCGCAGCCGCTTGCGATGAGAAACTACCAGTCCGCATTGAGAAAGCTGCCGCTCAAGTACAAATCTACTCGAGCGGCAGAAAACGACCGCTTGCACTGTGCAAGATGTGGTTTGCAATGATTGCACAGTGCAGACAAGCATCTGGCACTGTGCAACCAGTGCGAACAGCATTTTCCCTACCGCACTACACAGTTCTCGTAGCTTGTGTAGTGCGAAGTGCACTACACCATGGTTAAATACAACAACTTATTTCTTAATACGATTCATTAAATTCTTTGTTAATAACAACACAAAAACATTCTCTACTCTGTATGTTCCACTAAACAAAGGATAGCTTTCGATGTCTCTCCTTTTCACTATGAGTAAAACCCCTGTTTACTCTTCATTCAAGCTCGGGAGAACCTGCTACTCCTTCAGTGTTACCCCTACTGGGAAATAAGACCAAAGTTTCACCATCGAACCCTCTGCTATCACTCACACTCTACTTTTTATATGAAGTAGTCCCTAGTTTAACACTGCCAGCCCTATGTAGCTTCTCAGTATTATTCCAACTGGACCAGTAACCTCACTGCAGTGTGGCTTCTGTCACCACCGCTATTAATTTCCCCAGGATTCTAGACAACATAAAACAAGATGCTAACTCTTTTGTTAAACATTAATCAATAATCAAAGATTTACATAAACAAAGGCCAACAAAGACAGACCAAGGTTGAGCACTTCAATTCCAAAGTGAAATTTCATCAAATTTAGTGCAACTACTTCCAGCATCAACCGATTTATAGATACTACAAAGTCCAAAGGAATTCACAAAATAGAGAAGGTGCACTCGACGAAAGTAAATCAGAACAAACAATTATCTTCCAAAATTCTTCTTTATTCTTCTAATCATTATAAAAGGGGGCAGACAGCTCCAAAAGGAACTTCTTCAGGGCTATGAATCACTTGGTTTGGAGAATATTGGAACAACAATTATAAGGAGTCCAAAATATCCTGGTACAGGCTTCTGTGTAATACTCAGATGAGCATGTATGAATAGCACATCAAAAAATGAATCTATAATTAACCCAACGTGTGAATAATACCTCCAAAATCTGGGTGGTGAAAACGGTAGTGCAACCACGGAGTACAATTCCAAACACAAGTAGCGAATGGTTTAGATAGCAGTATTTAATCAGTATAGAACAAACGCGGCAGGCTAGAAGTTCCATCGCTCAATCAAAAGGAAGGTCCTCAATCAGATTTAACACATCTTTGGAATACTGCAGATTTGAAGGCATTTTCTTGACCAAAGGTCTAGGAAAACAATCACAGAATTTGGACAGGGATTCCAACCATGACCCAATCCCTGTCACTAAAAGGCGTCCGGGTGGAGGAACCTTGTTGTGCACTTTGAGGAATATGTAGAAGTGTGGTACTCTTGGTTCTCTTTGAATTAGAAAGCTTTGTTCACGCTTTGTGATCCGTCCATTTTCCAGACCCTTTTTCACTAGAAATGTAATTTCTTCCTGGACATCTTTCGTGGGGTCCATAGCTTAAAGTTTGTAATGGCGAGTGTCACTGAGAAGTCTCTTACATTCCTGTCTATACATATCCTTATGGAGAATCACAATAGCCCCTCCTTTGTCTGCCGGTTTGATGACAATTGAGTTGTCCTCGGCCAGCACCTTAAGTCCTCTAATTCACCCCTTGTGATATTTTGGAAGGTCTTTGTCGATGTCTTCACCATGTCTGTCCTCCACCCCCGACAGACTGCCTTCTCAACAGTAAAACATAAATTAGCCAAAACGACTGATGCAACAGGCCTGAACTGGCCAGATGCGCTGCGGTTAGTATTGCATGCTATAAGAGCGACACCATCTATAACAACTCTCTTATCCCCCCATGAGGTATTGATGGGGTGGGCCTATGTCGGTGGGGTTGAGGTTGGCTCTTGCAGCATCCCAAGCAGCAATGAAATGGATGGATGAACATATATCTGACTACGCTGTAAAGTTGTCAGTGGTCTTGAGGCATCACCATCTCCAGGTTAGAGAAAGTTTTGCCCCATCTTTCCTCAGAACAATCACACTCTTTCAAACCGAGAGACATGGTCTTGGTGAGAAGAATAAAAAGAAAATCCCTTAGTTCTAGGTGGACTGGACTCCACATGGTGTTCCTGGTTACGCAGACAACGGTAAAGGTGCAGGGACGTTCTGAGTGGTTGTGCGGAACACAATGAAGAGTTGCACCAACAACACTTGAGGCAGAGTTACCTATAAGGGATGAGCACCAGCCACCTGTGGAGCCACGCGAAACACCGGACAAGGGGCAGACAGACCAGAACATTCTAAAGAACAATGCTAAGGGTCCATCATCTAGTGTCACAGGGACGGTAACACCAACAGATGCTGTTGAGTGAAGCACGCAACGCAGTCTAAAAAAAAGGTGATGCTCTGCACCTGCCGAAAAATAGACTGAAGAGGACACCGCAGGGCAAGTCCGTCAAACCGGCCCTGAACAAGACAACTACGGCCCAGGAGGAGAAGCAGATAACTGCGCACTGCAAGCATTTTGTTCAATACTGACACTTAGAGAAAGTGCCCTGGAACTGATACAGAAAGACACTGCATAACTATATATATCACTTTCCAGAAAATGTATCTCATAGTAACTTACTTATGTGTGTGCTACCTGTATTGCAACAACCTGCTGACCATCCCCTCATTGCAGCACATGAGAAGGTAGCCCAGGTTTTAGGTCTTGAAAATAACTGGATCTGTAGAGAATTATCCAGACACCCCAGCGCCCCATTTGGCCTATATGAGACACCTGTCCCTATACAAAATTATGCGCAAGGAAAAGGATGCCTCATATCCAATGTAACTTGGGATTGCGGAGAAGGAAGGATTGGAAGGTACTCATGTTGTACCATACTGCCAAAAATTCAAGCCCAATACCAACTGTCACCTACGGTGGAAAACAATGCCAAGGAAAATGCATTTATAAAGCATCATGATTCAGGATGTAACCGAGCTCCCCGACACATAGGACATTCAAACAGTAGCAAGTGTCCTAACATATTAGAATTTGATGATACCACAGGTAATTGTAACATAATGGACACACAGTTAGAAGGTGGGAACTGGACAGCTAAGGTAAAAGGGAAATATGTGAACTATACTTTACATTACTGGAACATCACTTTTAGATAAAGAGACACTGTTAATAATTTCTGATGGTTTTCTATACGATCCATTAATTGAGCAAAAAAATGATTGTCAGTGTACCAAATGTGAGTTATAAAATATTAGAATATCCCTTATGGATAGCTTGCTGCTTATGCATGGCACAGTGGGCAAATATTACACCTATACATTCCTCATGGATTGATTAATTTCAAAAGACTTTTCTGGAGGGGGGATGCCTTCCTCTCAGTAAATATCACACATTGGACACACAGCCACATGGTGGTATGTATTTTTTTTGTGACACTAAAGCATAAGAGGTAGGAAGGCATGATGGTTATTTCATCTCTTACACCAAACATTTCAGTTGTGCAGCACATTCAAGCCCATGAGCCATTACATTTGGGGAGTTTTGCTCATAGATGTAAAGGAGATATGCATACGCCGATTCTGGAGGCTTGACAAGGTCTATTTTTGAGCTAATACATATACTCATTCCTGCATATGGGGTATATAATTTAGAATTGTCCATTGTTAACATGTCTGCTGAGCTCGCTATAGCATTCAGTGCAACAAGAGAAGCGCTTTAACACTTGCAGATGGAAATTAATTCAGTGCCTGCCATGGCTATTTAACATATAATTGCACTTGATCTCCTGACACTGCAACAAGGAGGACTGTGTGTTTTATTGAATTCCTCCTGTTATTTTTTAAATAATAGTGGAAACATAGCAAGGGATGAGGCACAAATTAAGCATGCCGTTCAAATATTCCCTGGAGCAGAGAAAATGACAGATTCTAATGATTGGTCCTGGCTATCTTCATGGCTACCAACAGGATGTTTAAAGAGCTTAGTTCTAGCACTACTGTGTGTCTTTATAGCAAGAGTGATACTATTGTGTTGTCTTCAGTGTCGTTGCTCCATGGGACAGCAATTGTGTAGTAAAAGCATCCATTCAATTTCTGCAGTTAAAATTCTACCTCTTACAGATAAGATGCTAGCCTGCAGATATCTTAAGATACAATAGAAAGGGGGAGTGGCCAAGCTGCAGATGGAGTAAGACCTATTTTGCTGTGCCTCCGCTCCCCCACAGCCGGCCTCCGCTAACCCTTTGCCATCCGGGCCCGACCTATTGCCCGTTGGCCCGCTATGTCCGCCACGACACTGTGAACTGCAATGGATGTCCACTGCTCAGGCCTTGAGGAGGCCTGAGAAAACCCGGCGTCCTGGGCCAGGGCCCCCGCTGCGGTTGAAGCCGCCATCTTTGCAGCTGCCGGGTGATGCATCCAGCAGAGGGGCCTTTTGCCCCTTGGCGCCCACGATGGCCCTACTTCCTACCTCCTGTGATCCCGACGTTGACACCAGTGAGGCAGCGACAGAGCGCTGGCCTAGACCCGCAGTCGCCTCCCCCATGTGGCCTTGGAGCATATTGGGCTGTGGCTCAGGCTTGCACTGCCATACGGCACCCTCCTCCGGATTTGGGGGACCATCCGGAGGGTCTTTGAGGCTATGCCCCGCCGCGCACCCTGCTGAGGCTACCTGCTGCTGGCTGACCCAACCCCCTGACCTCCCCCTGTAGTCTGGCTGGCAGTGAGAATCCAGATGCTGTGCTGGACGGGTGTGACTACCTGGGAGGCTCACCTCTGGGCCTTCTGGACTGCTGCAGACCTGCAGCAGACCGACACCCTCACTGGAGTGCGGCACTGAAGGAGGGCTGGCTAGCCAAACCTAGACACTGAGGCTTGGCCATAACTGGGCCTCTGGCTTGCAGTCCCTTCACCTCCCTTTGTCGTTGGCCCCACACTGGGACTGCTGATCCACCACATCGGCTAGCAGTCAGTGCCCTCCCGCTCTGAGGCCCTAGGTGCTGCTGCTTGATGTACGGACTACAGACCGGCACTGGATTGCTGCCCTACATCGGCTGTGTGGCGGGATGGGAAGAGTCACAGAGACAGAGGTAAGGGGTGATCGGCTCCGAGACCACGCAGCCGGCTCCCTCTCCCCACCCCCCCTTTAATAGTCCTGCCCGGGGCTTGCCCGCTTGGGTCGGATTTTGGCCACCATGCCCCCTGGACACTGTCAACACAACTGCCCCTGGGTTAGCCCCCCTCCTGTTTCTGCGGGGAACATCCAGGTCGGCAGACCGCTGGGTCTGCTGCAGCTTAGGGGGCCCTCCTAAAGGCATTCTCTATTCGCCTCGATTGACGCTCTGATCTGGGCCGGGGAGGTAGGGTCCTGCCCAATCCCCTTGCCATAGACTGGCATTCGGGGATCTCTTTGGCCTACTTCTGCACCTTGTTCTCCCCCCTTCATAGAGACACGTGCCCCGGGGAGTGCTGGTGGCCCTTGTGGTGCCTTTCTTAACTGAGGGAGATCTCTCTGGACTGATTGGCCTGGGGAGAGTGCCCAGTGGCTCTCTCTTGGGCCCCCCCTGAACACTTGCTGATGATCCACAAAGGCCCTCACTGGGTAGACACTGCTGTCTCATGGGGCTCCAATGGGCCAGCCCTGCATGTCAGCCTTACTCTAAACCGCAACTGTGGATTTCTGCTCCGGGCTCACACACACAGAGACTCTCCCCTGGCAATGCCAAGTACCAAGGGTGGCAGGGACACCTTACCTGCCTCTGCTAAAGATAATCCTGTAGCCTCACTTTGGCTTAAGTCCAACCCTCCTACTCCAGCTACCACAGACTCTCCAGAAACAATGGCCAGTGGTGACTCTGAGGCGCCCCTCACGCAGGCTTACATGGATGCCTACTTGCATGAGATCAAAACAGAAATTGGTTCCCTTGAAGCTAAATTTAAAGCCTGCCTCCATGACCACTGGTGGGATGTTGTGGAGATTGGGTTCGTGTTGAAGATCTTCAATACTTGACAGACACCCGATCAGAAGATCTTGAGAACTTATGGTACAGAATGGCAACTCTGCAAGATCAATACATCGACCTCCAACTAAAGCAAGAGGACATAGAAAACAGAGGCAGAAGAAACAACATCCACATTAGAGGGGTCTCCCATGGAGCTGAGGTCTGACATCATGTCTTTTACGGCTGATCTACTCCAGTCAATCAGGGGTGATTATGATGCGTCTCTGCTGACACTGGACAGGACCCACTGGGTCGATTCAGCCTGGGGTTGTCCAGATTTAATTTCTGAAATATTCACACAAGTCCATTTCTTCACAGAAAAGGAGTCCATCCTACAGAAAGTGTGTGGTGCTGTGGACCTTGTCTCCATGACCTAAAGATCAGATATTAATGGGGCCACTTGGGAAGGCAAATGTTGAGTGCTTCAGTCTCTGAGGGATGCAAAACAACTTCTGCACCTCCAGACATTGCCCAGGGACAACAGCCCCCCATTATCAGGATTCTCTGAGAGAAGCTATATGACCTTAAAGGTCTATGGTGCCTCCCCCTAAGCACATAGCACACAATAAAGAGCAAGCATTGTCCTAAGCTAAACAGGACATCACCCAACACCTCCGTACCATGGATAGCACTTATTCCCCAGCTCAATCACTTGCAGCTTCTGAATGGAGGACATTCCACATCGCCACAGACAGGATCATACATCAATCCTTTGTCCTGCCTAGGTGTGGGGTCAGCTTGGCCTTGGCACCTCTATTAGGATCAGCGGGTGACACATCCCTCCAGATTCAACTGCTCACAGTTTGGTGTCTCCCCACTGTGGTTCTTCCAGCAGCAAGCCTACTCAACGTAAATAAGGTCTCATTGGAATGACTCTCTGATTGCTAGAGAGCAGGCCCACAGATACAGCTCCTCTTCTGCCCGATTGGTCACTGGCTGCGGGGTTCGGAGGCCACCTTATTTGTACTGCCTCCTTCCATGCCCCTGACACTTATTTTGTTCCTTTGAAGATTGACTTCTTCAGAATGGCCCTTGTCTTGACATATGGGCTGTTCCAGAACTTTAATAGAACTTGCAGGCCCTGTTGGGCATCATTTGTTCATGTTATTACACCCCAACCTTCCTATCCGTGCCTCCTTTCACGGGGAGGCTTCAACCTGAGTATGAAGACCCCCTCAAGGTGCTCTCCCACTTACCCTGTATCTCCCCTCTTGCTACGACATATGCAATGCTCCCACATGCTGTCGCACAAGATTTAATAGCAATAGAGGGGTCCTCCAAAAGGATGAACCCATGCTCCGTTCAACCCAAGATATACACAACATTTGCTATTTTGAAAGACCCAGGCACTATAATATTTTCAAAACAGGTGTAATTAAAGGGCTGCAGACCCCTTTGCAACCAAGAAGTTTTGATCTAACCTCTCAACTCGGAATACAACCTCAGACAAATGAAACCGTCGCATCAATACACACTAAGGAATCTCTCCAATTTAAAACAAATGGAATAATTAACAGCAATTCGAACATCAACAAGCTAAACAAAAATCAGGACCAAGAGGTAATAGAATACCTGAAATGACTAGAGGACCTAACACAACAGCGAACCTCGAGAGCCCCAACAACAATAAACTGCATTTAGGGGTCGCTGATAATGTCAGCATTGATACTGACAGACTACAAGAACAACAGGAACAACAGTACGGCCCAGGGACCACCCCGCTCACCGCACAAAAATTCGACTAACTCTTTCAACCCACTGTGCCTACTGCAAAATGCGAACTAGAGGCTGTCACGCCAAAACCACACCAGCAAGGGAGGCCAAAAACTGAACCAACCTTTACACACAAACAGTTCTTCTCACAGATAGAAGAACCTCATCTTGCCAGCACTACTCAAAACATACCAAAACAACTGGGTTTAACTACTACTCCAGACTCAAGCCTCCATCAGGCGACCCAAAGCCATACAGTATGGCGAGAAGAGCAAAAATTAAAGGACTGTAACTTACAAGCAACCAGCTCTTCCCTTCAACACTTGCCACACACTCAACAGGAAGAAGTAACACTGATGGCTGCCCTGTAAACCGCCGAAACCACATCGCCAAAGCATAGCCAGGTGACTTCTGAAGACAACCACCAAAACTCCAACAGTGACATGTCCTTTCTAGCCTCTCAAGAGTGAGTGGAATTAGTCGCCTCGTACAGCCATGACACTAAAATCCCAATAAACAGTGCGAACACAGAGAATTGTGACAAGAACCAAACGACTAAAGACCCAATTTGGGCAACAATATTAAGCATGATGCAATATTCAACCACGGCATTCCAATACCAATCCCACAAAATTGAGCTACAGCTCACAGTGCTCCAAACTTTAGCAGACTTTACTTCAGGGAACGGCAGGAAGTTAGCAGACTTAAACACATTAATAAAGAGAGGGCAAGAAGCAGCATTTAATGACAAGCTATTACAGTAAGAATGTAGCTGCGCTCCAATAGTGGACAAATTATCTACGTTACCATAACTACTAGGTGACTTATTGCTCACTATGAAAACAACAACTGATACTCAGAACGTAGCAAGCCGGGAAACACAAACAAAAGGGGAAATAAAATTAGAAACCCAACCCACCGATATGATAACAACAAACACGATTTACAACATAAGAAAGAGCGGGTCCCTGCAAAACTTCAAAGAGGACTCACCCAGCAAAGTTATATTACCTGAATCAACTGATGAAAACACAGCAGTGAATCCCTGTCGCAGGAAAAAAAGGAAAGGGAGGAAGAAGAACATAACCTTTCAGACTCAACACCCGGCTAACAAGCTACAGTCATGGCTACCGGTTATGAACGCTAGCATTACAAATACTCTACACTCCCCAGTTCCTTCACTGGAAGAAGACACAATGGACTCATCAACTAATATAAAACGGCAACAAACACCATCAGGGGATTCTCACCCCCATCTAAAACCAATCAAATTGAAGCTGTGCCTCACGTAACAACAAAAAGACGGTCTGTTAGTCAGCTATCAATATGCACAAAATTCCACAGCAATACCGAGGAGCTTGTGCATCAGACACATGCGAAAGCCAAGTCCCCTCAAACAAGCAGTGCACCTACGGTAGATGATCAATCGGAAATATTGCCGCCAGATAGCGGTCTGCAGGACACTCATAAAGCACCTCATCAACCACTAAAGAAAATACTTGTACACAGCACGGACATGCAAGACATAATCAGGACAGCACAAGACCCACTTCCAACTTCTCAAAACAGTAAAACAAATGACTCCACCATCCTTAGGCCTTATTCACAGCCACGACCAGCGACGCCTTCCAGTCTTCGACCCAGGAACCCATGAAGGATGAGGGAACTGATACCATCATATTTTCCCCCATTACAAGTCGCGAGGTTGAGCAGACATCCTAACTCAGAGGGAACCTGCTACAACTTCTGCAAGCCATCCCAAAATTAGCTAACATCAACACCACTGACCTACTCTCCATAGAGTACTTGCCAAACAACAGCCTGCCATGCTTCGAAGTGTCAAATACCAGATGGAAAACACCAGAGATAGCAAATAGAATCATTTAAGAAATAATTAGACCCCAAAGCTGGGGGATCACTTTGAAAACAGTGCCAAAACAACTATACCCAGTACCATTTTGAACCTCCGAAACAAGCAGTCAAAATAGAAAGTCCACCTCTGTGCTAAGGGGAGCAAGGGGCCGCTCCCTAACAGACAGCCAATCCCTTTCGACTGAACCAACAATAATGAACAACTGGCAGAGAATACAATGCACAATACTACCAGCACAACTAAATTGACATCAGATACCAAGTTCATTAAACCCTCTACCGAGTTGCAACGACATAAAAATATGTATCTGGAACATCATGGCTTAAGCTCCAAATCAAGTGACCATTTAGTCTTAAACTACCTAAAACCCTTTGACATAATACTGCTCCAGTAGACCTGGGAGGACACACCCTTTGAACTACAAGGCTACATCTCTAGTTTTATCCCAGCTACCAAGGGATCAGTCTTTGGGCACCGATCGGGGGGCCTACTATTTCTATCCTCCATAACACAAATTGGTGAAATTCTTCCTTTAAATATTCACATTGCCTCTCCAAGCTGCATCCAGGCCTCAATAGTTAAACTGATTCTAAATCAGACCGTTCAGAAGGTAATAATAAAAGACGTCTACCTACATCCCAAACACAAACTAAAGGCAGCCAAGGAGCTGATCAAAGAGCTAGCTAGAGTAATGGAAGAGGAGGATACGGACAACATCATCTCTTGGCAGGAGATTTTAATATGCACCTCCTAGGTCCCGACCAGGACAACAACTCTACACAAGATCTTACGAGTGCATGGGGGATTCTGACTCAAGGCCACTCAAAAAAAAGTCAAAACAGCATAGTGCTCGAATTATCTTCTTTCAGAACTAGAGCACCTAAATTTGAGAGTAGTCAGTGGTAGTCTCAAGGGGGACAACCCACCAGTACCTACATACCACTCAGCCAAAATATCCTCTCACTTAGATTTCACATTCGTGACTTTAACCTTGTCTAATAAAATAGCCTCTTTGCAAATAGGCAACAAGGAACTTAGTGGCCACATGCCGCAAGAAATGATACTGAAAGGAAACTCAACATTACTTCTGGAGGTCATTAAAACCATAGTCACAGTAGGACCAAAAAACCTCAAACGAATAAGGTGCAACTCAACAAATATTGAAGCAGTATCAACTACAGCTAAAGACCTACTCAATCAAGTTCCGGACAAAATTTGACTCAGCCGCTGAAAAGCTGGGAGACATTTGTTATATCTCTCGGCGGGAAATTCAAAACCAAAACTGGTCTGGAACAAAGGAACAGAATAGTCCAGCCAATGCTGAATGGAAGGAGCCCGGTTTCTAAGACACTAAAAAAACGATAAAATACACATTAAGGCAACTCCGGATTTCACCGGGAAATGAGAGTCTGCAGCATTCCCTTCACGAAGTAAAGGCTCTTTTCAAGCAAAGAAGATAGGCTAGCAAAAGAACCAAGAACAACGAATTTTGGGCCAAACTCTTTCATGACGCTCAACAAAAAAATAAACAAAGTTTTGGTAAACTATTAACCATTCACAACGCCCAAACTATGTCGCCATCAACTCCCACATTACAGAAGCAGCCTGGGTAGACTTTCTTTTTAACCATTTAAAAAAATCAGAGCTAAAGGCAAATGAAGCGGCACATCCAAATTCAGTCCTAACGGAGGAAAGGGATAGCATAGAGTCAACTCAACAGAGATGGGAGAAGGAACCAATTGCAAAACAAAACCACGTACTCGGAAGAGGGGTCGATTTTAATAGCTATGTAGTACAACAAATAAAGAAACAAATAGCAAGGGGCAGACAGGCGGGATTACCTGGCCCCAACGGCATTCCGCCAATGCTATTAAAAAACGACCCGGAATTCTGGATCAACGCATTAGCATCGGTTTTCAAGCATGAAGGCAGAACCTCAACAATTCCTGAGTCATGGAGAGGCTCAATCATAAGCCCAATTTATAAACAAGGTGTAAGGTCCATACCTAAAAACTACAGGCTGATAGTCCTTGTTGACATTGAGGCTAAATATTACGTGGGGCTCATCCTAAACGATCTAGCCACGTGGGCTTCAGAAACCAAACCGTATAATTCCATCAACACAAACCAGGTTCCGGAAGGGACAAGGCATAACAACTAACATTATGGCACTGACAATGCTCATGGATGCAGCTAAGCAGGGAAAATACCCCCTGTTTCTCTGCTTCATAGACTTCACAGCTGCGTTTGACCATGTTGACCAAACAAAACTATGGCAAAAATTGGATGGCTGAGGGATACCGCCCCCTCTCCTAGATCAACTCAGGAACCTGCACACTAACACATGGGTCAGGATAAAGCTAGGCGCTGGTTCTCATATATCAAAAAAAATACCTACCTCAAAAGTGCTAAAACAAGGGTGTGTCCTAGCCCCATTGCTTTTTAACCTTTTTTTAGCGGATCTCCCGGGGCAGCTGAACAGATGTACAGTCCACGCACCAAAACTAGGAGACTTGACACTGTCAAACTTGTTATATGCTGATGACCTAGTTTTAATAAGTCGGACCCCTATTGGACTTCAGCATCACTTGAACGCGACTCACGGTTTTTCAATAGAAAATGCAATAAAAATAAACTTCAATAAAACAAAAACTATAGTCATAAACTACCACAAGAAGAAGCACCTCAATTGGTTCCTGGACGGCCAACGCTTAGACCGAGTAACAAGCTACAAATACCTGGGGATAACACTAGACCAGGAAAACTCATTCAAACCACAAATGGAATCATTCTTTACAGAGAAAGGGGGTAATGGCTTACCTAGCCTTAAAACCACTGAAGAAGTTACTACCGGACCTGACGCTTGACCCTTTGTTAACGGTCTTGCGAGCTAAGCTTCAGCCCACAATAACCTACAGGAGTGAATCGATAAAAGGAAAAGATGCAACTACTCTGGACAATATAATATCCAACCCTTACCGAGCGATCTTTCAACTACCTAGAAATGTTTCCCCAGCTCAAATACGGTTGGAACTGGGGCTTCAAAAACAGTCAATGGAAAGAAGGGGAGCATATGTGAAATGCTGGCATAACATTAAAAGCGATGAAGAAGGCTCTCTGAACAATCAACTGTGGAGAGAACTGTTTCGCCTCGAAAAATCTCCAGCAAGAGAGTATATGCAGGAATCCATCAAACATTTAGGCCTAACAGACTTGTGGAACATCTCAATCAATTACCTTGCTTTTAAACAAGCTGTAACAAAGGTTACTCGATTATTATCTGTCATAGAGGACAAAAACTCACTAACTAAACAAGCTCACGGCTGGGTAGTATTGAACACATACAAAGCACTTAACCCCAATCCTACCTGAAAATGGGAGTGAAAATCACCACCAAGGAAAACTTTCTAAAACTTCAGTTGGGGGTTGGGCCCTTCAATCAATTCTTTGGGAGAAAAGTAGAAGAAGATCAGCCCTGCCGTTTATGTGGCTGTAGAATCGAGGACATTATCCGCAGTTTATGTATCTGTAACAGCCTAAGAGATATAAGGATAACCTTGCTAAAACCAACGTTCACACAGCATGAAGTTAGGTCCTGCCGACAAGCGGTAATGATGTGTTTTAATGGGAAACAACCCTTACAACGC
Organism: Lissotriton helveticus; assembly: GCF_964261635.1. Taxonomy (NCBI): domain Eukaryota; kingdom Metazoa; phylum Chordata; class Amphibia; order Caudata; family Salamandridae; genus Lissotriton; species Lissotriton helveticus. The sequence goes on from NC_136057.1 coordinate 1,860,979,085, forward strand.
AACTATTACAACGCACACCGTTACAACGCACACCATTACAACGCAGGATCCGTTACAACGCATGCCTTTACAACGCATGACATTACATAGCAGATGCTATTACAACGCATGCCATTACAACGTAAGTATTGGTAAGTATGTTATTTTTTTAAATCTTTTTTTTAAATGTAAATTAAATAAATTAATTTAAGTAATAGTATATATTTAGTATTGGGTTATGGGGTACAGGGGTATTTTTAGGTTTCAGGGCTAGGTTTGGGTTTTGGGGTGCAGGGGTATTTTTAGGTTTCAGGGCTAGGTATGGGTTTGGGGTACAGGGGTATTTTTAGGTTTCAGGGCTAGGTATGGGTTTTGGGGTACAGGGGTATTTTTAGGTTTCAGGGTTAGTTTTGGGTTTTGGGGTACAGGGGTATTTTTAGGTTTCAGGGCTAGGTTTGGGTTTTGGAGTACAGGGGTATTTTTAGGTTTCAGGGCTAGGTATGGGTTTTGGGGTACAGGGGTATTTTTAGGTTTCAGGGCTAGGTATGGGTTTTGGGGTACAGGGGTATTTTTAGGTTTCAGGGTTAGGTTTGGGTTTTGGGGTACAGGGGTAATTTTAGGTTTCAGGGCTAGGTTTGGGTTTTGGGATACAGGGGTATTTTTAGGTTTCAGGGCTAGGTTTGGGTTTTGGGGTACAGGGGTATTTTTAGGTTTCAGGGCTAGGTTTGGGTTTTGGGGTACAGGGGTATTTTTAGGTTTCAGGGCTAGGTTTGGGTTTTGGGGTACAGGGGTATTTTTAGGTTTCAGGGCTAGGTTTGGGTTTTAGGGTACATGGGTATTTTTAGGTTTCAGGGCTAGGTTTGGGTTTTGGGGTACAGGGGTATTTTTAGGTTTCAGGACTAGGTTTGGGTTTTGGGGTACAGGGGTATTTTTAGGTTTCCGGGCTAGGTTTGGGTTTTGGGGTACATGGGTATTTTTAGGTTTCAGGGCTAGGTTTGGGTTTTGGGGTACAGGGGTATTTTTAGGTTTCAGGGCTAGGTTTGGGTTTTGGGGTACAGGGGTATTTTTAGGTTTCAGGGCTAGGTTTGGGTTTTGGGGTACAGGGGTATTTTTAGGTTTCAGGGCTAGGTTTGGGTTTGGGGGTACAGGGGTATTTTTAGGTTTCAGGGCTAGGTTTGGGTTTTGGGGTACAGGGGTATTTTTAGGTTTCAGGGCTAGGTTTGGGTTTTGGGGTACAGGGGTATTTTTAGGTTTAGGGCTAGGTTTGGGTTTTGGGGTACAAGGGTATTTTTAGGTTTCAGGGCTAGGTATGGGTTATGGGGTACATGGATATTTTAAGTGTTCAGGGTAAAGGGTATTTTTAGGGTTCAGTTTTTAAATAAATAATTTTAAATAATTTAAAAAATTAATTTTAATAATTTTATTATTTTTTAATATTAGTTCTTTAATAATAATTGTTCTTTTTAAAATAAACTATTTTTTAAAGTATATATATTTACAAATTAATTATTAAAAACGAATTTAATTTATTAAATTAATTACATTTTAATAAATTTTTTTTTTTTTAAATAATATACTTACCTATACTTACGTTGTAATGGCATGCGTTGTAATAGCATCTGCTATGTAATGTCATGCGTTGTAAAAGCATTTGTTGTAAATGTATATGCGTTGTAAAAATTGCGTTGTAACGGTGTGCGTTGTAAAAGTTTGCGATGTAACGTCATACATCCGTTTTAATTACAGAGATTACACAGCTAAACTGCCGGATAACAAAATCTTTTGATATAACCGCAAAAAGATTGAAAAACTTGCCCATTTTGGCTAAGAACTAACTTTCATCAGAATAGCCACTGTTTGGAATAACATCAACAGATTTAAATGAGGATGGAGCTGAAGCTATTAACAACTTGAGTCCTTCTTTTAAGATTTTTTACTTTTACTATTTATTACTGTAAAAATGTTAGGTCCTTTTAGCAGCGTTTTTTATTGCATAAGCGCTAAATATTTTATTCAAAATGTATTCATTTATGCAATAGTTTTAATTAATCAAGCATAATAATAAAATGTACCTACATTTAATTTAATTGTGGGTTTATATAGCGCTAGGAATCGACTCCCGGAGGAGTATCTCCACGCTTCGACCGCTGGGGAACCCGTCCTGGCTCACCCTGAGAGATGGTCCCTGATGGGTATCTCTAAGGTGCGACCAAGCATCCCCGGCGGTCTGGGGGGGCCGTTGTGAAGATGAGGCAAGCTGATGCCCAGAGTTGCCGAGTGTGGTTTCTGACTAGAGTAGGCACCGAGGCGAGAATTATCGAGTCCGCTGACCCTGGTCCACGACCCTGCCGCGTCGGGAATCGAACCCAGGTCCCGGGCTGTTCTCTGCTTGCGGGTCTGCCGCCTCTAACCAGTGAGCCACACTTCTCCACATTTATAAACCATTTACCTAAATGTACATGCTGCCACCTGCTTCCCCCTTGCTCCACCCTCTTATAGCGCGGGTAACCTTTCCTGGCACATGCTGTCTGCACAGCGAAGTCCCCTGCTCTGATCCCTATTATGACGGTATCAGTTATCCCACATTTTCACCCTGTGATTGTACTTCCAGTATGGCTGAGACATCTCACATTAAATTAATCTTTCTCAACACTAAAGGGTTTAATTTCCCTAATAAAAGATGGCAGATATGGCGCTACCTGCAAGACCCTGACATCATTTTCTTGCAAGAAACCACCTCTTATGCTCTGACAGGCTTCTTAAAGCCCACTCAAAATATCAATCTGAATTCTGGTAATCTTCTCTATCTAAAACAGCTGGAGTAGCAATAATATGTAAAGATAGATTTGGTTCTGTGGGTCCGCAAGTGGTGCAGGACAGAGAAGGCCTCTTTCTTAAGGTTAGAGTACAACTAGATGCCAAGCCCTTAACTCTACCTAATGTCTATGTGCCCAACCAGCCACAAGACACATGCTTAAGATCCCTCCTGAAGGAATAGCTATCACAGGCAGAGGGGCATGTACTTTTTGGAAGAGATTATAACCTGGTTTGGGTCACGGACATGGACCATAGTGCTGCTTCCTACCAGGGCATGGGGGCAATGTCTGCTACCCTTAAGAGGGACCTTACAGACTTGGGAATCATACATGCCTAGCGATACAAATCCCCAGATGCTCGGGACTACTCCTTTTTCTCCTATGTACACCGCTCATATTCACGTATTGACTACTTCTTTCTCTCCCCCTCCCTGGCGCGGTCCCTGGAATCGGCTTAAATCTCAGACATCTCCATTTCGGACCATGTCCATCTGGCGGTGGTCCTGCGCCATCCAGGCAGGGGGCTTGGGCTAATCTCCTCAATGGAGGCTTCTCCCGCACATTCTGCACAACCCAGTCAATATTGCAGAGATAGGCCATGAGATCTTAGCTTTTTTTTAAACACATGCACTCCCCGAAACCCCAGAGGCCACCCTCTGAGATGCCTTCAAGGCAACCATCTGGGGGGTCATTACCTCATAACCATTGTCCGCACCCAGGTAGCCCTGCTAGTCGAATCTGGCCTGGCTGACAATATTAAGGCATTAGAGCGGCTGGGCCACACGGTGCCCCCCAGTCCACATAAGAAATGCCTGGCCATACAGTAGGGACAACTGAGGTTCTACCGGACAAACGAGGCAGAACGATTGCTCAAGACCCTAAAACAAACAATTTACGATGGGGGAGATAGAGTGGGATCAAGTTTGACCCACCGCCTTTGCAACCAGACAGCTAGAGCTTACATCTCAAAGATTTAAAAAGCAGATAGAATATGGGCCACAAACGAGTACGAAATCATGCCTTCTATGCAGCCCTCTATAATAGGAAAACCCATCTCCAGGAGGACATTAACTACTTCCTTGCCTCACACCTTTGGGAGCCCCTTGACCCCCGTCATGCCCAACTGCTTGAAGGCCCGATCATGCTGGACGATTTATGACGGGCACTAAAAAAACTCCTGGTGGGTAAACCCCTGGCCAAGAGGGCCTTTATTATCTCATTCTATCGCATGTTCCTCCCCCAGCTTCAGGACCCTTCTATGCCTCTTCAACTCATTCTCCAAAAACTCGGGCTCACCCCTACAATGTCAGGGGCTGAAGTTGTTCTCATCCCTAAGCCAGGGAAGAACCCCTCTCTATGTGCGTCATACTGACCTTTTGCCATACGCAATACGGACGCCAAGATCTATTCTAAAATCCTGATCAACCGGCGTGAGGCATTCCTCCCCAGACTGAAGACCCAAACCAGGTTGGATTCATACACCAACACCAGGGAGCAGATAATATCCGTCGAGTGGCCCACCCCGTAGAGAAGGTCCAGTGCTGGGACATCCCGGCTTGCCTAGTGTCCCAGGACACTGAGAAAGCCTTCGATCAGGTTGATTGGAATTTCTTGAGTGCAGTCTTACAAAAAATTAGTTTAGGCCTGGTAATGATTTCAAGGCTTATGGCCTCTTGCACCCACAGCGCAGATCTGAGTCAATGGTCATCCCTCTCTACCTATTTCTATACAAAGGGGCACCACACAAGGCTGCTCGCTCTCTCTACTATATTCTTCGCCCTGGTGGTTGAATCCCTTGCACTAGCCATACGCCAGCTGGCGGATATCACTGGCATCCTCTTCGGGGGTCATGTGAACAAAGTAGCCTTGTTTGCGGACAATCTCTTACTTTCACTAACTGTCCTTAGAACCTCCTTGCAGGAACTAGTATCTCTTCTCTGCTCCTCTGAGAAGGCCTCGGGATTTAAAATCCATATGGCTGAATCCCAGGCATTGAATCTCTCCCTCTCTACTCCAGAGGTGCTTGACCTCCAGGCAATGTAGCCCAATATAGGTCTTGGTAGTCTTCTAACCTTTCACCTACATTTACCCTGCCATTGTACTACATAACGGTTTTGAGCAGACCTTTTACCTAGTGAGGTGGGGCATAAATGTTGTGTGTTTTTTTCCAAAAACTAGCCTTATTTATTATGAATGAGGATTCTCAGAATCACAGTAGGATTACCATCTTTTGCATACTAACTGTGTATAATTTTCATCACTATCGTCGACCTCAGCTGACATGACACAGCAAGGTAGAACCTCTGAGGGTAAATTTTTGGGTATATGAACACCATATTTGTGCTGGGGCTCGTAGAGGAGAAAGACTTCCATGCTGACATGAGTAGCTGAGGTTCCTACATGCAGACACTTCAGAACAGTGGTCTGACATCCCTCGTGGGGTGTCCATCTCGAGGCCAAAAAGGGGTCCTTCATTCTCTCACTTCAGGTAATGGGGTTGGCTCTAACCTAGGGGGATTCTTGGCTATACACCTACATGCACAATAGGTACATTTAGGTACAACTAGTTAGGGTTAGCATCATAGGAGTATGCATTATTACTTTTATGTATCTATGTACCTGAATATATCCATTGTTTTAGCACTGTGGTAGCATTCTACCATCTATTTACTCTGTTGGTGCTTATAACCGTATATATCTGTTTCTGTCTTTTACACTAGAATGGCGCTGGCTCAATGAATGCTTATTAAAAACGTCCCCATCATTTCTTCTGTGTATCTCTCTGAGACAAAGTGAGCATGAGTGGCTGAGCAAAAAGTACTGCACTGTTTCCACGATCCCTGAGGAAACATGGTTGTCGTGTTCGATAGTTGCCAAAAACTATTTGCTCCTTGGTAAGAGGGGTTCATAGTGGAACTGTGAGCTGGCTGGTATACAGGCAAACCTATCCGGTGGGGGTGTCTTGAATCAGTCGCGACACCAGTCCCACAGTTTAGGTTTTCTAAATGCGCAGATCCTATATCGATTTATAGGAACTACCCGACATGGCGCTGCCAACATTAGTTTGGTTCTTATATAATGGTGAAATCTTAGTAGCTCATTTGTGCTTTTCTCAGAGACCCCTACTCAATCTACCCAGAGACGTCTGGAGTGAGAAGGGAAAAATACGCCGCAACTGAGTAGGCATAGACTATGTATTTGCTGTAGGTTTATTCAAGCTTGAAGGATTGTAGTTCCCTACATTGTGCATAAAACCTTATTTCAGTTTCCTTGAAAATCTTTCAACAATGCCTGGTGAAGAGAATGCTGCAGCAGAATTACATGCAAATACAGCAGCGGATGGGGAACAGGAAGGTACAATAAAGATTTCAGAAAATGTCAAAAATGCACTTACTTTAAAATTAGAAGAATATGGAGTCCAGCATTAGGTGGGACTGTAACATGTGTGATTGAGGCACAGGGGTCGTTTAGGACAGAGGTATTCTATTCATGGGTCATATTCCATCCAGCTGGATGCACAAAAAAAACATTTAATTCATACACTCCAGATGAAACACCAAAAGAATACTGTCCATACGAGGACATTGAAGTTCCGCTCCGTTACCAGGAGCATATAAACTGGATTAAAGGCATCCTCCCACACTCCAACTACAAGGCACTGCAATTATAATCATCCCACAAACACTGAATGCATTCATGTGAAGAATGCCCACCAAGCGTGAGCAAATGCCATTCTGGATAGCACAGAAAAATACACAGTTAGAAGCAGTGTTTCCACAAAGGCCCACAAGAAGAACACAGAATACTGACAATTTTGCTTGTCAATGGGGATAGCTCTCCCGATAGAGTTGTATCTCTTGGGGTACAGTTTTCGCTGCCATCTACACGAGAACTCATGGTATCACCTCAATAGCTGTGATACAAGAACTATTAAGACAAATACTGAATGAGTATGGGGCAGAACTTGCTCTGAAATTGGGGATGAAATAATTAGGCAATTTTTCCCAGGTATCTTCAATTATGTTAGCAAACATAAAAGGGGAGGCAGCAGATGTGGCTATACACCAACGCCTAAGGAAATGCACTTCTGCACAACAGAAACAAGAACTACCTAAAATTATAGAAGATACATACGCCAAATCAGGTGGAGATAATTTGGGAGCTAGAGCTACAGAAACACAATGTGATGGGTAGTCCTGAAAAAGATAACTCCAAGCAAGCACCTGATTCTTCAAAAAAGAATTGGAATAATACACAACAGAAAAATAGAAAGAATAGATCACAATCTAGGGGTAGGTCTCATCAACTGGAGCCCTCCGAAAGGAGGTATAACCTTAGAAATCGTGATAACTTAAAATATTGCAAAGGTATCAGGATACTGATACACGTTCCTCTCGTTCCTTTCAGGGTTCATCAACCAACTCAAAGAGGGAAGGACGGTCAGAACACAGATAAGAAGAGCGAACAAAGTCCAGAGATACAAATCGTACTTCGGACTATAATATCAAAAAAGAAGATAAACACAAATCAAAACCTCAATTTAAAAAGAAGAAAGTAGCTGGCCTTAAAGTAAGAAATGCCCAGGCTGCTGACAGCACAGCAGAAGCAAAAATAGCTCCCCAGAACCTGATGGAATTTCTGGTGACAGTGGCGTTGAATGAACATATTACGGTGGAGACACCTGATACTAGAGTAAGTGTCCCACTACCGTTATACAAAATAACACTCCAAATGGAGGAGGACAAACCCAGGAAAGTTAAAGGTCTCTTTCAAGAGCACCTGAGATTTGGTTATGACATCCTTTTTGCTGAAAAAGATTAGCCACCTGAGTTTTTTATGGAGTTCCCAAAAGGAGAAACTGTAATTTTGCCAGCTTTCTTTGACCTCGTTCCAGAATCACTAAAACACTGTGACACTCAGTAGTGGGTGGTAGGACTTCCTCCTGCATTATACTCCTGCATTATACTGCAATCATGTAGGGTGGGATGCTGAGTCACCTCACCATGTCATCCCAGTAAAAACTACTCCAACTCTACAGAGACAATACCCAATAAAAACAAGATGAAAAACAAGTCAGGTAGATCGTAGATCAACTTGAATACCAAGGTGTAATAGAGAATTGCTCCTCGTCCATGAATAATCCTTTGTTTCTCGTAATGAAACCCGATAATTCATATCGTCTAGTTTTAGACTTCAGGCATTTAAACACATGCACAAAGACATTTGCAGTACAGAATGCACACAGTGCCACATTGATGAATAACATTGTGCTGAAAAAATACAAAACAATACTAGATGTCTCAGATGGATTCTTCTGCCAAAATATAGCACCTGAAAGCACATATATGACTACCCTAGACTCTCAGCATAATTTCTGTCTACTGTCCCAAGGGTATAAGAATAGCCCCGGGTTGTTCTCAGCAAGGGTAACAGAGTTGCTTCGATGAAGAGGCATTTTCCTATGTAGATGATATTTATCTGACGGATGATGAATTATTGGATCATTTGACGAGGGTGAACAACAACATTTTGGGATTCGCTCCTGAGGGCTATAAATTTAACTTTAAAAAATCGAAAATTGCCCACCTCAATGTCCTATTTTTAGGATATGAGCTATCAAGTAAAGGGAAAAGCCTGGCAGCTAATGTTTCAAAAAAGTGTGCGCTGCTCCAACCTCCAAAGGCTCTGAAAAATGTACAATCCATTTTAGGATTCCTAAATTTTGGCAGAACATACATTTTGGATTTTTCAGAAAAAATAAAACCTTTCTACAACTTAATCAGACCTGATTTCTCAGTTCAACACACAGAAATCCCATGTTCCTTACACGCATGTGTAAACACTATACATTTAGTGATCCGTGTAGTTGCGGGTCAATGATCTGTGTAGTTGTGAGTCAATGAAGGCGAAGCTGTACCCATTGAATACAAATCTCATCTGTACACAAGCGCTGAGATGCACTTTGCATCCACTGACAAGATTCTAACTGCACTACAGACTGCTGTAGTAAGAGAAAGAGCCACAGGGGAAACGCATAATTGTCGTGACTCCAGTACCGGCCCTTGAGGCTGTAAAAAAAGCTAGTGTTCCAAACGCAAAAGCACTGCATGCACAATAGATATAATGGGCTAATTCTCTCACTGCAACGGATGTAGACTACAAAATTGATTCTACTTTAAAAACTCGGGCATTTCTGCCGTACGAACAAGAATGTCCTCTCCTGAATGAAATGATGCCTCTAGATCAGTATGAATACATTATTTACACTGACGGATCTGCTCAGCCTGCAGTAGGAAGTAGACAGCAATACAGCACAGCATGTGCGATTGTAAAAGGTCGTATGCGGGATGGCCAGTTCTGCACTAGCAATATGCAGACGCAGTCTCTAGGAGATTGCACGGCTCGAGTGGCAGAACTAAAATCCCTAGTCCTGGCACTAAAGAATACGGATCGAAGATTCCCCATACCTATTTGGTGAGATTGATTTTAGTGTGTCCAGTCATACAATGAATATCTTCACTACTGGGGTCAGAATGGATTTAAATATTCAAAAGGTTGCATAATAAAGCATAAGTTGCTTTGGGAACAAGTGGCTGAGCTGAAAAAAAGCTTGCCCCGGGCTCACCAAAATCGGTTTTATCCACACTATGTGTGGGAGGGTATACTCAGACGTGAGTCCCTTGCTCATTGCACCATCAGGATTCAAGCAAGCCGGGCCGAAGAAGGCTGTGATGCCAGAAACCGGTCCCCGGAAGCTTGTTTCCTTCCCAGTATAAGAATTGGCTTGGTAGTTTGGTTTGCCCTGTTCCCATCATGCACTGGGACAGGAACAGACTAATTTGCATATAGCCAATTTCTGAGCTGGGATGGTGCAGTGAGCTAAAAAACGGTGATGGATTAAAACCATGATCTCTTGACTTGGTAAGAGTATTCTGCATCATTCAGAAACTCTGTCCATCACCACCCCCCTTTTCCAAAATCGGTTTTATCCACACTATGTGTGGGAGGGTATACTCAGACGTGAGTCCCTTGCTCATTGCACCATCAGGATTCAAGCAAGCCGGGCCGAAGAAGGCTGTGATGCCAGAAACCGGTCCCCGGAAGCTTGTTTCCTTCCCAGTATAAGAATTGGCTTGGTAGTTTGGTTTGCCCTGTTCCCATCATGCACTGGGACAGGAACAGACTAATTTGCATATAGCCAATTTCTGAGCTGGGATGGTGCAGTGAGCTAAAAAACGGTGATGGATTAAAACCATGATCTCTTGACTTGGTAAGAGTATTCTGCATCATTCAGAAACTCTGTCCATCACCACCCCCCTTTTCCAAAATCGGTTTTATCCACACTATGTGTGGGAGGGTATACTCAGACGTGAGTCCCTTGCTCATTGCACCATCAGGATTCAAGCAAGCCGGGCCGAAGAAGGCTGTGATGCCAGAAACCGGTCCCCGGAAGCTTGTTTCCTTCCCAGTATAAGAATTGGCTTGGTAGTTTGGTTTGCCCTGTTCCCATCATGCACTGGGACAGGAACAGACTAATTTGCATATAGCCAATTTCTGAGCTGGGATGGTGCAGTGAGCTAAAAAACGGTGATGGATTAAAACCATGATCTCTTGACTTGGTAAGAGTATTCTGCATCATTCAGAAACTCTGTCCATCACCACCCCCCTTTTCCAAAATCGGTTTTATCCACACTATGTGTGGGAGGGTATACTCAGACGTGAGTCCCTTGCTCATTGCACCATCAGGATTCAAGCAAGCCGGGCCGAAGAAGGCTGTGATGCCAGAAACCGGTCCCCGGAAGCTTGTTTCCTTCCCAGTATAAGAATTGGCTTGGTAGTTTGGTTTGCCCTGTTCCCATCATGCACTGGGACAGGAACAGACTAATTTGCATATAGCCAATTTCTGAGCTGGGATGGTGCAGTGAGCTAAAAAACGGTGATGGATTAAAACCATGATCCCTTGACTTGGTAAGAGTATTCTGCATCATTCAGAAACTCTGTCCATCACCACCCCCCTTTTCCAAAATCGGTTTTATCCACACTATGTGTGGGAGGGTATACTCAGACGTGAGTCCCTTGCTCATTGCACCATCAGGATTCAAGCAAGCCGGGCCGAAGAAGGCTGTGATGCCAGAAACCGGTCCCCGGAAGCTTGTTTCCTTCCCAGTATAAGAATTGGCTTGGTAGTTTGGTTTGCCCTGTTCCCATCATGCACTGGGACAGGAACAGACTAATTTGCATATAGCCAATTTCTGAGCTGGGATGGTGCAGTGAGCTAAAAAACGGTGATGGATTAAAACCATGATCTCTTGACTTGGTAAGAGTATTCTGCATCATTCAGAAACTCTGTCCATCACCACCCCCCTTTTCCAAAATCGGTTTTATCCACACTATGTGTGGGAGGGTATACTCAGACGTGAGTCCCTTGCTCATTGCACCATCAGGATTCAAGCAAGCCGGGCCGAAGAAGGCTGTGATGCCAGAAACCGGTCCCCGGAAGCTTGTTTCCTTCCCAGTATAAGAATTGGCTTGGTAGTTTGGTTTGCCCTGTTCCCATCATGCACTGGGACAGGAACAGACTAATTTGCATATAGCCAATTTCTGAGCTGGGATGGTGCAGTGAGCTAAAAAACGGTGATGGATTAAAACCATGATCTCTTGACTTGGTAAGAGTATTCTGCATCATTCAGAAACTCTGTCCATCACCACCCCCCTTTTCCAAAATCGGTTTTATCCACACTATGTGTGGGAGGGTATACTCAGACGTGAGTCCCTTGCTCATTGCACCATCAGGATTCAAGCAAGCCGGGCCGAAGAAGGCTGTGATGCCAGAAACCGGTCCCCGGAAGCTTGTTTCCTTCCCAGTATAAGAATTGGCTTGGTAGTTTGGTTTGCCCTGTTCCCATCATGCACTGGGACAGGAACAGACTAATTTGCATATAGCCAATTTCTGAGCTGGGATGGTGCAGTGAGCTAAAAAACGGTGATGGATTAAAACCATGATCTCTTGACTTGGTAAGAGTATTCTGCATCATTCAGAAACTCTGTCCATCACCACCCCCCTTTTCCAAAATCGGTTTTATCCACACTATGTGTGGGAGGGTATACTCAGACGTGAGTCCCTTGCTCATTGCACCATCAGGATTCAAGCAAGCCGGGCCGAAGAAGGCTGTGATGCCAGAAACCGGTCCCCGGAAGCTTGTTTCCTTCCCAGTATAAGAATTGGCTTGGTAGTTTGGTTTGCCCTGTTCCCATCATGCACTGGGACAGGAACAGACTAATTTGCATATAGCCAATTTCTGAGCTGGGATGGTGCAGTGAGCTAAAAAACGGTGATGGATTAAAACCATGATCTCTTGACTTGGTAAGAGTATTCTGCATCATTCAGAAACTCTGTCCATCACCACCCCCCTTTTCCAAAATCGGTTTTATCCACACTATGTGTGGGAGGGTATACTCAGACGTGAGTCCCTTGCTCATTGCACCATCAGGATTCAAGCAAGCCGGGCCGAAGAAGGCTGTGATGCCAGAAACCGGTCCCCGGAAGCTTGTTTCCTTCCCAGTATAAGAATTGGCTTGGTAGTTTGGTTTGCCCTGTTCCCATCATGCACTGGGACAGGAACAGACTAATTTGCATATAGCCAATTTCTGAGCTGGGATGGTGCAGTGAGCTAAAAAACGGTGATGGATTAAAACCATGATCTCTTGACTTGGTAAGAGTATTCTGCATCATTCAGAAACTCTGTCCATCACCACCCCCCTTTTCCAAAATCGGTTTTATCCACACTATGTGTGGGAGGGTATACTCAGACGTGAGTCCCTTGCTCATTGCACCATCAGGATTCAAGCAAGCCGGGCCGAAGAAGGCTGTGATGCCAGAAACCGGTCCCCGGAAGCTTGTTTCCTTCCCAGTATAAGAATTGGCTTGGTAGTTTGGTTTGCCCTGTTCCCATCATGCACTGGGACAGGAACAGACTAATTTGCATATAGCCAATTTCTGAGCTGGGATGGTGCAGTGAGCTAAAAAACGGTGATGGATTAAAACCATGATCTCTTGACTTGGTAAGAGTATTCTGCATCATTCAGAAACTCTGTCCATCACCACCCCCCTTTTCCAAAATCGGTTTTATCCACACTATGTGTGGGAGGGTATACTCAGACGTGAGTCCCTTGCTCATTGCACCATCAGGATTCAAGCAAGCCGGGCCGAAGAAGGCTGTGATGCCAGAAACCGGTCCCCGGAAGCTTGTTTCCTTCCCAGTATAAGAATTGGCTTGGTAGTTTGGTTTGCCCTGTTCCCATCATGCACTGGGACAGGAACAGACTAATTTGCATATAGCCAATTTCTGAGCTGGGATGGTGCAGTGAGCTAAAAAACGGTGATGGATTAAAACCATGATCCCTTGACTTGGTAAGAGTATTCTGCATCATTCAGAAACTCTGTCCATCACCACCCCCCTTTTCCAAAATCGGTTTTATCCACACTATGTGTGGGAGGGTATACTCAGACGTGAGTCCCTTGCTCATTGCACCATCAGGATTCAAGCAAGCCGGGCCGAAGAAGGCTGTGATGCCAGAAACCGGTCCCCGGAAGCTTGTTTCCTTCCCAGTATAAGAATTGGCTTGGTAGTTTGGTTTGCCCTGTTCCCATCATGCACTGGGACAGGAACAGACTAATTTGCATATAGCCAATTTCTGAGCTGGGATGGTGCAGTGAGCTAAAAAACGGTGATGGATTAAAACCATGATCTCTTGACTTGGTAAGAGTATTCTGCATCATTCAGAAACTCTGTCCATCACCACCCCCCTTTTCCAAACCCGGGCTCACGTGATACATACGCTGAGTCATCAATGTGTGGCATGCATGTTGAAGGAAATTCAGTGGCTGATGAAGCCGCCAAGGCAACAGTGAGAACTGCTACCGTAGCTGCAATCACTTGTTCTTGCACGAGAATAGACGGAAACATATTGGTAGCTTTCATGGCTTCAAGCAAAAAGGCTTTCCACTCAAGTACTCCTACAAGTTAGATGCACAAAATATTCTGTGTGCTCAAATTCCAGGAGTGGGGAATATAGAAATACCAAACATGGATCGCAGATTAGGTTTAATTCTAGCTGCACACAAGGGTCTAAGTTCAGCACACGCAGGGATTACTGCAACAGTTTCACTACTGAATCACCGCGATTGGTGGCCAGGTTTAACGAAACAGACAAAAGCATTTGTCCTTAAGTGTGACATCTGTCAGCAGATGAAGGTTTCCACTGTAGCATGCCCACCGCAAACAGCACTACTGATATCAGACAGACCTCTCGCTTGTGTCTATTTGGACTACTGAGGCCCCTTACAATCTGACGGGGCTTACAAGTATATCTTGGTGGCAGTGGATTCATGCTCTAGATTCCTGTGGGTGTGGCCTCAGCGCTCGACTGGCACTCTAACTGTTATAAAGGAGTTGCGACTCTTTATAGGGACATACGCAATTGGCACATTACATTCTGATCATGGCCCCCCTTAGCTCTCGGGCTTACAAGGAAGCCATGGGAAGTTTGGGTGTTGCATTGCAGTGCTCATCTCCGTATCATCCTGAGGAAAATGCAATAGTGGAGAGGAAATAATGGGACTTAAAGCAATCCTTAAAATCAAGGGTATTAGGCTCGGGTGGTAGTTGGGTCAATCAACTATATGCGGCCAATAGGGCACTTAATAAAATACCAAGAAGTGTTCCCTAGGAGACCGTACTCCATGTAAGGTCCTATTTGGGATGAGAATGTGGGTGCCCGACCTCGATTGTAGCAGCAAAGTGGTAGATGAAAAACCAGTTGACATCGATAACCGTTTGGATGTTTTACTGGAACTCAATGAATTACGGGCACTACAAAGCAATGTCCAAGTAAAATGCACCGCCACTGGGTAAGTAAAATTAGTACCATCAAGACCTGCCTGGATCCCAAAAGTCGGGGATCTGGTCAGAGAAAAGATTGTGGACAAGAAAGAATTTGGGCCATCTTACAGAACGCCTGTACCTGTCTTGGCTGTCGAAGGAACAAGAACAGTACTTCTTCCGCCTTTTTTATTTTTACGGAGTTTTTTATATCGCAAACTTGACCTGAAGGTATCGGGTATCAGAGCGCTTTACATAGCACCAGTTGCGTTACATGAGGACATATTAATTTTCGTTAGGCATGGGGAGATTAAGTGATTTGCCCAGAATCAAAGGATGTTCAGCGTCATTGCCGAGACTCAAACCCAGTTCCCCAGATTCAAGGTCCACCGCCCTAGTCTTTAGGCCAACTCCTCTCCCCTCTCTTGCCGGTTAAAAAAGAAAAGAGATTCAACTCCATTAATCTGATCAAACCACACTATGTGGCCTATACTGAATAGCAGGCCTCGTGGACTCCCGGCTAGCCGCCTATCTCCTCTCGCTACCATACAGGAAGTTCAGACAGAAAGACTGATAACATTTGAAGATTTTACTCTATGAAGTAATGCCAATAATGGAATGGAACCCATGCCTATTGAAATTGAACAACAAAGCACAAATGAAACACAGATCTCAATTCGACCTCATACCGACATCTATGTGAACATGCCTCAAAACGAGTCATCTGCCAGTTCAACAAAACCTGCTGAGCTACTAAAGATAGATCGAACTGCATCTGGCTTTTTCATCAATATTGATACTTTCTCTCTGGGTCCGAGTGAACCTGAGTCACCGCCAGCTCTAGTTTCCCCGCAAAAAACTGCTTCATAAATTCTACCTTTGGCTGAAAAAGACTTACCTTGCGTCACCCTGGCTACAACTTTGGATAGCCCTTGGTATACTGAGGGATCCTTTCGCACCTCTTGCTCCAAAAAATATCCGACTGTTTAGAAAACACTATGCCCCATGGTATACCCAAAACTTGAAAGAATTACACAGCCACTGCAGGAATATGGAACGCAGATGGCAACAAAACACAAACAGAAAGATCAAATCAGGTTCAAAATCACTCTTTCAAACTATCACCAACAATTCAAAGCTGCAAGATATCTTATTTTACCTAGATGCTTAAACTAACCGATGCAAAAAAAAAAAAATCTTAAATATAATCAACTCTTTCACTAACTCCAAATCCTTAAATATGGTATCCTTCATCACAGTCTCTCCTTGCGACCCCAAAGCTGACTACTTCGAACAGAAGGTCCAGTCATTACACCAAGACTTTCCTGCACCTTCCGCTCCTCCTAACACTACAACTGACTATCCCTTAGAGCTTTTCAAACCATTAGCCCAGAACAATCTCGTCGGACTATTCTTTCAGTGAAAGCAGATGTTCCTTTTGACCCTCGTCCCCCCCTTAATTTTACACTCTTTTATAGATACTGTCAATCCAGTTATCAATAATATAATAAATGCCTCTCTATTGCTTGCTGAAGTTCCCAATGAATGAAAAACGTGCTGCAGTCAAGCCTCTCCAAAAGAAACAACTTGCTGATCTCACTACCCTTACCAATCTTCGACCCATCTTTTTACTCCTATGTCTTAGTAAGATTACCGACAAACTAGTTAACCCTCAACTTATGACCTATCTGGAAGGAGCCAATATATTACACCCGAATCAATCAGGTTACAGGCCTCAACACTCTACGTAATCAGCCCTCCTATACACCACTGAATCCCTGAAAGCCACTATAGATCAGGGAAAAAATGCTGTGCGGGTTTTTTTAGACGTATCAGCTACTTTCGACATGGTCTCACATGTCATCCTCCTGGACCGTCTCGCGTTATGTGGTAGCTCTCATCTTGCCTTGGCCTGGCTAAAATCGTTTCTACAAAACAGAAGACAAGTCATCACTCTCGGACAATACCAGTCAGCAGAAAAACTCCTGCTTTCTTGGGTCCCACAAGGGTCTATTCTCAGTCCAGCACTCTTTAATGTCTATATGTCCCCCCTTATTAGTCTGATATCATCCTTTAACATCGAGACTATCTCCTACACGGACGATACGCAGCTAATCCTGGACAGATAAAAATACCACACTGGCTGAATAAAATCTTTGTCAATGTCTCACAGCAGTCTTTCACTAGATGTAAACAAATCACTTAAAATGCAACTCTGAAAAAACAGAAATTATGCTACTAAGAAAAGGGAACATCTTCTCCCCTAGACTATGGTGGCCCTCCAACATCCCCCGGCCCCCAATACAGTAACAGTAGCCAAGAATCTGGGGGTCAAATTTGACTCAGCACTATCCTTCCACCATCAATCCAGTGGCTTGGAACCTGCTTCAATCTGATAAAGTCACTTAAAACATTTTTTGACCTACTTCCCTGTACGGCAAGACAGGCAGTTGCAGTGGCTCTAATCACTTCCAGATTGGAATATTGCAACAGCCTCTATGCAGGAGCAAATAAGTCAGTCCTACACAAACTCCAGATGGTACAGCACACTGCAGCCCGACTAGTACTAAAATGGCCCAGGAGCTTATCAGCATCCCCTGCATTGGACGCTCTGCATTGGCTAGCCATCCATATAAGAATCTTGTTTAAGATCTTGATAATTATTTTTCGAATCTTGCATTTCTCAGACTCTCCCTACCTTCGGCCTAGGTTTGCACGCGATGTGCCACAAGGTATCCTCAGATCGTCCAACCTACTAAAACACCCGGTTTTCAGATATGTCTCAAAAGGGGGAAATCAATTGCAGTGATAGGGACCAAGGCCCAAGGCCTGGAACCAACTGCCCAACCACCCATGTCTCATCCAATCAGAAATCATTTTCTGGAAAGCTCTTAAAACCTGGATGTTTATGGCCCCTGATGCTCTATGCAGAGCACTCATCTAAATCCCTTTCCAGTCTCAGCCATCCTGCCTATCAGTGATGCTCCTTGGAATGAAAGCTGTGCTTTATAAATACTTTATAACATAAAATAATATAACTGGTACCAGTCCTCCGGATATGTTTATTGACTGTCTTTTTCTTACTTCTGAATGGACATTATCTCCCAGAATGCTCTGCAGTATCACATGTGAACTTGGTACGGAAACCACATACATCGTCTTATCATGAACAAAGAGACCTCTCCTTTGTGAACATTATAGCAAATTCCCGTTCCTGGAGGAATAGTTTGGGATAAGGGTTCATACAATGTATTTGGTCCCACTGAACTTTTGATAATACTTCATGTATTTTATATTTCTTCGAATGATATCATCCCTTCCAGTACATATTCTGACAATTAGGACTTTGAAACTGTAAATAATATGCTGTCTGATTTAGAACAATCTGATGCATTCTCAAAAAATGTATTGTTACCAACATTATGGTCATCACCTCGTAATGTTTTCACATACTCCCAATGGGAGCATTGCCCAACACCACCGAAAGGTAGTTCCCAAACATTTGCACAGAAGTTTGCTTATTTTTCGGGGTTTAACACATCAGATCCACGCTCATATTATTATAAGCTTGCACCTGATTGAGAATCGCAAATTGAGAGTAATTTCAAGGGTGCATGGGTGTCATAGGGACACCATGATGCACCCCTGAAAAGGAACATGTGTGCGCATATGGTGCACATACATGCCCTAAGGGCACCTCCACAAATGCAAAAATTTGCTTTTGTGAAAGAAATCACAAATTAACATCAACTTGAAGTTGGTGGTAATTTGCGATATCTTAATGAGAAATCGCAAATCTAGAGTACTTCTTGCATAGCATTTAAGGAATCGCATTTTGCGATTCTTTAAATTTGCAATGCGATTATCCTCATACATACCGTTTTCCAAATTTTGAGTCACAAATGCTGCTTTTTTGCGATTCGCAGCATTTGCGAATCAAAATTCGGTTGATACATATGCCCCTTAGACATATATATGGCTATACATATGCCCCTTAGACATATATATGGCTAGACATGTATTGCAATTGTCAAACGCTCAGCTGCTTCTCTTGTATAAGGCGTTCCAGTCTTTCATTAACATCCAATTGTCATATTCCTTGTATGGTGACGACTGTCTGTCTCTTTAACTTTCATTAAAAAGATTTGCCGAAAATACAACAGGACTCAGAGAAAGCACACAAAAAAACTTTTGAATTAATGGCTATAGATGTATAACATATAAATGCATTGAGTACCATGTTATCTATGTTGAATAAAAATACTTCTTAGTTGTGTCTACGCACCAAGATATGCATGTTATGTTATTTAAACACTATGTAATGGTGTAATGCCATGTAAAGATATGTACTCTATTGATATATATATATATCATTATATTCGTACTATATTTCTTACAATGGTATATGTTATGGCTATCAGAAAGGGGACATATTGTGGGGAAGAATATATATCCATATGTATGCATCACTCAGATGGGGGAATCGATTTCAATTATCATTCGCAATATCTCAGATCTATTGAGCTAGCTATGTCTGTGTCTGGCCAAAATGATTGCTCTGTCCGAAGTCGCCCCTCCTTTATAAATCTATTCCAGCCTGACCTAACGGCCTTTACTGCCATCTCTGACACCTCCTTGGTTAACAGCTGTCAACAGACACACTCTAAGGCCTCCTATTTCTTAAAAGTTTAGCTCAACCTATTTACTGTTCCCTTGTTTGCTTACACTGCAATAAGTATATTTTGCTCTGGCACCCAATTGCTAATGAATGCCAACATTCCTGCGAGAGCTATGGGACAATACACACAGATGCGTCCGGCAATAGATGTTCGCCAATACTCATGCTTCAGAGGACTCTCAATGTGCAGGCCGCAGATGTGTTCACTGTATGTACTTGCCTACTTGCATTATCCATCTTTTCTCCATGTACCCGGTTGTTAATGTAATGTCGCAAGAATATCTGTAAACTTTGCTCTTTATAACTTCGCACACTGCCCGGGACATGAACTGTAAATCTACTATATCTAACCACGGTACCATATATACTGGATATACTAGCCAACGGTGATCAATATTATATGCATAACACTGTACTAAACTTTAAAAATCAATAAAATAGATTCACAACAAAAAGTATATTTTGCTCTGACTTGTGCTTGCATGGCAATTCTATTTTGTATCTATCTGTTTTTTTTACTGGTGACAGCACTTTCTCACATATATAAGCACCACACAAAGTCAGACTCACGGCAGAAGAAGCCCGTAATAAATCCCGACTGGTCAGGATGTATCAATTTAGACAGTATCTTGGTGTATAATTTAGCATGCAGGTTAAGCAATGCTATTGGCCGATAAGAAGAGCAAAGCTGCAGATCTTTCCCCGGATTAGGAACGACTGTGATCATTACTTCACTCATCGATGGGGTCACCTCCTGAGATACAGCCATATGATTAAACAGGTCAGTCAAGTGCGGAGAGAGGTCTGAACTGAAGGTTTTATAAAAGTGGGAATGAAGACCCTCAGTTGGAGATAGTCCATGGCAGCCATCATTCCTTCTCTTGTGATAGGACTATTTAGATGTTCATTAATTTCTGGGGATACCCATGGCAATGTAACCGCATCCAAGAATGTCAATTGGTTTTCTGAGGCTAATGAGTCTGCAGTGCACAAATGTTTGTACAAGTCTTGAAATGCCTGGGCTTTCCCTTTCTCGGTCATGTGTATCAGTCCTTCCTCATCCTTAATTTGTTTGCTATAGTTCTTTTCCTGTTTAGCAAGCATCAGGCATACCTTATTGCCACAAGCATAACCCAATGCTTTTAGGGGTAAGAGTGTAGTCTCTGCATTGTTTGTGTAGATCACCTGGAGCTTTCCCTTCAGCGCTGCTACCTTCCTCTTTAGAACATGGTAAGGATTGGCCTTATGTGTCACCTCTGTCTGAAGAAGTTCCCTTTCCAGGGCCTTTCTATATGCAGCTTTTTGTTGATATAGAGTGGAAATTAAGGAGACACATATGCCTCGTATGAGTGCCTTAAAGGTGTTCCAGATATTGGAATAAGAAGCATCACTGGGATCACTTAACTGAAAGAACTGTGTTATCGTTTTACGTATTTCGTCCTGTAAGAGCCTGTCTCATGTGAGTGTATTAGGGAAGAACCATCTATGAATACTGGGGGTTGGCACTGGTCAGTCGTAGACACCCTCTAATGGGGCATGATCCAAAATGGCTTAGGTTGGATCTCTGCCCTCTGTGAAGTGTGGAGCAGCCATTGACATAAAGAACACATAGTCTATCATAGAATAGGACCAATGGGAGTGCAAAAAAAGTTATAGTCTCACATAGTGAGATTGAGCATTCTCCATGTATTTAGTATCCCCAATTGGTGAAGAGCGGATTTTACCACCTTAGGAAAAATGCCAGCTTGTGACCTGTGGGAATGGGTAGCGTCTAGAGTGGTCTCCCAGATCAGATTGAAATCCCCCATTAATAATATGTCACCCTCTGCAAAGCCATCCAATAGGGCGAGAAAGGAGAGTAGATACTCAGATTGGCCAGTATTAGGGGCATACATCGTGGCTATAGTCTATAGACGACCATGAAGGAGACCTTTGACCCTCACAAACCTTCCTTCTTTATCTTTTTTGCTATCATGCAGTTGAAAATGAACAAACAGGCAAATCAGCAGGGCTACACAACTGTGTTTGGTAGCGGCTGAGGATCTATAAATAAGGGGATATAATTTATGTAACAAACGTTGGTCATTGCCCCTCCTCAAATGTGTTTCCTGAATGGCCAATGCATTGATATGATGATCTTTCAAATATCTCCAAATCTGTTGACTCTTGTTAGGGTAGTAGAGACCTTTAACATTCCAGGACCAAAATGTAACTGTCATGGTCCTTTAAAAAAAGTAATTTTCCACATTTCCTCACTTCATCCGAAACTCCATAGGAAGCTGAAAGATGTCCCCTTTGCCCCCCCATCCCCCTCCACACACACCCAAAATCCAATACCATCCTTCCCACCATGCAAAGACCAAGTAAATTAAGAAAATAACAAGCAGAAACAAGATAATGTAAAACCACATAAACTACAGATTCTGGTTACTTCCCGATTTGTTATCTCATGTTCCCTAAGCACAATGGGGTGGCATACATTCGCTTTCCCACCCCACGTAGCAAAAGTAGGTGACTTATGTACTATAGAAAAACTGTTATCCAAAGAGAGGGGAGTATAGTTACAGTGTAGGTAACCCATATGGTTTGGCAGTAAAAATAAGCCAATGTCCGCATGTAGCGTCATCCCTAATATCCGCCTAGAGATTCATCAGGTTATGCAAGACCATAGGATTGCCTATCTACAATCAAAGAGAAAAAAAGGATATCATTCATAATATACCCCAATACTGAACCTCAGTAAGAGTTCTCGAGCTGTATAAATATAGATGTGTTCTCTTCACTTTTTATGTTGTCTGCCCCCTTTCTTTAGAGTTTTCCAGCTCCTAATGGGTTGTTGAACGCCGGGCTGCGCTGTCGTAGCGTCAAAGTTCCTGGCGGAGCCTGGCAATTCCCCTCAATCGATTCCTAACAGACCTGCTACTTCAGCAAAGTCTGTGAAATGGCAGTTTTTATTTTTATATTCAAAGGTGATGCAAAAAGGGAAAGTCCATCTGTATTCAATAGGTTTAGATTTCAGCACCTCTGTATCTGAATGGAATTGCAATCTACGAGCTAGCTTAGCTGTGGCGATGTCCTGAAATAGGGAGAAGGTAGCTCCCAGAAATTCCACCATTTCCAGTTTTCTGGCTTGTTAAATACCTCTTTCCTTAATCTTAAAAGAGCTAAATTTGGCAATGATATCCTTAGGCCGCTTGCCATCTCCATGGGTTTAGGGGCCCACCCTCTGGACTCACTCCAGTTTTACCTCTGGATGGTCATCAAGTCCCTAAGGGATTAGAGGAGGTCCTCTTTTGTTGATAGGATGCAAGCTGGTCTTTAAAGACTCCCCTTAGACCCTTTCATTGTTTTGTTTTCCGACCTCTTTTGTCAGTGCCATAGTGTTGTCCACTAAAGATGTATCACTCACCACTTTCGGCTCTGCCGGTCCAAAATAACCAGAGACTCTATTGGTCTGCACCTTTCTTCGAGACATTGGAACAGGTGGAGGTCCCAAATGTACAACGTGCGGAGCATGCTGTATTATCAGTGTCTAAAATAGGCATAGACAGCAGGGCATGTTCTTAAGGTGGTGCGTTCATCCTGACCTGTCTGCTTCATCTGAGTAGATCCCAAGGGAAGACCTTGGTGTAGGTCAGAAATGAAGATCGAGGGGTCCGACTCCTCAGCCATCTGTAGGTCACCACAACCGTCCAGGGGATAATTTAGGTATCTCCAATATGGCGCTCCCCAGTCCAACTAATAGATTTTGTGCCTTGCCTGCCATAGAGTTCAAACATACATAGACACGAGACTGGTCAGCGGGCAGTGGAGCCACGAAGCAACAAAATGAGAAGAAAGGGAACATATCTTTTTTGGCTCCTGGCCCTGCTCCTCAAATCGCCACTGATAGGGCCACTAGTAAAACTGGTTCTTAGGGACCTGAAGCTGCCATCTTAAAGTCAAGAATCTAATGTAAGTAGCCACACAATCCGCTGGATCTCTCCTCTGCACACCGAAGTACCCCAGGGCGGCTCGGAACCAGCCAGACACAGAGGAACATCCTATATACTGTGGCCAGTGAGTAACTCACAGTTCTCTGTGAGAAAGAAGCTGTTTGTTGATTCACCACTACCTCACTGCCACACATGGGAAGAGTCGGCACATCTGCGGGTGTCATCGGGGACCCACTGCATCTTACGAGGACAGCGACCTGAGATTAGGGTTGCCCAGGTCCGTGGTGTCTCTTTGTTGCTTCCACAGACAGTAGGTGGTTTCTGCGGTCGGTCAGGGCTCTGCATTGAGTCATTTGTTACCAGGTCGCTTACCTCGTTGCGCCATTCCATGGGGAATTTTCAAAAGGCAAGGAGTCTGTTATTATAAGTCTCTATCAGATTTTTTTAAATTAACTTGTATATGTGTAAAACTGAAGGACATTGTCAAATCCTTCAATCATTTTGCATGTGATGTGCAGAGAACAACCACCATTCATGTATATTTGCACCACCTTGTTGGACCAACTTTGATATCTGGAGGCAATAATGTGTCCATTTAGCTTGCTCCCACTCACAATTAAACTCTTCTCTGGCGCAAAATCTCTTAGCTGATATGGGCTATCATAAACACTGTTTGTGCGATTCCCTGTCATACAAACAGCAAAAATATTGCAAAAACTATTTTGCTCAATTTAGACACCAGTGCCAAACTTGCTCAATCGAGCTCGGAGTGTTGCTTTAGTTTGAGTACACTCCCTTGTATTTCAGAGCCTGTTCTAGGACTGAGACCTCGTGTGCTAGCCAAAAAGCTGTGGGGCATTTGAGTCCTCCAAGTTAATCATTTGCCCTGTGTCATATAAGGATGAAGCAAAAACAGTTTCCTACAAAAGAAGACGATCCTTCCTTGGTGCATAGGACATTTCTGCAAACACACAAGTAAGTACTTCGACTGATCTGACTACACCTGAGAATGTATCAATTTATTCTAAATTCAGGAAACCCCATCTTTATAATCTACAGGTTCGATTTCTGACTCAGATTACAAATTGGTCATCCTAAAGTTGATGAATTACGTGCCAATGCTGAGCTGAAAAATAACATATCCTTTTATTAACCACCTCATAGCAGTTCACTTTAAATATGCTGTACAAAGTCTGTCTCTTTTGTATGCACAAGCAAGTGATGAAACATAGTACTATCTAAATAGGGTTATGAGTACAACTCCCAGGTTTCTACTTATATTGATTTCCATACATAGCAACAGACGGGAAGCATTGTATTTCATATATGTTTTGTTTTTCTTTAAGCGGAAAAAGACAAACGTATGCCTTATTTTAGTGGTTCTCCATGCTGTCAATCATTACTGTGAAGAGTGATAGCATAGGAGGTGAATGACACAAATATTGAATCAAAAACATTGCGTTACTTAAACATTGTGTCAAAAATATTGTCACTGCAAAAATATCGAGTAAAAAAACTACAGAAAGTAAGAATATACTTCTCTATCTGTAAAACATTTTTTAAAATATTGTATATAAGATTGTGTACCAGTTTTTAATTTAATTTAACACTTGTTTATCATATTAATGTTAGGTGTTAGTTGTATCAATATAATTGTTGTGCATTCTTAGTGTAGTTTGTATTTTTTAATGTGTAATTCAAATTGTTATACATTTAGTTAGTAATTTATGATTTTTAAGTGGGTTGCAGAGTTTGTAGGGCATATGACGGAAAGTTATTTAAAATATAAATTATTGGTTTTTATTTTCAATTATTTTTTAGACTAATAAAACATTTAACTGGTGATTAATTATGAATTTTTAATTGATTGATTTTATTTCTGTATAGTTTCATTACTAATTTATATTTTAGTTGCAGGTTCTTGGGTTTGAAGGGGACTATGGTTGAAAATTATTTAAATTATAATATTGTTTCTTTACAATCTAATGCTTAAGTTGATTAAATATGTAATTGCTAATTATGTATTTTTGATTATTTCTTATGAAAATTAGTTGTATTGTTTATTAATTGTTAATTTTTTAAGTCTATTTGATAATACGTGTTATAACATGTATTTTATGTATGTATATATATATATCTTCATTTAAATAATTCTATTTGTTTCATTTCATTACTATTTTAATGTTATTGTTTTATTTATAATTTATTTTAATATTTTGGGGGTTTAATAGATTTTTGGATAGTAGGTAGGAAGTGTATTTATTTTAATTTTACCCCGAGTATCATGTACTTGGGGCAGCGCTGTTTGTCTCTATCCTGTTTTTAACTAGTGGCACTTTTACTTTGTGTTTCGTGACTGGGGGATTTTTAAATTTGTATTTCTTGCTCTCACCTGCATCGGGGCATTTTAGTGTACTCTCAGGTCCATCGCAATCGCATTCGGCGATTGTTTGAGTGGAGAGAGGCCACTGTTCAGTCTGTCTACACTGGGCATTAGTCAAGAGCTTAGCGCTCTAGTCGCCAGCGCACCTACGACATAAATTCCACAGCCTTAGAGAACGCACAGTGGACGAGCGCAGCGGGCGCGCCAAAGGCAAGCATGTCTGCGCCCGTCCGCACTGGGACGCTGACAGAGGTTGCTGCTCGTTTCGCAGCAGGTACCTTCTAGGAGTAGAATTTCCTACACATGTGAAGCACTGGACACACAGACACTCATCCTCATGTACGGGGGTAACAATAAAATTCAAGTAGCCGACGGCAATCGGGCAATGGGAAACGATGAGTGTGCAAACTGTGGGTGGGCCTTGGCTAAATAACTATTCTCACCTCCTCATTCCTCCTACTCTATGTATACAGTTGCAACAGAGGACTTAGAATGGGAGCGCACAGGAATTCAGCATGACAGGGCTGGACAGACAGAGACCACGCATGCAAGGACTATATTTGAATGCGAGGTCGATCCCTAAGCATGCAACTGAGATATGGGTCCTATTAGAGGATACCAAACCTGATATATGCTTTTTCACTGAAACATGGCTCAATAAGGATGTCACGCGGAAAGTTTGGCAGTGGACTTTCCAGACGACAATGCAGTCACCCGGGTAGACAGGCCTTGTAAACGTGGCGGGGGGGAGATCAGCCATTGCTACTTGACTCCCCTATTATATCAGGATTTTGGATAGGGTCTCTTCCCCCAACTTGGAGCTCCTAATATTCAAAGTAGAGTGCGACCAAGCCATTGAATGGACAGGTGCACTAGTATATCACCCTCCTGATGGTAGTAAGAAGGAGTTCGGTACCTCATTATTAGATAGATTGGCTCCACATATATTGTACATCAATACATTTCTATTAATCAGAGATCTTAACCATCATTTAGAGATTCTTTCTAATTTAGATTCTGCCAGTCTAGTGGCAGCGATGGACTCACTTGATTTATCATTAAAAGTCACCAACCCCACTCATAGTGTAGGCCACATGTTGGATGCCATTTTCTCCAACATATCTGAATTGGTAGTTTATCCCCCTCAAGAATTAGGTTGGACTGATCATATGACATTAAGCTTCTCGATGCTGCCTGTAACTCTAGCAGTACGGGCACAAGGCCGAAAGGACTTCCGCAGACCTTGGTCAAAAGTAACGTCCTCTGCCTTCAGCCTAGTCTACAGTGCCCCTCATTCAATTTGGACGAGGACTCTAATTTCGCCTGGGCAAGGCTGGAGGGTGCAATTCAGGAAGCCCTGGATGCTATAGCTCCTCTCAAAAGTGTAACTATTCAGGAGAGGGCAGCCCCTGCCCCCTGGTATTTGGATGCCGTTAAGAAGGAGAAGTCCACATGTAGGGCCCTGGAGAGGAAATGTAGGAAGTCTAAGGCAGAACCAGATGAACAACTCTATCGAAGGGCACATAGAGCCTACCTTAACAGTTGCAATGTAGCAAGAAGGACACATCTGGGTGTACGCATTACAGAAGCTAAGAACTCCTCTAAGGAGTTATTCAAGATCTTGAAAGAATTCACAAATCCTAAGGTTAATAATGCGGCACCACCCCCTACCTAGGAACTGTGTGATGATTTAGCCAAGTATTTCACCCATAAGATCAAGTTAATCTATCAACCTTTTGATTTTGCGGGAGGAGATCAGGTAGAAGGACATTCACCCAGAGACCCTCCGCATGAATCAGTTTCTTCTTTTAGGCTGGATTCTTTCTCTCATGTAATAAATGAGCAAGTGGGCTCTTTACTGGGTAAAATCTGGTTCTCCATTAGATCCTGCACCACCGTCGGTTATGGCAACACTCAGTCCGGTTTTAGCCTATGCGCTTGCCAAGGTATATAACATCTCGTTGGATATGGCCATATTCCCGAGTAAGTGGAAGAACGCGCGGGTTAAACCACTTCTAAAAAAAGCGCTAGCGGACCCGACTGAGTTGCTGAACTATAGGCCGATCTCGCTTCTCCCCTGCTGTTCAAAGGCACTGGAAACACTGGCTAATCAACAGCTATCCCACTATCTGGAACTAAACAACCTTCTGGACCCTTCCCAGTCCGGCTTCCGTGCATCACATAGCACGGAGGCTGCACTGTTGGAGGTTACGGACACTATAAGGTTGACACTGGATAAAGGAACCCCAGTGATCCTAGTTCTCCTTGATCTGTCAGCAGCTTTTGACACCATCTCTCACAAGATACTGCTTGACAGATTGGGGGGATCGGGGTCAAGGGCCGGGCTCTCAAATGGATACAAAGTTATCTATCCGAGCGCACCCAGAGTATCCAGCTGGACTCCTTTGCATCACAGACTATAGTGGTGGACCGGGGAGTTCCTTAGAGATCGGTTCTGAGTCCCACCCTGTTTAATGTATATGTGACTACCTTGGCTGATATCATCAGAGGCCGTGGTTTCAAAACCATCTCGTATGCTGACGACACACAGTTAATTGTCCCCATTGAGGAGGACATTGTGTCAACCCAACTAAAATTTAAAAACTGCATGTCTAGCATTGCGAGCTGGATGAAGAAGAATTTTTTACAGCTCAACTACTCTAAAACGGGGATCTTGCTGTTCGGGAAGGCCGAAGCAATCTGGTCTCTCCAGTGGAGGCCTGCTGAGCTGGGTGAAACCCCCTCTCCTAAGAGCTGTGCTAAGAACCTTGGCATTAGGATAGATAATAAACTATCAATGGAGGAGCAGGTGAAGACATTGTCAGGCACCTGCTTCGGCACAATGAAGATGCTTAGGAAGATCTTTCCCTGGATTCCTCTTTCAGCAAGAAAAACCCTCCTCCAGTCACTCTTGGTAAGACGACGGGACTATGGTAACTCATTGCTGGTGAGAGTAAGGGAAGATCTCCTATCAAAACTAAAGGTGGTACAGAACACGGCAGCCCGTCTTGCCCTCAATAAGCCTGCGCGGACCCCTTCTGCCCCCTGTTGAACCAGCTTCACTGGCCGCCAGCCATTGGAACAATCTGCCGCAGAACATTAGGGCCTGCGGTGAGCTAACCAGCTTTAAGAAACTTCTAAAGACCTGGCTGTTTTAGATGCGCACGCCCAAGAGTACCCATTTCTCAAAGCGCCGAGAAATCCCCTCGGGGATGATTCATTGCGCTCTATAAATGAGTAAATAAATAAATTTGAAAATTGTATTTATTTTGTTTTTTAAAATATGTTTTATGAATACATTCAATTTTTAATAATATATACTGCATATTGTTTTTTATTTTGAATGGTTTTTAATAGTTTAATGTTGCTAGCTAGTTATATATTTGTTTAATAATGCTCAGGTGTTGGAATAGTATATGTACCCTTCCTAACTACTACATGTTTCCTGCTATGGGTAAATTGGAGTAGGAATAGTAAATGTTACTCCTCCAAAATCCAATACCTTCCTTGCTTTTGCTTAGGTTGGAGGGGGAACAGTAAATCTAACCCCTACCAAGTCAAGTCAAGTCAAGTCAAGTCAAAGTTGCTTTATTCGAGGTTCACTCATAAAAGCACATACAGTCTCCAATATAAAAACATTTTTAGAAAGCGTTTCAGTTAAAAATAAGACTTCATTAAGGTAAACAACCTTTACAACGCAACTTTTACCACGCAGTGCCTTTACAACGCAACTTTTACAACGCAAACCATTACAACGCATTGCACTGGGGGGAGCTCTAGGATAGGGAATAGGTTTAATGTACTATCCAACACCTTCCCTACTATCCACGGGGACTGGAGTTGGAATAGTAAATTAAACAATTCACTATCCAGCGCCCCAAAGCACTATGCGTTGTAATGGTATGCGTTGTAAAAACCGCGTTGTAAAAGCATGCGATGTAAAAGCATGCGTTGTAATGTCATACATCCCTTGATTAACAAACAAATAATTTAAAACATATATCATTGCAGGATAAAAATTTACAGATAAAAATTTACCGATAAAAATGCAGATAGACTATTAATACAATAAAAAAGACAATCAGATGCCTAGAAACCTGTGTCTGATAGTCCATTCCCATCCAAGATGTTTGGCGGTAGCTATTACTAAAGGCAGTAAAGTGCTAGTGTGTATGATTCTTAAAGCTACAACACTGCTAGTGGTACCTAAGTTCTTGCACATTGGTGTTAGCCAAATGCGTCTGGGTTCTGCATAGGTCGTGCAGGCAAATAAAAAATGGCCAATTGTTTCCTTGTGAGCTCCACAAGCGGGACAGCTGTTGATAGGCGAACCTCCCCACCTGCCTGTCAGAGATCTAAGGGTAAGGGCACCAGCTCTAATTTGGAAAAGGAGCTTCCTGTCCCTCGGTGTGGTTATAGCATCCCAGTAAAGTTCTAGGCTGGGATTCGGCTTTGCTTCTAAGAATCCTCCAGCCATTGACACTGCACTAGTACCACTCCAGTACCGAGCGGCCACCTTCTCCCAGTAGATTTCTTTTAGGACATTTTTAGTCGGGAAAGAAGCTCCCACTGGGTTTTCCCAAAGCATCCGGAGACCAAGATCACCCAGCGTTGCTCTAAATACATTCAACCAACCAATTTTGTGGAACATATCCGCTTTAATAATATCTAGAAACCCCTCAGCATAGTGAAAAAGCTCAGGTGTAGTCCAGAGCCTCCGCCAATATAAAATTGGACGAAGCCTGGCCAAATCTACAACAGCCTTCCTGCCCAGATCGTACCTAAGTGGCAGCAATGGAGTACTTTTAGGGAGGCCAGTAATTGTCCGAAAGAACTTATTTTCTGAAGTTTGGAGTGACTGAAGCTTCTCAAAGCCCCACAGCTCAGCGCCGTAAAGCGCAGAGCCAAGGGCTTTGGCCTCATACACCTGTATTGCTGGTTTTATTGGTTTGGTCATAGATTTTCTATGCTCTGAACCAAGAGCACCAGCCAATTGTCTGTGCCTTAATACTGCAATATCTATGTGCTGGGACCATCTAAGATCATTTGATACATGAATCCCCAGATACGTAAAGGCATTAACTACCTCTAGAGGGCGATCAGTCATAACTAGTTTGGATCTAAAACTTCGGTGGGGATTAAAAACCATGAGCTTAGTTTTAGCCACATTAACTTTTAAGCCATTCTCCCCACAGAATTGGTCCAAAATGGATAATGCACGCTGCAGACCACTCGGAGTCTTTGATAAAATCAAAGTGTCGTCTGCAAACATTAAAATATGTATCTTGGTGCCAGCTAGTGAAGGAGCATCCACATTTGCAGACAACATACGAGCCGACAACACCGTTAATATACAATGTGAAGAGCGTGGGAGCCATCGAACACCCTTGCCGAACACCCTGCTCCACCGGGAAGTCTGCAGTGACCATTCCCTGCCTCCCCCCCCCACTAGATCTTAGCAAAATATGCTTCGTGGAGCCTCATTACCATTGTCAATAATTCTTCTGGGAGGCCCAAGTTCTTCAATACCAACCACAGCTTGGACCTAGGGACTAGGTCAAAGGCAGCCCGCAAATCGACAAAAGCCGCGTACAGGCTGCCCTTGCCCAGCAACACAGTCTTCCACTGCAATAAAGTAAAACGGAAGACCTAGTCCACCGTGCTGGTAGATTTTCGAAACCCCGCTTGGAATGGAGACAAGGCGTTATTCTCCTCTGCCCAGTCCAGGAGCCTATTGACAACCATCCGCCCAACCACCTTTTGAATGGTGTCAATTAGGCTTATGGGCCTATAGTTTCCTGGTTGGGATCGGTCTCCTTTCTTAAATACAGGTATTATGACTGCACCTTGCCAAGATGTCTGTACAGTTGCGCCCTGCGCAATTGCATTGGCAAGAAGAAAGATGTATTTACTCCAGCGCTCTTTATCATTAATAAAGACGTCCGCCGGCACCCTGTCTAAGCCTGGGGCTCTACCACTGGTCACTGTACTAAGAGCCGTCATTACTTCATTACTACTGAAAGAGTTTTCTTTATAATAGGCGGGCCTAAAGCCGACCGTCAGGTTGGCAAACTCGGCATACTGGGGCTTAAAATAGTTGACCCAGTCCTCCTCAGGTACGTTGTTATTAGGAGGGTCGGATACTCCCCCTCTACCCCACTTTACGGTATTCCAAAAGTGCCTAGAGTCTTTCCTATCACTAGCATCCTTTAACACTTGCCAGTGGAGCTCGTCCCACAGTTTCTTAGCCTTAGTTATACTTTCCTTATATTCTTTTCTCGCAGTACGAATGGTCGTCGATTGTCTCCCCTTGATCGCAGTGCCTAAAGCTAATCGGGCATTCCTGCACTTAGTGTTGTACCATTTTGCCGGCTTGAGGGTTGCCCCTCTACTCCTCTTTGCAGCTTTCAAGAAATGATTCCTAATGACAGAGAAGAGGTTATCATGAATTTTGGTTACATTATTCATTCCTGGGTTAGTTGTGTTAGCTTGCTCAATAGCCATTATGGCTTTATCCGCCTCAGCATTAATGTTGTCCGTGGCCTGTTGGTTGGTCACAACATGTGCCCATTTTAACCTACGCATATCATTTGTAGGGACAATCAAAGGGGTGCTATCTCCCTCGGGATTCGGGATCACATTGTCAGATGTCCACCATTTGTGCTCTACGCACAGCGGATTGTGGTCATTTTCAATCCTCCATTTGACCTCAATGTCACAAACTAGGTTCCAGAGTTTCATGCTGCATAAAACATAGTCAATTCTGCTCCTATGACGCCCTTATCGAAAGTGCTTGACCCTATCTTGTCGCTCATGGTCCTCCCATTTAGTGCCCTTAGACCCCTTTCATAGCATATAGCATTTAAACAGATAACATCCTCGGACCAGCGAGTAACAGGTTTCAAATCTAATTTGGGGACTCCCCATTGCCTGTCCTCTTCATCCCCAGCAAAATCATCATAAATGGCCAGGGGTTCGAAGGTTCGGTTTAAATCACCAGCTATCACAATATTGTTGTCCAGAGAGTGGGTTTCAAGGAGGGAACCCAAAGCCACTAAAACTTCTGACCTCCCACCCCTGTT
Source organism: Lissotriton helveticus (assembly GCF_964261635.1). Classification (NCBI taxonomy): domain Eukaryota; kingdom Metazoa; phylum Chordata; class Amphibia; order Caudata; family Salamandridae; genus Lissotriton; species Lissotriton helveticus. Next base: position 1,861,011,840 of record NC_136057.1, read on the forward strand.
ACCCCTGGCATAGACATTGTAAATGTCAAGCCGTCCCAGGGGGCCCAGATCCACTCTAATAAGTTGGATATCTTTGCTTCTGGTGTCTACCACCTTGACAATGAGCGATAAGCTCTGTCGGACCCAAATGGTCAAGCCACCCATAGGTCGCCCCTTGGCACCCTTTATTGCTGGAACAGAGTAATTTAGATATCCCTGGGCAAAAGAAGGTTCACACAGCCACGTCTCCTGGAAAATACCCACATCAAAGCTGTTTACAAAATTTAGCCAATCCTGGGATTCTTGTCTAAAACGCATCCCAGCAATATTCCATGAGACTGGCTTGCCCACACCATCCCTAATGCTGTCAGTTATTCTTGGGGGAGTGGTTACAGGGGTGGTAGTAAGCAACCCCAGATCTAATTCACATGAGGTTCCTAGGTTCGAGTTTATTATAGAACTCGTCCCACTCCTCGGGCCTACCTTTAGATTGGAGTTCGAGGAGTAGGCAGCACCCGACACTACCCTACCAGCTATCTCTGTTACACCCATGGTTTTCTCACCGTTCAAGACCACCAGATTTCCCCCGTTTTCTATCAATAGGTCTTGTGCATGTCAATCATTGTTATCCAACCCGGAGCAATTTCTCTCACTTACTCTACCCGTGATGTTAAGGGTGTGCACCAAAATCTGGGGGCACGATTTCCTTAGCTGAATCTGTGATTGAGCCGGGGCGCTAGTTCTGAACTCCAATGCAAAGAGATTATCAGCAAGGGATGCAGATTTAAAAATTAACTCAATAGAGTCGCATTTATAATTTGGGGAACTAATCCTTTTTGCCTCCAGAATATCATCCCTGATCACTGAGCGGCAGCCTCTAACGTGGCGCAGCCAGTGGATGGCTTTGTTAATTAGGGAATCTGGGTGCTTACAATTACCATGTCTCGCTTTTCCGAGTTTAGGGACATTGGTCATGTATATTTTATTCTTTTGGGAGTGAGCTTTACTAGCAAAAATAGTCCCTTTCTTCCCTGGGGCGTTGGCCTCTGCAACTTTAGCACTCTCAGCTACCCCAGGTACTATTTTTTGCCCTCCTGCTACACTAACAAACTTCTGTCGTAACTCGGATCCACTCCCCGCTACTCTAGATCTTTGTAATGTTGGCCCTTCTTTTGTACCTTTCAGGGGTAAGCGGTCAGTACTGGAAACAGTAGCATGCGCCATGGATAAGTCACTATGCTTATCCCTGGTCTGGGTTTGGTGTACCTTGCTTACTTCAATTGGTTTTATGGGGAAGAAATTTCGTGCTATTGATGTCACATTAGGTGGGGTGTTTTTTGCTCCCTCATGCTTATCATTGACCATAGTGGTTAAATTTATAATCAATGACTTTAATGACTCTATTTCGTCCCGCAAGAGAATGACAAGGTTAGTTAGGGTATTAACTTCCACAGACATTGCTTTATCTCTACTGATGCTGGAAGTTTGTGGGGCGGGGAGCTCATTGTGAATGTCAGCCAGAACTGCAAACCTGTTAACAAGAAGTACCTGGGGGGCAAAGGGCGATGACAGGTTCTCACTCGCAACATTAAGGTGGATTTTCAGGCCCGCATTACTGGGAGCCTCGTTAGATGTAGTCGGACAGCACCCGTTATGATTATCAATGCCATCCTTAGATTTTCTTTTTGCCCTAAACATATCTGGAATTGTTGGGGGTTCTGTAGGATCGTTTACTGGTTTTAAAATTGCACCCCCCTTATCACTCGTGGCATCTGCGCTATTATAGCCTTGGTCAGCCACAAGGATCTCCCTACAATCATCCACAAGATTGTTGATATGATCAATTACACAATTTGCAGTGGCATGGCTAGCCCCCTTCGTTGGTTTCCTTCCTTTACGATGTTTCGGGGGGTTGCCTGCCCCACTCCCCCCCTCCATAGATTTACGTTTCCCCATGAGACCTATAGACAGGCTGCTTTACTAAATACAGTAGACCTAGCAGCTTGGCCCTGACCTTTAGCAGGAACACCCCCAGTCCACAAATTTGTAACAAGTACTTCTTACAGTTTTAAGCCAATGGTAGTTCTTGTTTAGCGGACGTTAAGGATAGGGCCCTGCCCTGCCTCGTCCTGCCCCGGACGGCCACAGACGGCCCGCCCTTTGCCCGGGCTTAGCCTGGCTCCGCCCGCGCGCGTCCCGTGACGCGAGGGCTCACGCTGGCCTTTGAGCACCTCCGGGGGCGGGACAGGGCATACGCGACTTCCTGTCGCGAGGGCCACTGGGGGTTGTGGTCACAGGTCGGCCGCACCGCGCTCTCCAGTGGCTGCGGCGGCAAGAGGGTCGGCGGGAACAGCGGGAGTAGCAAGGAAAGACTCAAGCGTCCCTCGGCGGTCTCCACAGCGCCCAGGTCAGTCAGATGATTGTCCCCGCTCCCCCGGGGCTCACGCTGGCCTTTGAGCACCTCCGGGGGCGGGACAGTGCGTGCGCGACTTCCTGTCACGAGGGCCGCTGGGGGTTGTGGTCACAGGTCTGCCGCGCCGCGCTCTCCAGTGGCTGCGGCAGCAAGAGGATCGGCGGGAACAGCGGGAGTAGCAAGGAAAGACTCAAGCGTCCCTCGGCGGTCTCCACAGAGCCCAGGTCAGTCAGAAATTGTCCCCTACCAAGTTCCACATTTTCTTTGCTTCTGCATACATTGGCGTAGGAATAGGGACTCCAACCCCTCTTAAGTCCTACACTTTCCCTACTTTTGCTTACATTGGTGGGGTAAAGTAAATATAATTCTCAAAAGTCCAGCACTCTCCCTGCTTTTGCTTATGTTGGAGTAGGAATAGTTAATCTAATTCCTCCAAACTCTTTAATGTTGAAGTTGGATTTTAAATGACTATTTTGAAAATGGCACTTTTAAAAAGTTGGTATTTTTCTGCTTAAATCAAATGTGCCTTTCTGCCAGTGTCACATGACTGTTAATAGATATCCTGTAGTGTGATACATATTCCTTCCAGATAGGGGACAAAAGGGCCTTGGGTTTGGCGAGGGGTGTTCATCTCCTGAGCAGGGTATCCTGGAGAGGTGTACTCAGCCCTTCCTGAGCTTCAAAGGGTAACCTGAAGGCTGTGCCCAGCCCTTTCCTGACTTCTGAAGATGCTTACCTTTCATTGGTAATTACAACATACAACTGGGCTTGCCTGCCCTTCGTTCCACATCAGAACTGCTTTTATAGGGCCACGGAGCCCTGGGCCGAACCGTGGTGGTTGAGGCCTTTTACTCCTGATGTCCCGAGGCCAGACTCACTATGGAACCTGAACAACTAAGCCAAGTACTCATTCTGCTCTTGACTCTCAGTGGTGGCTGTAGACAAGCAGTCAAAGGCTTCCTTGTGGAGTGGGGGGAGTGTGAATACAAGTTAGTGAACATGACTAATAACTAAAAGAGCAGACAGCAGTTCCAATAAATCAATGTCCAGTCAAATACTTATTATTCTAATAAAAAGAGGTATTTTATTTCTAACTCCATGCATTCAAAGCAGTGTTACAGTATATAAACAATAACACGTTCATTTGAGGTTGGGGCTCTAGTGTTTTGCTAGCAAATCCCTGTCCCGCATGTTCTTCCTGATGTGGTAGGGGTTATACCCAATTCACTTGTGGCTGCATCATGAGACCCTTAACTTGAGTCCATTCTGACCCTTAGCAAAATATTCAAAAGTGTCTTTGCCGGACTTGCTTCACTCCCGATCGCTTATGCATGAGGGACAGGAAGAACAAGCATTTGCAATGCAATAGGTCTCGCATTAGGAAAGTTTGAGCTATTGGTATTGTAAATTACACATTTTTTATTTATGTGTTGGTTTTGAAAATAGCGAAATTAATAGCTTTGTCATTTACAATGCCAATAGTTTTAACTTTCGCAAATGTGACACCTATAGCATTTGTAATGCAATATGTGTTGTATTTATATGACTTAGATGTATTGATATTACAAATAACAATGGCTTTTATTTTTTTTAAAATAATGAATACTTAAAAGTTATTGTAATTTATAATGGCAATAGCTTAAACTTTTGTAAATAACTTTTGTGAAGATTATGTTCAGTGTATTTTATTGTGACAAAATATAAGAACAGAAGTGAAATACTAACCTCTTTTTGGGACATTTGTAATAAAGCTTGAATCATTGAGAGAACATATTTGAACCAGTTGTTGTTGAATGGTTGTACAGATTGATGCTGTGGTGGCGCTGAGTGATGTGGTGGCGACGAGTGATGCTGTGGCGTTCAGTGATGCTGTGGTAGAGCATAGTGATGTTGTGGTGCCCCTGAGTGATGCTGTGGTGGTGCTGAGTGATGCTGTGGTGATGTGATAGATAGAGTGAGGGCGATAGATAGATAGAGGAAGGGCGATAGATAGATAGAGTGAGGGCGATAGATAGAGTGAGGGCGATAGATTAATAGATAGAGTTAGGGCGATAGATAGAGTGAGGGCGATAGTTAGAAGCGTGCACTGACGTCTGGTGGGGTGTGTGTGAATGGAGAAATTGTGCACTGACGGCTGGTGGTGTGTGTATGCCTGGTGAAAACGTGCCCTGATGGCTGATGGTGTGTGTGTGCCTGGTGAAAGTGTGCACTATGTCTGTTGGTGTGTGCCTGGTGGAAGCGTGCACTGATGGCTGGTGGTGTCTGTGTCCGGTGAAAGCATGCACTGATGGGTGATGGTGTCTGTGCGTGGTGAAAGTGTGCACTGACGGTTTGGTTTTCAGTGTAGTTGTGTGTGTGTTTGCTGTGTGTGTTTGTATGTGTGGTTGTGTGTGTGGTTGTATGTGGTTGTGTGTGTGTGTGTGGTTGTGTTTGTGTGTTGTGTGTGTGGTTGTGTGTGTGGTTGTGTTTGTGTGGTGTTGTGTGTGTGGTGTTGTGTGTGTGTGGTGTTGTGTGTGTGGTTGTGTGTGTGGTTGCACTGTAAGGCATTAGCGGCGTGGCAGTGCTAGAGTTCACACCTTTTAGTGAGAGGCTTTGGGGTAGAGGTGTGCCAGAAAAAAACTCATGAACGGCAGATTGCAGCATAATGTGTACTAAAATAGATAAGCCTAACAACAGTGTGTAAAAGACAATACATAAAAAAATAGTTGTCTAACAATTAGGTGGGTCGGATGGTGGTGTGTCTGCCTGCTAGAAGCGTGCACTGATGGCTGATGGTGTGTATGCCTGCTGGAAGCATGCACTGACAAACGGTGGTGTGTGTGCCTGGTGGAAGCATGCAAATATAGCTGGTGTTGTGTATGCCTAGTGAAAGTGTGCACTGACAGCTGGATGAGTGTGCCTGTTAAAACGTGCACTGGCCGCTGGTGGTGTGTGTCTGATGGAAGCGTACACAGACAGCTAGTAGTGTGTGTGCATGATGGAAGCATGCAATGACTGGTGATGATGCCATTTTGACCTTTTGAAGTATTTAGCCATGCAGCACATTATCCTGGGTGCTACACCATCTACTGTTACTTCAGGTGCATTGGTTAACGACCACACACCAAAGGATGGGCTTCCGTGCTTTTTAATGAAAATATGAAAAACTTGTGTACGTGTGTCATGTGAAAAAAACAGTGGAAGTGAGAGACAGGTAACAGGTAAAGGGACGTCGCTACCAGTGGTGCAGCAGGTGGCGCCAGGCCAACTGCAACCAAATTGCACATGAAAAACGATATTAGATGTTCGTGACCGACCTCACGCTATATGCGGAGCACATGTGGCTTGATTGCCATATGACTGTAGGTAAAAACTCACATGGACAAGGAATTAGTGCATCAGAATTTCAATGTGTTGAATCAAAAAGTTCCACAGTCAGAAGGGACAACATGCGTTACCTGTTTCTGTTGTATCTTTAGCCAAGAATAAAGAAAGAATATAGAAATTAGTCTTTGTGGACTTTATTGTGCATTGATTACATTGAAAGTTTGCTCTTCCTCGACCGTGATTCAGAAATAAAGTTTTGATGTTTTTTACTTTAAAACTAGGGGATAGTTGGCCCGTTTTCCGTCCTTGCACATGTGCACATTACGGTGTCTGAAAGCCCTCAGTGCTCCGTATGGGGCTGTCACATACCCAGCTTCAGGTAGGAAAGCACCTCGGGTGATTCATTCTTTAGGGCTGGTGTCTGCTTCCGGAGCACGCCGTGAAACGACCAGCTGCCCCTGCTGGCTGGACGAAATGTCGAAGAAAAAGCTAATTTCCGATAAGCCTGCTGCAAGTGGTGTCAGCTTGAAGGCAGAGCCATGCTCTGTGAGAGGATGTGTGGGCAAAGAGGGTGGGGGCGCTGCGGTGACTCTCTGTGGGCAGAAGAGAGGCAAGGCCTCTGCCCAAAATCCTGCCCTGAAGGGATATCCCGTGAATGAGAATGAGAAAAGGCCTGTTCAGGGGTTGGGGATCCCCGGAATTAGAGAATACAAGGCGAAAGGGGAAGGAGAAGCGTGCAACGAAAGAGGGAGTAAAGGTCTTCTGAGAGAGCAAATATTGAGAGGCTGAGAAGGGGAGGACATGAAAATAAAGGACAAACAAGGGGTATAGAGTTCGCGCGCTCTGAATATGCAAAGGAGGTGGCGTGTTGTGAAGGGAATGGACAGTCCAAAGATATAGAAAAGGAGATCGGAAACATATGAAAATAGTGGAGGGAACGGGCAAATAATAAAAAGGGAACGCAGAGAATATGAAGTGAGCAGAGGGAAAAGTAAACCAAGCATTTGCAATGCGATAGGTCTCGCATTACTAAAGTTTGAGCTATTGGCATTGCTAAATAATGCAACACCAATAGCTCAAACTTTAATAATGCAAGACCTATTTCATTGCAAATGCTTGTTTTATCTAGACTGGAACGTACTTTTTATCACCAGACTTTTACCCCGAGCAAGAAAGAGAAAGACAGAATGGACTAGTAAGCAAGATCGGAGAACGGTGACAAATGGAGAAAGAATGAATGAAAAGCATGACAGTGTGTGTGAGAGGGAGAGGGGGTGTGGTGTGGAAGGAGAAAGAGGTACGAGGTGAAATCAAAACTAGACAGCCTTAGTATTCGGAGTCATTGGTATTTGGTGACCCCGGTATTCTGCAGCAGCGCTAGTGGCCTCCCAAGAAAAGCTTTATGGCATAACATATACTTTTTTTCACAAATAAAGAAATGGTGATGAGGATGGGTCAGTTCTGTCATTAGCTTCCAGTTACGTTTTTATTTAGTATTCACTCTAGGTAGGCCGGTGCACAGAAGAGAAGATTACTGTATGTACGAAGATCCCAAGTACATACAGCAAATATTGTTAAATGTCCTAAGTGTATAGTTCCTTAAAGGTTATAGTAGCAACCAAGTGGAGCTCTTGTGTGGGGCATGGTAAGTGCAAAAGGAATAGGTGCTTTGTAATGTGCTAGTGAAGGACCACAAGTGCTTTTCCTTTATACTGTCCCCAAGTGTCCTGCTGGCTAGCAATTCACAGAGGGTATAATTCTCAGAAGTGCTTGATATCTTCTTTACTCTTCACTTAGGTTGAAAAAAAGTTTATACTCACATCTACCAGTTTTGGAAGAATGCGTGCCCATTTATAATTACGATCTTTTCATTGCAAATCAGTATATAGCTGGTTCCAAATTTAGATTGTGCTGGATTCAATATTATGCTGGCATTTATATCCACTACACAGAGGAACAGAAGTGCAGTAGTGCACAAGAGAAATGAGAAGGGAGTGGGGCTGCTGAAATTGACTGTGAGTCCGTTTACCTTCATACCTTTTAGCGGTGCTTGCAATTAGTCACACCCCTCACATAAAGGCACACAAAGGAGTGACTGGAACTCCAGAAATAAGAAAGGATGGTGGTTCCTTTTGAGGAAAACCTCGCTGATTATTACCCAGAAAGAAAAGTAGTTCTGAAGCTTGACAAGTATGTCCGGGGATGGCTTTAATGGAAAATCCCATTCTAACATAACAAGCACGAAGATCATATGGTAGGTGCGGCCTACAAGGCACAGAAATAAATAAGCATATAAATAAGTAAACAAATCTACAGATAAATGGCAACCTGTAACTAAACACACCACAGTGAGACTACAAAACACAAAGCGAAACAAATGGTAACCTGCTTTACTCTACTCATCTGAGTACCATCACTAGTTACCGTCCCTTGGAAAAGTGGCTTCAGGTGTTATTCTGCACATAAATAGGCAATCGAAATCCAACAAGCTGTCTTTGAGAAATCTTTGCATTCGTAGTAGGTTAATATATCAAATAACAGTCAACTGAAAGTAATATCAGACATTTAAAACATACCCACCCTTGCTTAGGAGGTGGTGACAGTCCTGCATAGGAGAGTCAGGCAATGGGACGAGAGCTACACATTCTGCTAGGTCTTTAAGATGCTGGTTTCAATATAATGTACTTGTCATGGTCCTTGAACTTGGAGAAAAGATTCATCCAAAATTTTCTACGGGGAGCTCATTTTTAAAATAATGTTTTCTTTTTAGAATGTGAACCTGTGACCAAGTAGCTTGAAATTGATTTGATATTCACTAAAGACATTGTTGTCACTTGTCTCTGTTTTGGACCACATTTCCAGGTTTATCGTCTCTTTGTTTTGAACAAACATAAGAACTATTCTGCAGCAGACATTTTCTTAAGACTTGAGCAAAAAACACAGGCTACACACACATTCTACAATTTAGATGATGTGGGAGTTGTAAGCGCTGTATGAGAGTAACAAAGCCAATGTAGTTAGAGAGCATTGTGCATGACTCCATTCTATGCAAGTTGAAAGTTCACAGCTAAAGATGAACACTGGATGAGCCATCAAGCTACATTAGCAGTTTTCAGTAGCAAATTGGTCCAAAATGTCTTGGTAAATTACAAATGAAATCACGGTTCCTTAAAAATATTTCCTTTGATATGTTGCTACCCGCCAGTAGTGCATGCACATAATGTGCTCCAAAGTAGAAATAGCTGAACGAAAGTGTCCAGGAATTATGTAATTAGCAGGGGTAATCAAAACCTCAAACTGCCATACATACATATCCTGTAAATTTAGAAAGTTTTCAGTCATGACAGGACAAAACAGCGATTTTTATGCATTTTCCGAAGATACTAGTAACCAGAAAATATATGTTTCAACAAAAATGGTGATGCGCATGACTACACATTTTTAATTAAAAGGGTGCATCCGCAATATTTGTTGACTGCAACAGAGTATGGCTACAGACAAATGTGGAAAACCGTTAGGTGCCACTTATTCCATTCAATAAATGTATGTATGCTCTTTTATGTAAGTGCTGAGAAATGTTAATTGATTACACTAAGCGTCAGATAGCACTTGGGATGTTCGAAGTTTGAGAAAAGGAGGCTTCAAGGTCGGACAAGCCACACAATCAGTCAGTGACATGTGGGCTAGTCTGAAAGTCAGTGTGTGTGTGTGTGCCATTCTCTTGTTGGTTGTGACCTTGTTTTATGGTCTGCGAGCCACTTTTATTTTAGTGTCTGGACATATTTTCTGTCCCAGTCCAACCCTGGCCGACTTGCAATTGATGGAGTGTTCAGTAAGAGACACTTGACATCTGGGAAGAGGATAACTTGATCTCCCATAAAACTGTGGATTTAAAAAAAAAAATATGTATTGTGACACATTTTGTATTGTGACATACAGCAGAGACGAGAACTGTGCATTTTCAGAGATATTCTAAACTAAATGTTCTCCATGCCAAAAAAAGCTGGACCGTGAGGCTGCTTTAACGTGTCACTGCAAACGAATTAAAGTTAGGGACAAGAGTCGAGTAATAATAAAAAAGTGAGAAACTTCGAATGGGTTACTAAGCTAAACTTTCTTTCTATCTACCCCTTAACATCTATCTGTCACCCCACAAAATAAAAAAAACTTAAATACGATTTTATTAAGTAGACAACGTATTTGCTGGTCGCAAGTGAAAGTTTGTGACACAAGTGAATGCACCAGAAGCGCTGAGCGTTTTTATGAAGGTGCCCTAGGATGGGCAACTACACTCACAACAGCACCCAGATGCCAGGGTATGTCAACAGCCCTCCTCGCGCAGTTGATGCTGCGTCTCCTCCGGGCGGGCGTTGCCCTCCCCCTGCGTCAGCAGCGCATGCGTTGGGCGGTGGTTGCTGCCCTCCCTCTGCGTCAGCAGCGCACGCTGGGTACTCACAGTCCAGGCGCTTCTTCTTGGGGCCCATGATCTCGTGAGTGGTGGCCTTACACACCGTCTTGGTGACAGCCGAACCTGCTACGATGTGCTGCGCCGCCGTGATGCTCTGCCCGGACATCTTGTTTCCCGCTCCTGAGGTCCGCAGCCAGTGCGAATACGGTTGCGCGGTTGCAGAGGGGCGGGCGTGCCCGTCCTTCATCTCCTAGATGGCAGGTGAGTGTGAGGGGCGGCGGCGGTGTGTGTGTGTGTGGGTGTGTGTGTGTGTGTGTGCGTGTGGGGGGGCGGCGGCGGTGTGTGTGTGTGCGCGTGTGTGTGTGTGCGTCTTTCTGTGTGTGTATGCGCGTGTGTGCGTGCCTTCAGTCGGCCTGCGCAAGCGCGTCCACAGACCCTGATCGGCTCATGCATCGGTCTGTACCATTTGGGAGGGAAAACAACAACGAAAGGTCTCGCTGGCAACATGCGTCGCCAAGTGCGAGACCTAAAGAGAGATGGAGAGACAGAGTGTTGGAACAGTGAGAGTGAACAGTGAGAGAAGGGGAAAGCAAGGTTCGGTCAGCTGAGAGAGAGGAAGAAAAGGTGGTGAAAGAGGGAAAGGGCTAAGATAAGATGGGGCAGAGAAAGGCGTGAAAAAGATATACAGAAATATGCTGAGGGTGACAGAGAGGAGGTTGAAAAGAGGAAAAAGGCAGAGGGGCAAAAAAAGACAGAAAGCATGTGGGGGAGAGAGGCAGAGACAATAGCAAGGTAGGGGAGAAGAGGTAACAGATGTGAAAGTGGGTGAGGTAAGGGGGATGGGGGGCTGGTTTGTGGTGTAACGGCCAGAGGTGCTGATTTTGAAACCTGGTGATGGAGAGTTCATCCGCCTGAAGCAGGAGTAAATAAATCCCTATCCAGGGTCGGAATGGGTAGGAAACACCTCACAAAAAAAGGAATCGGGTGTAACAGCCAGAGCAGCTCACTTTGGAACTGAATAACCAGGTTAGAGTCTCAGCATTGACGCTCAACATCTTGTGATTCTGGGCAAATCACTTAATCTCCCCGTGACTAACAACATGAATATGTTCTTGTGTAACGTAACTGGTGCTCGTGCAGAGTGCTCCAATACCTTCGGGTCGAGTTCGCGCTATTAAAAAAACAAAACAACAATACAGGGGAGGGTTTTTGCATAGTTCAGAAATATTTGAGAGAAACCCTGATGGTGCATGTGCACCAATGCAAGGTCACTTCCGTGTGCATGATGCTCACCGGTCTGGATTTGAGGACATTACTTGGCAGAAAAGTACAGGGAGTTCACCCTAGTTTTCCAGGGACACTCCAGTAAGCGTTGGGATTCCCGGAAAACTGAAAATCTGCACTTGGAAGCTTGACGCAGGGAGTGTAGATTGGGGCGGGTTCTTGTCTGAGGGCATGCAGCCAATGGGATGAGAAGTGTCACATGAATCTTGGCTTCTAATGCAGAGGATCACACGCGAGGACACTGTGTACTTTGTGTGAGTAATGCATTTACCGAATGTGGTGTGGCCATGTTGTGTTCTACAGAAGAAGGATGTTTGTGGGCCCTGGAGCTTCTTGGCAGGCCTGCACAGTCTCCCTGATGTTAACCGACCTTTGAGCCTTGCCAAGCATCTTAGAATTACATTTTTATTAATTTAGTGTTTCAAGTAAATACTGAGCAGATGTGGCCTAAGAGACGTACCTGCCAAGTTTTAGAACTGGGGAACCAGGTTCGAGTACCGGCATCGGCTCAACATCCATTGATCCTGGACAAATCACTTCATCTCCCCGTGACATAACTTTGTGTAATGTAACTGGTGCTCGGCTAAAGCGCTTTGATGCTCTTGGGCCAATATACCATGTCTCTGCTATTTCTCAGTGCTGTAAATAAAAGGGGCTGGTCCTGCCCATTGCGATGGCACTCTGTTTACAAATTTCGCCATCACGCGTGGCAAGCAGCCGACAGTCACGTGGGCACAACAGGCGCAGAATTTTAACTGTGGTTAGCAAGATGTGAAATGCAGGCACGCATGGTATACCTTCAGATGCTTCTAATGTGTGCACTGCTGTGGGCAAAGATGGGCCCAGCTTGGGCTCCTGGGAGCAGGCGAGGACCCCAGCTGGCTGATTTCTTTGGACCCCTGCAGGTTCAGGGCTGCTTTGCTGAGCTTGTTGAAATTCCTCCCTAGTCACACTTTTTTGAAGGTAAGGTGTTCCTTCTGCACCAGAGTTCCTCCCTCCTCACCCTGGCTCCTCAGAGGGACCTCCTGTTCCCAGGTACACAAGGCTCCCTCAGATCTCCCAGTGGTCCCTGCTTGTAGGCTGGCTGGGGCGAGGAGTGGGGCTTACAGCTGATACCCTGAATGGTAGCAAGAGGTAGAGTGTGCAGTTGACACTGCGTCTCCTCCGGGCGGGCGTTGCCCTCCCACCTGCGTCAGCAGCGCACGTGTGGGGCGGCGGTTGCTGCCCTTCCCCTGCGTCAGCGGCGCGCGCTGGGTACTCACAGTCCAGACGCTTCTTCTTGGGGCCTATGATCTCATGAGTGGTGGCCTTACACACCGTCTTGGTGACAGCCGAACCCGCTACGATGTGCTGGGCCGCCGTGATGCGCTGCCCAGACATCTTGCTTCCCCCTCCTGAGGTCCGCAGCCAGTGCGAATACGGTTGCGCGGTTGCAGAGGGCATCTCCTAGATGGCAGGTGAGTGGGGGGGGGGCGGCGGCGGTGTGTGTGTGTGTCTGTGTGTGTGTATGAGTGTGCGAGGGCACGTGTGTGGGGGGGGCGGCGGTGTGTGTGTGCGCGCATGTGTGCGTGTGTGTGTGCGTCTGTCTGTGTGTGTATGCGCGTGTGTGCGGGCCTTCGGCCGGCATGCGTAAGCGCGTCCACAGAACCTGATCGGCTCGTGCACCGGGCTGTACCACTTGGGAGGGAAAACAACAACAATAGGTCTCGTTGGCGACATGCGTTGCCAAGTGCGAGACCTAAAAAGGTCTGAACAGGGCGGAAGAGCGCTTCCCGTTCTAGTCGACGCGTGCGGCTCTTCCATCCTGCCCCTCCTCACGTACCTGGTTTACTTCGGGTTTGATCTGAAGTATTTGGAGTACTTTCTCCAGAATCAATCTTGTTTGCAGCAGTTCGCCCGGCGGGGGGAGTTTCCCGTCTTCTTTGCCTCAGCGGTTCACTGAAAACCGCGGGGGCCTTCATTCACCATCTCCCTGACTACAGCTTTTCACCCAACGCCCGGGAGCCTTCACCTTGATTACTGCAAAACATAGGAATAAGGAATTGATTACTCACAAATAATCAACGCTCTCCAAGTCGGTAACAGTTATATTGATTTTCATTTTTGAATACTAAAGACTTATCTGATATAGTTTCTATGGTGCATGGAGATTCTGTTCCCTTGCTTCTATTGCTTGATGGCTATAAAGAGAGATACAATATAAAATGAGTCTCCTGATATTCTAAGGGGTTGATTTATTTTCTTTGCAGTTTAGCCCTGCAAATCTTTGTGTACTTTTTATTTCTATCCCTATTTAATTCTGGGAGAATATATTTTTTTGTTTTCTCCCGGTCTTTATTGGATGTGCATAGGTTGGGCTTAGTTGGATCCTAAGCTGAATATTTCTGTGATTAGTTCTACCTTATCTATTCCTAATTACTCTGACTTGTGTTCTAAGTAGACAGCACCTAATAACCTACTCTTCCATATAGATACATACCTGTTACTCTGCTTGCGGATAACCATTAGAGCTATATGGGAGAGGGATTTTTACAGTGGTTATTTCATAGTAATACATTAATTGTGCTTCATTACCATTTCCCTAAAGCTTACACATTGTAATACATATACCTTATTTTCACTACAGGAATCAAGGATCATCTGACTAGAATGTCCATATCTGATGCATTTTGGTTAGGTGTCTTCCCTTTTCCTTTTCCTTGTTTTGTTAACCCTCTTCCCACATTCCACCATGTTAGCTTTAACTCTGTTCAGCTGGCATTAATGGGTGTGGGAAGTTGGGACTGTGCTTCAGATCTCCCTGTGGAAATAAGTGGTGAGAATTACGGTCTTGGCACCGCAGTGGCCTTAGCAGCGAATTTCCTGTGGCCTGACAGGCTAATATCAAGTCTTACCGACTCCAGCAGCAAGGAAGTTGCAGTGTTTCAGTGGGTGCCCCGCCCGCTGGCAGTCATCATACTCCAGTCCTGTTCAAAGAGTGGGCTGCATGCGGGAGGCACGGCAGCAACCTGCATGCAGGCTCTCCTCCGAGCTTACGTTGCTAATTTCAGCACCAATCGAACAGTAAGTTCTCCACTCCCCAAAGGGGCAGGGGAGTTGGATTCCAATGCTTCCAGTTGGGGTCCCATTGATGTGGTGATGCACCCACAGTGTCCTCCTCAGTGGACGGGGGCAATTCAGATAAATCCCTAATGCTTCCTTGTAACCTACGGGTCACGCGACTTCGCAATTCTCAAGCAATGGCCCTTTCCTCACAGCATTCTTGATATAGGCAGGCCCACATGGCATACTGTGTTGCCGCAACTGTACAGGCCAAGGCTGCATGGTGGTCTGTACCATGGAGGACACTCCTGGGATACAGGGTGGCCACTAGGCTCCGCAAAGGTTTGGACCCTTAGTCTCTCTAATAACTTCCACGATGGCCCCTTCTGGCATATGGGGGGGGTACCGCAACCAACACTGCATAGGTTTAACTCCCAGCTGACAGCTATGTTCACAGCTGTCCTCTTCTGCATACGGGGTCGCCAACTTGAATCTGCACATGGGCAATGACCCAAATGGTGCAGCAGCCGTCACGTCATACCTCGCAGCGGGAGTCCACTCTGCTAGGCTCCCCACTGGACCTCGCTCTCTCCAGCGCTCTCGTCTTCCTCACAGGGCACACTGCTCTTGGCAAGCAGGCAGGCGCTGGTGCTCCAGGGTCCAGAGCAGGTGATATTTGTTTCCCTGTATGATGTCCCATCATCAAGCAGTAAGACTAGAAGGCCTTGCCTGCCAGTACTTGTCACAGGCGGAGGTCTTGCAGAACTTCCCCTCCTCACACAGCCCATCTGGCTGCTTGGCAGATGACACATTCTTGGGGTCTCAACCTCTCCTTCTTATAGTCCATTTACAGACACTGAATATGGGTCTGAGTCTTTTCAGTTTTGTGTTGGGATTCTGATTATTCTGAAGTACATGCTTCTCCTCTATCTCTTCCTCTTGAAAGGCTGTGTATCATCGCAGGAGTTACTCCGAAGCTGAAAGTCCTACAGCACAGGCCATAGGAGTGACTGGAGTTCACACCTGGATTTCAACCACAGCGAAATGTGCATCAAAGGGTTAATCCTGGACTCCCAGCCCTACACGTTATGATTCATTCATCAGCCCCATGTTCATCCTGAGATGCATCCAGTCCCTTACCTTGTGATCTCTCACTGAATCAAGGAGCAGCATTTGAAGTGCCCAAGAGAATCCCTCTCTCCCTTCTCCAGTGTGACTCACCCACCTCACAGTAAAGCAGCAATACACAAATCTGTCAGGGAGGATTCCTCTACCACTTCATGTCTTTATCAGTCAAATCTGGGCTTCCCAAAATGGAATCCAGTATTCTCCATGTCATGTACAACTGCAGGCACATTTGCACTCAGTATATGCACATAGCACACACTAAGCAGTACTGGTAACTCAATGCATTGTGTTACCCAGGCACACATATATTCAGCACACACATTCATTCTTCATGCACTGCTCAGTACTGTAGACATTCTGTATTGTAATTTGGTGTGCCACTTACAAGCACACACACTGTTAGCACACATGTTCACCATGCATGTGCTGCACACTTCACGCTTCATGCATTGTACTTGTTGCAGGCACACATACAGCCAGAACATGCAATTACAGTGCATACACTGCATCGCTCATGTAATGTACTCCTTGCAGGTATACATAAATCTATTACATGCACTCACCATGCACGCACTACACAGGACTGCTGTATCACTATATTGTACCGTTCCCAGGCACACATATACAGTGCAGTCGCCACTCCTGTGCTGCGCAGCACTTTGCATCTAACTGATGTAGGCAAGGGTGAATTAAGCACACAGCAGCAGAACTTTAAACAAGCATTTACAATGCAATGGTCTCGGCATCATTAAAGGAAGAGCTATTGGCATTGCTCATGACATTTCTTTTTTTTTCTTTAAATCATAAACAAATGACATTGTCATTTACATTGCCAATACACAGCACTCTGCACTCAACAGCACACAGCACTCTGCACTCAACAGCACACAGCACTCTGCACTCAACAGCACACACCGCTCTGCACCTGCACTCACTGCTCTGCACACTCACTCTGCATTCTGCACTCACTGCTCTGCACTCACAACTCTGCATTCTGCACTCACTACTCTGCACTCACAACTCTGCATTCTGCACTCACTACTCTGCACTCACTACTCTGCACTCACTATTCTGCACTCACTACTCTGCGCTCACTACTCTGCGCTCACTACTCTGCACTCTGCGCTCACTACTCTGCACTCTGCGCTCACTACTCTGCACTCTGCGCTCGCTACTCTGTGCTCACTACTCTGCGCTCACTACCCTGCGCTCACTACCCTGCGCTCACTACCCTGCGCTCACTACCCTGCGCTCACTACCCTGCACTCACTACCCGGCACTCACTACCCGGCACTCACTACCCGGCACTCACTACCCTGCACTCACTACCCTGCACTCACTACCCTGCACTCACTACTCTGAACTCACTTCTCTGCACTCTGCACTCACTACTCTGCACTCTGCACTCACTACCCTGCACTCACTACTCTGCACTCTGCACTCACTACTCTGCACTCTGCACTCACTACTATGCACTCTGCACTCACTACTCTGCACTCTGCACTCACTACTCTCTGCACTCACTACTCTCTGCACTCACTACTCTGCACTCACTACTCTGCACTCACTACTCTGCACTCACTACTCTGCACTCACTACTCTGCACTCACTACTCTGCACTCTGCACTCACTACTCTGCACTCTCTGCATTCACTACTCTGCACTCACTACTCTGCACTCACTACTCTGCACTCACTACTCTGCACTCACTACTCTGCACTCACTACTCACTACTCTGCACTCTGCACTCACTACTCTGCACTCTGCACTCACTACTCTGCACTCTGCACTCACTACTCACTACTCTGCACTCACTACTCTGCACTCACTACTCTGCACTCACTACTTTGCACTCACTACTCTGCACTCACTACACTCTGCACTCATTACTCTGCACTCACTACTCTGCACTCACTACTCTGCACTCACTACTCACTACTCTGCACTCTGCACTCACTACTCTGCACTCTGCACTCTGCACTCACTACTCTGCACTCACTAATCTGCACTCACTACTTTGCACTCACTACTCTGCACTCACTACACTCTGCACTCACTACACTCTGCACTCACTACTCTGCACTCACTACTCTGCACTCACTACTCTGCACTCTGCACTCACTATTCTGCACTCTCTGCACTCACTACTCTGCACTCTCTGCACTCACTACTCTGCACTCACTACTCTGCACTCCTCACTACTCTGCACTCACTACTCTGCACTCCTCACTACTCTGCACTCACTACTCTGCACTCTGCACTCACTACTCTGCACTCTGCACTCACTACTCTGCACTCACTACTCTGCACTCTGCACTCACTACTCTGCACTCACTACTCTGCACTCACTACTCTGCACTCTGCACTCACTACTCTGCACTCACTACTCTGCACTCACTACTCTGCACTCACTACTCTGCACTCACTACTCTGCACTCACCTCTCTGCACTCACCTCTCTGCACTCACTACTCTCTGCACTCACTACTCTCTGCACTCACTACTCTCTGCACTCCCTACTCTGCACTCCCTACTCTGCACTCACCTCTCTGCACTCACTACTCTCTGCACTCACCTCTCTGCACTCACCTCTCTGCACTCACTACTCTCTGCACTCACCTCTCTGCACTCACTACTCTCTGCACTCACTACTCTGCACTCACTACACTCAGCACTCACTACTCTGCACTCACTACTCTGCACTCACTACTCTGCACTCACTACTCTGCACTCACTACTCTGCACTCACTACTCTGCACTCACTACTCTGCACTCACTACTCTGCACTCACTACTCTGCACTCTGCACTCACTATTCTGCACTCTGCACTCACTACTCTGCACTCTCTGCACTCACTACTCTGCACTCACTACTCTGCACTCACTACTCTGCACTCACTACTCTGCACTCTGCACTCCTCACTACTCTGCACTCCTCACTACTCTGCACTCCTCACTACTCTGCACTCACTACTCTGCACTCACTACTCTGCACTCACTACTCTGCACTCACTACACTCTGCACTCACTACACTCTGCACTCGCCTCTCTGCACTCACTACTCTCTGCACTCACTACTCTCTGCACTCACTACTCTGCACTCCCTACTCTGCACTCACCTCTCTGCACTCACTACTCTCTGCACTCACCTCTCTGGACTCACTACTCTCTGCACTCACTACTCTGCACTCACTACTCTCTACACTCACCTCTCTGCACTCACTACTCTCTGCACTCACCTCTCTGCACTCACTACTCTCTGCACTCACTACTCTGCACTCACTACACTCAGCACTCACTACTCTGCACTCACTACTCTGCACTCACTACTCTGCCCTCACTACTCTGCACTCACTACTCTGCACTCACTACTCTGCACTCACTACTCTGCACTCACTACTCTGCACTCACTACTCTGCACTCACTACTCTGCACTCTGCACTCACTATTCTGCACTCTGCACTCACTACTCTGCACTCTCTGCACTCACTACTCTGCACTCACTACTCTGCACTCACTACTCTGCACTCACTACTCTGCACTCTGCACTCCTCACTACTCTGCACTCCTCACTACTCTGCACTCCTCACTACTCTGCACTCCTCACTACTCTGCACTCCTCACTACTCTGCACTCACTACTCTGCACTCACTACTCTGCACTCACTACTCTGCACTCACTACACTCTGCACTCACTACACTCTGCACTCGCCTCTCTGCACTCACTACTCTCTGCACTCACTACTCTCTGCACTCACTACTCTGCACTCCCTACTCTGCACTCACCTCTCTGCACTCACTACTCTCTGCACTCACTACTCTGCACTCACTACTCTCTGCACTCACCTCTCTGCACTCACTACTCTATGCACTCACTACTCTGCACTCACTCCTCTGCACTCACTCCTCTGCACTCACTCCTCTGCACTCACTCCTCTGCACTCTGCACTCACTACTCTGCACTCTGCACTCACTACTCTGCACTCACAACTCTGCACTCACAACTCTGCACTCACAACTCTGCACTCTGCACTCACAACTCTGCACTCTGCACTCACTACTCTGCACTCTGCACTCACTACTCTGCACTCACTACCCTGCACTCACTACTCTACACACTCACTACTCTGCACTCACTACTCTGCACTCACTACTCTGCACTCACTACTCTGCACTCACTACTCTGCACTCACTACTCTGCACTCTGCACTCACTACTCTCTGCACTCACTACTCTCTGCACTCACTACTCTCTGCACTCACTACTCTGCACTCACTACTCTGCACTCACTACTCTGCACTCACTACTCTGCACTCACTACTCTGCACTCACTACTCTGCACTCTGCACTCACTACTCTCTGCACTCACTACTCTCTGCACTCACTACTCTCTGCACTCACTACTCTCTGCACTCACTACTCTGCACTCCCTACTCTGCACTCACCTCTCTGCACTCACTACTCTCTGCACTCACCTCTCTGCACTCACCTCTCTGCACTCACTACTCTCTGCACTCACCTCTCTGCACTCACTACTCTCTGCACTCACTACTCTGCACTCACTACACTCAGCACTCACTACTCTGCACTCACTACTCTGCACTCACTACTCTGCCCTCACTACTCTGCACTCACTACTCTGCACTCACTACTCTGCACTCACTACTCTGCACTCACTACTCTGCACTCACTACTCTGCACTCACTACTCTGCACTCACTACTCTGCACTCTGCACTCACTATTCTGCACTCTGCACTCACTACTCTGCACTCTCTGCACTCACTACTCTGCACTCACTACTCTGCACTCACTACTCTGCACTCACTACTCTGCACTCTGCACTCCTCACTACTCTGCACTCCTCACTACTCTGCACTCCTCACTACTCTGCACTCACTACTCTGCACTCACTACTCTGCACTCACTACTCTGCACTCACTACACTCTGCACTCACTACACTCTGCACTCGCCTCTCTGCACTCACTACTCTCTGCACTCACTACTCTCTGCACTCACTACTCTGCACTCCCTACTCTGCACTCACCTCTCTGCACTCACTACTCTCTGCACTCACCTCTCTGGACTCACTACTCTCTGCACTCACTACTCTGCACTCACTACTCTCTGCACTCACCTCTCTGCACTCACTACTCTCTGCACTCACCTCTCTGCACTCACTACTCTCTGCACTCACTACTCTGCACTCACTACACTCAGCACTCACTACTCTGCACTCACTACTCTGCACTCACTACTCTGCCCTCACTACTCTGCACTCACTACTCTGCACTCACTACTCTGCACTCACTACTCTGCACTCACTACTCTGCACTCACTACTCTGCACTCACTACTCTGCACTCTGCACTCACTATTCTGCACTCTGCACTCACTACTCTGCACTCTCTGCACTCACTACTCTGCACTCACTACTCTGCACTCACTACTCTGCACTCACTACTCTGCACTCTGCACTCCTCACTACTCTGCACTCCTCACTACTCTGCACTCCTCACTACTCTGCACTCCTCACTACTCTGCACTCACTACTCTGCACTCACTACTCTGCACTCACTACTCTGCACTCACTACTCTGCACTCACTACACTCTGCACTCACTACACTCTGCACTCGCCTCTCTGCACTCACTACTCTCTGCACTCACTACTCTCTGCACTCACTACTCTGCACTCCCTACTCTGCACTCACCTCTCTGCACTCACTACTCTCTGCACTCACTACTCTGCACTCACTACTCTCTGCACTCACCTCTCTGCACTCACTACTCTATGCACTCACTACTCTGCACTCACTCCTCTGCACTCACTCCTCTGCACTCACTCCTCTGCACTCACTCCTCTGCACTCACTCCTCTGCACTCTGCACTCACTACTCTGCACTCTGCACTCACTACTCTGCACTCACAACTCTGCACTCACAACTCTGCACTCTGCACTCACAACTCTGCACTCTGCACTCACAACTCTGCACTCTGCACTCACTACTCTGCACTCTGCACTCACTACTCTGCACTCACTACCCTGCACTCACTACTCTACACACTCACTACTCTGCACTCACTACTCTGCACTCACTACTCTGCACTCACTACTCTGCACTCACTACTCTGCACTCTGCACTCACTACTCTCTGCACTCACTACTCTCTGCACTCACTACTCTCTGCACTCACTACTCTGCACTCACTACTCTGCACTCACTACTCTGCACTCATTACTCTGCACTCACTACTCTGCACTCTGCACTCACTACTCTCTGCACTCACTACTCTCTGCACTCACTACTCTCTGCACTCACTACTCTCTGCACTCACTACTCTGCACTCACTACTCTGCACTCACTACTCTGCACTCACTACTCTGCACTCACTACTCTGCACTCACTACCCTGCACTCACTACTCTACACACTCACTACTCTGCACTCACTACTCTGCACTCACTACTCTGCACACTCACAACTCTGCACTCACTAGTCTGCACACTCACTAGTCTGCACACTCACTACTCTGCACACTCACTACACTGCACTCACTATTCTGCACACTCACTACTCTGCACACACTACTCTGCACTCACTACTCTGCACTCACTACTCTGCACACTCACTACTCTGCACACTCACTACTCTGCACACTCACTACTCTGCACTCACTACTCTGCACTCACTACTCTGCACTCACTACTCTGCACTCACTACTCTGCACTCTGCACTCACTACTCTGCACTCACTACTCTGCACTCACTACTCTGCACTCTGCACACTCACTCTGCACACTCACTCTGCACTCACTACTTCACACTCTGCGCACTCTGCACTCACACTCACCTTCTGCCTCACAGAGGGATGAAGTGAGCGCCGTTCTACTGAGCAGACCTGGGGTCGGGCGTTAGGGTCACCAGGGGCGCGCACGGCTTATAGAGCTATACCGATCAACACAATATTCTCCAGAGTGCCATCCATCTACCGCAGTAGCAGAAATTAGTTTGAAAGCATTGTCGAAGAATGCAAAAAAAGCGCCTCATTTAGAAGCGATGAACAGAATTCCATTTTTAGAGCTCCCATGATGTGAAAACAATTTACAATGTACTGTGAACAAACTATTTGCGAAGATAAAATATTAGTGAGATAGGTAGTAATCCCTATGCATATTGCCAGATAAGCAGGTGCACCAATGGTCCTCTACATTGGAAAGTCATTTTGAGGATGTAAACACTTCTCAGAAGACAATCTCCTTGACTACAGCGGACCTGCAACAGTGTGCAAAATGTCATGACATTTTGTGTTTATGTACTCTGCTGTATAAATATTTATTGCCCTAATTTCTTTTCAGTATTAGAGGATATCTTTGAAAATACAAGCCTATTATGGAAGTGGATAGAAATGATTATGATCATCGTGGCTAACACAAAGGTGCAGTGAGGAAAGTGAGTGGCAGATATCGCCACCTCATGGTAACTGAGTATAGTGGGTCCAGTGGTAGCTTGCACAGCCACGTTCTTTCACTCCGTGTCCGGACTTTGACACTGTGGAATGGGGTTCAAGTCCCAGCGTCGGCTCTCCCAGAGATTACAAAAAAACATGCTGATCGAAAGAAATAAAATTAAACAATACCGATTGGCGTGACGAGGATAAATCCATGTGCAGTGCACTGCCCCCTTGCCTTGTAGACACCGCAGCCCAAGAAAACATGATTGACGGAGCAAAACGGTGGTCTAATTGTCCATAGCCAAAGTATATAACAAGCTGCGGATCAACGGGCGTGAAACAGCGTGGTGGGCGCGCACGTGACGCAGCGTGGGCGTGCACATCAGCTGAAGATCGCCGGAGAAGACACCGAGTCTGCCTGCTGCCGTGACTGACCCGCTGGAGGGAAAGAGCCCGGTGAGTGGGGGTAGAGGGGGGGGCGGCAGAGAGGGAGTGGGCAGAGAGGGAGGGTGTGTGTGTGTGTGTGTGTGTGTGCGTGTGTGTGTGTGTGCGTGTGTCTGTCTGTCTGTGTGTGTCTGGGGCGTGCCTGCCTGCCTGTGTGTGTGCACGTCCACAGACCCTGGTAGGCTCGTGCACCGCTCTGTCCTCCCTTGAGAGCAAACACAACTGCAATAGGGCTCGATGCCGAGCCCTAAAAACGTTGTTTCAAGAAAATTGGCTAAAAAAGACCTATTCACTCCTACTGATCACTACACAGTATACGGCCATCACCCAACTCTAGTTGCTTAGTTTCTGGTCAGACTGATTTGCATATAGCCATGTCTGAACTGGGGTGGCTGAGTGAACTAAAGAATGGTGATGGATTAAACCCAGATCAGTTGACTGGGGGTGAGTGTTTGATTTGTTCAAACGCTCCGTCCATCATCCCCTTTGGTATCACTTTGTTCGCCCTAAGTGTGGCAGGGTATGCTCAGACGTGAGTCCCTTGTTCACTTGGCCACTGGATTCAAGATAGCTTGGCTGATGAGGATTATGAATCCGAAACCGGTCCCAGGATGCTTGTTTCCGGTCCAGGGAAGACATGGCTTGGCAGTTTGGGCAGGACTGGTCCCATAAGGCACAGGGTCAGCCTATTTGCATATAGCCATGTCTGAACTGGGGTGGCTGAGTGAACTAAAGAATGGTTATGGATTAAACCCAGATCAGTTGACTGGGGGTGAGTGTTTGATTTATTCAAACGCTCCGTCCATCATCCCCTTTTGTATCGCTTTGTTCGCCCTAAGTGTGGCAGGGTATGCTCAGACGTGAGTCGCTTGTTCACTTGGCCACTGGATTCAAGATAGCCTGGCTGATGAGGATTATGAATCCGAAACCGGTCCCAGGATGCTTGTTTCCGGTCCAGGGAAGACATGGCTTGGCAGTTCGGGCTGGACTGGTCCCATAAGGCACAGGGTCAGACTGATTTGCATATAGCCATGTCTGAACTGGGGTGGCTGAGTGAACTAAAGAATGGTGATGGATTAAACCCAGATCAGTTGACTGGGGGTGAGTGTTTGATTTGTTCAAACGCTCCGTCCATCATCCCCTTTTGTATCGCTTAGTTTCTGGTGAAGGCAGTAGCCTTCCACCACTATGAGGCCATAGCTTTGAGCGCCCCTTCTGGTCCGCAAATACCGCAATTCATGAGACAGGTATAGGGCATGGCACACATGCATGATCTGTGTTTGCCTAGGACAAAAAAACAGCATTAGGCATACAGGCAATAGTCCAGTTGGGCACTCAGGCCTGAGTATACACGCCCATTACCATACATAGGACTTTTCCATCTCAATATCCTGATAGGCAGATGGGAGCCAAACCCAGATGAAGAATAGACCAGAATTAGTTCAAAAAGTGCCTGACCCACACACAGGCTGGCATTGAGTATGAAAGTGATGCCCTCAGAACCTCTCATCTGAACACTTATGGACCTTTAGAGACTCATAGGAAGGAATTCCCTGCTCTCTGAAGCCTGAAGGAATAGAAACTGTTTGTCTTGAACGCAGGATCCCAAAAGTAACTCTAAGGGTCGGTTGGCTGACATACTGTTTGAGCTACAGGGACAGGTCTCTGCTGGTGATAGTCCTGACACCCAAGATGTGCCCTCCAGGCCCTCCACCCTTGGCACGTGTCAGAGTGTACTCCTCCAACCTAAAAACTGCAAGCACTGTACTCTAGGTGAACAACTATATGTGATGGGCTCTTTGTGTTGAAAACAAACCGTCCCAGGGCTCGTCAGAAATGAGAGAGGACTTCACTAAGGGAGACATGGGACCTGCATCGGACTGCTGATGCAACCTTTCTGGCCACAGACTCCTGACTTTACCAATCTTACTTAGTCAACCATATATCCACGGCCGCTCAAAAGACTCTTCTAAATCTACGGCTGGGCACCTCCACCTTAAAAGAACATACACCAGCATGGAAGCAAACATGGTCGACCACTGACTGCAGACTATGTGGACAAAAGGAAGAATCATTGTTGCACATATTATGCATCTGCCCCTCTTTGCAAAACCTGAGACGCTATTTTCTCCTTCAAGCATTCCGTTTTTTTAAAATTAGATCATGCCGCTCGGCCGTCATGCTAGCACTGAACAGCCAACAACTGCAGACAGCTTGTAGAGCCGCAAGATTCTGTCAAAAGTCACTGCAGCTAATACAAATTACTGAGAAACACGATACCATAGTGCTGAAGCCGGATGCGTGAAGCATAATGAACTGATCCATAGAACCCCCTCTCCCCTCTCACAAACACTTTAATTACATGGACTCTTAGAAACTTTTCCTTTTAACCATTTGAGATTTTGTCCTCTTTTTTGTTTTTTAAATCATGTGTTTTTTGTTACAATATTGTAAAGGTTTTAATTAACTAAATACCTTAACATTTTTACTGGTGTCCTGACTTTACCAGAACGGTGCCCTTTGCACCAGCAATGACAGCACTGCGTTTCCTACCAACGTGAATTTCCGACCGGTGACTAGCTTTTCATGTCAATATCATTCTTCTGGTTGTCAACCACCGACACGAAGCTCTGACCACAGCTTTTCACATGGAAATGTACTAAGTTAGAAGGTAAACTTTACACCTGGTCCCTGTCTCCGAAACGGACTCCATCGCTGTCAGCCTGTACTTTTGACTCTGACCTTGTACAATGACCAGAAAATCGTGACTGAAGCTTTGTGCTTCTTGGCACTATTTTTTACCAGAAATCTAAGAAAGTCATAACTCTGGATCAACTTATTGGATATTTGTCATTTTGGTGAATTGTATTTATAAAAATTTACTCTATTCGTCTAAATTGGTTTGGGATATTTCTTGTTTTGCGTTTTTATTTTGTTACTGTTTGAGGGCATATTAAATACTTTACACATTGCCTCTAAGTGAAGCCTGACTGGTTCTGTGCCAAGTTACCAGAGGGATAACCACAGGTTTATTTATTGACTTAGAAGTTCACCCTGACAAGGACTAAGTGCATTATTTGAGCAGAGCTCTTACCCCTCTCAACTAATAACCCACTTTGTTACAATCCTATTAACGTATCTGCTTCCATCACACTTCAGAATTACAATAAGAGCGCTTTGTTTGTGCTTTCATAGCTGGTGGTGTATTCTGAAATGTATGTACAGTTAATTTGTAGGTATTTGCATTTTGTTGTTTGTGAGAAAAAATTACATCCTACATCCTTACTTTTGACACCAGCAAGAATATCACGTAGATCATTTCATGATATCCTCTCACTTTGCATTCAGAGAAAGAAAAGTAAAACAAATGTCCACGTTAAACGTAAATGCAGCAATTTTCCAGACGGCACAGTCTAACATTTGACTTTTGTCAGACTGAACACACAGAAAATGTGATAAGACAAAAACAAAATTTAAGGGCACCTTTATTCCTCATTCACCTTCTGAACAACAACATGGTTATTTTGAGGGTACTGCAGCACCCTTACTTCCAGTGTCTATGCTTAAGTGAGTGTCATAACTTCTGCCTGCATCTGTGAATGTGTAAATGTAAATGTAAATTGATACTTGTATAGCGCACTACTCACCCGCAAGGGTCTCAAGGCGCTTGTACGAATACCGCTGTGGAACCTATCCTGGCTTTCCCTGTGAGGTGTCCACTCCTGGGCACCCACAATGTGTGTGTAAAGCACTGTCATTTGACTATGATGGGAGCGCTTAACTGCTTACCGAATGTATATGTGTGTGTGTGCGTGTGTGTGTGAAAATGTGTGTGTGTGTGTGTGTGAGAGAGAGAGAGAGAGAGAGAGAGAGAGAGAGAGAGAGAGAGAGAGAGAGACCAAAAGAGTGATACAGGGAGACAGGTGTGAGCACTGGGCCTCCGGGTGGGACACCCAGCTGCAGATCAAGTCTGTGTGTGTAAGCTGGGTCAGACTGGCCAATAGTAAAGTCCTGGCATTTGGCACTCTAGTGGGCACCATAAATTGCTGGCAAAGAGAGGGTGCATACTACTGCTAGCCTAATTGCTAGTATTCTGATTAATACGTTGTTGGACCCGGCCTCATGGCGTGGTCCTACCCCTCCCGCATGGCGGGCCCAGGATGATATCTGCCCTCCACCGGACCTCGGGCGGCCCCTTCGGCCCGATCCTGCACGCCCTAACACCACAGGGCCGGCTACCACCCCGGTCCTCCACCGCAGGCCTGCCCCCGCGTAGGCCCATCACGACCTAAGCACGAGGCCGTGCCCGACTCCATCTTGGGCCACCACGTCACAACCACGTGGCCTCGGCCCCGGCCCAGGCCCCAGCGAGGTCCCGACATCGAGGCACCAAGATCCACCCAGGTGGTCGAGTGGCCACTCGACAGATCCCGGAGGAAGAGGAGTTTCGATGGCCCTCCAGCCGTCCCCGGACGCCTGGACACCTTCATCCCGGCCCCTCTGACCCCCAGGCGCGAGGGTCCGGACTTCAAAGACCTCCAAACCTATATCTGGGCCAGCCCTGGATTAGGTCTTCAGTTGTATCCTGGACTGGAAGCCCTGCTGACGCTGTCACGGCCGACACCAGACGAACTCATCCTCCCCGTAACCCGACGACCTTCTGAGAGCCTGCTGGCGCTGCTGCGGCCTACCTTGCTGAACTTTCCGAGAGCCTGCTGGCGCTGCCGCGGCCTACCTTGCTGAACTTTCCGAGAGCCTGCTGGCGCTGCCGCGGCCTACCTTGCTGAACTTTCCGAGAGCCTGCTGGCGCTGCCGCGGCCTACCTTGCTGAACCATCTGAGAGCCTGCTGGCGCTGCCGCGGCTTACCTTGCTGAACTTTCCGAGAGCCTGCTGGCGCTGCCGCGGCCTACCTTGCTGAACTTTCCAAGAGCCTGCTGGCGCTGCCGCGGCCTACCTTGCTGAACTTTCCGAGAGCCTGCTGGCGCTGCCGCGGCCTACCTTGCTGAACCATCTGAGAGCCTGCTGGCGCTGCCGCGGCTTATCTTGCTGAACTTTCCGAGAGCCTGCTGGCGCTGCCGCGGCCTACCTTGCTGAACTATCTGAGAGCCTGCTGGCACTGCCGCGGCCCAACTTGCTGAGACATCTACGAGCCTGCTGGCGCTGCCGCGGCCTACCACACTGAACCATCCTGCAAGCCTGCTGGCGCTGCCGCGGCGCGACCTCTCGGAACCCCCCAGCTCGAGGATTGAGAGCTGTGCGTAGGGTATCCCTTCCTCCACCCAGAGTAAGACTGTCCCGCTACCTTACCCCCTTTTACGAGACTTTATCAATCCCTTGATCTGTTTGTACATACTGCCAAGAACCCGCAACCTTTTATTATCTATAAAAGCTTAAGAACTTGACCTCTTGTGTGGTGTCCATCTGTAGTGTTGTGATTACTCTGCTGTACGATCCTAGGAGAGGACCCTCATTCAGGAGGCCTCTCGGTAAACGCTCGGCTACTTCTCGACGGAGAGGTGGACCTAGGGGTGGTCAGTCAGACATCTTCTGCCTCCCCCGGGGGTTGCCTTTCTAACATTGGTGGCAAGCGCTGGGATCCGAGCCCACGTAGATCGTACAGAGAGTAGTTCGCTCACTACCAAGAAAAACCCACTGCGACCATGAGCACAGAATTCCAGAAAGAGAGAATGGAAGACTACAGTCACAAGGAGCTAAAGCAATTCTGCAAAGACCTAGGCATCGCTACCACTGGCTTAAGCACCAAAGAAGA
The DNA here is from genome assembly GCF_964261635.1 of Lissotriton helveticus. Classification (NCBI taxonomy): domain Eukaryota; kingdom Metazoa; phylum Chordata; class Amphibia; order Caudata; family Salamandridae; genus Lissotriton; species Lissotriton helveticus. The sequence goes on from NC_136057.1 coordinate 1,861,041,061, forward strand.
CTTTAAATCGGCCCTGCAGGCCTGGGTGGACGCCGGCGAGGCGCCACCCCCGAGGGAAGATAACCCGGGCCCGAACGGAGGCCCGGAGGCTGCGACGAACCCAGCGGTAGGGAGACCCGCGAACCCAGTCACGGGCCTCTCCCACGAAGATGCCCGAGAACGAGAGAAGAACCGGCTCCACGAGTTGGAGCTCGCTCGACTCAGACAAGAAGGAGAGATCCAACTGGCAGAAAGGAAGTTAGCCCTCGAGCAGCTACGGCTAGAAGGAGACCCGGAAGAAAAGCGAAGACAGAGAGATCTCGAGGAGAAAAAACTCATGCTCGAGCACGAGCGCGTCCTCAAAGAAATGGAATTTAAAGCCAAGGCCAACGAGACTGGCCTCTCCGGGGGGAAGGCCTCACCTCCCCCGGTGGACACAAAGGTACATATACCCAAGGATGTCGTCAAAGAGTACTATAAGAACGACGACATCCAACAGTGGTTCAAAGCCTACGAGGTCGCCATGACCGCCCATCGAGTACCCCTCAAGGACTGGGGCGCCGGCCTGTGGGGGAAGTTTATCAACGAAGGGAGAGACGCCCTGCTGGAGCTCCCGGATACCGAGATGACCTCGTACGAGCACATGAAGACCGCCCTCCTCACTCGCTACGGACTCACCCCCGAGATGTACCGGCAGCGATTTCGAGACTGCAAAAAAATCCCCGGTACCACGTGGGTGAAGTACGTGAACTATTACAGCAGGGCCTTCGAGGGGTGGACTCGGGGCTGTCAGGTCACCACCTACCAGCAGCTGGTCGACCTCATTCTGTGGGAACATCTATCCAATATCTGCTTCGTCGAACTCCGGCAACACCTCCTCGACAGCAAACTGACTGAGCCACGAAAACTCGCTGTCGAGGCGGATAGATGGGCGAGCACCCGAGTCGCTCGGGGTCCGACGGAAGACTCCGGCCGGGGATCCCCGGGAAACTACCGACCCCGAGGCAGCAGAGTAGGCCAGAGCCGGGGACGGGACGCCTCCCAGGGGTCATCCCCTGCCTCCACGTCGCCACCCTTGGGCCAGAGAGGGGGCCCACCAGCCAGACCCGGGCCCCGCCCAAATGTTACGTGCCACAGATGCCAGCGACAGGGTCATTACGTGAATGACCCCCTCTGCCTGATGAACCAGCGACCCGGCACCACCGGTCCTCCAGCCCGCCAGATAATGGCCGCGGCCCTGGGTGCAGAAGGAAGTGAGGAAGAGGACAACGGCCCGAGCAGGCCAAGTGGGAGCCCGCCGCCTTGACCTTAGCCTGCCTGGGGACTCACGATCTGATCCCCCGAGGGCCGATCCCCGGCAACACCCAGAAATACCGCCAGTGGGTCACCATCAATGGTCACCGAACCGAAGCCGTCCGTGACACCGGAGCCAGCGTGACAGCCGTCCGCTGCCATTTGGTGACCCCCGAACAGATCCTTCCTAACGTCCTGTGCCCAGTCCGGTCCGCAGACAACTCAGAGACTTTGTGCCAGATTGCCCGCATCCCCTTCGAGTGGGGGGGAGTGTCGGGCGTGTTAAATGTGACTGTCCGCAACGATGCCCCCGTGGACTGCCTCCTTGGGAACGACCTAGAAAGTTCCCCCTGGGCGGGCGTCGAAAGAAGAGAGCACCTAGGGATGCTAGGCCTTCCCGAGTGGGTCTGCGCGACCACCCGTTCCATGTCCGCCCGAGCCTCCACCCCAGCGGGGGAAGCTCCGACCGAAGAGCCGGAGTGTCCCGCACCGCCGCCACCCGTCATCCCCGAGGACCCTGGCCTTGAACACGGCTCCCAAGAGCCCGAGCAAGAAAATCTCCCAGAGCTCCAACACCTCCCCGAACTCGCTCAATGGCGCCAAGAAGGGGGTCCCACTCGCGAACAGTTCCGGCAGGAGCAGAAAACCTGCCCCTCCCTTGAGGGGGTTCGACAGCAAGCCGCTACACAGGCCGCGGGAGACCCCGCGGCGTCCCACTGGGTCTATTGGGACAACGACCTTCTCTACAGTGAGCAGAAGATTGCCGAACTAGGGGCCAGCCGGGTGCTGGTCGTGCCCCTCCGATTCAGAGACTTCCTCCTAAACTTAGCACACGATGTGCCCCTCGCCGGGCACCTGGGGCAGGACAAAACTTACAGCCGCCTGGTGACCCATTTCTACTGGCCGAAAATGCGGAACGATGTGCATAACCACTGCAGGACCTGCCCGACCTGTCAAGCCAGCGGGAAGAGCGGGGAGAAAGTCAAAGCCCCACTCCAGCCTTTTACCGTGGTCACCACCCCCTTCGAGCGAGTGGGGATCGACATGGTAGGGTCCCTGGACCCTCGCACCTCGCAGGGGCACCGCTTCATCCTCGTCCTGGTGGACCATGCGACCCGCTATCCCGAAGCCATCCCCCTCCGAACCATCACAGCCCCCGTGGTGGGCCGAGCCCTCATGAGCATCTTCTCCCGATTCGGCTTCCCCCGAGAGGTCGTGAGTGATCGGGGCTCCAACTTTATCTCGAAGCATATGAAGTCCCTATGGCAACAGTGCGGGGTCGCCTATAAGTTCACCACCCCGTATCATCCCCAAGGCAATGGACTAGTAGAACGATTTAACAGAACACTGAAGGGAATGATCAAGGGCCTAGAAGAGCCACTCCGGCGCAAGTGGGATGTCCTGCTGCCCTGCCTCCTGTTCGCCTACCGAGAGGTACCCCAGAAGTCCTTGGGGTTCAGTCCTTTTGAACTCTTGTACGGACACCCGGTCCGAGGCCCCCTCAGCCTGGTCAAGGAAGGCTGGGAGACGGCAGTCCGAGACGCCCCGCCTGATGTCTACCGGTACCTCCTGACACTCCGCAAACAGACTCAGAAGTTCCGGGAACTTGCCGAGGCCAACCTAGAAGCTAGTCAGGAGGAGATGAAACGCTGGTATGACCAGAACGCCTCGTCCATCGAATTCGAGCCGGGCCAGCAGGTCTGGGTCATGTCCCCGGTCGAACCCTGCGCCCTCCAGGACAAGTGGACGGGCCCTTCAAGGTGGTGGAGCGCAAGAGCCCCGTCACCTACCTAGTGGACATGGAGTCCTCCCGGAACCCTCTCCGGGTTCTACACGCTAACCGACTTAAGCCGCACTTTGCCCGCACTGAACTAAGCCTGTTGCTAGCGACCGATGACGGAGCGGAAGACGACTCCGACCCACTGCCAGATCTCCTCAGCACCTCCGAGGAAGACGACTCCTTCGAAGGGGTCCGGCTCTCCTCTACCCTGACCCCAGAGCAGCAACAAGACTGCCGGAAGCTGCTGGAGCAGTTTGCGGATCTGTTTTCCCTCACTCCGGGGGTCACCCGGTGGTGTGTCCACGATGTGGATACCGGAGACAGCCCGCCGGTGAAACACCGAGCTTTTCGAGTACCCGACCGGGTTCGGGCCTGCATCCAATCAGAAGTGGCCAAGATGTTGGCCCTGGGGGTGGTCGAACCCTCCAACAGCCCCTGGGCCAGTCCCGTTGTCCTGGTCCCTAAAGCCGCCGCCCCCGGAGAGGCTCCAGAGCTCCGGTTTTGTGTTGACTACAGGGGACTAAATGCAGTCACCAGGACCGACGCCCATCCTATCCCCAGGGCAGATGAACTAATCGATCGCTTAGGAGCTGCCAAATTCCTCAGCACCTTCGATCTCACGGCGGGGTATTGGCAGATCGGCCTTACCCCTGGTGCACAGGAGCAATCAGCCTTCTCGACCCCAGACGGCCACTATCACTTCAAAGTGATGCCCTTCGGCATGAAGAACGCACCCGCAACCTTCCAGAGACTCGTGAACCAGGTGCTGGCCGGACTAGAGGAGTACAGCGCCGCCTACCTCGATGACATTGCTGTGTACAGCCTTCACTGGGGTGAGCACCTGACCCACCTCTGGACGGTCCTGACGGCCCTTCGGCGGGCCGGACTCACCATCAAAGCCAGTAAGTGCCAGATAGGCCAAGGGTCCGTGACCTATCTGGGACACCAAGTGGGGAGCGGCCACGTGGCCCCCCTCCAACCAAAGATAGACGCCATCCGGGACTGGGAGCCCCCGGTCACCCAGACCGCCGTCCGAGCCTTCCTGGGGCTCACCGGATATTATTGGCGTTTTATAAAAGACTACGGGAGCATTGTGGGGCCCCTTACAGAACTAACCTCCAAGAGACTACCCAAGAAGGTGCACTGGACCCCTGCGTGCCAAACGGCCTTTGAAACTCTAAAGACTGCCATGTGCACCGCCCCTGTGCTCCAGGCCCCAGACTACAGCAGAGAGTTTGTAGTCCAAACCGACGCCTCGGAGCACGGCATCGGGGCGGTCCTGTCCCAAGTCAACCCCGAAGGAATCGACCAGCCGGTGGCCTTCATCAGCCGACGCCTGCTGGCGAGAGAGCAACGCTGGAGCACCATCGAGAGGGAAGCCTTCGCCGTGGTGTGGGCCCTCAAGAAGCTCCGGCCCTACCTCTTCGGCACCCACTTCCGGGTCCAGACCGACCACCAGCCCCTGCGTTGGTTGATGCAGATGCGGGGAGAAAACCCGAAGCTGCTACGCTGGTCCATCTCGCTGCAGGGAATGGATTTCACCGTGGAACATCGCCCCGGCAATGACCACGCCAATGCCGACGGCCTGTCCAGATTCTTCCGCCTTGGCGAGGAGAATCCCCAAGAGGATGGGTGACTCTCCCCTGCCTTCAGCTGGGGGGGACGCGTGTTGTACTCGGCCTCATGGCGTGGTCCTACCCCTCCCGCATGGCGGGCCCAGGACGATATCCGCCCTCCACCGGACCTCGGGCGGCCCCTTCGGCCCGATCCTGCATGCCCCAACACCACAGGGCCGGCTACCACCCCGGTCCTCCACCGCAGGCCTGCCCCCGCGTAGGCCCATCACGACCTAAGCACGAGGCCGTGCCCGACTCCATCTTGGGCCACCACGTCACAACCACGTGGCCTCGGCCCCGGCCCAGGCCCCAGCGAGGTCCCGACATCGAGGCACCAAGATCCACCCAGGTGGTCGAGTGGCCACTCGACAGATCCCGGAGGAAGAGGAGTTTCGATGGCCCTCCAGCCGTCCCCGGACGCCTGGTATCGATCGCCCTCCGGCCTCCCTGGGCGCTGGCTCCACCCCCCTGCTGGGTGTCTGGACACCTTCATCCCGGCCCCTCTGACCCCCAGGCGCGAGGGTCCGGACTTCAAAGACCTCCAGACCTATATCTGGGCCAGCCCTGGATTAGGTCTTCAGTTGTATCCTGGACTGGAAGCCCTGCTGACGCTGTCACGGCCGACACCAGACGAACTCATCCTCCCCGTAACCCGACGACCTTCTGAGAGCCTGCTGGCGCTGCCGCAGCCTACCTTGCTGAACTTTCCGAGAGCCTGCTGGCGCTGCCGCGGCCTACCTTGCTGAACTTTCCGAGAGCCTGCTGGCGCTGCCGCGGCCTACCTTGCTGAACTTTCCGAGAGCCTGCTGGCGCTGCCGCGGCCTACCTTGCTGAACCATCTGAGAGCCTGCTGGCGCTGCCGCGGCTTACCTTGCTGAACTTTCCGAGAGCCTGCTGGCGTTGCCGCGGCCTACCTTGCTGAACTTTCCGAGAGCCTTCTGGCGCTGCCGCGGCCTACCTTGCTGAACTTTCCGAGAGCCTGCTGGCGCTGCCGCGGCCTACCTTGCTGAACCATCTGAGAGCCTGCTGGCGCTGCCGCGGCTTACCTTGCTGAACTTTCCGAGAGCCTGCTGGCGCTGCCGCGGCCTACCTTGCTGAACTATCTGAGAGCCTGCTGGCACTGCCGCGGCCCAACTTGCTGAGACATCTACGAGCCTGCTGGCGCTGCCGCGGCCTACCGCACTGAACCATCCTGCAAGCCTGCTGGCGCTGCCGCGGCGCGACCTCTCGGAACCCCCCAGCTCGAGGATTGAGAGCTGTGCGTAGGGTATCCCTTCCTCCACCCAGAGTAAGACTGTCCCGCTACCTTACCCCCTTTTACGAGACTTTATCGATCCCTTGATCTGTTTGTACATACTGCCAAGAACCCGCAACCTTTTATTATCTATAAAAGCTTAAGAACTTGACCTCTTGTGTGGTGTCCATCTGTAGTGTTGTGATTACTCTGCTGTACGATCCTAGGAGAGGACCCTCATTCAGGAGGCCTCTCGGTAAACGCTCGGCTACTTCTCGACAGAGAGGTGGACCTAGGGGTGGTCAGTCAGACATCTTCTGCCTCCCCCGGGGGTTGCCTTTCTAACATACGTTTTATCCAGAACCTTTGAGGCCTGTGGTAGATATACATTGGCCAAAAAACGATGCCATTCCCATTTCACTGCACCACAACATCAGTAAAGACCACAGGGAGCAGGGCTGACCTCCAATATGCACCAAACCCCCATTATCTCAGAACCGACTGCTTACAGGAAGCTCTTCCCATCTCTTACTCCATACATTGTAAGGATGGGCAGGAATTCCACTTGGCACTCTGCCAAACTCCCCCAAGTTCACTGCATGGTAAAAGTTCTCCCATCACTACTTGAGTTTTGCTCAGGAACTATAAAAATAAAAATATTTTGTTTTGTTTGAATAATCAGTAAATTGCACTGTAGGCAGTTAACTAGATATCCGTCCAGTGTCTCCAAACTTCAACAAGGTGAGAAATTGTTGGCCCAGAGTTCTTTTCACATCACTCTTTCTAATTTTATTGGCCCGTCTTCTAGTTCCTCAGTGAGTTCTCCAGACACCATTTGTGTGAACAGGTGTTAATCACTGAGATGTTCTAACCTACTCTTCTCAACACAGGGTGACCATGGCGAGGCGAGTAGCAGTGATCGGAGCCGGCACCAGTGGCCTGAGCGCCATCAAGTGCTGCCTGGACGAGGTGCTGGAGCCCACCTGCTTCGAGAGGACCGAAGACATTGGCGGCCTCTGGAGGTTTAAGGTAGGTGTCCTTTGAGTTCAGTTAGCAGATATGTCCAACAAATATGAAGGAAGGCTGTAGCCATGACAGATTTTCAAGATATCCACTGAATATATCCCCTTTCTCCTAGCCTCTTCTGCCATTTTGGATTATTATGTGGGTCATAAACCAAATGTCCAAACCTGTGGTTACCCTGGCGCATTCACAGTTGCAGGAACTGCTTGGTTTCCTACTTCAGAGCCCTAGCTGGTTCCTCTGGTGGCCCATCCACCAAAGGGCTGCTAGCTTGTACACATCAGGATGTCGCCCTATTTAGGATTTCTCTTCTGAAGCCGATTTTTCCTGGCCAGGTATGCCGGACATGCAATTTTTCTCTTCCTCTGAATCCAGTGGATGTTGCCCAGTCACTTAAACAACCTGATATTAATTCTGATGTCCTTCCAAGTTTCTGTCTCACTTCGCAACCTCCCTGTTTCTCCAAACTCCTGAAGAAATCTGCCTACAATCAGCTGCAAGAAAATGGGGAAAAGGAATAGATGGTCCACGTTATGGACCTGATTATGAGCCTGGCGCTACACGGACTGCCAGACTCATGGTGGTGTGGTGGTGGCATTCTGTCCATGGCTGCACTGGTTGTTCGACCGCCCTATTATAATTAGGGCAGTCAGCCCGCCATTGCACTGCCTCAAATGTCAGGGATCAGAGATACCTGGCAGTTGTGTTGTAGTCTTGAGGCCAGAATATGCTTGGCCGGAACGCCGCAGTCCCACCAAACATACTACGTGTTTCCTCTCTGCCACGGGTTTCATGGCCTTTCCTACTGTGGAGAGGACACAAAAGAAAGGGACCCTATATGGCCCTCTGTTGCCTCAAGGCCATGTGGTTCATGCAGGTGCCCTCTGTGTGCATGTACCGCAGAACCTGCATGGCATGGACTGCACCAGTCCATACCGTGCAGGTACTGCATCGGGTGTTACCATTGCACCAAAGAACCGCCCGCCAGTCACAAAAAAAGCCATTATCTGGTGTGCGGTACACACAGGTTTGGCGGTGCAGGAGCGGGGCAGTCTCACTCCCATACTGCCAAACTCGTAATTAGGCCCTATGTGAGTAGGCTTTCAACAATGCATCTGAAAAACGAAAGTTATTGTAGTAGCATTTAATGAGCTAATAATTCAACCTAAGGATTGTATTGCTGGGGGTTTAATATTACTGGACCTTTCTGCTGCCTTTGACAAAGTTGACCACCAGAATTTGTAAAGCAGACTGAAAGATAACATTATCCTGGACATTTCACTAGCTTCAGGACCTGCTGAAATGAGGAATTACACGAAGAATTGCTAATTTCGTGCTTATTTCCCTGATAATGCCTCATTTTGAACTAGAGTTTTACCCTCATTTGGGGCCAAACATTTTGGCTACTTTTGGCAGAGGTTTCGAAGTGAAAGTTAATGGATTCGTGGTGTTCCCAGCCAGGGATCTCATAATTCCTATGGGGCTGGTAATGGCCTAAAATGCGATTTTTTTGTGTTGACTACTGCTGTGCCAAATATTTAGCTGCACTCAGGACACTTGGGCAAACGTGGCAACAGAAGTCTGTGACCACACTTTTGCTCTTCTTGATGATACATGATTACATTTCTCCAGCTTATGCATATCTTTCATGGGTTCTAGGACATGAGTGAATCATATTCAATGCCATGTTGCCTTGAGCACAGCTCAAAAAGGTTCTGTCCAAACACTTCAGGTGGTATGTTCTTGGACAGGTCCTTCAAGCAATTTTATCTTTCTATTCCTAAATTTTTACAGCTTACTACTGCTAGCTGGGCAACTATAGTGCCACTAAGCCCAATGGGCATATGTCTGATTCTTCATAATAGACAATAAATACAGATATAGACACGATCTGCAATTTTCTGTGAATTTATCTTATGTGAATATCCTTTAAATGTGGCATGAAACTCACTTTTCCACACCTAGGCAAGCAATTCCCTCTGCAGCGTAGACTAGGCTATTGGTTTTAAAAATGTGCAGTATTCCTCACTTGTGCAGCTCCTCACCATGTTCGTGGGGCCTACAGAAACAAAACAATCTTTGCATAGTCTATGGAGTTTTGCTGCTACGTAACAGGCTCTACGTTATTCAAAATTAGCGCCTGAAGGCTAGAAATGATTATTTGAGAATATTTTAGAATTAGCAGACAGGGTCTGAGGGTGGATATGAAGCCCTTCTAATAAGAGGAAAGAGGCTGTGGTGTCTATCAGGGTGGTGTTGAGGGTCTTGAGGGCAGCTTCATGTCTATGAAAGCTGGACAAGACAATATGAGGGCTACCCAAGGGTCTCTTGTGTCTTCAGAGATCAATCAAATGATACATTCTTGAGTGCTGGGGACAGTTTAAGGGTTTGTGTTGATGCCAAGATCTTGTAAGAGGTTAGAGTTCAGCAAAAATGGGTGTAAGCATCAGCAGGGCGGGTCTGAAGGGCTATGTGACGGCTGGCTGAGATGGCTTAGACCTTACTGGAGATCTCAGAGAATGGCTGAAGACTAGTGTATCATTGGTCGAGGTCTAGCATGGCTTTTAGTACCATTGCGTAAAGGTATTTAAAGGCTGGCTGAGGGGCTCTCAAGAACAGAAAAGCGTCTATGTAGCTGGTTGCTGTAATAAGAGTGCTGATTAAGAGCTCAAGAGTGACAGCTGACAATCTGTGATGACCAAATGAGGGCCCTCTTAACTGTGGGCTTAGGGTGAATTATTGAAAGCTGTGAAACTGATGGACAACAGATGCCTAGGAGGCCTGGTTGCCTAAATGGGGCCTCTGAGAAAAGTCATGGACAAAGAAGCTTGAGCAGAAGGCCTCTTCTCGTACATTACAAGCAAACCCTTCCCTCACCTCTCCTCACCCTCCCTCCTGCATAAACTGTTGGGGGCAGGAGGACCCCGGAGAAAAAATTCCCCTACCTTCTGTCCAGTGAACATTTTCAGGTACATTACCATAAGTACAAAGACTGAGTCCCTCAAAAGATGTCTGTGTACATTGGTGGGGTCAAGCCATCCGCACAAAAGGCTCCTGCGATCCTGTTTCGCTTTCTCCAGCCTGTGCATTATGTGTTCTGTCTGGGAGGGAAGCCTGAACTGCTGCTATTCTTGCTGTACTTGCTTTGTGTGTGAAGGAAGCTTGCATTGCTGCTAATACAGTTATATTTATTCTGTGCCTCAAGGAAAACTTGCGCTATTGCAGCCCATGCTATAGATGATCTCTGATTGTTATGGATGCTTGCACTGCCAGTGCTGCCTGAGTTGTATACACGGTTGGACATACTTTACATTTCATATACAAAGGGTGGGCCTGTAGATATACACCACTAAATCTCATGTTTGTTCCGCTATGTTAGAGTTTAACCCTAAACAAATATCCTTTACCCCTACCTATAATATCAATATCTCTAGCTGAGTATGCATCCAATATGGATATGTCTTAACCCGCCCCTTGTATCACAGAGTGAATCCATTAATTTTTTAAGGGGAGTATAACACTCTAAACGGCTTCTTAAGGGTAAGTTGCAATTGTTGAACTCCCAGAACTTGGGAATTTCTTGTCTTCTCCCATGAATGTATGCATTTCACCATACATTTTAAGAACCTCTGAGAAAGCTGGATATATGCTTGAGATGTCCAAATAAGTGTCACTTGGGATCTTCAACTGGGTTTCACTAAACTTAACTCTGGTATATGCTAAGCTTGGGTGGAGAACTGCGCAAAGTGACAAAAAACTGCCAAGTTATGCGGATTTTCATGAACAGCATATTGGGTTACCTCACGCGCTCGCACTAATTTTTTGTGCCAGGTGCTCGTCCCGTGCTGTAAAACCAAACCCACAGCATCTCGCACAATGGAACAGGGTGCTGCTTCTTTTTGCCACTTGAGTCGAAGTTCTTCTCGAGCAGCAGCTTCCTTAATGCAAATGGAAGGTTTCTCAATGCGAGCGGTGGCGACCATCCCTGCGACGGGCCGTGTTGAGAAATCTCGCAGGGAAGTGGCCTAGCGTTGGATTTTTCTCACTCACAATTGTCAACTTACCTTTGGAGAGCACGAGCAAGGAAAAAACTTTTCCGGAGCTCCACGAAAAACTCTGCAAACTCCGCGAATGGCGCGAGTTCACTGCCCAGGGTTACTATATGCCTCTATACTTATGCCACCATTCTGCCTATTATGGCGAAGGGTGGGAAATCATAGTTTGTTACTTCCGACCAATCTTGAAGGAAGGGGTTCACTGGTCTCTGGCTGATGCACTGTGGTAACTGATGGGAGAGACGAGAAGCAAAGATGTCTTTTCACATAGTCCCCAGCATCAGCTGTTGAAAGACCCTCGAGCTCAGCCTTCAATCACTAGCATATTAGATGTTTGTAGAGATACAGTCCACTATGGTGTTGTTTATCAGGGAAAATATTCCAGTGTCACTGCGATTTTCCTGTACAGTAAATGTGGCAAAAGTCTTTTGTCAGGTGTGCTAACATTCAGGATAGCATTCCCACCTAACGACTAATATATTGCACAGCAGAAGTCTTGTCCTTCTTGAGAACTGAGACCTCTCTCACTACTTTTTCCATCTGTCTGTGATTTTGTAAAAAGATTAAAAACAAATCAGTTTATTCAAATAGCAATATTTATCTAATTGTTATATGTTGTCTTAAAAGACAAATTTCAGAAAATGCACTGACAATATATCAAAAGGGAAAGACAGGAAATGTCCTTATATCTATAAAAGTAATTTGTGAAGTGATAATGTGCAGCAATGAGTGTTGGAAGTGCTTTATGATCAAGGCAAGTTTGTCTTGAGCAGGCTACATTGTAACCTGGATTTAAGATGAAGGAAAAAGTTTTAAAGGATAAAGATAGATTCAAATACTTCATTATATATTCCATTTTTTTTAACCAATTCAATATTTTTAGAGTTGGTAAGCAAAGGATTCAAGTGTACTTCTGTACCCCTGTTTAATGTTTTGTAGTCCTCTACTGGTGCCCTTTTTGGGAGAATAAGACTTGTTTCCGGCCCTACAGTCTGGTGTTGTGGTTCTTATCATGATGGGACATTAGTAGAGCCTGCATCATTAAGATTGGGATCTGGTGGAGCCTGGAAGCTTGAGAAATAAAAGGTCAATGGGAATGGGGAACAATATCTGTGCACTATGCAGACAGGCATAAGCAAGGGGAAAAATTGTCCCTCGCTTTCGTAAGTGCACAATAATGGGCCTCTTAACTGTAAAGTCATACTTCTTAAAAAAATATATTGTTACTGATTTGGCTCATCTTAAGTATTGCCGAAAGAAAAACCAAAGGCATAACATTTTCGCATCAACATTCATAAATTACAAACCATTAATGGGTTATCAATATTGCAACACGTCTGTAGCAGTATTGATAAAATTGAAGGTAGGCTGTTTGATTATAATCGAGAAATCTTGGTAACGCTTGACATTGAGGCGTTGTACACCAACATCCCCCAATGTCAAGCGTTACAGTCAGGGGCAGCACTCCTGAGCAGATCCCCCGGCAACAGACCAGATGCCTTCATTTTAGAATGCTTGGAGATAATTCTCATGAACAATTATTTTGACTTTAATGGGCTGGTATACCAACAGATCAAGGGCACCAGCATGGGGGCTTCCTGTGCGCCGAGCATAGCGAATATCTATATGGGTGAATGGGAATTGAAGAATATTTTCAACGAAGCAGCTCCTTTCTTTGAATATGTTAGTACATTAAAGCGCTTCATCAATGATATATTCTTTGTTTGGAGAGGTGACAATGATACTCTACAGGAATATATCTCCTGGCTCAATGCCAGTGATAGTAATTTGAAGTTCACAGCCAAATATAGTCCCGTAGAAGTTGAATTTTTAGACATAGTGATCCATGGTCTAGATGAAAGGCTACACGTGAGTTTGTTTAGAAAACCAACAGCGAAGAATACCATCCTCCAACACCAAAGTTTCCATCCCTCATGCCAAAAGGATATTCCTTTTGGGTCATTCTTGCGTGTGCGCCATAATTGTACTAACATGAATGACTTTCACATACATGGGGATGCATTGAAAAAACGTCTCCTAGCCCAAGGCTACCCTCATCGATTGGTAAAGACAGCCTTCAAAAGGACTAAATACTACAATCGGGACGCTCTACTACAGGGCAACACTCGTGCTCCACGAGAACAAATAGTAAGTGTTATTAACCATTCCCAGCTAAACTACAAAATTAAGAACATTGTAACCAAACACTGGAACATTCTAAATGTACATGAGGAGGAGGAACAACTAAAACCTCCCCTGGTAGCTTATAGGAGATATAAAACCTCTGTGACATGCTAGTACATACAAGAGAAGAAACCTGCAATTCCCACCATCAGACCCCCCCGTATTAGGGACCAACAGACGTGGCTCCTACCATGCCTGCGACACAGCCATGTGTCAGGAGCTCCCTGACATATAAAAGTAAAAACATCAAACTTAGAGATCTAAGTAATTGTAGGAGACAAAACATCATATACTTTTTCTTGTGTCCATGCTAACTAGCCTATATTGGAGAAGCAGGTCGTGAATTCCGCATTAGATACAGCGAGCATAAATTGGCCATTCGTACAAAAAAAACTCACAGTGTGGCCGACCACACTGGGAACAGCACTGACACCCACGGACCACGCATGCAACCTAGGATTCATCCTGAACTCCTCCCTCTCCATGTCGAAGCTAGTCAAGGCCATCTCCTCGCCTGCTACAACACCCTCCGCATGCTCCGCAGGATCTGCAAATGGATCCCGACCGAAACCGGAAGAACGGTGACCCAAGCCCTCGTCAGCAGCAGACTGGACTATGGCAATGCAGTCTACGCAGGAATCCCTGCCAAACCCCTACGACGACTACAACGCATCCAATACGCCTCCACCTGACTGATACTCAACATCCCTCGTCGCAGCCACATCACCCCCCCCACCTGAGACACCTGCACTGGCTCCCCATCAACAAGAGGATCACCTTCAAGCTCCTCCCCCGCGCACACAAAGCACTCCACAACACCGGACCAGCCTACCTGAACAGCAGACTTAGCTTCTACACCCCAACCCGCCAGCTCCGCTCCGCCAGCCTCGCCCTCGCAGCCGTCCCCCGTATCCAATGAACAACCTCCGTTGGCAGATCCTTCTCCTTCCTCGCTGCCAAGGCCTGGAACACCCTCCCTACCCACCTGTGACAGGCCCAAGACCTGCTCACCTTCAGAAGACTCCTCAAGACCTGGCTCTTCGAGCAGTAGCAGCACCCCCACCCCTCAGTGCATTGAGACCCTCACGGGTAAATAGTGCGCTTTACAAGTGACTGATTGATTGACAGCTCCTATTGTTTCACACTGTCCAGAAATGAATCATGTGGAAAATGACCTGAGATGGTGCATCCTTGAGAAGGTCAAACCACAGGCAGGATTGCCTGTTGAAGTGGTTCAGAGAAGAAGGGAAAACATCTGGATTTTTACCCTTATTAGTGTCAAGGAGGGTTTGAATGAGGAAATCATTAGGAATGTTACAAACTACCATTAATTACCCCATGCATTGCATCTAAAAAGAGTGGTCTAAATGTAATCTGTATACAGCCCATATTTGTTTCATCATTCACTCTAACTAAGCCATTTGGAGTACCTCTGGGAAAGATTTCATGCTATTTGTCACTAGTTCACGGAATGGAACAGGAAGTAAAGGCTTCTTGTTGATTTTCCAATGCTTGTCGGAAACAACACAACTAGTACATTTGTCTATAAAAAGAGCAACTTGTTTGTCTAAGCCTGGCCACCAGTAAATATCCTTTATTCTTTTGCAGGTTGCAGAAATACCTAAATGGCCTACTTGGCCAATATTGATGATCTTCTCTCTCAGTAAAATGGGAGGTACAAACAAACTATTCCTTACGCAAATTCCATTTTCAAAAGATAATTCTCCACTAGGTTGTGCAAGTTGCTTCACATCATTACTCAAATTTTTATTAGTAGGCCACTTACTTTTAATGAAAACCTCCACTTTGTCTAGAGTTTCATCAAGTGCCCTGGCTGATGCATGTTCATCTTGTGAGATGCTGCTATGACACATGGAAACAGCATTTATGAGACCAGCCACACAATCTTTATGGATATCGTTTTCACCTTCGCTGCAATCAGGTAGAGGAATACGGGAAAGACAATCAGCTAGGGTGTTTTTATCTCTTTGAATATATTTTACAATGAGGTTGTATTCTTGTAATTTGGAAAGCAATCTAGCTAGTCTTGCTGAGGACGTACCCAGACCATTACCAGACAATAATGAGACTAAGGGTTTGTGGTCAGTAAAAATCTCACACTGAGTACCCCAAATATATGTTTTGAATTTCTGAACTCCCCAGCCAATGGAAAGAGCCTCCTGTTCAATTGTGCTGTAATTGCATTCAGTAGGGGTTAGAGCAAGGAAGGCAAAAGCGATAGTATTTTCTTTGCCATCAACCAATTATCCAAAGACTGCTCCAAGGCCCTTTTTGCTAGCATCTACAGAAACGAAAAAACTGGCATTGGAGACAAACCGTTGTAACGCAGGAGCATTGATAACCAATAATTTGATTTTCTCAAATGCATCACACAGAGTATCATTCCATTCAAATTGTATACCTTTTATGAATAGACTTCTAAGTGGTTGAACTAATTGTGCATACCCAGGTACGAATCTGGCATGGTATTCGCAGAGTCCTAGGAACGAACGTAAAGAATCTTTGTCATAAGGAGGAGGAGCATTGCGTATGGCTTCTACATTGCAAAATTTGGGTTTAATACCTTTGCTCGAGATGGTGTGACCCAGATATTCAGCCTTGTTAACAAGTAATTTACACTTATTGGCTTTTACTGTCATACCTTTGTTTTGTAAAATTTTGAGTACTTTGCTAAGTATTTGTACATTTTCCTCTTTTGTCTCTGTGTGGATTAAGATATCATCTTGAAATGCCTGCACTTGGAAAAAATCACAAAATAGACTATCCATAAGTTTTTGAAAGACACTCGTGGCTGAGGCGAGGCCGACAGGAAGTTTTAAATATTTAAAAACCCCAAAAGGCATTACAAAAGCGGTAAGTGCTTGACAGTTTGGGGAAAGTTGAATCTGGTGGTAGGCAGAATGTAAGTCTTTAGTGGAAAAAACTTTGAGTTCCCAAGGTTGGCGAGTATTTCATGTATGAGGGGTAAAGGATGGCAGTCAACAAGGATGTTTTGATTTAGAGATCGTAAATCCACACAGAGCCTCAAGTCCCTAGTCTTTTTTTCCGTAAAACGACCGGAGAAATCCATTCTGATGAATCTATAGGAGAAATGATACCTTGATTTTGGAGATCATTAAGTAATGACTTCAAATCCTCTCTGATGCTAAGTGGTACTGGTCTGACTTTATGTATTATAGGGACAGCGTTTTCCTTTAACATAATGGTGTGTTCATAACATTTGACAGTGCCAACAGTGTCTTTAAATACATTAGTAAAAGATTTTAACAGATCTTCAACAACTGAGTCTGGTTGACTGATGGCCAAAATTCTAGAGGGTAAAGCACCTAAAATTATTGGAGGATCTTGGCCAGGACGTAGAATGATACCCAAAAGAGCAAGATCTTTCCAGCCAATAATGCCGCTTCCTTTGATGGCTATATACATTTTAGTTTTACCAGATCTGCCAAGACACTCCAATTTATCCCAAAGATAACCCAGAAGATCAATATCGTGTTCTCCGAAGGCTTTGGGGTTAATATCTGGAGTAAGGAAAGTCATAGTGTTACGCCAAAACTTGTAAAATGTTTTGTCTGCTAGAATGGTGACAGGAGCTCCTGAATCAGCCATGGCTAAAATGATTCTACCGTTAATAGAGATGTCAACTACAAGGTCCTTTAATGGGTTTGTCTGAAGATTCAGGAACTTCAACAGTAACTACTATGTTAGTGAATTGAGAGGTACAATCTTGGACATCAGGAGTGTCCAAAGAAATATTAGAAATGTTAACTTTGTTAGCTAATGTAGAATACATACCACTTCTACATAGTCCTTGAAAATGTCCACATTTCTGGCATTTTGTAAAAAACAATTCTGAGGCAGGACAGTTAGGAGTGTTTCCTATGTGATTCCTAGAACCAGATCTAAAACAAACGAGTTGGCTTCTTTGCAGTTGGTTTCCTTTTTGTTAAACATTTGTTTGGTATTTATAGCAGATACAGTATTGTCATCAGAAACCAAATTCACATTGGACGGAACAGGAGATTGAGTGGGAGTAAGTGTGGTTTGATTGGAAAGAGTAAATAGTACTTTAGATGTAACAATCGATCTTTCAATACTTTTGGCGATATCGATTGTTTCAGCTAAAGTAGGATTGGGAGAAGTAAGAAGACGCTCTTGAATCTTCTTAGAGTGGCAATAGAAAACAAATTGGTCTCTCATGTAAATATCCACATTAACACCAAAATCACATTTCTCTGCTAGAACTCTTAGAGATGCTATATAGTCTTCAACAGACTCCTCAGAAGAATGCTTACACATAGCAAAGTTACATCTTTCTAAAAGAATGCTTGTAAAGTCAGAATACTGTTTGCCCATGCGTACTTTGGCTTCAATGAAAACATTCCACACCGCATCTTCAGCTATAGGAGGAGGATAGCGTGGCAAATTGTCAAATACTCTGTGACCAGCTGTGCCAAGATGGTTTAATATTTGGGATTACTTCCTTGAAGGGGAGTAACCATCTGCGTCAATAGCAGTAAGATAGTTTTCAAAGTCTTTCAGCCATTCGGCCCACTTTAAATCAGGTTTGCCTGGTTTTGATAGGAAAGTTGCTGGCTGAATAACTCCTTGGCTGGATGCCACTGTATGAGAAGTAAATCACTGACAAGGATAAGTTGCTATTTGTAAATATTAGAAGAAGTGCCAGTCAAATGTATAAATTAGTTCAATAAAAATGAAGTATGAAACATACTTACAACGAAGTAATGATGATATACAATATGGTAAAGTAATGTAATTGAGCATAAAGTAGAAACTGGTGCGCAAATCACCGATCACGATTTCGCACACAGCTGAGGCAATTTCTGTTGTAAATGTGGTGTGCGAATCACCGATCGCGGTATCACACACAGCTGAGGTACTCTCCGTTGTGGAAGCTTAAGGAAATCTGCTCCAGGAATACTTTGCCCGATCCAAGATGGCCGCCAGAGAGCGTATGGCGTCAGGACACTCTCCCAGCATGCAACGCGGCAGTATGATGACGGCAGAAAAAGAAGTAGCAGGAAGAACGGAATGGCAGGTGAAGTTCCAAAGCTTGGAACGAAGCAGAAACAGATGGAGCGAGCCAGGTAAGCGACTTTTGAAACTGTCGCACGCCTCAAGAGTCAGAAGGATTTCACAAAGGAAAATAGTATGAAATAGCCGACCTGAGTGCAGTTCATGGGCTGTAAAAAACAATATCTGGAACAAAGAAACAGCAGTCCGGTGGGCTCTAATCCAAATGGATGCAGCAAAGGCGAATAAAGATTACCCCACTCCTGGTACCAATATGTAGTGGAGGGGAATGCCAAAGAAGATAGGAAACTCCGTAATACGAATTCAGGCTACTATTTATTTATAGTAGTACACAGGAAAGGGAGACCATAGTATAAGCAGTTGCAGGAGCAGGAATCAAATGGCAACTGGCTAGGCAAACACAGATTGACTAATGACATAAAAGCATTCTATAATAAGAGGTTCTAAAAGATTAAAGAAACAGTAAGACTACTTACCACAGGCTTGGTGTTTGTACGGTTCCAGACACTGCTGCCAGCTGTGGAGCCTTAAGCACGTCATTATCGTAAACATAGGTGAGTGGACACCGCTTGTTTTTGGTGTGAGAAAGGGCACTTCACTCCTCGAGGAGTCGATATAAGGCATAGACTGATACCTCACCTCATAACTATATCTTCTTGGGAACCTGCACATAGTAAAAGTGATTTATAAAGAGACCACCATAAATTGTCATCACATACTATTGCAGATATATGTTCTTAGAGCATGCTCACTCCGGCCTGTAGATTTTTGATTTTAGTTAGGTAACTCTGTAGTCTTTCCCAGTAAATTGTCGCTGTATTGCAGACAAATTAATGAAACACCTCCTCTCTTTCTGTTACCAACAGGGACATCAATTTAGTTGATGTAGCTACATGGAAATCTTTCCAAATTTTGCGGGAGCCAGTTCCCTCATCTCTGTTAAGAGCACCCTGACATTTGTGCTATGCGCGCACAACATACATGCATATCCCCTACTATACAGATTTTTGTAAGTGTAAGGGGTATTTTCTCAATAACAATACCACCCCACAATTAGAATATCAGCTCCAGTAGACATTGTGTCTCATTTCTTTCTACAGGAGATACGCACATATGATTGTGTGATTTTACCGATAAACATAGAAAAGACACACCGGATACAGAAATTTACACAAGGGTATAGGGTAAGGTTCAACAAATACACCTATATCTTGACCTTCAATCACTCTAGAAAAAGTACTAACTTATCTAAAAAAAAAAAATCTTTCTTTGATTCATCTCATCTATAATACCATCACACCAAGTGGACCAGTTACACATATGAAATTTGCACTGTCGCCTTCTACTCCGATCATTCATGTGCATCCTCCCCATATCTGGGCTTGATCCATCATAAAAAAAGTCTGTGAACAGTACTATCTGTAAGTCAAGTTTTTAGTCGTCCTGTTAACTAGTCATCTGGAACAGACACACATATAAGGACTATCCACCACGTATGCACAGCATGATTATATTCCTGCACACTTTCACCAGGTCTGTGGTTACCTTTCTCTCACTACTTGTATGACAGATTATGGGAATAAGGTAACTTTGTCGTTCTACTTTCTTTCTACATGGAATCTGTCTCAGTAAGTAAGAGAGAACCCATGGATCAAATCTATATAATTACTTAGATCCGATTTTCTATAATTAAAAAGCCTATTACCATCTTAGATCTTAGCTTCTTGAATCTGGTGATCTAAGTCGCACCACTGGGCACTTGTATTACCTCTTCTTAATTTGTCTAAATTCCTTTTTTTCTTTTTCTTTTTAATAAATTGGTCCAATCAATTGTATTTATATGAATTCATTAAGTATGCTTAAGTATGGGTTATTAAAAATAAATGTATTTACGTCCTCTAAGCACCCCCTTACTTTCTTGCCTGTGTGAAAATCTATACTATTTGGGAAAGGTCCTGAAGAAGGTGGTTCATATTGTGTTTCACCCCACCGAAACGCGCAGCGACCTCATTTGTCTAGACCCTGCTGTATACGGTCATTTGACCTAGTCTTGGAGACTGTTAATACCCTTGTTTCTCCCTCATACCCAGATGTGTATATATGTTTGGATGGTTTGCATTTGCCTGTTTAGAATGAATGAGTGAGATTGCTAATGATATAGTGTTGTGTTTATTCAGTTTTCAGTAGTCCAGAGCTTATGTACTGTAACTAGAGCTTATATGTTTTGCATATCTTTGCTTTTCAAAGAAACAATAATGTTTGTAGAAAAAAAGAAAAATCCCCAAAAACACAATTGTACTTTGTTTTAAACAAATAACCAAGCTACGCTGATATGGAACACTGACATAATATAGAATGACAAAATATAGACTTACCAAAATATAGTCACCAAAATATAGAATGACAAAATATCGAATTCCTATCTACAAACAGGTAAGTACAAAAATATCGAATCCAAAATATAGTCTGTAAAAAATATAGTCAGTCAAAATATCGAATTTTTTTAAATGTCTTAAAAGTAATTTAAAATTAATGAAATAATAAATATAATTAACTAAAACATACTTAAAAATACTCAAATAACCTTAAAATTAAGATATAATTAATTTAAGTTATTAATAAAAAATTTACAATATTTTACCGTAGGATAGCAGGAGGGTAACATTTAATATTACCACTCCAGTGAGTGCAACAGTAGGGAAAGCGTTGGATAGCGTAGGGGTAAAAAATACTATTCCCACTCCAGGGAGTGCAACAGTAGGGAAAGCGTTGGATAGCGTAGGGGTAAAAAATACTATTCCCACTCCAGAGAGTGCAACAGTAGGGAAAGCGTTGGATAGCGTAGGGGTAAAAATTACTATTCCCACTCCAGAGAGTGCAACAGTAGGGAAAGCGTTGGATAGCGTAGGGGTAAAAAATACTATTCCCACTCCAGTGAGTGTAACAGTAGGGAAAGCGTTGGATAGCGTAAGGGTAAAAATTACTATTCCCACTCCAGAGAGTGCAACAGTAGGGAAAGCGTTGGATAGCGGGAGGGTAAAAAATACTATTCCCACTCCAGTGAGTGCAACAGTAGGGAAAGCGTTGGATAGCGTAGGGGTAAAAAATACTATTCCCACTCCAGAGAATGCAACAGTAGGGAAAGCGTTGGATAGCGTAGGGGTAACAATTACTATTCCCACTCCAGAGAGTGCAACAGTAGGGAAAGTGTTGGATAGCGTAGGGGTAAAAAATACTATTCCCACTCCAGAGAGTGCAACAGTAGGGAAAGCGTTGGATATTGGAAGGGTACAAATTACTATTTCCACTCCAGAGAGTACAACAGTAGGGAAAGCATTGGATAGCGTAGGGGTAAAAATTACTATTCCCACTCCAGAGAGTGCAACAGTAGGGAAAGCGTTGGATAGAGTAGGGGTAAAAAATACTATTTCCACTCCAGAGAGTACAACAGTAGGGAAAGCATTGGATAGCGTAGGGGTAAAAATTACTATTCCCACTCCAGAGAGTGCAACAGTAGGGAAAGCGTTGGATAGAGTAGGGGTAAAAAATACTATTCCCACTCCAGAGAGTGCAACAGTAGGGAAAGCATTGGATAGCGGGAGTGTGAAAATTACTATTCCCACTCCAGATAGTGCAACAGTAGGGAAAGCTTTGGATAGCGTAGGGGTAAAAATTACTATTCCCACTCCAGAGAGTGCAACAGTAGGGAAAGCGTTGGATAGCGTAGGGATAAAAAATACTATTCCCACTCCAGAGAGTGCAACAGTAGGGAAAGCGTTGGATAGCGGGAGGGTGAAAATTACTATTCCCACTCCAGTGAGTTTAACAGTAGGGAAAGTAATGATTTAATATATTATTAAAAATAAATTAAATATCAATACCAATAAAACATTAATTGAAATTAATAACCAATTTAATATTATGTAATAATTAATTATAAATACAACTACATATTAGTTATTAAAAATTAATAACCTATTCATAATTATTTAACAACTAATTAATTTTCAATAACAAAAACTAATTAATAATAAAAATAATACCAATTAAAAATTAACAGTAAATTAATTATCAATACACAAAAAGTATTTTTAATATGTAATTAATTACAATTACATTAATTCCCACCCTATTCCCCTATAAACCCACATCCCACTACAGAAAATACATTAATACAATTATCATAGTTATCAAATATTTAATTAGTACAAAATAATTACCAATTAATAAAAAATAATTGCCAATTATTAGAAATTAATTACCAATTAAAAATTAATTAACAATACATTTAAAATCAATACCAATAAATGAAAAAAATTATTTACTTAATTACAATTAAATTACTTTCCACGCTATTCCCCTATAAACCCACAACCCGCTACAGAAAATAAATTTAGAAAATTAACATAATTAACAAGTAATCAATTATTACAAATTAATTGGCAATTAATACAAAATAATTACCAATTAAAAAATAACAATAAATTCAAAATGAATACCAATAAATAAATACAAATATTTAATTAATTACAATTAAATTACTTCCCACCCTATTCCCCTATAAACACACAACCCGCTACAGAACTAAAAAGCAAAATTTAATTACAAATTAATAATAATTGCTAAAAATTAATATTTAATTTATTATAATTAAATTACTTCCCACCCTATTCCCCTATAAACCCACAACCCGCTACAGAATTAAATTACGCAAAAATTAAATAACATAAAATTCATTACTTAAAATACATTAAACATACATTACAAAAATTAATATACACTTTTCACACATATACTAACATACAAAACACTTTAAAAAAATTGATATTATTAAATCGATATATTTAATGCCTATATTGTATACTTCGATATTTCACTTCTATATTTTGAAAATCGATATTACTTACCTTAAATTCGATATTTTCAACCACTATATTGTGTCCATTCGATATTTTGTCCATTCTATATTTTTACTTCGATATTATGTCCATTCTATATTTTGGAATCGATATTATGACTGTTTACCGCTGATATATATATAATGAAAAAAGCAATCATGAGTAATAAGTAATAGACAAAACTAAAAATAAATAATTCAATTGGAATCCTACAACTGTGAAGTCTTGATCATGTGTTTTGCATTAACCCATACTAGATTTAATCTAACTCACAAAGAAATATAGGTCAAAGGGGAGTTTTGTTGTTTGATTGGCAGTATTAGTAAGCAGCCTCAGCAGGTCAATATACTACGGTTTTCTATACCCATCATTGGGTCTCAGTCTCCCTCGTCCTATCCGCCGCCCTGTCACGGAGGTTACCCGGGACACAGCCGTTTATCCAACTACCGCACACTCTATGGGGTTTGGGGACACAGACTCTATTTTCATAGTCACCCTTTTGGCTTCCATGTATAGGTCCATTCTCGGTTGCAAGTCACTATTTGTTGGAGTCATTTGGCAGTGCCTAATTTGTGAAAAAAAGAGAGCCGGTGCCAGAAGCTTTGCTTAAAATCTGTTGGCTGGTGCAATTAAACACCAGCACGCTGAAAACTAAGGCTGTCAGTCTTTAATCCACTATCAAACACTCTCTGCCTCTGTTGCTCACTATGGCAGACTCCTGCTTTCTCCCTTTGTGACAGTTTTGCTATCTTTCTCTTCCTCCGTCTTTCCGATCAGTGTGTTGTTCCCCAGCTTGCACTCTGCAAGGATCTGATGCGGGATAATAAGTGCCTGCACCCAAAAATGAGTGCTTGTTTGTCAACCCCAGCTCAAATTAAGCACTGTGTTGGCCTGCCCACATTTTTGCAAGGTCATTGTTGGACAACATCAAACCCAGGCCATAGAACAGGAGATAGGTTCTTGGTAGATAGAGTTCGTTTGAAATACCAAGGACTTTGCTGCTCAGGATAATATGTATTTCCAAGTTAAGTATGCGACTCATCTCTTGTGGAATGTCTAACCAATATTTTTGGATCACACTACAGCCCCTAAGAATGTTCATGCCACACCTCATATATGTGGGGCTCAAAGCTCACACAATCTCATGAGGTTTACTCCTGTGATTATGGATCCAGTGCAGAATTTTCAGAAGTGGTAATCTCAGCCTAGTTTTACCGCCACCCTCCTAGACTACCTCTTTAAGATCAACAAAGACCTCTTCCTTTACTGCACTAGCCCATTTGGAATGTTACTAATTAGGGTTTTATGAGTACACATTATGGCTCCCCTATCCAGCTGACTCTCCAACGGGGCAAAGTCAGGCAGTTCTCACCAGTCTAAGTTTTCAGACATTAATGCATGTTTCAGCTGTGTGTATTGAAATAACAGACTCTGTAAGAAGCTAGGTTTCTGTTTCAGTAACTCCCCCACGTTTCACCAGACTACTGGTGTACTTTGACTAGATGTGCCCTGGGTCCCTGCCAATCAGGTTCCCAGAGCCTGTGTTCTTTCCCAAAACTGTACCTTGAGCTCTCACTTGGCACCTCTCTGGCCACGTCAGTTCCTTGTAAAAGGTACCATGGGTACCAAGGGCATTGAGGCCAGGGAAGGCCTCTAAGTGCCACAGCACTTATTGTGCCACCCTTGGAAGCCCTGTCCCTTTACACACAGACACTGCCATTGCAGGCTGCGTGTTTTGGTGCAGAACAAAGTGAAGAGTCGACATGGCAAACATCCCTGTGTGCCATGCCTACAGCCCACTGCCCTGGCATAGGTCAGCCACCCCTCTAGCTAGGTGCACTATACTAGTGGTGAGGGTACTGGAGCATTGGCCCTGTTCCTCTAGAGTGTCTAGACCAATTCTTAGACATTGCAAGTGCAGTAATGTTATTAAGAGTATATGGTGCTAGGAGTTTGTCATTATGAACACCACAGGACCATAATGGCATTACTGAAAACAGGGAAGTTTGGTATCAAACTTCTCAGCACATTAAACCCACACTGATGCCAGTTTGGGATTTAATGAGAAATGCACTCAGGGGGCATCTTAGAGATGCCCTCCGAAAAACAACCAGCTTCTGGTGGGTCCCCTGACTAGTACAAACCAGGCTGCCACCACAAGGCATGTTTCTGGAAACCTGGGGTGAGAGCCTTCGCTACCTGAGCCCAGAAACCAAGCCTTTCCTGGGCAGAGGTGTTCACCCCTTCCCCAGGCAAGAAAGAGCCATATGTGGCAGGGGAGCTACAAAGGCCTAGCGGTCTTTGTAATGTGACCATCAGCCACTCCTGCTATCAGGAGCAGCCCCCTTTCCTGTCTCCCCTCCTTTTCAGTAGGAATACAGGCAGGAAAAATTTGTAATCCCAGAAGGTGTGCCCACCTTTGCCAACCCCACCTCTCAGGTGGGGGAGGCGAGGTGAGCCCACTCTTCAGAGCCCGCCATCTTACAGATGGCAGGCACTCTTTATTTATTTATTTATTTATTTGGCTTATAGAGCGCGACAGATACCCAAAAAGGGCTTCCCGGCGCTAAGCAGAATAATGTACTCGAGGGAATGGAGTTGGTTGAGTATGGGGGGACGAAGGAGGTCACTGGTTAAAGAGCCAGGTCTTAATGGCTTTGTGAAAGTACGAATACCTGCTTTCAAGACGGAGCGGTTGGGGAAGGGAGTTCCAGAGTTTTGGGCCGAGGAGGGAGAAAGATCTACCTCCCATCCTTGCCCGACGTGTCTTAGGGACGCAGAAGAGACCTTGGGTGGCAGATCTCAGGCAGCGGGCTGGCATATAGGTGTGCACCAGGGTCTGGAGATATTTGGGAGCCTTGCCCCACTTTATCCTGTGCATGAGGCTGAGTGTCTTAAATTTGACCCTATTTTCGATTTTGAGCCAGTGGAGTGCCTTAAGGTGGCTGGACATACGGTCTCTCCTATTGCATTTGCAGAGCAGCCCTGCTGCCGCATTCTGTACCAGTTGGATGCGTTTTGTAATTGCCTGAGATGCCCCTAAGTAAAGGACATTCCCGTAGTCCAAGCGGGAGGTAATTAATGCATTTATCACCGTCTTTTGAGTGTCACCAGGGAGCATCCATATGATCTTTCTGAGCCATCTTAAGATTGTAAAACAGGTGGCTGAGAGGACGTTCACCTGGGGCTCCATGGTCAGTTCTCTGTCGATGATAAAGCCCAAGTTGCGGACCCGGTGAGATGGTATTGGCAGCGGGCCCATTTCAGATGGCCAATGTCTGGAATTCCAGAGGTTCTGGTCGGGGCCTACTATTAGAACCTCCGTTTTGCTGCCGTTGAGTTTGAGCATGTTTTTGTTCATCCAAGATGAGATGTCCCTAAGGCCTGCCTGAAGGCGTGAGGGAGTATCTTGGTTGTCATTTGACAGAGAGAAAACTATTTGGGAGTCGTCAGCATATGTGTACATGATGAGACCTGCGGCTTCAGCAATCTGGGCCAACGGGGCTGCATAGAGGTTAAAAAGCAGGGGGCTTAATATTGATCCTTGCGGAACTCCGTGTGGGGAGAAATGGACCTTAGATGTTGCATTGCTAGAGGAGATTTGGAATGTCCTAAGCGACAGAAAGGATGCTATCCATTCTAATGCCTTACCTCTTATGCCTATCTTGGAAAGGGACGCGAGCAGTGTTTGATGGGAGATGGTGTCAAACGCCGCACTGAGGTCTAAAAGGATCAGCGCGGCAGTGTTGCCCGAGTCGACCAGATGTCGGAGGTTTTCCACAACTCCAAGTAGTGTGGTTTCCATCGAGAATCCTGTGCGGAAACCAGATTGGGAGGGGTGCAAGATGTTGTTAGTCTCAGTAAACTTGGAGAGATGTTCATGGACATGCTTTTCCAGAATTTTGGAGAGTGCAGGCAGGAGGGATATTGGACGAAAATTAGCCAAGATCTTGGGGTCAGCCGTAGGTTTCTTAAGGAGGGGGGAGACCATGGCGTGTTTCCAAGATGACGGGACTGTGGCCGTGGTAAGGGATAAGTTTAAGGTTTGGCTTAGCACGGCAAGGAGAGGAGTGTCCAAGAGTCTAAGAATGGAGATCGGGAGAGGGTCGACTGGCGACCCGGATTTGACCTTTCCTAGGATGTCCCGTAGACCTTGGACATCTATCTCGGGCCACGAATTGAGAGGCATGTGAGACGGATGAGGTTGGGTCAGGGTGACTTCTGTGATGGATGTGAGGTCTTCCGTACTTGGAGACTGGGCTTGCTGTTGTATGGTTATGTCTTGATGAATGGTCTCGATCTTGGAAGTGAAATATTTAGCCAATTCCTCACATTGCAGGTTGTCAAGGGGAAGAGGTTTGGAAGAAGTGTTTGCGCCTGCAAGCTCTTTTACAAGATTAAAAAGAGTTTTTGATTTGTTAGTAGCTTCCGTTATAGATTTAGTAACGTAGATGGATCTTGCATTCTTGCAAGCTTTGTGGTAGAGCTTGAGCTCACTTTTGTAGAGTAGATTGGCGGCTGGGGAGTACTCCTTCCTCCACAGGCGTTCTAAATGTTTGCATTTGGATTTAGAGGCTTTTAGCTGCTCGTTGTACCACGGGGCAGGTGGTTTGTGAAAGGTGGTTTTTTTGTGTGCTAGGGGCAGGCAGGTGTCTAAGGCATCTATGAGCCATATATTGACTTTGGTGGCTGCCAATTCGATGTCGCCGGTGTTTAAGGCTTCCTCTGGAGTAGTCAGGCTTAGAGTGGACATAAGGCGTTTAATGTCCATATTTTTCCAGTTTCTTTTAAAGGACTTAGTGGTCCCGCTGGTGGGGCTGACGGCTAGGTGGTTACCCAGATGAAATTTTATTAGGAAATGGTCTGACCAGTCTAAGGGCAGAGCCTGCTGGCACTGTACCTGGGGGAGACTGGAAAAAATGGGGTCCAGAAGGTGCCCCTTATTGTGAGTAGGACCAGAGTTCCACAGTAAGAGATTCATAGCGGCGAGATCTTGAATTAAGTTTGTGCCAGGTTTATTGGAAGGATCGTCAAAATGAATGTTTAGATCTCCGAGAACGGATAGATGGTTGTAGTTCACCCTTACCGAGGCAATCCAGTCCGCTAGTTGTGTGGCCCAAGGTAGAGTGGGGCCAGGCGGGCGGTAAATCAAAAGGCCAGTAAAAGTGAAGGTCGGATGAAGTTGAAGCTTAAAGAGAGCCGCCTCACTTGCAGGAAGCTGGAGAGGCTCCAGAAGGCATTGCAGCGTTTTCCTAAAAATGACTGCTATTCCGCCTCCGCTACCGGAAGGTCGGTCCTGACGAATGATAGCATAATTGGACGGTAGGGCTTCGGCGATGTCTGGGCCAGAACTAGCATGTAGCCACATCTCGGTAAGAAAGAGAGCATCAAGGGAGTTGTCAGACAGAAGGTCGAAGAGCTCCCTTTTGTGTTTGCAGAGCGACCTGCAGTTAAGACTGCCGAATAGCCAAGAGCAAGTTGTCTTGTGGTCTATGGGTCTGGGTCGCTGGCTACATAGTTGCGGGGTATCGTGATGGAAGTTACAAGCGCGACATGCAATGCTATTGTCTCTATAGTTAGTTAGAGTTTCGCAGGAGTGTTTAACAGGAGGACGTAGAGACCGTAATAGGTTAGGTGTGTAGGAAATCACGCCGCCAGCGTTTAAGGGCCCTAGGCCCGGCCAGGCGCAGACGGGCGCAGACGGGCTTCCCTTAGGCGCGCCTTCGGCGCGCAAACGGCGCTCCCGCTGCGCTCGTCCGCTGCGCTTCCTGAAGATACACATTTTATCTCATGGGGAAGGGGCCGGAAGGGGTGTGGCCGCGGGAGGGGGCGTGGCCTGTGGGTTCGCCAGTGATGGCGGCAAAGGACTTTTTTGTCCCGCGGCAGCGCTAAAATCCGCTGCGCGGGTGTCAGGGAGAAGTGGCAGAGCCACAGAACAAAGGTGCAGGTTTAAAAACACAACAAGGTAAAGTGACACTCAAATGTTAAAAAACGTGACAGAGTAATCTGCTCCCGGCTTTCCGCCTCAGGAGTACAAGGTATCTGGTGACGCTAGTGATTCAGCGCCTTAAATACACTCGTCGGGGGGGCGTGGCCTCGGGAGGTGGCGTGGCCTGTGGGTTCGCCAGTGATGGCGGCAAAGGACTTTTTCGTCCCGCGGCAGCGCTAAAATCCGCTGCGCGGGTGTCAGGGAGAAGTAGCAGAGCCACAGAACAAAGGTGCAGGTTTAAAAACACAACAAGGTAAACTGACACTCAAATGTTAAAAAACGTGACAGAGTAATCTGCTCCCGGCTTTCCGCCTCAGGGGTACAAGGTATCTCCAATCAGGATTAGGGATTGTGCCCACTCCCCTATGTGGGGTGAGCACACCTAGGGTTTAGTCACACTAAGGCCAGTAGCCCATTGGTTACTGACCTCGAGACCACTAAAATGCCCCATCATACAGTATTTGGGGGGCAGCCCTGAACCAAGAAGTCAGAGTCCCTGCAACCTACAAAGAAGAAGGATGAAAGAAGATGCCCAGCAGAAGAGAAAGCAGAGACTAACTGACTTGGCCCCAGCCCTACCGGCCGGTCTGCAGTATCCATAGATCGTATGCCAAAAGTCACCTTGTCCTTAAGCAAGTGACCTCCAGAACCCCTGGGAGGACTGACTGCCTTCAACAAAGACTGGATCTCTTGTGAACAGCAGCTCTGTTCAAAAGAAAACTCCCAAGACAGACTCAGAGACTGCTGAGGACAAAGAAACCCGATGTCTGGAACCACCACTGAACCCGTCGCCTACGGCCCCAGTTTGAGGGGCCCACCAGTTCCACGAGGTCCCCCAGTGCTCCACAGTCTGAGTCCACCATGGGTTGACCCCTCCAGGACTTCCCAACGTTGTCTGCAGCCTCTGCATGGAGACCCCCCCAACCGTAAGAGGCCCAGTAAGGTGAAATCTGACCCAAAAGACACCCATGCATCCAGCCGCCCTGCACCCTGGGGAAGAGAAACTGAGGTGCTCCTACATCCCGAGCCATCCAACTTACCTGCCCAGCTGTTGGTTCCTCCCGGAAGTCTTCCTGGACCGAGCCTGCAGCCAAAATCCAAAACCAGAAAGCCCATTGAAAACAACGGGGCACCTGATGCCAAAAACAGCACCCTGCACCCGACCACCCCTGTGCCGCTGTGGGTGCACCTTTTGTGCTAAACTGGATCGCCCTTTGCCCTGAGCTAAACCCTTGGAGCTTTGCTCCCACAACCGTGTTGCCTGCTCGTGAGCAGCCATCACCTTTGGATAACAATGGGCCTCAGCACTCTGCACCCGATCGCCCTAGTGCCGCTGAGGGTGTTTAAAGGGTTCATATTTGACCCTGGGGGAACCCTGGTTCTTACCCCAGAGTACCAACTCCCAAAAACTCTGAATCTCCGGAGCATCGCCGGGAGACTCGGGTTCCACTTTCGGGGCGAAAGCGGCAGAGCTCGCTGGGGGCAGACAGCGAATACAGAGGGCTCACAGGGGAGCTCGTGGACGCCGATGGTCTGCGATTACAATTACAATTACCCCCACAAGCATCAGAACGCTCGCGCTGAAAGCCTCCAGGCAGCGGAGGTGGTGTCAGTAACAGCGGAAGCGACAGCAGTGGAAGTGGAAGTAAGTGTTACAGTGAAAAAAGATTCTTTTTACTGGTGTCTCCTTAAGGGAGCGGACTACTTCATTGTGCCTGTAATTAAACCCCCAGAAGTAAAAGAGCAAATCAACAAGTATCAGCCCATGAGCAAGGCATTGAGTGGGGGGGGAGGAATAGGGGATTTCATCCCTATTTCATCCCTATTGACATTGATTCGCACACGACCATTGAGGGAATTGAAACCCTCAGAGTAGAGGCTGAGAGCAGGGGAGTAAAAATTGCTGATACGCCAGTTACCTTTTTAAACAATCCTTTGAGCACATACAATCAGGGAGTGTCAAAGAAAGGAATAGATTCCCAAACAGAACAAACAGAACAAAATAGACATATAAGATCTTGCTACAGTCTCAGAAGCAAACAATACCTCAAACAGGATTATAATCCCCCAGCAATTAAAGGTATAACCCCGAAGAAGTCCGGTAAGAAGCCCAAGAAGATACGCCCTATACCTAAGTCCCGAGCAGACAAGGTAAACTCAGATGAGAAGGGAGTCCCGAAAGCCAAAATCACTCCATCTCTGAAAACCTTCTTTAAAGTCCAACACCTCTCTCAACAAGGAACCAATCCACCCATCAGGGCACAGAGAGAACAAACTATACAGCAGGGATTGAGTGACACCCTTTTCACCGCACCAAGAGCCCAAGATCCAAACCTAAAGACACAGGATCTCGAGAATATCGAAACCACAAATATGGAGGAAGCAAGCCAAATCGGCCAAGCAGGGATAGGGGAAGCGCATCAACTGAGCAGTGAAAAGGATACAACAGAAGAAGAAGATGATGCTGAAACAACAAGAAATGGCGCTGAGTCTAAGACAAACCACCTGGAGAAATTCATGGAGAGAATGCTAAACGAGATGAGAGACAAATTTGCGATTTCAGAGGCTAACCAGGGTAAAATTCAAAATACCTGCGAAGCACTAGACTGCAAATTAAAAGAGCTTGGTGATAGAGTGACAGCAGTGGAAGAAGAGGTAGGAGGTCTTAGTAAAAAAGTAGATGCCCATCAAAGGGAGATCAGAACCTTAAGAAAAGAAGGAAAAAATATGAGCGAGAAACTTGAGTCTCTGGAAAATCAGGCCAGAAAAAACAATATAAGGATTTTTAATGTCCCGGAGAATCAAGAAGGGTCCGATATCAAACATTTTGTAATCACACTCCTTGCAGATCACTTCTCATGGGCCAGTAAAGAAATCCTAGAAGAAGACATACAAAGGGTTCGCCGAGATCCATTCGGAAAAGCCAAAGAAAGGAAAACACCTAGGAAAATCCTCATCAACTTTAAAACATATACTTTGAAAGAGAGAATACTAGGCAAAGCTCTTAAAAAGGGAGTTTTCAGTAAGGACAATTGGTTCTTCAGGATAAGGTCAGATATGTCCAAAGCCTTGCAAGATCGGCAGTGGGAGCTGGGACAATTCATGGCAGAACTAAAATCCCTCGGGCCGTGGTACAAATTAAGTTCCCTCCATCGCTCTGAATTATGTGGAGAAATAAAATGAGAAATATACGAGACCCTGAGGAGGTCAGAGAATTTCTCGAGATGGCACGAGACAACATCAGGTCCGAAAATCCCACGAACCAATAGAAATACTCAAGAAATTTACCACAGAAAAACCAGAAAGAGTTAATATAAGCGCAAATTGAAAATAGAAGAGTCAAGGAGCCTGAAAGGGGCAAGAGAATAGCCCTGAAAAAAGAAAAAGAAGGAGGCTTCCCCAGGGAGGGTAAACAAAATGCACATGAAACAAAACCAAAATATATAAAACAGAACACGGGTGGGGAGCAAACTAGGGAAAAAAATCAAAAAAAATCCTCAAACCTTCAGAAAATTCAGGAATTAAGGGTTCCAACTAATAAAACCACTACTAAAACCACTATTACTATCAGTACGCAATACACAACTCAGTTAATAGATGGGGTCAATTAACAGAAAGCTTAACATACTCTCATGGAACATAAACGGGCTCAGGGTGAAGAACAGAAGAAATAGAATTTTAGAATATTTAAAGACATCAGATAGTGAGGTGATCATATTACATGAAACACATCTTTTGAGAGAAGAATGGAACCAGATAATGAAAAATCTTGGGTGGGTAGATACGTACGTATGCAAGAACCAACAATGCAACGTAAAGGGGATAGCTATTATTCTTAAAAAAAACCTCAAAGCTAAGCTCGAATCTTATGAAGTAGACAGTAAAGATAGGTGGGCAATAGCTAGGGTAAGAACTGGAAATAATTTCTACACAATAGCAGGGTACTATGGCCCAAACACAGACGACTCAGAGCCATTGCAAAAGCTATATACACACTCGCTGTCAGCCACCTCTCCAATAATATTGGGAGGTGATTTTAACATAATAATGGACCCTAAAGTAGATAGATCACCCCCGGGAAAACATAAAAATCTCCCCAATATGAGAGAGGGGCTGGGAATCTATATGAGAGATCTAAATCTACTGGATATTTGGAAAATAAAAGGAGACAAAAGACAACCTTTTACTCTACACAATAAAAAACTTGGGCATACATCAAGAATTGATTATTTTTTAATTGACAGAAGCCTCTCAGAAGATGTAATAAAACTAGATCATCTTCCTGCTCACCTATCAGATCACTCTGCAGTCCAGCTTACATTGCAAAGGACGATAATCAATACACAAAATAGAATGACAATCGAACGGGCTATATTGCTTGACCAATTATGCGTACAAGAGCTCAGGTTAGAAACAGAACTCTTTTTTGAAAACAATAAGGTAGGCACAACGAGACAGAACACATGGGATACCTACAGGGCAGTTTTAAGAGGGAAATTATTAAGCCAAGGAGCATTCAGACTAAAAACAATAAAACACAAGATAAGGGATTTGGAAAATTCAATAAAACTGCTGGACGCACAATTACTGGTTGAACACAGAATAGACTAAAGAGAGGAAGCAGAGAAGGAAAGACAAAGACTAAAAGATTGCCTAGCTGACATTTTAGAAGACAGAGTAAGGACGAAGTGGGAAGCGAGCAAATTAGCAAATCACGAGTATGGCGAAGGGTGTGGGAAACTCCTGGCCTGGAAACTAAAATCGGATATAGCCAGGAATAAAGTAGTAAGCATAAAACAAAACATCCAATCCTCCCCAACATCCGAAGAAACGGTAATCAGACAGGAATTCACAAACTTTTTTGCTGAGTTATACTCGGAAAACGTAAACCCATTGGAAGAACAAATAGAAGCCTATTTGAACACTCTACCCACTGTTGCCCTAACAGAGGAGGAGAAAACATTTCTAAATGAAGAATTCTCTAAAGAGGAAGTAGAAGAGATAATAAACAGTCTGAAAAAAGGAAAGGCTTCGGGCCCAGATGCTCTTCCCAACGAACTATACATGGCGCTTAGAGAAACACTGTCGCCTCATCTCACAGATCTACTCAATCTGGTGTATAAACAACATGAAAAGATCCCAGATTCTTGGAATGATGCCATCATAACTATAATACTAAAACCCGGAAAAAACCCTACACTGTGCAAATCATACCGGCCAATTTCACTGCTTAATTGTGATTATAAGTTCTGCACAAAAATTATGGCAAAAAGGCTGGGGAAAATGATGACCCAACTGATTCATTCTGACCAGAAGGGCTCCATCAAAGGAAGACAACTTCAAGACCTGACTCACAAGTTATTCGGGGCAATAGACGTAGCTACCTCCGAAAAATCCCCCCTTACAATACTTACATTCGATGCCGCAAAGGCGTTCGACCGGGTGAACTGGGTTTTTCTGAATAAAGTTATGAGAAGGAACAATCTGGGAGAATCCTTTTTACATACAGTGAAGGAGATTTATAGAACCCAGAGATCAAAAATTCTGGTGAATGGATGTTTAACCGATAATATACGAATTGAAAGAGGCACTAGGCAAGGGTGTCCGCTCTCGCCCCTACTATTTAACTTGTACATTGAGCCTTTGGCAAATTCGTTAAGGGGAAACGAAAAA
Source organism: Lissotriton helveticus (assembly GCF_964261635.1). Taxonomy (NCBI): domain Eukaryota; kingdom Metazoa; phylum Chordata; class Amphibia; order Caudata; family Salamandridae; genus Lissotriton; species Lissotriton helveticus. The sequence goes on from NC_136057.1 coordinate 1,861,075,861, forward strand.
ATACTCCCATTCAAACATCATGAATGGTCCAAAAAAGTGGCCCTATATGCCAACGATTTAATGCTCTTCACCAACGATTACGAATCTTCTATACCTGAAATCAAAACCACTCTCGAGAACTTTGGGAAAGTTTCAGGTTATCTAGTTAATCACTCCAAAACTGAAATTATGACATGGAACACAAATCTGTCCAACCCAAATACAAAGAAAGAAATCAAATATTTAGGAATCACATTAGTACATGATCTGGAAAAAATATCACAGATAAATTTAAAAAGAGTGGCAGGCGAAACAAGAAAACTTCTAAAGACCTGGAATAGCCTTCCATTAAGTTTCTTAGGCAGATCAAACATTATAAAAATGTCTATATTACCTAAATATACATACCTGTTCAACACAATTCCTCTAGAATTTAAAAAGAACTCACTGAAAAAATTACAAGGAGAAATTACGAGCTTTATATGGGCGTCTAAGGGATCTAGAATATCGGGGGAAAAATCAGAAGAAGAAAAGAACACGGTGGGATAGCTAGCCCTGATTTGTGGGAATATTATAGAGCTTTTTCTTTAAAAACATGAGACCACTGCTGAGAGTTTACAATTACTACCCTGAATATCTTCAAGCAATGACTATGAAAGTTGACCATTTCTTATACAAATTCGGCCACCCAAAATTTTTAAAAAAAATAAAATTGAAGGTCCTGAAGGACGCGGCCAGAGTATGGGCCCAGATTAGAGAGACTCTAAATATTTCATACTACAGCCCTATGGCTCCTATATGGGACACCCCAGGTACCCCGGACTGCTTAAAAGATAGCTTAGCAAATCCGTTAAAAATAGCTAACATCGAGCACTGGGGTCAAATACTGAAGGGATCATCATTGATCACCTGGGAGAATCTTCAAACCATCACAAACTCTACCATTTCTAAATTCAAATATTATCAGCTATCCAGCTGGGCAAATACTCTTAAATATCAGGATAAGGACACTGAAGAGCTAGAAAAAGAAATGCTTAAAGTCCTACCCATTAAGAAAGAGATAGCCAGATGGTATTGGGCCCTAATAACATCAGAAGATGAAAATGCTCAGATCGCAGAACTAATCTGGGGGAAGAACCTACAAATTCCAGACCTTGAGGGGATGTGGCTAAAATCAATCGAGAAATGCTGGGCTACACTAAAATCAGCAGCTCTTAAAAGGAACCATATCTTCACGATCCATAAGGCTTATTGGACTCCCAAAAAACTGTCAAAATTTAAAGGTGCCCAAATTATGAAATGTCCAAAATGTGGAGAAGAGAAGGCAGACGACATCCATATCTTTAAAGAGTGCCCATCTCTCGACGAGTTCTGGTCCAGTGTGGGTAAGACCTTAAGCTCAATCCTCCAGCAGCAACTAACTGTAAGTACTACTCTTGTAATTTTTGGGATTGATTACATAGGAGTCGGTAAACTAACAAAAGAGCAAGAAAACCTGGTTTTTGTTTTGATTCTCCTCGCAAGAAGGGAGATATGTATTAAATGGGTCGGTCCAGTACCCCCCACGGTTGGGGAATGGATGAGTTCAGTTTTGAAAGTAAACAAACTAGATAGAAGGGGAAAGCATACTAACAGGAACAAATTTTGGGAAATATGGGAAAATCATTTTAATCCTAAGTAGTGGTCGAGACGGAACTATGATCCTATGATTAAGCGATGGTAACTTCTGTTGTTGAGTATAATACTCATCGAGTAGTCAATGGTGGCTATCTCCCCCCAATAACGAAAAAAAAGAAAAGTTATTTATGTGAGGGCTCCAAAGGGGTCTCCTATGCAAATTGGATCGAATGGGAAACTCCCCTAGCCCACTCGTATTTGGGGGCAGTGCAGGTACACCAGTTGCAGAGGCTGAAACCCGATATTCCCAAAAAACATAATATCGCAATATGAGGATAAAAAAAAAAAAAGTAATCTGAAAAGTAACTGAAGAGTAATTAAAAAAATATTACTTACCTGTAATTCAATCAACTGCATTTGAACCTGCATTCAATCGTAAAACATTGCATATGATTTTGCAAAGCATTTATTTCACTTACCTGCACCAGGCCTGGCTTGAATCTAGAAATAAAATAACTAACTAATATTTTTGATACAAACTAATTAGTCTGAGTTGAGTCTTTTTAGTATGTGACATCATTTGTTGATTGAGTGTGTACAACACGTGCTTAACACTACTCTAGGAATGTTGTGTCTGCTTCTTATGGTTACCTCCACTTTTAGCTTGATGTGATGCTGTTTTTGACTAGTCTAATCAGGACCCCAGTCTGTCTGCTTTCTCCCTAAACAGTTATGTTATGTACTTAGGTACACTCCAGATTGGATACTGGATTACCCTTGTCAGTCCCTAGTATATGCTACACATGTGCCTGGGCATAGGTACCCCAGAGGCCTCCCATGGGCTGAACCATGTATTATGCCACCCATGAGAGGCCATGCAAAATGGAACTACAGGCCTGCCATTGCAGCCTGTGTAAGTAGGTGCACGCACTACTTACTAAAGATATTGGTTTATTATATTTAAACCTATAAGTTATCCATCTAGCAGGCCTTTACAATCCGGAAGAAAGGGTGTTTGGTTCTAAGTGAGAGGGTGCCCCTGCATGAGCAGGACACCCTGCAGCCTACGGAGTCCATTCTCCCGGGTTGTCAGTAAAGCAGCATATACTATATATAGAGTGGCATTTTACGCGATTACGTGATGACCAACTCTAAAATCGCTGAAACCCACCCTATCATGTTTGGTGTCAAACATGCTGGAATCATACTCCCACACTGGTAACCGGTGTGGGAGGCATGATTCCTCCCCTCAGAAACGTGCTTCCTGTGGTCCCTGGTGTTTCCTGTACCAGCTTTCTAGCTCCAGACAGCACAAAGTGGTTGCTGCTGACCAGAGATACATTTCTGCCCTCCTGCTGCTGAGCCAAGCTCGAGCAGAGGAAGGCAGAACAATAGGCATCCTGTCACAGGGAGGTGTGACCGCCTCCAAGACAGGATTTTGTGTATTAGGGCTGGGTGGGTGTGCATGCCAGTGGCTGAAAGTCTGAATGCGGGGCACATTTGGTGTCCCTGTGCATAATCTAGTTCGAACCAGTCCTGGGAGTCAACCTCCCATTCTGGCGTGAAACTGGACAAAGGATATAGGAGTAACCTCCCCTCTGTCAAGACCCTCCCCTGGGAGGGTCCTCTGAATCTTTCCAACTCTCTCCCAGGGGTACTTAAGGGCTTACCTGGCTATAGGATCTTAGATTCATCGTTTGACAAGATTCTAACCTGAAACCACTGCACTTCGACCATCTGGGAACTCTGGACTTCATTTGGGCCTGACTCCATCTCCCTCACAGTCTGCTGCATTGTCTGTGCCTGTGCACCATACAGGATCCATGCAGGACCTGTGGAGCAACAAAGACAACCGAAGATAATTTCCCTTGGAGTGAAGGAGTCACTCCCCTGCATTCGCAGGCACCTCAACACTGCTGACTGGTCCACTGATCTTGAGCTCCTACGACTCCAGAGGGTCCAGCAACACAGGAGGTGGGTTTCTATGTCCCTTGAGCCCCGAGCTGCCCTCTTACTGAGTTTGAGATCAATATCCCTCGTGGGCGCTGCAATGCCCGAACCCAGGTGCACCGCATTCATTTTCAAGTGCATGTGCTTGTTGCCATTTATTTAACAAGTGCAATGGGCTCCGTGTAGCCTCAGCCTCTGGCACCATTTCCTACCAAGATCTTTGACCTCCTCACACCAAGTGTGCCATGGCTTGTTGTTTGGTGCAAGTGCTCGAGGTCCTCTCGTGACTCCTGTGCCACCGGCCTGTGGGTCCCTTTGAGGATCAACTTTGCTTTTCTTGGGATCCCCTGGTTTCTCCAGACCTGCTCTGACTCCCCTTTCTGTGGTGAGTCTCCTGGACCGTGCTGATCCAAACCGTATACTATCTTGACTCTCTACATGGGTTGCTGTTACCAAGGCTTGTTGGCACTCCCACTGGATACCGACCCCTCAGCACTCGAAATCCTTTGTGAGACAGCTCGCATTCGGCGCCTGGCCATCTTCAACATCGCCTGGTCCCCGCAGCGGCAGAGTAAAGAGCACCACCAACTAACCTAAAGCACCCGACATCGATGGGCATTCGTCTACCGAGCCCCTGGTCACTCCTAGGGGACCCAGACTCTGTTCCCTCTGCTTTCAGGTACTCTTCATCAATAATCCACATTTGGACTACATTACAACTACAATTATGCGGATGACCTCCAATTGGTATTTGATCTCTTCTCTCCTTTAGATTCCCTCCCGAAATTCCATTCTACCCTAGCTTTTATTTCTGAGTGGATGAACTACAACCAACTTAAGCTCAATCTGGACAAGACGGAGTTGGTCCTGACTGGCTCCACCATCCCCCTTGGTCTGCTGCCTTCTGGCCCTCCACCTTTGGCCCCCTGCCCATACTAGCGGCCTCTGCTAAGACCTTTGGCATTAAAGTCAGTCGGGACCTCTCCATGCATGCCCAGATTAGTTCAGTTGTGTCCTCTTGCTTCCTCTCCCTCCGGATCATTCGGAAGGTATCCCGCTTTTTTTCCTCTGATGCCCTTAAACTTATCATTTTGGCAATGATTCTTTCTCGTCTCGATTACGGGAACAGCCTCTACGTGGGCATTCCAGCCTACGACTACGCCGCCTTCAGGCTATTTAGAATCAGGCCGCCCGTCTTATCCTTCACCTCCCCAAGTCCTCCCACATTACTCCTGTTTTGAAATCCCTCCACTGGCTCCCCACCCGCCAGAGAGCCCTTTTCAAGATGGGTTGTCTGGCCTTCATGGCCCGTGCCCGCACTGCCCCGGTTTTCATTAATTCCCTCATCAGCCCCTACACTCCCAACCGTACCCTCCGCTCCTCCAATCAAGCCCTTCTCAGTGTTCCCCGCTTCCGCAGATCCAAGACTGGAGGCACTCGTTTCTCGGTACTAGCCACTTGCTTTTGGAACAGTCTCCCGCTGTCTATTAGAACAATTCCAGTCTACCTACAATTCCGTAAGGCCCTCAAGACCTTCCTGTTTTCCCAAGCGTACTCCTGCTGATTTCTCCTCAGCAGAACTCCACTCCTCTCAGTCTTCTACTTCAGCGCCAGGAAGCCGCTAGGTCACAGTGCGCTCTATCAAGAATTTTTTAACTAACTAACTAACTTGGATTCCATGAGACATTTTTTCCCTTTCAGAAGTGTTACTTTCTCGAAGTCCTCCATTGAGTTTGAAGGCAGTTTCCAACGTCACTTCATCCCTATGCACCCGGTTCCCTGGGATAGGTAACTTGTGTACTTCAGTATCCACTGGTGGGGTGGCTCTCTAACCTGCTGTCTTCAATGGGGCTCCTTTGAAGTCCACTGGGAAGGGTCCTTAATCTCTAAAACTCCAACGTGACTTTCCCATAGAGTAGTACGGAGCATGCAGTCGTTTTCCCAGACTGTAACCGTCCTCCGTGGAGTTCCTACTAACTCACCTTGGGTGGTTCCTTGGGGTCCCAGCCATTCTATGCCCTCTCGACATTGTCCTTACTCGAGTCGTGGTTCTTATACCACTTTCTTAATATATGGGTTGATCCCCCCCCCCGGACCCACTGTGGATAAGTGCTATTTACTGTAATTTCTGTGCTTAAGTTTTGTGTGCTTTGTGATTATCTCTGTGTAGGAGATAATGTGTGATACTAGATAGTAGTATAGTAATAAATACATACTTTTATAACTATTGTGGGTTCTTCTTTTATTTAACCAATACTATAAGATTGCATTCTGGTAAAACAAGCTGCTTTACATTCCTTCAAATAGCCTGAAGACTGATCTCCACAGCTACCCCTTGGATAGCTTTTATTTATTTATTCCATTTGTATGGCGCAACAGCTACCCTGAGGGTTTCCCGGCGCCTTGGATCGAAACATAAACCAGGGGAGTGGACTATGAATCTTAGTTTTGGTCGAAAAGCCATGCCTTGATACCTTTTCGAAATGTTATTTAGTTAGGTTCCAGTCGTAGTTTTAGTGGATTCAAATTCCATAAAGCTGGTGCCAAATATCCGAAGGAGCGTCCGCCCATTCGTGCTCGTTTAAATCTCGGAACAACAAATTTCGCCAGATGTGTTGATCTAAGATTACGGGCTGGGATGTATTTTTGGACCAGCTTACACAGGTAGGCTGGGGCTCCTCCAGTGTTTATCTTAAACATATCCCATAACGCTTTAAACTTGGTTGTGTTGGCCATTTTGAGCCAATGTAAATTGCGTAAATGTTCAGAGACATGCGCCCTCCTTGGTAGATTAAGAAGCACCCTCACTGCCGCATTTTGGACGACCTGTAGTCGTCGTATGGTCTCTTTATTGGTACCAAGGAGAAGAATGTTCCCATAATCCAGCCTTGAGCCAATCAAGGCCTGCACTACAGTTCTTTGTGCGCCTTCAGGAAGTTGCCATAGGATTTTCCTTAGCCATTTTAAAATGGCGAAGCAGACTGACGCTGTTTTGGCTACGTGATCACGCATCGTCAGTTTGTCATCAATCAGTATTCCTAGATTTCTAGCCAAAGGAACTGCTATTGGCGGGGGACCCATTTCTGTGGGCCAGTGTGTTTGTCCCAGAGCTCTTTTTTTTCTCCGAAAATTATTAGTTCCGTTTTGTCACCATTTAATTTTAGTTTTTTGGAGTACATCCACTTCGCTATGTTCTGTAGCCCAGAGCGTAGGGAGGAGATGTTACTGTTTTCAGTGGTTGATAGGGAGAATATTTATTGAGTATCGTCTGCAAATGAAAAAATAGTGAGTCCAAATTTTTTTGCAATACTCGCTAGAGGGGTGATGTAAATATTAAATAATAGTGGGCTGAGGATTGACCTAAGGTTATCTTAAACCTCTTAAATCACCATTAGGGTTGTTTGGACTGGTGCAAGGTGCCCACTTTAACCAGTGGCAATCATATACCAGGCCAAGCCTTTCGGCTTGCCCACACTACCTCAAATAGAGAGTAAGGTGCTATCTACTTTTACCTCTGCCTACCTTTAGGGTTCCACAAGACTCTGTGCACACTATACCTCACTTTGGTATAGTATATACAGAACCAGCTTCCTACAGACTCTTATTGATGTCATATACTTGCTCCTGGGATGAGAATGATTGAATGTAGCGCCCTTCCCATATGTCTCTGAACTTGGATATATTAATAGTGTCGCAGGCTTTGAACCCTCTCAGTTTTCCCACATCTACAAGTACCCTTCCCTCCCCTAGCAGCGTTTCTTGAGTAATTTTGAATTCCCTAACTAAACATTTTGTTGACTTTTACCAAGCATTCATTGCTATCTGTGTCACAGACAGTCGAGTCACCCTTTTATTCTTCACTCTCCCTTTTCTCTAACCCAATCATAAACTGTAAAACTCAATGCCCAAAAGTCTGTTGGAACCACATCTCAATAGGTTCTTATTACACCACTTTTTATTACAAATGAGTTATGGCATTGCCATGCCTTATTTTCAAGGTTAGGTGGCACATGTATTCTAATTATCTGAAAGCATCATCTCGGTTTCAAGAAAAAAAGATGTTAACAATGAAAAAGAGGGGTGGGCAGAGTGTGATGGTGCAACCATATATTCTAAGGTATACCATTTTCCAATAAATTAAATGAATGGTGCATCATTTTCTTATAATGGGCACATTGTAGCATCAGAACACATCTTTGTTACAAAAATCGGTCAAGTATGTAGTATGTCACCAGGCCCCACCCTATGAAATAGACGGTCTACACACACGCATGCGCATCCTGACCTCGAGCGTGGGGTCAAGAAATGATTAGAGTTTCCGGCACTGTGCTGGGGCGGGCGCCGAGTTGTAATCCTGCCACCAGTGTTCTCTGGGGCAGATATACAAGCCCCTTGCGCCACTTTTGCGTCACTTTTCCCATGTTAAAAATGGCTCAAAAGTGGCGCAAGGGCCTTGTAAATAAGCCCCTGAGTTTTTCTTTCGGCCGCAGTGGCCCCTCCAATTAAGAACACTACAAAGTAGTTACCATTACTGACTTAATACACAAGACTAACAATCAAATTGCCTCTGACTATTCACCCTTGCTCGTTACATTTCGAGGCTCCTCTCTTCGCCACTCTGCAAGCTCTCAAAACAGGCAAGGAAACCCCAGCAAGGTCCTGAGACAGGAGCCTCACTCTCAGGCAGACTTCATAGGCATATGTCCCAGTTCAATGCTTAATTTGTGCAGGTGTTTTGAGGCGAGGCAGTGGGCACTAGCACACAATTTTGGGGACTTATTTTTCAATATCGGACTTTGATTCAGAGCAGGGAACAGCAAAGGCAGACAAGAGAGATGGAAAGCAGGGTAAGGTAGAAAAACAGTGACAAAGGAAAAAGGGAGGGATGAAAAAAACCTGAAAGATTGTAATAGTGACAAAAAGTGTAGGGTGGTGGAGGAAAGAGCTATGAGGTAGGCTCAAGACCAGGCAGCATTGGAATTTGGGAACCCGAACAAGTTCTTAGGACACCTTTGAGCACTTGTACTTATTCTTTATAATTTACAAATAGAGCATTGCTTCTGTTACACCTCCTGATAGCTCTCCCCACTTACCAGGCAGGCCACTCCTATTCCTGCTATTGTTGAGATGGCACTAGGTGATCTGTCTTTTGAAGCCACCTATCTTTCCATGCACTACCAGCTCTACTGAGCATGTAAATGCATTTGAATCATGTGTAGAGATGCAACCATACTGTCTGTCCCTATTTAGCGAGACCTGGACAAGGCGCCCAAAGATACTCTTTCCACAAAATATTCGAGAATTGGAGTTGGAACAGTAAATTATCACAGCCTGGAATATTTGACCACATTAGGGGCTTCAAGTCTCAGAGTTTGAAAGTCATGTCCAAATATTATCTTGACAGGCCAGGGAGAATAACATGTCTCATCACAGTGACCACCAGGAACAGTTTGTGCTTAGGGCAATGGGTCTTATTGCAGCTACTCCCGACTCTGATGTGGTGGGGGGCTACTTTAATCTAGTTTGCAACAACTCCCTCGATAGATCAACATGGAAGTGTGGCGGCTGTTCCTCCCTGGGAGCAGAAGAGTTTGCTCCTCCCCCACACTACTGGGCAGAAAGCGTCAAAAATAAAAATGGTAATAAAATTATTTTATTACCATTTTATTTTTGATACTTTCTGACAGCAAACGAAGTGTTAAGGAAGGGCCAGTGCGTCACTGCTACCAAAGATTGGCAGCAGTGAAGAGTGCCCACTTAAGTTTCCAATGCGCAAGTTGGTTTGGCCGGCTACCTTGCTACGGCCAAACCGACATGCGCAATTCAAACCTCCCCAAACTAGCTGTCTTGGACAACTGCGTTGGAGAGCAGGCACAGGCCCACAGTGCCTTTTGGAGTATAGCGACAGCCTGGTCCAGCCAATCAAGATGCTTTAAAACCATTAGTGGCTACCAATCGCAAGTGGTAGGGCGGAGGCTGGGGTGCTCTCAGGACTGAACAACATTTTTAAAAAGATACACTTACCTCGGCCGCCCAGCTGCTGCCTCTTCTCCGTCCTCTTCTTTTTGTCTCTGCCGGCTGCAGGAAGGAGGAGGAAGCACCAGGGCTCCCAGACTCCCAATAGCTAATCACAGCGCTGCAATGCAGCATTGAGATTGGTCTGAGCATCAAACCAGGGCATTCGATCTGTGTAATGCAGCCTGGTGGGGAAGATGCAAAGTGCACAGGGCTGTTTGGCCTACCAGAGAGGGCCAGCCAAGCAGTCAAGTGCACATAAGGACTGCAACCCACTCCGCTCCCTAATCTGGCCAGCCCGCCTGCCTGAGAGCCACTCACTTCAGTAGAAAAAAAAATGATAGTAAAGATATGTTATTATCATTTTATTTTTCCTATTGAAGGCAGTGGGGCAACGCTCCCCAGCCTTAGTGGAGGAGCTGCCACTGTTTAAAACAGCATCATCATTGGATGAGAGTGTTGGCTGTGGGCTTTGTGCTCAGAGGATGAGCAGCAGAACATTGAGCAGCAGTGTAAGGTAAGTGATCTTTTTAATGTATATATTTATGTTGATGTGTATATTATTGTGTATTTGTTGTGTATGTGTATATGTGCATATGTTATTATGTGTATTATGTGTATATGTTTTGCGCCCCCCACAATGTGATTTGCCACCAATGGCCACTGAGAAAGTGGATCAATCAGGAGTTTTCACGGGCACCAGGTTGCAGTGGTTCACTGATATGGGCCTAGTGGATGCCTGGTGCACTAGGCGTTCCACTTCGAGGTAGAACACTTTTCTCTCAGCCGCACACCAGACCTACACCTGAAGTGACTGCTTCCTAGTCTCCCTGCGTATTCTTGCAACAGTGCAACAGACCAACATTGAGATGGCAGCATTGTTTGACCACTCACCGTTCACACTAACATTTAATATACCTGGAGTGGGGTTCAATGTCACTCATGGTGACTTAACGATAAACTGCTCACATACAGCTCCATTAAAAAAGAGATAAAGAACACTATTCAGCACTTTCTCAAAGATTATGACATGCCGGACACGCCTATCTCCCTCCTCTGGGAAACACTAAAAGCTGTACTTAGGGGGACCTTCTGTGCAATTTCTGCAAAGCTCAATAATCAAGGAGCAGCGGGAGAAATGGAAAGACCTAGAAATACAGGTAAGAGACTTGGAAGAAGCCCACAAGAGTGCAGTCACACATATAGTTCGTAGGTAATTGGATCTTGCTAAGAGACAACATAAATCTCTGGACAGGGATAGGGCAGAATACACCGTGGTCTGAACCACATACAAAATACTGTGCAGGGGTATTAAAGCAGGGCCCTTATAAGCATACAAATTTAGAGCCCAAACTTAAAAACATTGGATCTCAGAAATCTGTCAGGCAGACTGTATCCGAGATCGCCAGGATAGTGATATTGCTGAGGTCTACACAAGGCTGAGGAGACAGTTCCAGGGGATTGCCAGGACTTTCTGTCTCCAGTGGCACGCTTACCCAAAAAAGACACTCTCACTCTCAAGGCGGATATTCGCATAGAAAAGGTCCATGCTACAATTTCCAAACTCCAACTCAGCAAAGCCCCAGGATCTGATGGCTTCACCCAGGGTTCTACAAACTCTTTGGGCTACAACTAGCCCTAATGCTTGCCCGACTTTACAACTCAATCGAGGACACACTCACACTCCCACTTGCCCCCTCCATAAGAGAGGCCGTTATTATATTTATACCAAAACCAGGGAAAGATCTTGCACAATGTACCTCCTGTCGCCCCACTTCTCTTTTGAACCTCAATGGAAAGTTCTTCACATAAATCCTGGCAGCTCAGTTGAGCCCCTACATACGGGAAGTAATTGACCCAGATCAAACTGGCGCAGTGATAACACCAAGCGCCTCCTCCACCTCACGGATAAGGCAGTTTGGTCTCACACCCTGACATTGCTTATGTCCATCAATGCTGATAAGGCGTTTGATCGGGTGCATTGGCAATTTCTCCAGATAGTAAAGGAGAGGGCAGGACTTAAGCAGCGATTCTTGACATGGGCATGGAGTACTTACAACAACCCGCGCGGTTTCGGGGTAACGGAGATTTGTGACTTGGGGTGAGTGTTTGAAAAGTTTCCGCTCTCTGTCCATCATCTCCTTGTGTTTGGTTTATTACAAATACTCACTAACACATTGCAATATCTCCTCCCGGAGATATAAACACAATACACAATACTTAGGAAATAGAACGCGAAGGTAGCACAAATACACAGTGGTCTCCAGGGGGAGACCAAACCATATTCTAAAATAGTGGAATGCTAACCATGACTCAAATCAAGAACGGAACCGGAAGACATAGAAGAGCCGGGGATCCAAGGATCCACCCTAGGTGAGTATCCAGGAATCCCATGGAGGTTGCGTTGCAGTGGGAACACGACCACATGCTCAATGTTAGTCAATAGGTGATCAGCAGTTTCAATTTTAAAGCAAAGGACCCATCCCAGTGGACCCTGAAGAAACCGTGTGGAATATGGAAGGTTGGAGAGTCAACCCACCCGTGGATACCCCAGGAACCAGGTTACCTACACCAGGTAAGCCCGGTGCATAGTTGTCAAGTGACGTCGGAAACCCCCATAGACCACAGTGGTGGGCTGCAGGAAAAATGCAGCTGGAAAAGAAGACAAAGCAATCCAGTGGAACCCAAAGTTGGATTCAGGATGAGAGGTGCCTGGAAGCAGAGGAGACAGAGTCTATGCCACTCAGGAGTTACCAGGAGGCACAGAAGACGAATGCCGACCGATGTTGGAGATGCAGGAGAGGTTGCAGGTGCCTTTGAAGTTGCAGCTGTGTGAACCAGTCAATGCTGTAGAAGACCAGGAACTGTTCACAAGATGTCCCACGTCAGATGTTGAGGGCCAAGGGGTCAGTGTCCAGCAGGGGCACCTACAAGCCTTGGCAGGGGCAAACAACGTAGTCGACTAAAAAGGTGAAGTGTAGGGACCAGCAAGGTCCAAGTGACTCACCACGAGCAGGTAAGTTGGAGCAGGTCCCGAGCAGCAGGGGGGCCCACTAACGCCAAAGAAGACCCACACGCCGAAGGCACAGGAGTGCAAGAGGACCTCATGCAGCTCACCAATGAAGAAGGCCCACCGTGCTGAGGAAAGGGTGAGGGTGAAGATCTTGGCTGCAGAAGATGCTTGAGGTTGGAGCTTGTTGGAGCCTGAAGTTCTCTCGAGGAGGGAGTCAACAAACCTTGGAGATGACAAGTCGACGCGGTGCACAGGGGTTCTGTTCCAGCGGTTCCGACGATTGATACTGGCCTAAAACTAGGTATGAGGTCAATGCAGGCCTCAAGGAAGTTGCAGAACCACCACCTGTGTTGCTGAACCTTTCAGAGTCCATGGGAGCCCAGGATCAGCAGACCAGTTGGCTGTGTTGCGGTGCCTGCAGATTCAGGTGTGAGACTCCTTCACTCCAAGAGAGATTCCTTCATGTGTCTTGGATGTACACAGGCCTGGTGAAGAACCTGTATGGAGGACGGGCACCGTTATTGCAGAAGACCAGCAGCACGACGAGACCAGGAGCAGCAGGAATCTACCCTGTTGCAGTCTTGGTTACCAAAGCGAAGTCCAGCGAACTCCAGAGTGTCCAGATGGTCGAAGTTGAAGTGGTGTGTACTCTGAATCTTGTCCCACAACAAATCTAAGGACCCACCCACAGGTAAGCCCTTAAGTACCCTTAGAGAAGAGTTAAGACCATTCAGGGGTCCCCCACAAAGTAGGGACAGGACAGTGGGGAAGGCACTCCCATGTCCTTTTTTCAGTTTCAAGTGAGAGCAGGAGCCAACGGCTCCCTGAACTGGTTTGAACTGGACCAGCATGCAAGGAGGGCACCAAATGTGCCCTTCAAGCAGTCTCAGTGGCGCTGGCAAGTGCCCCCACCCTGTCCCAATACACTGAACCCTGTCTGAGAGGTAGTCACACCTCCCTGTAACAGGATACCTATTGTTCTGCCTTCCCCTGCTCGAGCTTGGCTCAGCAGTAGGAGGGCAGAATCATGTCTCTGGTTGGCAGTAGCGGTAGCTTGCTGTCTGGTTCTAGAAGACCGTTTATGATGTGGGGTTATGATTCCAACATGATTGACACCAAACATGTCAGGGTTCGTTACAGCCAGTTTAGGGATGGTCATTGCGTAATGAGGCATGGCCACTCTATATGTCGTAATGGCTGATGCACTTACAACCCAGGAAAATGGACTCCGAAGGTTGAAGGGGTGCCCCACTAATGCAGGGACACCCTCACACTTAGAACTTAGCACCCTGCCTTCAGGAGTGAAAGGCCTGCCTTAGGGGTGACTTATAGATTTTAAGTGCAGTGACCACAGATATGGCGAAAGGTATATCTGTTATAAGTGGTGCTAGCACCAGCTTACACAGGCTGCAATGGCAGCCCTGTATTTACAATTTAGTGGTCTCTTATGGGTGGCATAATACATTCTTCAGCCCATGGTGTACCTATGCCCTTGGTACCTTAGTACCATGTACCCATGTACTAGGTACTTATCAGGGTACACTACTATCCAATCTGGAGTGTACCTAAATACTCACCATGTCCAATTTAGGGATGAAACACAGAGACTGGGTCCTGGTTAGCAGGATCCCAATCATACTAGTCAGAAAAACATAATGGCACCAGCAAAAAGTGGGGGTGACCATGAAAGCAGATCCTACTTTTCCTATAGAAACATAGGCAGAATAGTAGAAGATAACAAATGTGTCGGCTGTGCCAAATATTTTAAGGTTTTAAGGGAAAATCTTCTCTGACCAAGATCTTTCTCCGCGCGGTCTGACTTGAGTTTTCTTGTTCGATTGTATTTATAGTTTCTTCATTGGAACAAACACCAATTGTTCCCTGTTCACCTGGTGACCCAGACTTTCTATTGTCTTATGCAGTTGTTGTACCAAAGTCATCCATTCATGAGCCTAAAGTAGAATGTTGTTGAAATAAACTATTAACTAGAACGTCTCACACTAATACCCAACACCAGGCCTCAATAACTTAGTAAAACACTGCAGTACATATGACAAATCATCATGTGAATATGTGTACTGCCAGCGTCTGCTGTTCCAACAAATCCTCAGATAAACGTGAGGCTCCCAATGTATTGGGAAGGTGTATTATGTGTCCGTTATGTTCCACACTTACCATCCAATCATGAGCTCTGAGACTATCCATTTACAAAGGGATTCCCACCATTTTGAAGTACAGATAATCTAACCACTGATTCACCTTCCAGATTTATTCGCTGCAAATATTTCTTACTTTTTAGTAAAAACAAATTGCTTATTGAACCTAAATCCTCCATAGGAACCTCTTTTATAGTTTCCATTTTTATCATCTTCTGGCTTTCTTTCCCAACAAGTTTTCTTTTTCCTCTGAAAAATGTATCTCTCAGAATACAAAACTGTTCTGGCTCATCCAGTGGAGAAGTGTGGCTCAATGGTTAGAGCGGCAGACCCTGATGCAGAGGTCTGGCCCAGGACCAGGGTTCAATTCCCGCCACGGTGGGTCTTCGGCTCAATTTTCTCGGACCTGATCATTCTCGCCTCGGTGCCTATTCTAATCATGGGTCCCACTCTGCAACTCTGGGCAATAGCTTGCTTAACCTCCACAATGGCCCCAACAGCGCTGGGATGCCTGGCTTCACCTTGGGGGTGCCCAGGAGTGGACATTTCACACGGAAAAGCCAGGAAGGGTTCCACAGTGGTATGCGTTACAGCGCCAGGACACCCATGGGTATTAGTGCGCTTTACAAGTACAAATTACAATTACATCCATAAACTCAATCCATCACCTCCGGTCCAATTTTATTTGTCTGCAATCCTGGGCAAACAGCATCAAACAACCTCTCATCCTACCAAGGTTGATAAGGGTATCAGGACACACCTGTGTAGTTTCCAAAACCTTAAAGTCTACTTCAGTTGTTTGTGACTCTACCACTTCCTCCTTTACCTCTGTGGGTAAAAGCCAGTGGCAGCCTGGAAACCAGCAAACATTCAAATTCCTCTATAAAACTGTGTCTGTCACTGATGGAACTCAAGAGATTCAATTTTCCTGAACCAGGAAACTGACCTCTCCCTCTCCAAGCTCTGTCAAAAACATCACTACAAAACAGCCTTTTCATGTAACTCTTAACTGTATCTAAATTGGTGTATGTTGCAGCTGTATGTGTGGACCATCAACTACTAAAGCCACATTGACTAACTTTGGGTCTTATGTAATGATGGATGTTCACCATTTAGCATAATGCTGCATTGGCATTCCTCATTAGGCTCACCTGCCTATCTCAGCTAAACAGTCTCATGGCAAAATCTACTCTAACACTGATTGTTTGAAAAGCATTTACCCATATTATAATAATAATTCCTATTTGTAAAACAAGAACATATCACCCCCTTAAGGGTGGGTTTCATGGCGCTGGGGGCTTTTGGGGAGATTCAGTGAGCTATTGCCCATAGTCACATGATGCTGAGCTGAGCTGCCATGAGGGATCAAACTATGACCCTGCGCTTCGGAGTAAGCCGCTCTGGCCACTGCACCACACCTCTCCCTTCACCTTGGACTTTTAACATATCTTATCTGACATCGGTAACAACTTGCCACAACCCAGCACCATTATCAACAGGCTGCTTTGCTTCAAAGAATAAGCCCCTGCTACGCCACAGATAGCAAGCCACTTTGCATCATGGATACAAATCCTCTCTCTGACCAAGTGACTGATTCATTACACACAGAAAACACTCATTTGAAATTAAATTCACCCTTACAAACTCCATCTGATCATAATAAAACGTTCGACAACAGAGATGATAAAAGCAACACATCTTTGGAAGCAGCCTTAAAAGAGGCTGCATTTCACTATGGACGGAATGTTAATGAAATATTCATTCTGTTTGCTTTGGTAATTAAACATTTTATAGCATTTGTGAACAAGAATTGTCAATACTATTAAAGACACAGAGGTGAAGATTGTGCATTCCACTCTTTGCTTTATTTTAACTGCAGCCATGCAAACAAAAAAAAATCAGTAACCATAGAGTAGTATTGGAAAAAAACTACAACTCTGAGAATACCTACACGAAACACATATTTCACAGTAAAATGACCAATAATCTATAATCACTCATGAAGTACTATAAACAGGGTAAACAATATGAGCTCCACCTCTTCTGCTGCGATGAATTCCTTTGGGTAGCGAAAGCCATGGTTTCTTTCTGGCCTCTTATTTGAAACTGAAATAAAGAAACTAAATGTCTTTAATAAAATAAATGCAATGAACATATGAGTGGTAGCATTGAGGAATTCATCATCTCCATAACCAACACATTAACTGTTCTGCTAGCAATTGTCAGGTGGGATACACTTTGCCTCTTGGTCCTTACTAGAATTGAAAGATCTTGTTCATGAATGCTGTAAAATGTTTACTTCTATGTCAGGACTGGAGGCTTCAAATGAAACAAGTTTAAAGCCTATCAACCACCACAGAGAAAGGATTACCTACTGCCTTACGGTAGACATCCTTAAACATGGAATGCAATGACCTGTCTGCCATGCAAATATTTTCCTCAAGACATGCTCATACAGCAAGAGAGTTTAAAGTCATGGCTCCAAAAATGGAGAAGTCAATCCCTGCTTCTAAAAGCAACAAATTGACCCAATGCAACAAAGTAGGGCAAGACACTGGGGAATGAGGTTGTAACAACAAAAATATTAATGGACTGGAAGGGGAATTGCAAAGAGGGGCAGTAACCTTTTCACATTCTCTTAAACAGAGGACTACTCAGAGCTTTCCGTCCCTTGGAAGTGCTGGAAAGACCATCTGTTTGCTCGCTGATTTTGTATGTACCATATCAGGAAGGTAACACGTTCTGGGGTGAAAGATTGACCTGCTATGTCAATAGTTCTAACATCTGAGACCGGTTTGCAAGAGACTAGACACAGCAAGAGCGTCAATTCTGCAGAGAGCTGTTTTCTAGATAGAAGAGAATTATTGGGCCAGAATTGAAGAAACTTAAGGAGCAAGCAAACATCTCAAAGGGAGGAATATTTAGGTTGAGGTGGAGAGGAAAACTGTAAACCCCCGAGAAGCATAGGAACAAGGGAATATTCACCCACTGGCCTGTTGGCCAAAGGAAGATGACCAGCTGAAATTTCTGATCTGTAGGAATTGATGGTTCTATAAGAAATGGCATCCAATACCAGGGAGGCCAAAAAAGTAGTGATTTGTAGCATATCTGCTGCCACGGGATCCAAACTCTGTTCCAAGCACCCGCTAGACAACTATCGCCATGCTGCTTGGTAACGCTTATGTGTGGAATCTGCCCAGGCTTGTCAATGAGGTCGAGAGCTTGCTCTGAAAGTCACACTTGCCAGCATATCCATGCTATTAGTTTCAAATGCTGTGTCCCAACCAAGGGATGCTGATACCCTAAAGGGTCCAGTAGGATAGTAGGTAACTCAGGAAGGAATAGAGGATATAAATATCCAGTAATGTTGGAAGCCAACTCCGTATCCTCCAAAGGGGTGAGAGCCAGATCAGTTCCACTGACTGTTGTCTGATCTGCAGGGCTGCTTTCAGTGTCAAAGGGAATGGGGGAAAGTCATAGTTCAGTCCAGGCCACTTCCACAAGAATGCATCTGTCGCTAGAGCAACAGGGTCCAGCCTCCTACTGAAGAAGGATGGTCATTGGAATGTTAGGCAAGAAGCAAACCAGTCCATCTAGCCAGACCCCATTTCTCTATAATCCTGCTAAACAGAGTTTAATCCAGTTGCCACTCGCTGGCATCCCTGAAATGCTGGGGATTCCAATTGTACACTGCATTCTGAGTGCCAGAAAGAAGAAGTGCTATTTCAGAAATCTGATGCTGGAGGCAAAAGTCGCAGAAATCTTTTGTAATCTCTGCTAAAAAATATAGGATTGTGTGCCTCCTAAGCAATTGACATATTGGACTGCTGAGACGCTGCCCATTTTCAGGAGGACACAACAATGAGATTATCAGGAGAAAAAGGAACAAACTGCAATGGATCCTACTAGCAACAACAGACAGTTTATGGGTAATAATTGTTCTGATCTGGACTGTCATGTTCCTGTTGTTATCTTGCCACAGCGAGAACCCCAACCCCAATGGCTGGCATTGGATTCCACCACTATGCCTGAAATTAGACCAAGAATGGCCTCCCCATTCCAGTCGTACATATGGTTGAGCCACCACTGCAGTTTGTGACACACCTTCTACATGAAAGCAACTTGATCCACATAAGACAATCCTTTTTGCAAGTGAGCAATATTCACGCGTTGCAGAGCCTGATAGTGAAGCAGACCTGGGATATTTACCTGGAATGACAATGTTAGAAGGCCACTAATCTCGCTCATCAACAAAGAGTGATTGTCTTCTTTGCCAGAGCCATGCGGATTTCTTCCTTTATTGCTTTGATTTTTTGAAGTGGAAGAGCTAAGGTGGCTGAGACCAAATTGATTAAAAAGCCAGGAAAGGTAATTTGTTGTGCAGGAAAAAGGATGGGTTTGTAGTAGTTGATGACAAACCCTAGTTATTCCAACAGGGAGATTGTGAGGAGAGCCGAGTCTTGAGCAGAGATAGATTATGAGACATCAAGAGGAAGTCGTCCAGATAGATCAATTGGATTCCTCTGGCTTTCAAGAGTTCTATCACCGGGTTGAGAAGTTTGGTAAAGAACCAGGGGGCCTAGGACAGCCCAAATTGCATTGCCAAAAATTCTTAAGTAAGATGTTGCGACTGAGTTTGCAAGAAGTTACAATGTGGAGGTAAGATTGGCACTGTCAATAGGCCCCCTACAGATCCAAACGAACCATGTAGTCGCCCTATCTTAGAACGTCTTGTAACAAATGGATCCCCTCCATTTTAAAATGGTGCTAAAGGATCCTGGTATTGATCTCTTTATGGCTGATAAGCATATGGCAGCCACTACCTTTTTTGTCCATGAGAAAAATATTGCTTATGAATCCTGAGTCCTGAGCATTGCATCGAGACTGAAAGTGAAGTTGGTTGGAAATAGAGGCTTGAACTCGAGTTGTACTAATTTCCAGTTAAAATCCTCGAACTGTTTGAAAAAAACATGCATCTTGGGTTATGGTGCTCCAATTGTGAAGAAAATAGCAGACCTTGCCCTGTCTCTATTTGGGAAGAAGGGGAGAGACTCACCTTAGAAAGAGGCATTAGCAGTTGCTCTGAAAGGATTTTTGCGGTTGAACCGACCTCGGGAGCATCTTCCTTGAGAAGGGAAGAAAGGGGTTCTGCTTTGAAAACCATCTGGAGAATTGTCTTGTGGGCTGACAACAAAAGGAGGAGGCTTGATATTGGAAATAGCTGGTGGAGCAGCCCCAGTTTTGATCGTCCTCGGGAAACGGTAGGATTGAAATTCCTTTTTTAAGACTGTTTGGGCCTTGTCCGATAAGGTGAAGGAATTTACAAACTTCGCCACCTCCTTCAATAACGGGTCCCCAAAAAGTAGTGTGAAGGATGGGTCTCATTAGTAGCCAATTTACCCAGCTTGAGATCTTTTCTGAGAAGAATAGAATGCTGGCGCTCAGATGGCCAGCACGCAATTAGCATTTCCCAACAAGCAGGTGGCCCGTTGGGACCAGCCAGCTACAATGCCAGGCTAAATGATGGAGTCATGGTCTTTGGCCATGAAGGCCATGTTTAAAATCTTTGCTAAAGGGACAGAAATATCTACAAATATTGTCCTGGCAAGCTTTCCAGGATATATTTATACTTTCTTTGGATCCTTTATAAATGACCCCAGGAAAGTATACAATTTTGGAGCCACCTCAGGGGCACCAGCAACTCTGACATCTAAAGAAGGTTCCGTGGCATTCCGCTTGAAGGCGGTTTCTAACTTCCTGTGAGGAAGGATTTGCAAAGCCTGCTTTGCATGCAAGCAGCCGTCTTGGGAAACAGCGTCATCTCAGACGAACAGGGATGTCAATATCATCAGGACAAAAGGTATCCCCCAACAAAGGCGATGGAGTTACGGAATTACCTTCGCCTAAATCAATAAGCTTCAAGCGTCGCTTTTTGGAAGCGGTTAACAAAGACCTAGGGTCTTCCTCATTAAAAGCATCTGAATATGCCTCTTGATGCTCAAAATCCTGCCAGGAAAATATGCTGTCCGGGTTCTCATCCTCATAATCTTCCTCTGAAAAGGAAGATATTGTATGCAGATAAGCGTTTTTACTTGGTCTATAGCATCCACTTTAGATGTATTATATCTTTGAAGCACTCTCTGATCTGGGTGAACAGGGGAAGGGAGAAGCACCCCTTCAAAAAAGACTTGAAGCTTCTCATCCAGCGGAGCTAAAGATTTAGTGATGGTTTCGTGGACATGTCTTCATCGTTTGAGGTTCAAGACCTAATTTGAAGTCTGTGACATTCTCTCGTGTCAGCTCCACAGGCAGATCAGAGAGAATGGAGTGAGACATATGGCTCATAGTATAAGCAGAATCAATGTAAGTCTCCAAATAAAGAAATATACTGGGCATTTCTCGCTTCTGCTACACGCAAGCCTTGTGATATGAGGGTGATAGACCTTAGCAAGGCAGCAATGACAGGTGGTTTATATATAAACCAATATATGTGTATATAGTCCTATGCTTAAAGAATTTGGGGCATATGTGTGAAGCCTTTTCCCGTTTGCAAACAGGAAAAAGCCATTTGGGGTGTATCATCGCAAAAGGCCCTCGCAAAATAGGGAATTGCACATTTTGTGATTCCCTATTTTGCGAATGCATTTAAGAAAGTGCAAATTGCTATACCTTAAATGCAATTCTGGAAGCACCTAAGTTGTGCGATATTGCCTTTAGAAATCTCAAATTACCACCAACTTCAAGTTGGTGGTAATTTGCGATTTCTTCAAAAAATTCACTTTTTTGGCATTTTTCAAAGTGCCATGTGGCGCACATACATGCTCTAGGGCATGTATGTCAACCACAAGTGCACACATGCTTATTTCAGTTATATAACAGGGTGTCCTTCTGGCACCATTGCCCCCTTGAAATTGCATTTGCAATTTGCGAGTACCTAATGGGTACTCGCAAATTGCGAATGTCTTCCCATTCATCCCTAGGGGCCTCCAAGCCCATAGGAATGAATGGGAAGGTATTCCTTAATTGAGAATCGCAAAACGCGCTTCTTGGCGCACTGTTGGTGGGGCAATGAGGGCCTCTTGTGTCCTGAGGACCTCAAGACACAGGTAGACTTTATCTCCCGAGCAGAAGTGCGCCAAGAGGCGCGTTTTCAGAGTGGTGTAAAAAGGGGGCGTGGCCTCGGACCACCTCTCTGCAATCCAGCTCTGTGGTGCATATTGGAGGTACCTTGTGGGCTAGCTGGCCCCCAGGGACCCTCAGTATTCAAGGGGAATTAATTCCCCAACTACCAACGCGCCAAGGGGCGTGTTTGCAGAGTGATGGAGAAAGGGGGCATGGCCTTTGTCTACCTCTCAACAATCCCACTGCATGGGGCTTACTGGAAGTAAGAGGTAGGCTAGTTGGCCCCTAAAGGACCCCCAGCAGCGAAGGGGACTTTAATCCCCATCAAGAGCACGCCAGGGAGCGTGTTTGTAGAGTGGTGGGAAAAGGGGGCATGGCCTGGTACGAGTGCTTACCAATGCTGTTGTGTGGGACTTACTGGAGGTAATAGGAGGGGAAGTTGGCCCCCAAGGATGTCCCTTGGGCCAATTACCCCTCTTGTTACCTCCAGTAAGTCCCACACAGTGGGATTGCTAAGACGTCTTCGGAGGCCATTCCCCCTTTTCCCCAGGACTCTGCAAAAGTGCCTCCTGGCAGACTACGGGATGGGGGATGAATTCCAATTTATTCCTGAGGGAGTATGGGGGCCAAGAAGCCCTCCTGGTACCTCCTGTGAGTCCTGCACAGCGGAATTCCTGAGTGCTGGTTGGAGGACCACCACACTTTCTCCACCACTCTGAAAACGTGACTACTACTTAAAGAAGCATCTTTCTGCACCTCTGACTTAGAGGTAGTTTTAATCCCCCTGCCCTAATATGTACTAGGGCCTTACTAGAGGAGGTCATGCTAATCCTCTCTACCTTAAAACCAAACAACCACTTCAATGACCCGCTACCCTCCAACTCCCTCGCCGCTGCCTCCCAATCCATCGTTCCTTGCTGGACTACAATTATCAACGCCTCTCTCCAGCAGGGATTGATCCCCGACCCTTTGAAAGCCGGCCAAGTCCTCCCTATCTTGAAAAAACCTTCACTGGACCCAGCCTCCCCTGACAATTTCAGACCTATCTCCAATATCCCGCTTCTAGCCAAAGTATTGGAGAAGTGTGTTCAACAGCAACTTAGCCAGCACATCAACAACTTCCACCTACTAGATGACTTCCAATCTGGATTCAGACCAGGGCACAGCACCGAAACTGCTATGCTCCACATCGTGGACGATGCCCTCCTAGCCCTAGATCAAAGCAAAACATGCCTTCTACTCCTCCTTGATCTATCCTCCGCCTTCGATACGGTCAACCATGACAAATTACTTGAACGCCTCAGACTCAGGATGGGTCTGGATGGCTTGGTACTAGAATGGTTCAGGTCCTTCCTCCACAACCGCTCTCAGAGATTCCTCATCAACGGCAAACTATCAGCTCCCACCCCGGTCACTGTCGGAGTACCCCAAGGTTCAACCCTCTCCCCCACCCTCTTTAACCTTTATCTAGAGCCACTCACTGAAGTTCTTCGTGCCGCCAACATCTCCTACCATATGTATGCGGACGACACCCAATTATACATCAACATCTCCTCGCTCAATGAGATCGTCGCCCTGAACGAGACCCTGAAATTAACTGTCCAATGGCTAGCCAATAACCAACTCAAACTGAATGCAAAGAAAACTGAATTTCTCCTAATCTCCCCATCAAAAGCCAACCCGGAGACTCAGACCTGGATTAAGACCATCACAGCCCTGAACTGCCCACCGACCGTTGTGGACTCTGCCAAATCCTTGGGCATTATCCTCGACAGTAACCTCAATATAAGAGTCCACATTAACTCGATGGCCAAAGCAGCCAGGTTCCACTTGAGCTACCTCTGGAAGCTGAAACCTTTCATCGATGCACCGGACTTAAAAACAGCAGTTCAGGCACATTGTCATCTCCAGACTGGAATACGGCTGTTCCACCCTCACAGGATTACCTAAGACCTCCTTAGCGCCTCTAAAAGCCTGCCTCAACGCGTCTGCCAGACTACTCACAGGTACCAGGAAGTTTGACCACATCTCTCCACACATGAAGGCGCTGAACTGGCTCCCCCTGGAAGCCAGAATCCAGCTGAAATTGGCCTGCACTATACACAAGGCCCTATACACAAACTCCCCTGCTTATTTGGCACAGAAACTAGTGATATCCGGGGGAAGCAGGAATTCCAGGTCCGCCAGAAACCTCCTGCTCCAACCTGCCACCTTTAAAAAAAAAAGAACCTATAACAGGGCGTTCAGCGGAGTAGCACCAAGAATTTGGAACTCTCTTCCACCCTCCATCAGGAAAATCCCTCTTCTAGCACGCTTCAAAAATGAGACCAAAACCTCCTCATGGGCAAATTCCTCGCCTAAGGCCTGCCTTCAATCACCCCATTGAGCGTGCTACTCCTTGACTACCGCCTCCCTAATCACCAACTGCCCTCGACGAGAACATTTGGAACATTGTTTTTGCTTCTGACTCTGACCATGACTGTAACCATACTTGTTGTTCTTGGTTGTCCCTGCACCTTATTTATTTTGTTTGTTCAACAATGTATACCTTGTAAAGCGTTCTGATACCCTCACGGGTCACGTTCGCGCTCTATAAAACACAAAAATAAAATAAATAATAAATAAAATAAAACAATCACCGGGGTACCCCAACGCATAGTGCTCCCTAGTGTATTTAGGTGTTTTCACTGTATTCTAAGCGTCTTTTAGCATAGCACTGGCTCTAGGCCAGGTTAGTCAGAGTCAGTTACCACCAGTACCGTTAGCAAAAAGTTAGGTGGGCATGAGGACTTTCTGTCCTCTGTTGGTTCGTTCTGCACATCTCTTGCTTCTTCCTACACTTGTCTTCATCTTTCTGGACTTCTGTTGCCTCTTTCTGCATTAGTCTTGCTTCTTTCTGTGCCTTTGTTCCTCTTTCAACACACGTCCTACCTTTGTAGGCATAGTTAGAAATTAGCATTTAAAAAACCTTTGAAATTCACAGAAAAAGCCATAGGTTTCAGGGACATTATAGGTAGAAATTAGCATTTAAAAAACCTTAGAAATTCACTGAAAAAAACAGAGGCTTCAGGGACGTTATAGTTAGTTGGAAATTTGATGAAATAGTTCTCCATTAAAGAGAAAAACATTTTTTTCAGACAAGTTTCAACCATGGAGTCTATCATCTGTGTATAGGTCCACAGTGATATCGGTCTATTACCTAAAAAGTGTCTTACTGCATTCAGACCGGCTTTGTATCTAATGCTCGTGTAGAGCGTGGTGACATCATTAGTTACTAGTAGCGTGTCTTGTTCCAACGGCAAATCATAAATACCTTTAAGAAAATCGCCTTTGTCTTGTGTGTAAGATGGCAACATTTTAACCAAAGGACAAAGAAAAGAATCAATAAATTTAGATGTATTTTCCAACGCACTACCTATGGCCGAAATAATTGGGCAAAATGGGGGGGTTGTCAAGATCTTTATGCACCTTTGGAATTAAATAGAACACTGGTACCACAGGAATATTGATTTTGAGAAACAGAAGCTCTTCATGCGTGATTAAACATTCATCATACCAATGCTGTAATTGTGTATTGAATACCCGATGACTGGCAGTCATAACCTCTGCCGATAATTTGACATAACTGCCCCGATTATTCAATTGCCTATGTTTTTCCCACAGGACTACATTTCCGCCTTTATCCGCATTTCGAACTAAAAAATTACTATTCAATGACAATTTATCAATAAGGGCCTTACAATCTTTCTGCTGCTTTAACCACTTTTTATACGTTGCATTGGTACATTTCTCAAGATTTTTAAAATCATTTACTACTAGTTCATTAAAGACATCTACCGAGTCTCTTGCAGACAATGGGACAAAACGTGATCTCGGTCTGAAGCTTGTTGTTTCCCTGTCTCCAATATCGATGTCCTGTTCCATTGCTAATTCATTAACGTGAGTTGCTCTGGGCTCCACCTCTTCAGCTTCATTGATGTTTGTTGCAGATTCTAATTGCGTCATCTTTAGCAGGAGTTCCATTTCACTAACTTGCAGAGTCCTAAATTCTGTCTGCATTCCAGGCATGTTACTAACTGATATTACTCTGGATTTACCTTGACTCAATGCAAAGTGTGTTTTAATTTGAGCATCTGTGTATTTTTGAAAGTATCTATCCTCGTTTTAACATGATTAAATTCTGATGTTGGACAGTAGGACAGTCCCAATCGCAAGATCTTTTTTTCAATTTCAGATAACGGGATCGTTGTTATGTTAATGAGAGATGCCTCATTCACCATGTTTGCTTCATATTCTGGGGCAGATTTATGAGGCCCTTGCGCCACGTTTACGCCGCTGTTGCGTCACGCAAGGCGGCGTAAACGTGGCGCATCCCTACGACCGATTTACAACCTGACGCATCTAGGCAGATGCGTCACGTTGTAAAGCCCTGCGCCGCTTGTGGGCGTTCCGGCGCAGGGTGGGCGTTCCGGGGCAGGTGCGCCTCGCAAAAGTGGCTGAGTGAAATCTATAAGATTTCACTCAGTCACTTTCAGGCCAATGCTGCGTCAAAACCCTGCGCCTGCTTGAAGCAGGCGTAGGTCTTGACGCAGCATTGCAAAGATGGGGCACCCCCGAGCCTTTCTGGAGCTGCGTCGCGCTTGCGACGCAACTCCAGCAATGCGCCATCTTAAAGGCACAGATGCGTCACGCATCTGTGCCATTTTTGCCCCATGGTGCGCCGCATTGTAAATGCGGCGCACCATGGGTGGCGGAGCAGCGGCGCAAGATAACTGCCGCATCCCTGGGGACGCGCCAATTATCATAAATCTGCCCCTCTATTTCTTGTTGGTTTTGCCTTCTGAGCTCCTGCTGTTTTGTGCCTTTGCACCTCTGTTGTCTCTGTCTATTCCTCTTGGGGGTCCTGCATAGCTTGTCATGTCCCTGGGGCGGAGGTTGTACCTCTGCTCTTCTTTTAAAAAACCATGGGGCATATTATCAAGGAATAGCGAAATTTATCGCAAAATGCGCTTAGCGCATTTTTTTTATTGCTGCCTATCGCTGGATATGTTAGCGGAGAAAACATGCTATTAGCAATGTTTTTCTCCATTGTGCTAAAATATCCAGCGATCGCGGCGAAATGCATGAATTTCGCTGGAAATCCAGCGATATTCACGCATTAACGCCAATGGGGACTTAACCTGACAATCCACCTCCCATTGGATAAACAGGTAAGTCACGTTTTTAGCGGGCGTTAGAATATAGCGATAATCGCGCTTAGCGTGATTTTTTTTTATTGCTTTGCCTGCCTTGCTAATAGGCGGTAGCTGTGTTAGCGACTACTTTCAGTCGCTAACAGTTTGAATACGCCCACTTTGCATGTCATTAGCGATAAATATCGCTGACATGCAAAGCGGGCCCAAAATCGGTCGCTATCGCCTAAAAGCTGTCGCTAACTGCCGTTAGCGACAGCTTGCTGATAGGGCGATAAAAATATTGCCACTTTAGCGGCAAAAAGTGGCGATATGGCCCTTGCTAATATGCCCCCAAATTCTTTCAATACTGATGGTACTTTATTACTGGTAATCCCACTTGGACCTTCATCAGCTGATGTTTCAACTTCAGAACTTTGTACGCTACTCAAACCTGGTTGCACCTCTACTGTTGTTGTTGCGCCTGCATTCATTCTCTGCCTTTTCATGTTCTCGAATTTTTGGGCAAACGTGTAAATTTGGCCTCGTTCATAATCACCTTTATCTTGCAAAAATGTCTGCGCTTTACGTTCTTTTATAGAGGATTCCAACTTGCGTAGACATTCAGTCATATCCTTCATGAATTTTGGTATTTGTTCTTGATCTTGTTCCTTTTCCAACATCTCAGTTATTTGGCTGATTTCTTCCATTAATTTTGCATGATCTATCTCTGCATATTTAATCAAAATTGCAAGCATTCTGCAAGAGGGATCTTGGTTGTTCTCCGTCCATTCGCGCAACATATTTGGGTTTGGGTCCTCATACGTGAAAGCAACCAGGATTCTGGGTCATCTAGGAATTCTTTTTAGTTCTAGATATCATTGAAGCGATTTAGCTTCCCACCATTTAAACAGTTCACTGTGTTTCAACTTTTCAAAGCGGTTAAGTCTCGCCATCAAATCCGATATTTTTTTGCTGCTGCTTGCACCTCCTATACCTTTTTTCATAGCCATCTTGTTGTCATCAAAAATCGATAATGCAGCCTCCTCTCTCTCTTTCATCTCTGCAGCCGACATTTTTAATCACCTGTGGGCACGTGTCAGTTACGTGCCCTGAAGCATAATTAAAAATGTGCAAACATTCGTGACAAGAATTTTCAATTCTATTAAGGACACGGAGGTGAGGATTATGCTTTCTCGATTTCTTTACTACAAACAGCAGCCAATAGGAACACAGTAAAGAAAAAGAAAACTACAAATCCCATGAGCACTTAGGCAACCATAGAGACATATCCCTATATAAGCAACCATAGAGGGCAAGACTTCCTCTTTGTTTGTCTAGTAAAGTTAATCAGTCAAAAGTCAATTCAAGAGGTACCAAAGAACAGCCTGAAGGAAACATCCGAGGGCAACAGGAGAACGACCAGCAGGAAACATCCCAACGAACCAAGGATCAGGAGACCGGAGCAGGAGAACACTGCAGAGCCAGAATCCGAAATGCTGGAAACCAAGCCGGAGAGCGATGCCAACTCACTTCTGGTCAGAGCCTGAAAGAGAATCAGAGTCGTAATACACCATCCCAGTACCATGGAAGGTAAAAGTACAAAGGGTAGGGAAACAGTGCAAGAAAACATTCTAAAGCCATGTTATAGCAATGTTAAAATACATGAGCAACGCAGTATAAGACATGTGGGTGGGATAATCCTCGCCTCCGTGTCCTTAATAGAATTGAAAATTCTTGTCACGAATGTTTGCAAATTTTTAATTCTATGGCAGGACAGGAGGCTCAGATTATGCTTGTTTAAAGCTGCGCCACCACAACAGAAGCAATATCCACAATGGGTTTGAAATAAAACGTTTTAAACATAGAGTCGGAAGACCAATCAGCGGCCTTCATGATATCTGTCAGACTCACCCCAACAGTAAAAGCCTTAGAAGCCATGGCTCCTCGAGCGGAATGGGCTCCAAAAATGGAGACATCAATTCCAGCCTCAGACATGAGCCAACGCACCCAGCGTGCCAGGGTAGCCGGCGCCACAGGCTTGAAAGGCTTCTGCAAAGCAATAAGCAGTTGACCAGATAAAGTTCGCCGAAAAGGAGCAGTACTTACCTCATAATCCTTTATGCATTGGACCACACATAATTGTGGATTCTGCGGAAAAGATGGATATGTCACAGAAGACATATTACATTTGGTGCGCCGGGAAGTGGTAAAAGTTACTCCATCCGGCGAGAACGAACGCCCTGCGAGATCTAACGCCCGCACATCCGAAATGCGTTTGCAAGACACCAAACAAAGTAACATCGTCAACTTTGCTGAAAGCTGCTTCCGAGACAGAGAGGAATTGGGAGGCCAAGCCTCCAGAAAACGTAAGACAATTGAGACATCCCAAAGAGCAACATACTTTGGACAAGGCGGTTTTACCAGCCGAATGCCACGAAGTAATTTAGAAACCAAGGGATGTTCCCCAACAGGTTTTCTGTCAACAAAATCGTGGCCAGCAGAAACTGCGGACCGAAAGGAATAGACTGTCCTGTAAGCAGAACCAGAAGAGGCAATGGAAGCCAGAAAAATAACCACTAAAGTAACATCCACTGAAGCGGGATCCAAATCCCGTTCAGAGCACCAACTACACCATCGCCGCCAAGCTGATGCATAACGCTTGTGCGTGTTGGGTGCCCAAGCTTCACCGATAAATCGTGCAGCATCTCCCGATAAACCTGGGAGTTTCCAGCGTTACCCAAAATTCGCCACGCAACCAATCGGAGTTGACCGGACAGAATCAGAGGATGCGGATTGAGCAGAGGGTCCAACAACAGGTTCCGCTTCTGGGGAAGAAGGAACGGCGTCGAGCAACTCAGCTCCAGGAGATCCGGAAACCAAGCCTGAGCCCTCCAAAGAGGAGTTATCAGAATGATCTCCGACTGAAAGTGCTTTGCCCGAGCCAAGACCCTCGGAATCATCGCAAACGGGGGAAACGCATAGCAGAGATGACGAGGCCAGATCTGAAGAAAGGCATCCGTGGCCTGAGCCTCCGGATCCGGACGCCAGCTGTAAAACTTGGGTAATTGGGCATTGAGGCGAGAGGCGAAGAGGTCCATCCAAGGCGGACCCCACATGCGAGAGAGACTCCGAAATACCCTGGGGTGAAGCCGCCAATCGCTGTAGTCCAGCAGGTGGCGAGAGTTCCAATCGGCCACCTGATTCTGACGGCCCGGGAGATACTCTGCAATAAGAGTGATCTTCCTCTGGAGGCAGAAGTGCCAGAAGTCCTTCGCAATTTCAGCTAATAGTTTCGACCTCGTCCCTCCCAGTTTGTTCACATACCGAACCGCAGAGACGTTGTCCATGCGGAGGAGTATGCAACACCTGGTAGCCTGAGGAGCAAGACTGCGAAACGAGCCCGCCAGGAGCGCTAGACAGTTGATGTGAAGAGTCAGTTCTTCCCGTGACCAACGGCTGCCCGTCATCACGGACCCGCACCGGGCTCCCCAGCCCCAAAGACTGGCATCCGATTCCAACACTACATCCGGAGTCGATCCGAACAGGGCTTTCCCGTTCCAAGCCTCCATGTGGTTGAGCCACCACATCATCTCCGACCGGGCATCTGGAGACAGAGGAACAAGATCGGAATAGCGAAGACCCTTCTGTAAATGCCTGATTTTCAGACATTGATGGGCCCGATAGTGTAAGGGCCCCGGAAAGATCGCCTGAATGGACGAAGCCAAGAGGCCGACTATCCGAGCGATCGACCGCAAAGACACAGCTTGTTTGGATAACAGTAATGTCAACTCCCGTTTGATGGACCTGATCTTCTGAGAAGGTAAGAGCAGTTGGCAAGAGATCGAGTCGACCAGGAAGCCCAAGAACTCGATCGACTGAGTGCGCAAAACAGATTTTTGAGGATTCACTAGAAATCCTAGAGATTGCAAGAGCTCGATCGTCCAGGACAAATGGGTCAGTAACCGGGCAGGACATTGAGCCAACAAGAGCATGTCGTCGAGGTACACTATTAGACGAACCCCGCGCGCCCTCAGCGACTCCACTACCGGTCGTAGAAGCTTCGTGAAGCACCACGGAGCGGATGAGAGGCCGAACGGGAGAACCGGGTACTCGAACCACGTCCCCAACCATTGGAATTGGAGGAAACGGCGATGAGGTGGGAAGATCGGGACTGACAAGTAAGCGTCCTTCAAATCTAGACGGACCATCCTGTCGCCCTTGCCAAGGAGATCTCTGAGAAGATGGATGCCCTCCATCTTGAAGTGGCGATAAACCACTCCGTTGTTGAACTCTTTGAGGTTGAGTACTAGGCGAGAGCCTCCCCCCTTCTTCTCCACCAGGAAGACATTGCTGACGAATCCCTGAGGATGTAGGGAGGTCAGCACAATGGCCCCTTTGAGTTGAAGGGACCTGATTTCTGAGGTTATCACGTCTCGATCGTGTTGGGAAAAAACAAGGGGAGAAGGGACGTGACTTTGAAGGGGAGGATGATAAAACTCTATGTGATACCCCTGAACAGTCTGTAAGATCCATGCATCGTTGGAGATTGTGCGCCAATTTTGAAGAAAATACTGCACCCTGCCCCCCAGAACAACACTGTCGTAGGGAATCAATCTCACCTGTAGCGGAGAATTCCTGTCGTCCTCCTTGGTGTCCACCATAGCCTCCTTTGTTAGCCTGCCCACGACCTTTGCGGGAGGGGTAGAAATTTGACTTGGCTCCGGAATAGGAGGAATGCTGATATCCACCACCTTGCTGGGACTGCTGGCCACGCTGCTGGCCAGAACCACGGCCGGATGAACGTCCCCTGGAACGTCCGGCCCTGACAAAAACCGGGCGGAATGCCCTGCGGAGCGAAGATTGCGCCTTGTCCAGGCCGCTGAAGGTGGCCACAAATTTGGTCAACTCCTTAAGGAAGGGCTGACCAAACAGGAGACCCTGCGCAAGGGGCCCGACTCTGACGTGGCTAGCTCCGTCAATCTGGGGTCCATCTTCAATAGGATGGAACGTCGACGCTCAGTTGATAGAGCGCAGTTTGCGTTCCCCAATAGACAAATAGCCCGCTGAGCCCAGCCAATAGGTTCATCGGGATCGATGCCAGACGCAGACCCTTGAGCTTGGTAACCCAAATCCAAAATTTTGGTAAGCGGGCCAAGGAGATCCAGCATTTTGTCCTGGCACAGGCGCCAGGATCTATCGATACCCTTTTTGGGGTCTTTAGTGAATTTCTTCAGGTAAGTAAGGATAGTGGGATCCACTTCTGGTGTTTCTGCGAGTTTATCCGCCAACTCCGGGCGAGGACACTCAGAACGGAGACGAGAGCGTACTTCCTGATCAAATGGCTCTCGGATGTGTGCCTGGATATAGTCTGCAACTTCAGGAGCAGGGAGCCAAGATTTTGAATTAGGGTGAATTATGTCAGTAGGCTCGAAAGTAAGGACTGGTGGATGGGAAGAGGCGTTCACAAAATGCTCCTTTCTAGGTTGTTTACCAGGGGGAGGACCAGAGGGACTTGAAGAAGCAGACGAGGAGGAGGTGTCGTCAGTGTCCGGAGGAGGCTGACAAGACTTCTTGGAGACAGTAGAGGTAGACAAGGACTTAGCCAACTTTACAAAATCAGATTTATGTGGGTTTTTAGGTGATTTAGAGGAATGTGTACCAAAAGTAGGGACCCAACCTTGTTTTTGAGCATAATCGGTCAAATGGCGTTTTAAAGGCCCAATAGCGCGGACCAGCGCAGTATTGACGGAGTGTTGCACCCCCTGGTCAAGGGCGTCAACCAAGTCATATTCAAAAGACTCGTCTTGTTCCTCCTCATAATAATAATCTTCAGATTCGTCATATTCAGCCATGTCTGAATGAATGGCAGTAATGTGAGGAGTAAAAATGCCCACAGAGGATAAAGTCAATAGGTCATACACCAATGAAAAGGACCCTGTGAGGGGGAGTGACAACCCCAAGCAAGCCAGATAGTCAGAGTAACACTCAACCCAACGAACCAATTACACGTGGAGGGACAGGCTTGCACAAGACAGTCACTCTAGGCAACGCCTCTATAAATTATACAGCCCAAATCTCTTGAAGTAAGCAAGGGCGTCAATGGGGACTCTCCGGCAGGCTGTGGGCTGAGGCTTCAGTGAAAACGCCGCCTCCGTGCGTGTCAGGGCTCCGCGAGTCACAGAGCGTCAATACGGCCAATGCGCATGCGCAATAGCCCGCCTGAATATCCGGAAATTGAGAGACGCGCGACAGCTGCGCGCGACCTCTCGAGTCCCGTCCCACTCCACCAAACCAAACCAAACACGGGCACAAAGCGCCCGAGTCGAAAGAGAGGCGACACGCGCTCTCCAGGACAAAAAACGGGAAAAGAAACAATTGCACCAACCGGGACAAACAAAGCGCAGTCTAGCGCGACAAGCAATGAGGCACTCCGTCGGAAGACGGTAGAGAAGCGGCGCAACAATGTAAAGTAAGCAATTGTACAGCGAACATGCAATAAGCACATAGCAATAAGCACATAGCAAGTATAAACAATGACTTAACTGGCTGCGATGCAGCAAAGAAAGAGGAAGTCTTGCCCTCTATGGTTGCTTATATAGGGATATGTCTCTATGGTTGCCTAAGTGCTCATGGGATTTGTAGTTTTCTTTTTCTTTACTGTGTTCCTATTGGCTGCTGTTTGTAGTAAAGAAATCGAGAAAGCATAATCTGAGCCTCCTGTCCTGCCATAGAATTCGACTCACTCCTTTAACCAAATATTTTAAGGCATTAATCCAACCCTTCAATTTATGCACTTATCTGCAGTAAATATTCTATCCATCCCCATAGGAGATTTCAGTGACTTAGATTTCTATCCAATCACGGGTGGAAATATAAGTCACTGAAATAACGCAGCATGTGAAATTTTTTAATAACCAAAACATATGAAATGTTAATAATGTTTATAATGCGGCAGAATTTATTTCTTTGATGATTCAAAAAATAGGTTTTTAAGTTTTTAGTTGTTTGCAGCAAAAGATGAAATTTAACATATGCACATGTAAATATCGTCTGTTTTCCATTGCATTGTGTTTGCAGTTTAACACATGATACATCATCTGCACGGCATTTAAAAAATGGTTGATATTGGCAAAAAACTTGGTTGGTGAACAAGCCTGCTGGTACAGGCAAAACACGTTCGATCAACCGACAAATAAAACCTGATATTTGTCAAAACACGGCGTAGTCAATCCTTGTTTGCAGAGGAGTGTAAAGTGTATAAGCACGGACCGAGCTTGGGTGGTCTGCGGAGACAACGTGCCTTCTGGTCAGGAGTTTGCGGCGGCTGCTACACAAGCAATGCGAAGAAATATATATATATCAAGCCTCCTTGGAGGCGAAACGCGTCATGGCGGCAGCGCTGGCTTCACGCAAATAAATCACTTTGCACCAGCACCTTTGGGTCGACTCTTTGTTACTGGATACTTTGGTAAAATCCTTTTTGCCTTGGAGTGACAATCTTCGGGATATATATATATATATATTACCTACTGGCGATAGCCAGTAGGTATATATAGTTAGGATTGTTTTCCATAGGGAAATTGCAACATTCTATTGGGAATAACTTTGGCGCCGGTTGAGGAATCTTCCTGAAATTTTCCTTAACTTTGCCTCGCGGCGCTCCGCTCCTTCCCTGAAAGTTTGGGGGGGATTCGTCAAGCGGGGGCCGAGATAAAAGGGGGGTCCCAAAACGTGTTTTCCCCATGTTAATTTCCATAGGGCGGTTGGACTCACTTTTAGCCTGAACGGCTGAATGGTTTTCCACCAAACTTGGCAAAATTTTAGGGACTGGTAGCCCGATGTGCCTTTGCTATGTCTAAAGATATGTGCTCCAGTGGTTTTTACGAAAATTAACTTTGAAAAAATATATATTGGGCTACATTGGGCTATATATATGTTAGAGCCCAAATGTAGCCCGATGTAGCCCAATGTAGCCCAATGTAGCCCAAAGATGGCCACCAGAGACAAAAAAAAACAAAGGTAGCCCAAATATCAGCCAGATGTAGCCCAACTATAGCCCAATGACAGAATGTCCCAGAGTGTTCTAAAGAACAACTAGAGCGCTAACAGTCTTACTTATGACAAAAGTATGGCACACCTGAAGTCATCTTGATTGGAATAAAGTGTTAACACTTAAAACATTTAATTTGCAAAGGAACAAAATGAGGGGGTTCATTTTGCCATAGAAATTATGATTAGTGCTGAAGAAAGAAAAATTAGGGCACATTTTGAGTGACTTCTCAAATCCTCTTATATTTCATTAAACAAATTCTGATATGCAGTCTCCCAAGATGGCCACCAGAGACAAAAGAGCCCAAATGTAGCCCAAATATAAGCCAGATGTAGCCCAACTATAGCCCAATGACAGAATGTCCCAGAGTGTTCTAAGGAACAACTAGAACGCTAACAGTCTTACTTATGACAAAAGTATGGAACACCTGAAGTCATCTTGATTGGAATAAAGTGGTAACACTTAATACATTTAATTTGGAAAGGAACAAAATGAGGGGTTTCATTTTGCCATAGAAATTTTATATATATATATATTCACTGAAAAAACCATAGGTTTCACACCAGTTATAGTTAGCTGGAAATTTTACTCGCATAAAACCATTGAAATTCCCACGTTATAGTTAGTTGGACTCACTATAACTTGCACGTCTGCAATGCACTGCTGATGACCTCACATATTACATCACTCATGCATATATTTAAATATTTAAACATTACTCGCTAATATATGTATTCACTTAATAAGCCAGTTAACCAATCAATTTTTTTTTTAAAACACTAAAAAAAACATAGGTTTCAGGCCTTATATAGTTAGGAATTAGCATTTAAAAAACCTTTGAAATTCACTGAAAAAACCATAGGTTTCATGCCTTATATAGTTAGGAATTAGCATTTAAAAAACCTTTGAAATTCACTAAAAAAACGTAGGTTTCAGGCCTTATATAGTTAGGAATCAGCATTTAAAAAACCTTTGAAATTCACTGAAAAAAACATAGGTTTCATGCCTTATATAGTTAGGAATTAGCATTTAAAAAACCTTTGAAATTCACTAAAAAAACGTAGGTTTCAGGCCTTATATAGTTAGGAATCAGCATTTAAAAAACCTTTGAAATTCACTGAAAAAACCATAGGTTTCAGGCCTTATATAGTTAGAAATTAGCATTTAAAAAAACCTTTGAAATTCACTGAAAAAACCATAGGTTTCAGGAGTTATATAGTTAGGAATTCGTTTTTAAAAAAACCTTTGAAATTCACTCAAAAAACTATAAGTTTTAGTGGTGTTATAGTTAGCTAGACATTTTACTCATACAAAACCAATGAAATTGCTCCTATATAGTTAGTTGTACTAACTATATTTCGCGCACCCGCAATCCCCTGCTGATGATGTCACATATTAGATCATTCATGACATGGTCAGTGACATCACTGATGACATCTCAAATGACATCACTGATGACATCACTGATGACATCATCCACGTGACAATCACATACGCCTTTTCATACACTATTACAATTTTTCATCACTGTTTGTAAAATACAGAGTATCATATTTAAATCCATTGTCACAGCAATACAAGTATCTAAAAATCCACTCAGTGATTCATAGATGTATACACACATCTAATCACTTACCTATGGATTCACTCATACATGCTGTCAATGAACAATAGAACACTATCAAAAATACTTATACATCTATATCGACATTAAACAACAGCACGCATCCTATTCACATATGAAGTCATCCTACTCACTTATGCAAACAATGGACCATACTTACATATTTACTTAGCAAAAAACTTATACAAACACCACTTCTTCTATTCATTTAGATAGTAAGTCATACTTAGTGAATTATAAAATCATTATTACAAGTATACAATTATCCATACAGTCACTCACACAATCATTGTGTCTTATGTATACTTATTTATATACAACAACTGACACATACACTGCCTTTTATTTTTCTAGTTTGTTGGACCTGCACCTTTGAGAAATATATTTGCTCATCACCACACCCATAAAGAGATTCCCTCACCCAAACTGTTAGAACATGTAGTTTTAACTTCATATATCTACTGAATCAACTATTCACACATCTTTGGACAGTCACACACCCCCCACCGAACCACACACACTTTCACACTCCCATACAAATACTCAGTTAACTAATCAATACCTAATATAGACTTTCACATAGCTAGTAACCAACTGTAGAATCAGTTTACACAACAACTGACAAAGTGATACAGATATTCACACAGTTTAGTCACTATCCACTATATTTAGTGAGACATTATAAATTGGTCAAGTAAACAGTCAATTACACTGCTACTAAATCCTCCATCCAAATATTTATTTACATATATCCACTCATTCTTCAATGTAAATTGCTATATATATAATGCACATTTAAATAACGAAGCAAACCACATTCACTGGATGATGTCATCAGTGATGTCATCAGTGATGTCATTTGAGATGTCATCAGTGATGTCACTGACCATGTCATGAATGATCTAATATGTGACATCATCAGCAGTGGATTGCGGGTGCGCGAAATATAGTGAGTACAACTAACTATATAGGAGCAATTTCATTGGTTTTGTATGAGTAAAATGTCCAGCTAACTATAACACCACTAAAATTTATAGTTTTTTGAGTGAATTTCAAAGGTTTTTTAAAAACTAATTCCTAACTATATAACTCCTGAAACCTATGGTTTTTTCAGTGAATATATATATATATATATATATATATATATATATATATATATATATATCAGACACACACGTTCACGTTTTCCAAGAACGAAGTCCAGGCCAGCATTAGTGTTCAAAACCGGATTTATTCCAAAGCTTTCACTCGACGCGTTTCGGGAATAGCCTTCCCTTTCTCACGAGTACAAGAGTTTGTTTGCATCCGTTTTTTAAATAAATCACGTGACTGTGTTGGAACAAAATTATAATAGACATAGTTAACAGACTACCAGATCATCTTATGTCTGGAGCTACGTTGTACATTCTTCTTCACAAAATGTGCGGCAGTGCTAATGTAAGAAGCTCAAAATTATATTTTATACATTTGCTATTTTCTCATGCATATTCTGCGTCATAGCGGGCAATTTAACGTTCTATCCGAAGCATTGCTATTCTTTACGCTAAATTGCTACATATGCATGCCCCGTTATCTCTCTACGGCCAACTGGACAACAATCATTATTTAGGACTCATGGCTGCTCGTATTTACATTGTTCATTGTTTTGCTGTAGGCAATAACGTTTAGGATGATGGCGCCAGCATACAGCATGCAAATTCAAGGCATCGTGCACAATGGCTTGTCAGCTTTACGTTGTTTGTCACAATGCGGCAGGCAATAAAGTTTTAAATGATGATACCACATTAACAAAATAAAATGAAAATAAAATAAAATAAAACATGGCAAATCCATACATCGTTCAAGGTACTTTTACGGGGCTCGAACTCACCACCTTAGGGTTCGCGCCTTAGATCAAACTGTTAGATCCATCCCGCAACCTGAACTTAAGCCGCTTAATTTCTGCTTAGTGGCCTTACCGGACCAAATTCACCCATTCTCTTGGTGCCGTCACTTTAGCTCCATCACGCCCCAGTGGGCAAAAATACTATATTTGCCAAGTCTCCGCATTGTTAGATATGTCAATCACTTCCAATTGGATATTGCCCATTCATCGGATATCGCCCAATCGGAGATGCGGACATATTACAAGTAATGCATGAATTGGAAGGAAACATAGACACATTGGGAAACCCCTCTATCAACCTTATCAATGATAACATTAGGTTGGATCTAAGTAGCAAAAGTGGTTTTAAACCAAAATCCATTTTTTTACCAATGATCAATAATGAAGCGATTGATGTGTTTGAAAAAGGAGTTATCACAGAATTTAAAAAACTAGCGATTGCCAGTAATCATGGAAAAAATAATCTGAATTCAGAACAAAGACAGGCTATTGATGATTTAAGTAATGACCATACTATTGTGATAAAAAAATCGGACAAAGGGGGAAACATTGTTGTAATGTCTAAAGAAATGTATGTACAGGAAGGTCTGAAACAGCTCAGTGACACTACAAAATATGAGAAGAGTAACAGAAAGGTATATGAGAGCAAAAATCAGGCATATCATGATAAACTGTGTGAATGGAGGAATCTCAAATTGTTAGAAACAGAGGAATTCAATTTTCTAAACTGTAAATTCCCGAAATTGCCAGCTTTGTACTTACTCCCAAAACTGCACAAAGACCCCATCAACCCACCAGGTAGGCCGATAGTGTCTTCAAGAAATAGCAATCTTGAAAACACGTCAAGATATGTAGACCACTTTCTACAGCCGATCGTACAAGGTCTCCCATCATATCTGAGAGACTCAGGAGATTTCCTGAAAAAGATTTCTAACACCAGGGTTGGCCCAGGCTGTCTCCTCA
Source organism: Lissotriton helveticus (assembly GCF_964261635.1). Taxonomy (NCBI): domain Eukaryota; kingdom Metazoa; phylum Chordata; class Amphibia; order Caudata; family Salamandridae; genus Lissotriton; species Lissotriton helveticus. The sequence continues at coordinate 1,861,115,409 of NC_136057.1, forward strand.
TGACAATGGACGTCAACAGTTTGTACACCAATATTCCCCATGAGATGGGGGTCAAAGCCTGTAAATACTTTTTGAGAACGAGATCAATCTCATATACGATGCACACTGAAATGCTGCTTGACATGATCTTGATGTGCCTTACCCAGAATTACTTCCTGTTCAACGGCGCCATCTACCACCAACTGCTTGGCACATCGATGGGCACTTGCTTTGCTCCAAGCTTTGCTGGAATCTACCTGGGATGGTGGGAGGAACTCATTGTCAGGAAGTTAGACCAATATCGTACCGGAGTCCGTACCTGGCTCCGGTACATAGATGACATTTTTGTAATCTGGGAAGGCACTAGGGAGGAGGCTGAAGATTTTGTGGCCATCTTGAACGTCAATGATTTTAATCTATCATTTACGAGTCATATTGACATGAAATCAGTGGATTTCCTAGACTTGAAAATCACTATTGAAGATTCAAGTCTAGTGACAGTTCTGTACAGGAAGGAGACTGCTGGAAATAGTCTCCTCCACGCACGTAGCTGTCACCCCCACAACCTGATTAGTTCAATCCCCTATGGGGAATTATTAAGAGCCAGAAGGAACTGTACTAAGCAAAAAGATTATGAGAAAGAAAGGGACATCATGTGTAACAGGTTTGAAGCAAGGGGATACAGCAAAAAATGTATCGCAGAGGCAGTAAGGAAAGTAGTGGATAAAGACAAAACCCAACCCACAGGAAGTGAAACAGAGAGTGAAAAGGAAGGAGTAAGATTCATCACTGATTATCACTGCCAAACCAAAAAAGTTAGAGAGGCAATCAATAAACATTGGAATGCCCTCAAAACTGATAAAGATATCCTACCAAGCCTTAGAGATCACCCCCAAATCACCTACAGAAAACCTCCATGCCTGAAAGACAAAGTATGCCAAACTTTGATAGCCACCAAAAAAAGAGCAAATCCTATTCAAGGATTTTACGTCTGTGGCAGGTGCAAGGCATGCAAATTTAGCCACAATACTAAAGAGGTGAAACTATCACAATCATGTCCCCCGTTCAGAATCACCAAACATCTGAACTGCCACACAGAGTTTGTGGTATATGCACTTAAATGTCCATGCGACAAATTCTATGTGGGGAGTACTATCAAACCGGCAAAAGAAAGAATCCTACAGCATCTTAGAGCTATAAAAAATCAGGATAAACAGTACCCGATGGCAAGACACTTTGCATCTCACCACAAAAGCAACAACAGTCTCCTATCTTATGTGGTACTAGATCAAGTGCCCATTAGAGAAAGAGGCGGGAATAGACTTCAGGAGCTTAGACGATTGGAGTCAAGATTTATAATCAAATACCATACCCTTCAGCCTCAAGGGCATAACTGTGATGAAGCCCTAGGAGTGCACCTTGGATAAATATGTGTTGTGTACAAAGATGTATTTTTATCTGTTTGGCTGTTTTCCAACCTTGTTTTAAATAGTGAACGAATGAAATGTAGGCACAATAATTTAAGGTCACTAAATCACTTTTTTTATCATTTATCACAGGTACCATTGAATGTGGGAGAGTATGAAAGTACAACACTATCAGAACGTGCATGGCAGTATGTATCAACTGGCAGTCAAACACGAGAGAATTGGCACATGAGACTGTGTTCACTAGCATAACTTGCATGGTGTGGCATGGTCAATGACACTGACACTATTCATGTAAGCCCACTGGGGCGATATCCGATGAATGGGCAATATCCAATTGGAAGTGATTGACATATCTAACAATGCGGAGACTTGGCAAATATAGTATTTTTGCCCACTGGGGCGTGATGGAGCTAAAGTGACGGCACCAAGAGAATGGGTGAATTTGGTCCGGTAAGGCCACTAAGCAGAAATTAAGCGGCTTAAGTTCAGGTTGCGGGATGGATCTAACAGTTTGATCTAAGGCGCGAACCCTAAGGTGGTGAGTTCGAGCCCCGTAAAAGTACCTTGAACGATGTATGGATTTGCCATGTTTTATTTTATTTTATTTTCATTTTATTTTGTTAATGTGGTATCATCATTTAAAACTTTATTGCCTGCCGCATTGTGACAAACAACGTAAAGCTGACAAGCCATTGTGCACGATGCCTTGAATTTGCATGCTGTATGCTGGCGCCATCATCCTAAACGTTATTGCCTACAGCAAAACAATGAACAATGTAAATACGAGCAGCCATGAGTCCTAAATAATGATTGTTGTCCAGTTGGCCGTAGAGAGATAACGGGGCATGCATATGTAGCAATTTAGCGTAAAGAATAGCAATGCTTCGGATAGAACGTTAAATTGCCCGCTATGACGCAGAATATGCATGAGAAAATAGCAAATGTATAAAATATAATTTTGAGCTTCTTACATTAGCACTGCCGCACATTTTGTGAAGAAGAATGTACAACGTAGCTCCAGACATAAGATGATCTGGTAGTCTGTTAACTATGTCTATTATAATTTTGTTCCAACACAGTCACGTGATTTATTTAAAAAACGGATGCAAACAAACTCTTGTACTCGTGAGAAAGGGAAGGCTATTCCCGAAACGCGTCGAGTGAAAGCTTTGGAATAAATCCGGTTTTGAACACTAATGCTGGCCTGGACTTCGTTCTTGGAAAACGTGAACGTGTGTGTCTGGTTTGTAGGGAGTGGCGATCCCGTCCATGGCCCGCCGCTGACAGAGGCCACCTCAGCTTAATGCCAAAACTTTTTCTTGGATATATATATATATATATATATATATATATATATATATATATATATATATATATATATATATATATATATATATATATATATATATATATATATATATATATATCAAAAACACACGGATGGCGTGCTTCTGCCGCTTCCACAGCGGGCGCTCGGCAGGGTCGCCAAACCTTTAAATGTTCAAATCCTGGCGTTATCCTTATGCAAAAAGACACCAGAGTCGAGGCCCATATCAAGTTTTCAGTGCTCAGGTTTATTGGCGAAACAAACAGCACCTACGCGTTTCGAGGTAAACCTACCTCTTGCTCACGGGTGGAGTACACATAGATGTGCCATTCTTTTAAAGTGAAACGGGTACATTCAGTCATGTACCACGTGTGACAAACATAAAAGACACACTATAAGGCAACAATGTTTCTGTTCGTGCGTGTTTTCTTTCTACATCATTTCCAATTTGTAAACAGATATACATAAACAGTTAGTAATGCAGGGCATACCCCTGTGATATTACTGCAATATTATTGATATGTACACACGTGCACATTACTGGTGATCACTCTCCAAGTGAGTTTATTAATTGATTTTCATTCAAAATCCATATGTTTTCGGCACGCCAACATAATTCAAATTGAATAAAATTAAATTAAGTCTTGCCCAAGTGGGCGTATACCATCTGATACAAAGTTCATAATGTGGAACAATAATCACAGTTTCGCCCCAGTGGGCATGAAGTCCAATACCTGTAACAAGAAACAATAAAGTTTGAGCCTGTGTGTCCTAAAAGAACGTGATTATACAAGTGCATGTTAAAATCTTATTCCTTTAAAAGTTTGCAGTATTCAACAGAGATGCGGCAACAGATTACCAATTTACAAGTTGATGTACCAAACTCACACACCACAAAAAGAACACACCTCAGTTGTTCAAATTATTCATGAAGGTGGACAGCTAATTCCTCCCCGAGGTTATGCCCAACGGGTTGGATGGTGTTATATTTAATTATGTACTTGGACTCCAGTTTCCTTAGATCGAGCCACCGATTGCCCCCTCTTTCTTTGCTTGCAACACAATCCAATACCGTGAATTGTAACAAATTAGGGTTTTGGTTATGTACTGCGGCAAAGTGTCTAGCCACAGGGTATTGGTGATTGAGATTTTTTATGGCCCTAAGATGTTCCAGGACTCGAAGTTTTGCTTGTTTAGTGGTGCAACCAATATAAAATTTGTCGCATGGGCATTGTAACGCATATATAGCGTATTCGGTGGTGCAACTTAAATGTTTGGTGATTTTGTGTGCCTCCTGCTCTTGAGAGATTTGTAATGATTTGCAATTTTTGCTAGTTTTGCACGCCTTACATCTTTTACAAGGAAAAAAACCCTGTATGGCATTGGGCTTAGGACATTCTCTAATTAATGTTGTACTTAAAGTATCCCTAAGTGATTTGGCTTTTTTGTATGTCAACGAAGGTGTATCATGTATTACCTCACGTAGATCTTCTTTGTCCAGCCTGAGAACATCCCAGAATTTGTGCAAACTCCGTCTCACCTCCCATGACTGACTGTCATAATTGGTTATAAAACAAATTTTGTCATCTCTCTGACGTTCTTTTAGGATCAGGAGGTCCCCCCAGACACTCTGGGCTAGTCTTGTTTCAGCCTGTCTTATGATTTTATTTGAGTATCCCCTTTCCAAAAATCTTTTCTTCATTATTTATTTTTCCCTCTCGTAGTTGTCAGCTGTACTGCAGTTCCGCTTGGCCCTAATTAGTTCCCCAAGCGGTATACTGCGTATGAGTGTAGTTGGATGGCAACTATCAGCATGTAGGAGACTATTCCCAGCCGTTTTTTTACGAAATAAGGAGCTTGTAAGAGCCCCTTCCTTTACTACCAGGTTTACATCCAAAAATTCAAGTTGTGTTTGACTCATTTGACAAGTGAATTGTAGATTGAGACTATTGTTATTAATAATTGTCTCAAATTCCTTGGCTTGATCCAGAGTGCCATCCCAGACACAAAAAATGTCATCAATGTACCGTATCCAAAGGACGGCGTGGGCACTGAAGTGGGAGATGTTTTTCACCACAAGCTCCTCCTACCAGCCCAGGTACAACCCAGCGAAACTGGGGGCGAAGCATGTACCCATCGCCGTCCCCCGGATCTGCCTGTACATATTTTTATCAAACATGAAAAAGTTATTAGTGAGGCATATCCGCATCATCTCAAGTAACATATTGGTATGTACCAAATGGGAGATAGAACGATTTTTGAGGAAATATTTGCAAGCATCTATTCCCAGATCTTGTGGTATGCTGGTATATAAGCTGGTCACATCAAAACTGATCAACCAATAATCAGGTTTCCATGTGAAATTGTTAATTAATCTAAAAAAATCTGATGTGTCCCTTACATAAGATGGTAGAGTCTGTACTAAAGGCTGCAAGAAGTGATCAATATATCTGGAGGTATTTTCTAGTAAACTCCCTACCGAGGAAACTATTGGACTCCCAGTTGGCTTTTCACTGTCTTTATGCAACTTAGGTAATAAGTATAGGGCTGGTATAAGGGGATATTTACACAAGAGGTATTTGTATTCTTCATCTTCAATTATGCCCTTTTCCCTCCAGTCAAACAATTTGTCAAAATACATTTGCTTCATGCTATCATAATCATGTTTAGTAGCCGTAACATAGTTCTCATGATCACTCAATTGCCTATGCCCCTCCTTTAGATACATGTCAATTGGCCAGATGACCACGTTTCCCCCTTTGTCACTATTCTTGATGACCACGTCTGCCCAACCTTCCATATCTTTCAAAGGGGGAAACGTGGTCATCTGGCCAATTGACATGTAGCCGGTTTTTACGGCTCAAGAGAAATTGCAGTAGAAATGAGGACTATCAATTTCAAGCTCAAGAACTGAGTGACAAACTGAGGAAAAGAGATTATACGGAAAAAACAATCAGGTACTTTAAAAAAAGAGCGAACAATCAACCGAGGGAATGTCTTCTACAATACTTTCCAAAAGTACAGATACAAGACCTGACAACCTGTGTCACAACATTCTGCCCCTCCACATATGATGTCAAAAAAATGATAAACAAAAATTGGCATATTCTGAATACTGGAGTTTTCAACTGGCCTAAACCTAGATTCGCCAACCGCAGAACTAAAAACCTGAAGGATGTTCTTGTGCACACACGACCTCTGAAGAAACAACAACAGACCACAACAAGAGATGCCATGATGACACCTGTAACGGGGCACTATCCGTGTGGATCATGTGTAGCTTGCAAAACAACAACAGGCTCCAAAACATTGCAATTGTCGGAGACCCTAGTATGGACACAGAGACAGCACACTAATTGTAATTCCTCACACGTTATTTACATGGTGAGCTGTCCCTGCGGTAAGAAATATATTGGGATGACATGCAGGAAGGTTAAATTAAGAATTGGCGAACATAAAAGTAACATCAGATTAAAAAAGAACACTACAAAATTATGTTCCCACTTTACCGATTTAGGTCATTCGTGTGATGAGCTCCACTGGACTGTAATTGAAATGCTCACCGACAAATCCCACAACTCTGAACAAATATTGTATGAAAAAGAACAGCGGTGGGTAGATCGCCTCAAAACTTATGACCAAGGATTGAATGACTTTATCCCCTGGCATCAATTCGCAAAATAAGAACACTGTCAAAACTACCATTTTTACACAGGGTAGAACTGACGATCCCGTTGTGATACTAAATTATGGTTTTATCCGTCTCCCAAAAAACTGAATCCAACAGTCATAAAACTAGTGAATACGATAACAACCTCAGTATTTCCCAAGAGAACTTTCTAACAAATCCAGTATTGTAATAACGCCCATGAATACTGTCAATTTTGAACTCTTGTCTATTTTGAACTCTTGCACTCATAAAGCTATCCTTTTGAAAAGAAAAAAACATCGCATTCCTACTGCACTGCTGAGCCCCTTTAAATCTGAGCTCGCAGTCGAGAAGACACACCCGGGGGCAGAGTCAGCACAAGTCAGGGAGAATACCTACACGCGGGTAATGGCGGCGCAGACCTCTTTACACACATCTCCGGTAAGATGCAATGCCTGGCTAATATTAACGCGCAACAATCATTTTCCAAACAGCTCTGGGCTAGGAATAGCGGGACCCACGATGAAGTAAAGGGTTCCTCCAACTCAGGTAGGATTTAAACCGTTTTTTTCATTTGTCTTTTTTTCGTTTGTCTGTTTGTTGCACTGCTAACTTACAAAACCAGTTTGCAAAACGGTCCCCAGGGAGTAGAGTAACGTATTTCTACGGGGGTCAATACAGTTGGTTTCTTGAGTCTCCCTTTGAACAGTTTTTTCTTCTTTGTGAGTCACACATTTTGGCGTAGGCATCAGGTTGAATGTTTTTTAATTCCCCGAACTCAACTCGAGCCTGTGTTCGTAATGGCTAGACCACCTTGAACGCATGCCGTAGGAGTTTTCGAATATAGACCTGTTTGTCACCATTTAGCATTTAGTGACCCATGCATTGCCTTTAGTTAAGACACCCACATGACTAGATCAATGTCCGCATTACAACTGAGACATCATAACGTGGGGCACACTTTTAGCATCTTCCTCTTAATCCAGGTTGTAATATACCTTCCCTTATAAAACAATGTACCTCCGGTGAAAAAATGTTACTTCACTTATTACCAGCCTCATTTGAATGCAATTGAATAAGTGTATGTTTGCTTGTGTATTTCTTCATCTCATTGCAGAATTTGGAGGAATTGTTTTCAGAAATAATTATCAAAAAACGCCCACATCAAAAAGATACTACACAAATTGTGTGAGTATAACTTTCTGTTTGTTAGTCCTGACGAAAGCTCCGCAGACCCCTCGGGCCCAAGGAGCTGAAACATGTCGACGATCTCATTAATATACTGCTAGATCCAGTAACTTGACCTAATTTGCAGTACCTCTATTTTTAACCACAGTGGATATCTACCCTCTATTAAAAAAACTTCGGGTGGTTTTCCCCTGTTTTAACATTTTTTCCTTTTTTTCAAAAATTTGTTTTCACACTTTTTCTGCTCACTTCTCTGGACACTGCACCATAGACCAGAGGTGCCTCTGGATGAGGCTGGCAACTCACTATCTTTTGGAGTACCCAATGATAACTGCCACAACTCTAATGTGGGGCGGATGAAACAGATATACCGCACTCCAGAAACATTGAGTTTTTGAGGATACTCTAATACATCTCTTTAACCAATGGTCATTAGGTGTAACAAGTGTCCGTTTTTGTTTTGATGAGTCTATAACTTACCCAAGGGGAAAGAAATGGACGCTTCACTCCCTTATCCCTCCATTCTGATAAACTACAGTAATACATGATACACCTTCGTTGACATACAAAAAAGCCAAATCACTTAGGGATACTTTAAGTACAACATTAATTAGAGAATGTCCTAAGCCCAATGCCATACAGGGGTTTTTTCCTTGTAAAATATGTAAGGCGTGCAAAACTAGCAAAAATTGCAAATCATTAAAAATCTCTCAAGAGCAGGAGGCACACAAAATCACCAAACATTTAAGTTGCACCACCGAATACGCTATATATGCGTTACAATGCCCATGCGACAAATTTTATATTGGTTGCACCACTAAACAAGCGAAACTTCGAGTCCTGGAACATCTTAGGGCCATAAAAAATCTCAATCACCAATACCCTGTGGCTAGACACTTTGCCGCAGTACATAACCAAAACCCTAATTTGTTACAATTCACGGTATTGGATTGTGTTGCAAGCAAAAAAAGAGGGGGCAATCGGTGGCTCGATCTAAGGAAACTGGAGTCCAAGTACATAATTAAATATAACACCATCCAACCCGTTGGGCATAACCTCGGGGAGGAATTAGCTGTCCACCTTCATGAATAATTTGAACAACTGAGGTGTGTTCTTTTTGTGGTGTGTGAGTTTGGTACATCAACTTGTAAATTGGTAATCTGTTGCCGCATCTCTGTTTAATACTGCAAACTTTTAAAGGAATAAGATTTTAACATGCACTTGTATAATCACGTTCTTTTAGGACACACAGGCTCAAACTTTATTGTTTCTTGTTACAGGTATTGGACTTCATGCCCACTGGGGCGAAACTGTGATTATTGTTCCACATTATGAACTTTGTATCAGATGGTATACGCCCACTTGGGCAAGACTTAATTTAATTTTATTCAATTTGAATTATGTTGGCGTGCCGAAAACATATGGATTTTGAATGAAAATCAATTCATAAACTCACTTGGAGAGTGATCACCAGTAATGTGCACGTGTGTACATATCAATAATATTGCAGTAATATCACAGGGGTATGCCCTGCATTACTAACTGTTTATGTATATCTGTTTACAAATTGGAAATGATGTAGAAAGAAAACACGCACGAACAGAAACATTGTTGCCTTATAGTGTGTCTTTTATGTTTGTCACACGTGGTACATGACTGAATGCACCCGTTTCACTTTAAAAGAATGGCGCATCTATGTGTACTCCACCCGTGAGCAAGAGGTAGGCTTACCTCGAAACGCGTAGGGGCTGTTTGTTTCGCCAATAAACCTGAGCACTGAAAACTTGATATGGGCCTCGACTCTGGTGTCTTTTTGCATAAGGATAACGCCAGGATTTGAACATATATATATATATTTTTTTATTTGGGACGAGGGGATAGACAATAGTCAAATGAGCCCATACAGGGCTAAAAGAAATCAATATATGCGCAAGTACTATGGGGAATGAAATACTCTAAGAGGAGGATGATGAGGATATGCGACGCTGTTCAGGAACAAACATAACATGAATGTGATATATATATCTGTTTGAACGGCGTGGGTTCAATTACTGCAAAATTATTATTCGGTATGAATTGAGTTTTGCAACATGCACATGATAAAAATCAAGGGACATGAATATAAATATCCTGTTATACTATTTTCCTCCTGCCTCTATCTTAACCATAAAAGAGAAGTACTAATACGCTATAATGAAATTTGATCTAGATAATACTGGGTAATACCATGTTGTCTTTTTTAACATGCACAAGCACTTTATTGTCAACATTGCCCCTGAACATTGATTGTTTTTATTGTTTGTGTAAAGATTACAACATTGCACAGCTTAAGATGGTCCTTTTTCTATGTTTAGAGAAGGGTGGGGATATAATGGTGGTTGATACGAAATGTAAATGACACTGACGAAGCCTAAACGGTGAAACGCGTCTGTCGAGGGGGCAGGGGGGTCTGCCAATAAATCTTTTGTTGTGAAACACCGACTTGGAGTGCCGTCTATCTTTCACTTGTGAATACAAGTGTGTGGCAGGTATATATATATATATATATATATATATATATATATATATATATATATATATATATATATTACCTCCTGGCAGTCGCCAGTAGGTAGTTATAGTTAGGACCTAATTTCCATAGGAAATCCACAACATTCTATTTGGAATAACATTGGCGCTGGTGTACGAATCTTCGTGAATTTCTCCAAGAAAATGGCCTGCTCAGTTCCGCTCCTTCCCGTCAAGTGGGGGCAGAGCAAAAAGGGGGTCCCAAAACGTGTTTTCCCCATGCAATTTTCCATAGGGACCTTTAGCCAGGGCTACAGCCCGAACGGCTGAACGGAATTACACGAAATTTGGCAGATAGGTAGAGTTCTGTTCGCAGATTGTGCTTTTTGTTAAATGGTGTAAATCCGTTCAGTAGTTTCTGAGAAAATTGCTAGTAAAATCATAGCGATATCTAGAGACGGAGTTCAGCACGCGTACGGAAATCTGTTCAATTACAAGCGCGAGCTGCATGCTGATTGGCTGTGAACTGTCTGTCAACACTTGAAACCAGGAAGTGTTGGTGACCATCTTGTGCCTCGCTAGAACCGAGTCACAAGAAAACAATAAAACAAAGTTGGGAAATAAGGGAAGGGGGTAGGCTAGAAACATTCTGACCCTCTAGGCTTGCTCAGGGGGTTGTACATGGATGTTTAGGCTCTATTTTTTATTTTTATTTTTTTAAAGGAAAATCGCGGCGTACGCGTATGGAAATACGTACAATTACGGGCAAGAGCTGCATGCTGATTGGCTGTCAATACTCCAAACCAGGAAGTGTTGGCAGCCATCTTGTTTGTCGGGAGAGCAGAGTCACACGAAAACAGTAAAATAAAGTTGAGAAATAAGGAAAGGGGGCAGGGTAGAAACATTCTGACCCTATAGTCTTGGTCAGGGGGTGGTACATGGATCTTTAGGCTCAATTTTTATTTATTTTTTAAATAAAAAATGGCGGGGTACTCGTGCAGTACTTGTACGCGGTGGAAAAGGTGGAAACAAAACTAGTAGTCCGTTTTATTCATTAGGTTCCAGGGGGGCAAATTACGGGGGCAATTTTTTTGCATAATGGGGGCTTGTAAGGTGCCCCAAGCACTGGGGAACGGCAATCCTCTGGTTTTATATTTTAGAACGCTGGGGGGGTTACGGTGCTACTCCCCGCATTCTCGGTGAGCGGCACCCCTTGGGTCTTTTTTTTAAAAAAAATGTTTTGAGCTCTCTCTCTCTCCCCGTACACGTCGTCGGGAACGCCACCTTTCTGTGGCAGTGATTTGTAAAATGACCTTCCAGCTCCGGGTACCTGCATTGTCTGGAGTGTTTTATTAATGTTGGGATGGTGGGCTTGATAATACGTCCTTGTTAATTCCCATAGAAGCCTATGTTGTGGTGTTCACATGGGCTTCTATAGGAAATCACAAGGCTGTATTATCAAGCTCATTATTCGTGTTTTATCGGCAGTTTCCTGGCAATAAAACGGCGATAATTTTAACACCGGTCCTTGATAATATGCACCTAAGTTTACTGGTCAAAAAAAGAGCAATGGGGCATATTATCAACAAAAGGCGATACATTATCGTAGCTTTTATTGGCAGGAAACTGCTGATAAAGCGGCGATAATGGGCTTGATAATATGCTCTTGTGAATTCCCATAGCAGCCCAGGTTCTGGTGTTAACCTGGGGTACTATGGGAATTCACAAGGGCATATTATCAAGCCAATTATTGCCGCTTTAGCGGCAGTTTCCTGCCACTGAAACGGCGATAATTTTATCGCCGTTCTTGATAATATGCCCCTACAAGTTTTGGTAACTCTACGGTTTTACGTGTGCAGTGTGACTTGTACATTCCAGTTCTGTTATAGTGCCGCATTCAAGTGGTGTCTATATGGACCTGCCTATTGCGTTACTGACGCCCGTTATGCCGACTTTTTTCTAATGCATTGCTATGAAGGCTTTGTACATCTAGGCCTCTGTGCTTACCGTTGTATAAACCTTGCGGCTAAACATTTCAGGCAGTTGGTGTCACAACTTGTTTTCAACAATTCTTATACACGTCCAAGCAGACAGCAGTGTCTATAAGTTTAAGAGAGAAAGAGAAATGATGTCACAGAGAGTGAGAGAGAGAAAGAGAGAGAAAACAACATTAAAACTGTGTCGCAGAGTCTGGAGTTGAGATTTTTTCTTGAAATGTCAGATGAAGATTTACTAGCTCCTTGCATCACTTTACCCATGTTAAAAGTGACTCAAAAGAGGCGTAATAAGGTTGTGGATCTGTTTGTCAGACTGTTGTAACCTATCTGTTGTCACTGCTCGGAGGTAATTATAGATTTTATAGAGAAGCTGCTGTACACTACGCACTCTGGGCCATAATATCAAGCCTGGGCAACAAAATTATTGCCACTTTATCGGCAGAAAAGTGTCGCTAAAGTGGCGATAATGGGTTTAATAATATGCTCTATGGAATTCCAATCGAAGCTCATATTAGATGTCTTTCACATCTAACATGAGCTTCGATTGGAATTGCATAGAGCATATTATCAAACCCATTATCAAACACAATATCACAAATAAAGCTAACACTACAGTTTTACGAGTGCAATGTATCTGGTACATTTCAGTTGTTGTAGTGCCGCGTTCAAATGGTGTCTATATGGAAGTGCCTACTGCATTACTGACGCCCGTTATGCCGACTTATTTCTAATGCATTGCTAAGAAGGCTTTGTAGATCTAGGCTGCTGTGCTTACCTTCTATAAACAGTGCAGCCACAGGAGTTCACCACTCAACTTGAACTCTGCTTCTATACGTCAAAGTATATTCAATACGTTGGAGACAATTCCATTGCTGTTGCTCGATAGGCCATGGTTGCTATTGAACGATGTTTGGTGAAGGAAACAAAAGGATATTTTGATTAGTCAACGTAAACTGAGTTGCGTAACTACTATGAAAAGTGAAATTTAATGTGGGTTCTTAATATTCCGTAGTTAGACTGTTGCAGCTTCAGCAAACAAAGGAAGATCAATAACTTAATACAGGCCTGGGACGGCCTCGTGACTCAGAAAAAAAAATACTATCATGGACGCACAATTAATAATAATAGAGGCCTAAGCACGTGGCGTAGTACAGAAATACGACACAGAAATTTATGCACGCACAATTTTTAAAATTAGAGGTGTATAGGACCTTGTGACTTATAAAGAAATATTTCAATTATGTAAGCACAATTTAAAACAATTTAGGGGTAGGAAAGCCATATGAAGGAGAAAAAAATAGCATTATGCATATACAATTTACAGTGGAGGCTGATGTTGTGACGTCTTCTCTTACCTTTGCTTCTGTCGTCGTTTGTCGTGTCTTCAAAGGCTGCGGTTTCGCTGAGTCTGGGGTGTTTTCGACAGTCTGTCTGTCACTGCAGCACAGGCAGGCAAAAGAAAGCGTGCTCACGTCAGTGCCTGCATTATATGGGAACCGCGGGGGCTGACCAAACCAAGCCCAGGGCCGTCATTGGTAGCGTTTTTGTGGTCTGCAAGAATGACGGTCCTGGGGGACATCCCATTGGGTAATGTATTGGTTTCCAGGCTTAGTGATAGCAAGCATGCTAGGTGGTGGCATGTGGGTAGTGTGGGCAGGCGTTCACCGCGCATGTGCAAGTATGAGTGTGTGCACTAACAATTAACAACAGAGAGAGATGGGGCGGTGTTATAATGTACGCAGAGGCAGGCCCAGAATCGGATCTGCATCTGCAATGAGTGAACACTTCTAATCATTCTCCTTAGCGCGCCCTGAGCTCTGATTTGTTACTGAGAGGATGATCGCACCATAGTTTGTACTGCTTATCATACTCAGCGTGTACCCGCGCATACGGTACGAATATGCTTTGACGCTACGCGTCGCTTTAAAGCTTCCGTGTGATGTCATGTACGGCGTTGTGTACGTGAAAGGGGGCAATGTTTCCACTTGGTTTAAAACATTTATTTATGTATTTAATGTACATACTAAGGGCAGACATTTGGGATAACTATGATTTTTTTTTAATACTTGTAATAATCATATATTACTTTTAAAAACAATTACACAAATCGCGGTAGAACATCATGCGTTCTGGTATCGAAATAGCTGCGTAGCGCATCATAAGCATACGCAAAGGCATGTGATTTTAAAAGTAGAGATTTGATTGGTTCATAACTTTTCCTATTGCGACTGTTGAAAGTTCTGTCCCATTATAAATATTTGACTTTGAGTTTCTAAGAAGAAGCATTTCTTCTGAGAATCTTCTCAAATAGAAGGAAGATCACAATAATAAGAGCAATGGAGTCATCTTCCAGCAGTTCTGCAGAGGGAGATTTAATTCCTGAAAAATGTCCAAAGAAGAGGTAAGAAGCTCTAATTTGGAAGTTTTTTACTTTTCCAGAAGGACAAAAAAAGGTTAATGCTCCAAAAGTAACCTGTAAAATTTGCCAAACAACTCTTTCAAGGGGTGATCCATGTAAAAAATACTCCTTTGGCACAGCAAATATGGTACGACACGTGAAGAACTTGCACCCCAAGAACTTTGCTCGAGCTGCAAGACGGAGGTTGCACAAGAACCCACCTGCTGCTACACCAAGCACATCAACTGCGGCAACAGCATTTTCAGCAAGCAGTCCACACCCACATATTGATTCTGACTTTGCTAAAGTTAAAATTCTATGCATTTATTGCGCTAAACTTTTGTGTTATGGGGAATAGTCTATAGACCTGATGAAACACAGGATGCAGGATCATTGCTGTCCTCGACATTAGGTTTTTTTTTTCATTCTTTTGTTCCGCTTGGAATTTGTTGAGAAAAAAATAAAAAAACTACAAAACTAAAAAAAAAAAAAAAAAAAAGTTTTTTTTAGAACTACCTTCACTGGTCAAAGAAAGAACTATATTTCTATGTTAGGGTGTAAAAGTTTGTCAGAATGAATGTGTAGTTCATAAATGAATGAATGAATATCTTACTAGTGTATGGAGAATGTGAAAGTGCAGAACTATACGGAAGTGCTACAGCATAAATCTATAAGGTGTTTATCTATAGTATACTGTAGTATGTCTGAAGCACTTGATTGTAACATATGCACATAAATATGCACATCCTCCTGGACCTCTCCGCGGCCTTCGACACTGTCTGCCACCGTACCCTAGTACAGCACCTCAGAAACGTCGGAATCCAGGAGAAGGCACTGGAATGGATCACCTCCTTCCTCGCCGGAAGGACACAGAGAGTCCGCCTTCCCCCGTTCAGATCGGAGGCCACCGAAGTAATCTGCGGCGTTCCTCAAGGCTCCTCGCTCAGTCCAACCCTCTTCAACGTCTACATGAGCCCCCTCGCAGCCATCGCACGCCAGCACAACCTGAACATCATCTCCTACGCCGACGACACCCAGCTGATCCTCTCCCTCACTAACGACCCCGCCACCGCCAGAGCCAACCTGCACGAAGGGATGACAGACGTAGCCAACTGGATGTCGAACAGCCGCCTGAAACTGAACTCGGACAAGACGGAAGTCCTCATCCTGGGATCCTCACCCTCCGCCTGGGACGACTCCTAGTGGCCCCCCGCCCTGGGCAGCGCACCCAAACCAACTGACCACGCACGCAACCTGGGCTTCATCCTGGACTCCTCCCTCTCCATGACCAGACAAGTCAACGCCGTCTCCTCGTCGTGCTTCAACATCCTGCGCATGCTACGCAAGATCTTCCGATGGATCCCCACCGAGACCAGGAAGACGGTCACCCAGGCCCTCGTCACCAGCCGTCTGGACTACGGCAACTCCCTCTACGCCGGAACCACCGCCAAACTCCAGAAAAGACTCCAGCGGATCCAGAACACCTCAGCACGACTCATCCTGGACATCCCCCGCCGCAGCCACATCTCCGGACACCTGAGAGACCTGCACTGGCTCCCGGTCAACAAGAGAATCACCTTCCGGCTCCTCACCCACGCACACAAAGCCCTACACAACCAAGGACCAGGATACCTCAACAGCCGCCTCAACTTCTACACTCCCAAATGCCAGCTTCGATCGACCAGCCACGCCCTCGCCGCCGTCCCCCGCATCCGAAGAGCCACCACAGGAGGAAGGTCCTTCTCCTACCTGGCCGCCAAGACTTGGAACTCCCTTCCGACCCACCTCCGCCTGACCCAGGACCACCTCGCCTTCAGGAAGCAGCTCAAGACCTGGCTGTTCGACCAGTAGCGGACCCCCTCCCCCCAGCGCCTTGAGACCCTCCGGGTGAGTAGTGCGCTAAATAAATGCTTTGATTGATTGATTGATTGATTGATATGTTACAAGTCAATGCTTCAATTTGCGCTGCTGGTGAAACTGCCTGGGTGAATTTGTATGTGTTAGGGGCGGATTTACAATCCCCTTGTGCCTCTTTTACACAGCCGTTGCGTCACTTTTGTGACACAGCGGTGGTGCAAAAGATGTGCCATGGTGTGTGCTACTAACAATGTGACGCATCTGGAGGGTGTATTACATTGTAAAGCGCTGCGCCAGAAGAGGCTTTCTTGTGCAGAAGGGGGTGCAGCAACGCCTCCTAAAAGTGACTGAGTGAAATGTATAACATTTCATTCTGTCACTTTTGAGCTTATGCTGCGTCAAAACCTTGCACATGCTTGAAGCAGGTGTAAGGATTGATACAGCATTGTGAGCATAGGGCCCCAAGAGCATTGGTGGAGCTGTGTTATACTTGCAACCGACGTCAAGCAATTATTAATCCAAAAATTCCTTTGCAATGTAGTTTTGTTATTATTTTATAAGAATATGAAATATAATCTAACAAATAAAATAAATATAAATATTTATATTAAAAATATAAGAAATTATTATAAAAAGAAAGACATAATAATTAATACATTTATAAATTATCATTTACAAAACCTTTGAAATTCACTGAAAAAACCATAGGTTTCACACACGTTATAATTAGGAATTAGCATTTAAAAAACCTTGCAAATTCATTGAAAAAACCATAGGTTTCACACGTTATAGTTAGCTGAACATTTCTCTCATACAAAACCTTTGAAATTCCTCCGTTATAGTTAGCTCAGCTAACTATAACTTGCACACCCGCAATGCACTGCTGATGACGTCACATATTACATCACTCATGACATGGTCAGTGACATCACTCATGACATCACTGATGACATCTCAAATGACATCCCTGATGACATCACTGATGACATCATCCTTGTGGCAGACCTCCTCTCACTGTAATATAACCTTTGATACACACGATCAAAAATAGAAACTAAAATTAAAAAAAAAATGGAGATACCAATTCCAGTTAGAATAACCTATTCAGTAATTCCAAAATCTACATACACATCCACTCATTCACCAACAATTCTATATAGTCACTCATACATGTACTCACTTATCATATGTACTCTTACACCTATACATCCTGTTATACACCGACACTCATCTATAGATTTACTCACACACATACTCACACATGCAAATAAACTATCAAATATCCATTTCCTTGCATATACAGCTATACACCCACCACTACACTAACTTACAGATTCGTACACATACTTACTCTCTTAAACAATCACTTATAGAAACTCATACTTATTTATACAGGAAGTCTTAGAATCTCTCGCTCTGACATATACTCACTTATATACATCAATACTCACATATTCTAGTTTAAAACATATGTAGTTACTCATAAAGATACTATTGAGACAGTCATTCACTCACTAACACACCCATACACACACTCATCTACCCATACAGTCCTGCACACATGCTGTCTTCAAAACACATACAAACAGTGAGTCAGTCATTCATGCATCTGTGCGCTAAGTAATACTCCCCACCGAACCATACAGACACTCATTTTGGTACTCAAAAAAGCTACTAATAACCCATATACACACTGATGTAGCTACTCACCAACCCATGCAGCCACTTATATACAAAGTGAGACACTGATACAGATATTTAAATATTTAAAGATTACTCGCTAATACACTTGGGGCCAGATGTAGGAGCCCAAATACCGGTCGGTAACGGCCGATTTCGGACATTACCGACCGGTATTTGGGTTTTCGGATGTAGGGGACTGTAATTTTAAGAATCGGTAATTTTACCGATTCGGTAAATATACCGATTCTGTAAAATACCGAATCGGTATATTTACCGAATCGGTAAATCCATATGTAGCTGACACTCCTGAGAGTGCCACAGGCCCTTAAGAGTCGGTATTTTACCACACAATCCTATTGTATGTATGTGTGCCACATGTCACACAAGCCTGTACTTGGGGTGCTGGAGGGTGTCAAAGTGACACCCCCTGCACCCTTGCAGGATTCGGTATTTACATCAGTGATGTCATCAGGGATGTCATTTGAGATGTCATCAGTGATGTCATGAGTGATGTCACTGACCATGTCATGAGTGATGTAATATGTGACGTCATCAGCAGTGCATTGCGGGTGTGCAATTTATAGTTAGCTGAGCTAACTATAACGGAGGAATTTCAAAGGTTTTGTATGAGAGAAATGTTCAGCTAACTATAACATGTGAAACCTATGGTTTTATCAATGAATTATATATATATATTATATATATGTATTTATATATATATATATATATATATATATATATATATATATATATATATATATATATATATATATATATATATATATATATATATATATATATATATATATATATATATATATATATATATATATATATATGAAAAAGAAAGTTCCTCCTCAGCTTGCTCTGCGCTCGCAGACACCGCCTCCACGCCAGCAAAGAGTAAGGACCGGACCAGCAGAGTCAGCAAGATGGTATTTATTTTAAAACCAAAAACAGAACCAGCGACGCGTTTCGGGCCAGAAGCCCTTGGTCACGCTGCAACATGTTTAGGATCATTATGCTATTTTGTACGTTTATGCAGTGATGTTGACGCCGCCCCCTGGTGGCGTCCACCATGATCACGTGACATATAATAAACAGTGAGAACACACTATCGCTAATATACTTGTCTATTTGCTGGCAAATTTACAGAAGGTTGTTACTGGTTAAATCCAGGAATTAATCCAATTCAGTCAGATAATGAAAATTGGAGATCAAAAGCATCAAGAAGCAATTTCTTTTGTCAAATTAAAATTCAAATGACATATATACCAATTCTGTGCAAATATGCAAATTCTTATATGTAGCAGCGAAAGTTTATAAAGTACATAGATAAAAAAAGTGCATAAGTGATGAAGATGTAATAAAGTGCAAGAAAGTAGCGGGAACATACTACACTACCATTAGAACAGTAATCTGCAAATATACAATGTACATTAATCAATGCATGATTAAATTCATCAAACAATCCCGTTCTGTACTAAGTTCTATTAAAGTGTTCCAGGTAGAAAAAGAAATTGTTTTCCAAGAAGCTAAAAATGACAATATGTATAAATAAAACCATATTTCATATAAATACACACACACCCCCCACCTCTACATACCCTCACCCACAACTAACCAACAGCAACTTTAAATCAGCTCAAAACCCCCCCCACACCGTTATAACGAACACAAAAGAACCCAATTTCAACCCAGATATATACACCTATATATATATATATATACACACACACACATATCGATATATATATGTGTGAACATACATACACACATATACAAATACAGGCACAGACCTCCCCTTTATATACAAGTATATACACGTGTGCATCTCCATAGATACCCCATACATGTAGATGGTCAGTGCAATATTATATTAATATACACAAATCCACAATTTATACCTTCATATTTCAATAACTATAAAATCTAAAATTGTCATTGGAATGATTGCCATAAAACTCTTTCAATAAGTCCTGGAATGGAATTGTATGAATATATTAAAATTGAATATTGATCGTGCTATATAATAGAGTACATGATGTGTGTCACCATGAGTGAATAACGATCTAAACTTCACTAGTTGTAAACACAGATCATGGGACAAGGGATATCGCAAATACAGTGTACTTCTAATAGGGAACCTAACTAGAAGTACATGTAAATTTACTAAGAGGAAAACAGAGTAGAGCAACCAGTATTGACATGATAATTACAAAAAATGGTGCATTTCCTCAATGTTGTTGAGCCCATTGGGCCAACGGCTATCGAGTTCCAATATGAATCTAGACTCCATTTTTCTGAGTTCTACCTCACGGTCACCTCCTCTTCTTAATCTGGGTACTGCTCCAATCACAAAGTAGCTGAGGCAGTTTAAATCTTTGTTGTGAACCCGCTTGAAATGTCGGGCGACCGGGTATGTAGGGTCACTATGAAGAATTGCCCGCAAGTGCTGTAATATTCGGACGTGCACCTGGAGCTTAGTGCTGCCAACATATCTAAGCCCACAGGTGCACGCCAGAACATACACTGCATGATCAGTTTTGCAGTTATAGTTGCCATTGATGGTTTTGGCAACTGTGCTAAACGGGGTGAGATAGTGGGTGGTAGTGACGCCAAACTTACAGGCCCTACAACTGGAGCATTTAAAGAATCCCATAGTCGGGCGTAGCCATGGAATTTTGGTTTTTAGTTCAGGCGCAGCTTTGTCCAAGTAATTGCCCGTGGTTTTGGCCCGTCTAAAGGTTACAGTAGGGGAAGAGGGTAATCTGGTGTTTAGGATATGATCACTCAGAATGATCGACCAATGTTTATTCAGGATTGACCTGATTTTCCTATCTTCCCTACTGAAAGTAGTGATTAGACGTGGGCACTCCAGTTGGGGTTCTGTATCCAAAGGTAATTCAGTTGTAGGAGTAGAATCAGGAAAAAGACTCTCCCTAGATCTTGAATGGGATTTAGTTACTGCTGCTTTTAATGTCTGCTCGGAATACCCCCTAGCTCTCAATCTGTTTAGAAGTTCTCCCAAGCAGTCATCAAAGTCAGAAGGAGAACTGCAAATCCTCTTTAACCTGAGGATTTCCCCATAGGGGATTCCAGAGATTGTATGCCTTGTATACATACATATATATGTATTTCTCCATATGACAAGCTAATGTGATTAGGCTAAATTTCCACTGTGACAGAAAGAAACAAAATGGACATCAAGTTGGTGCTTTGCCAATCATTAGAAGCATGGTGGCTGCTCTCTCCGTGCACCTGCATATGTTACTGACTTCTGCGATCACTGGCAGTTATCTTCAGGTGGCATAGGCCTCAGGGGAAATAGAAACTGATTGAGGAGTAACTTATTTTCCTGGCCCTCAGGAGAAGGACGCTACTGAATGGCTGTGTAATAGTTGCTGTCTTCGTGCTCCTATATAGGCTATTGGCTTCTGTGATCAATGGCAGATTTCTTTAGGTGGCATAGGCCTCAAGGGTGATAGAGGCTGTTTGAGGGGTAACTGTTGTTTGCCTAGCAAACTGTGAGGCTGCTTCTCAAAATGAGGAAACTGACCAGCTTATTTTTTCAAAACGGATACCTCTTGTGGGCCGTCAGCAAATCTGTTGATGGCTTCATTCAAATTTAGCTGCTTAACCTTATTAGGTTCACAAACCATTATCATTAGATCACTTTGTATCTTGTCTCCATATTTATTGTTCAAATAACGTCTTACCCTTTTCACACAGGAGAAGAATCTCTCCTTTGTAGCAGTAGTAATAGGTAATGTAAGAATTAGATGTAAAAGATCCAAAACCTGAGGAAACGCTCCTTGTAAATACATGAGATACTGCCTGCAGAGTGAATACCTGGTACATTTTTGTCTGAAGGATACGATTTTGCAGTTTCCAGTTCAGATTGCAGAAGATTTCAGTCTACTGCAGCCTCTGGATATTTATCAACAATAACTATTGCAGAGGAAAAGTCCCAAGAACTTGCGGCTTTTGGATTAAACATTCCAACAGCAGACATGAGGCCCATGTTGTCTGCAAATCGAGCATCAAACTCATTTGAAAATGTATCCAAAATAGAGAAATAACATTCCTGCTTTAAGCACTTTGACAGTGCAGTTTGACTTTCTAGGACATCAACATGGCTGGATCTTTTCCCTACAGAGTTACTGCGAAAATAATCTGTCAGTTTGCTACTCAATTTATGGTGTCTCAAAGGTGGAGTACTTGGATTGGATTTTCTTGAATCTCAATTGCACACTGCTCTTCCAAGTTCTTAGCATAACTTAACAATTCAGCCACTGACTGTCTTGATGGGGTTTCAATAAACACTTCTTGTTGACTTAACTAGCTGACATGCTCTTGGCAAGTCAAGGTATTTGCTCTGTAGTACTTCAGATAGACTCTGAATCTTTAAGAGAATGAGTTCCATACACTGCAATGTATGCAAGAAACCAACGTTTTCAATGTTCTTAAGACGTCCTTTGGCTTCTGAACTACCCTCCTTGTCACAATGTTGTGATTCTATTATAGGGAGAACAACAATAATCAATCAAACAATCAATCAGAACATTTGTAAAGTGCACTACTCACCCATGAGGTTCTCAAGGCGCGGGGGGTGGGGGGTGCTGCTACTGCTCGAACAGGCAGGTTTTGAGTAGCCGCCTGAAGGTTAGTAGGTCCTGGGTCTGCCGTAGGAGGATGGGGTGGGTGTTTCATGTCTTGGCGGCGAGGTGGGAAAACGATCTGCTGCCAGTGGTTGCTCTTTGGATGCGGGGGATGGTGGCGAGGGCAAGGTTGGTGGAGCGGAGCTGCCGGTTCGGGGTGTAGAAGGTGAGTCATCTGTTGAGGTATGCCGGTCGGTGTTGTAGAGTGCTTTGTGAGCGTGGGTGAGGAGCTTGAAGGTGATTCTCTTGTTGACGGGAAGCCAGTGCAGGTCACTCAGGTGGGGTGTGATGTGGCTGTTGCAAGGGATGTCGAGGATCAGGCATGCAGAGGCGTTCTGTATGCGTTGAAGTAAGTCGTTTCAGGAGTTTGGCCGACGCTCCTGCATAGAGAGCATTTCCGTAATCCAGCCTGCTGCTGACAAGGGCCTGGGTGACCGTTCTTCTCATTCTGGTGGGGATCCACCTGTAGATCTTGCGGAGCATGCAGAGGGTGTTGAAGCAGGAGAATGAGAAGGCACTGACTTGCTTGGTCATAGAGAGTGTTGAGTCGAGGATGAAGCCCAGATTGCATGCGTGGTCGGTAGGTGTTGGTGCTGCTCCCAGTGCGGTCGATTCATCCCAGGCTGAGGGGGTGGAGCCGAGGATGAGGACCTCCATTTTATCCGAGTTCATCTTCATCCACACGGCGACGGCCTTAATTCCTTCGTGGAGGTTGGTTTTGGTGGTGAGGGGATCCTTGGTGAGGGAGAGGATCGACTGGGTGTCGTCGGCATACAAGATGATGTTGAGGTTGTGCAGTCGGGCGACGTGGGCGAGCAGTGCCATGTAGATGTTGGACAATGTCGGGCTGAGGGATGATCCTTGGGGTACGCCGCAGATGATCTCGGAGGCTATGGACCGGAAAGGGGAGGCGGACACTCTGCGTTCTGCCGGAGAGGAAGGAGGTGGTCCGGTCAATCCAGAGCCTTGTCTCAGATCCCTGAGTTGTGGAGCGTGTGCATAGGGTGAGGTGACAGACAGTGTCGAAGATGGCTGATAGTTCCAGGAGGATGTGGAACGAGTTTCCACCATTGTCCAGCAGGGCCCTGATGTCATCAGTGGCGGCGATAAGGCCAGTTTCGGTACTGTGGTTGCTGCGGAACCCGGACTGGGATGGGTCCAGGCTGTTGTTCTACTCGAGGTAGTGGATAAGTTGTCCGTTGACGGTCCTCTCGATGACCTTTGCCGGGAGCAGGGAGATGGGCTGGAAATTCTTGAGGTCCTTCGGATCTGCCTTGGGTTTCTTGAGTAAGGCGTTGATCTCGGCATGTTTCCAGCTCTCCGGGAAGTTTGCGGTCTCGAAGGAGATATTTCTTGGCCTTGTGGAAATGGGGTGCAATGGTGGCGCTAGCTTTGTTGAAGATGTGGTGTGGGCGTGGGTCTGACGGACAGCCGGAGTGGATGGTGTTCATGATTTTGATGGTGTTGTCGTTGTTTATCTTGGTCCAGGTGAGCAGGGGATCGGTGTGGGTCGTGGCTGTGGGGTCTGAGGTGTGGGGGCTGTCCGGCAGCCCATTTGTTAAAGCTGTCATGGATGTCTGCGATTTTGCGATGGAAGAAGGTGGCAAGGGAGTCTCACCAGTCTTGCGATGGTGGGATGTCGTTGGTGTTGGTGCTGGGGTTGGAGAGTTCCTTCACGATGTTGAAGAGCTCTTTGCTGTTGTGTGCGTTGTTGTTGAGGCGGTCCTTGAAGGAGGCCCTTTTGGCGGATCTGATGAGGTGATTGTGTCTGCGGATGGCGTTTTTGTGGGCTGCGTACTTGTCCCGTGTCTGTTCGCTGTGCTATTTCTTCTCTAGTTTTTGGCAGGTTTGCTTGGAGGCCAGGAGGTCCGCAGTGAACCAGCCGGCTTTCTCGTTAGTGCGTCTGTTGGAGGGTATCTTGATTGGGGCGAGAGTGTTGGTGCAGTCGTCGATCCATCACCTAAGGCTGCTCTTCGGTGACTTTGCTCCAGCTGTGGCGGGGGATCTGTTGAGTGCGTGGTGCGTGGTGGGTTTCTGGAAGGTGAAGTGGATGCAGCGATGGTCGGTCCAGTGGAGTTCGGTGGTGTGGTTGAAGGTGATGTGGGAGCTTGCGGAGAAGATGGGGTCAAGCGTGTGGCCGGCTGAGTGGGTGGGCACTGTGAGTCTGAGGTTGGCGAGGTTGTCAATCAGGGTGGTGGAGTTGGTGTTGTTGTAGTTCTCGAGGTGGAAGTTCAGGTCTTTGGAGACAAGGGCATGCGTGCTGTCGGCGATGGAGTCGCTGAACTGAGGCCGGGGTCCGGGGGGTCTGTAGACAAGAGTTCCTCTGAGGGTGGTGTTGGGGTAGTTGTGGATCTGGAAGTGCAGGTGTTTGGTGGTGTTGAGGGTGTCGTCGGTGCTGGTTGAGACCCTGAGCGTGTTCTTGTGCACGATGGCCATTCACCTCCTACCCGATTGGTGCGGTCCCTGCGGGTGATCTTGTAGCCATCTGGGATGGCTATGGTGATGTTGGATGCCGAGGAGGCGTTCATCCAGGTCCCTGTCAGGAAGGCGACGTCCGGGGAGGATGTGTCGAGCAGGTCCCTGAGTTTGATGGCATGTTTGCGTGCGGAGCGGGTGTTCAGTAGTATGCATCTGAGGTGGTTGCGTTCTGTCGCGGTGGGTGGTTTGGTGATTCGGAAGCTAGTGAAGCTGCAGCTCCGGCAGCAAAAGGGTCCTTTGGTGTGCTTTGGGGTGGCCAGGAAGCAGTTGTGCGGTCGTCCGGTGTTGAGTGCATGGAGGGTGCTGGCGGTGTAGTGACAACGGTTGGTGTGGCGTTCGTGGGGACCAGGGGGTCTGGCGCTGAGCACGGGGCGGGCGCAGCTGCACAACGGCCACCATTATGAGAGGAGGTGGGAGGGAGGAGCAGCCGGGAGGCGGGAGCGGGTAGCGAATGGGCAGGCAGGGTGCCAGGGCCGCAGGGGACGCAGTGGTGGGAAAAACGGGGCTCGTAAAGAAGACAACAAGGAAGAAAACTGAACAAGAGTCAAAAGAAACAAAGGCAAGACAGAACAGCGGAATCAAAAAGGCACCAAAACAGAGCAGGGGGACACGGTCACACAGATGATGCTGTGCGGCGTGGGGGAGCAACCTACCAGAGTCAGGGTCAAGGGGCGCTCTCCTCACCGTGCAGCGGCCACCATTATGAGGGGAGGTGGGAGGGAGGAGCAGCTGGTAGGCGGGAGCGGGTAGCAAATGGGCAGGCAGGGAGGTGGGGCTGCAGGGAAGCAGCAGCAAGAAAAACGGGGCATGGAAAGAAGACAACAAGGCAGAAAACCGAACTAGAGTCAATAAAGACAAAAGGCAAGACAGAACAGCAGAATCAAAAAGGCACCAAAACAGAGCAGGGGGACACGGTCACACAGGTGGTGCTGTGCGGCGTGGGGGAGCGACCTACCCGAGTCATATAGACTCAGATCGTCTCTGTACTTTTCTAACACTGGAGTACCAATAAAACCATCTCATACCCGAGAGTCTTTCTAGCTCCATCACATACAGATTAATCTCTTTCTGAGCTTTCACAAAGAGCTCATGCCTTGGTGAAGTTTGTGAAAGAAAAACATAAACTGCTTGGAATGCTGAAAAGAAATGTTTTACTGGTTGTAAGTTAGTTACTGTTTGCATTAACACAAGGTTTAGGTGAGGGAGGGAGACAGAGGGTGACAGAGGGAGAGGGAGGGAAAGGGAGAAAGAGGGAGACAGAGGGAGGGAGACAGAGAGAGAGGGAGACAGATAGTGGGAGACAGAGGGAGATAGAGGGAGGGAGAAAGAATGAGGAGACAGAGGGCAGGAGAGAGAGGGAGGGAGACAGAGGGAGGGAGACAGAGGGAGATAAACAGAGGGAGTGAGAGAGAGGGAGACAGAGGGACGGTGACAGGCAGACAGAAAGAAGAAATCAGAGGGCAACATAGAGAGTGGGAGCCAGAGGGAGGGAGACATAGGGAGGAAGCCTGAGGGAGGGAGCCAGAGGGAGACAGACAGAGGGACTCAGAGGGGGGGGGGAGGGAGGGAGACAGAGGGCCGGAGGCAGAGGGAGATAGAGGGAGGGAGACAGAGGGAGGGAGACAGAGGGAAGGAGACAAAAGGAGGGAGACAGAAGGGAGACAGACAGAGGGAGAGAGACAGAGAGAGAGGGAGACAGATAGAGGGGGACAGACATAGAGATGGAGACAGAGGGAGCCCGAGAGAGGATGTATGTTGTTTTATAGCGCAACTCATACCTGTAGTGAAGAGGGTGTCAGAACACTTCCCGTCACACACAATACAGAACCAATGAATCATGCAGGTGTAGACAGTCTATAGGCTCTTCCCAGCTGGGCCTCAGTGAGGCTGGTTCTACTTATCCCCCACTCTTAATCGGCCTCAATCTGCACATACTGTTGTATAGATGGGTGGCCCAAGCCAGCCCCATAGGCAAATGGGCCAGCAGCAGAGGACATGTAAGGATACTGCCAGCCCCACCTAACAGGTGGTGAGATTACAAGATTTCGTCTGTTTCTGCTGCAAGCTTTGAAAGAGCGTGCTTATGTCCCACATAGCCACTGGTGAGACTAGACAATACAGGTCAGCTCACAGGGAAACCTTTTAAATCGGGCACACAACTGGATAAAAAAAAAAACATCCAGCATCTGGGCCTCAGGCACTGACCCTTCACCCATTGCCCGAATGCCCGGTTTACCTCTCCGAACCTGGGTGCCACAGACAACTGTTGATGGTATACTGTTTCTTACCTTCCCTCAACACTGTTGATACGACGTGATGTTGGCCAAAGTGAGGGAAACTACTGCAGGAAGAGAGGGACGAGAGTGAGGGCCCAGGTGGGGCAGAACAAATTATTATGCCAGGCAGCCAGGGCCATCGTTTACTACCACTGGCTGTTGGTTGCTTTCGGATTCTACGTGGGCCAGGGCTTGGCTGCTGGCCTGGGTGGGGACGTCTGCACAATGCACATGCTTTGCACAGCCTCCAGGAGAGCACCACCACTAGGCAGTGGTGTGTGATGAGGTGTGGGAGGGTGGGTGGAGAGTGCAGGGGCAGGTCAAAGTGATATGATTGGTGAGATATTATACCAGGTCCATCATTGATAGCACCTTCACTCACTCCTAATGATTGATTGCCCTGTGAGCAAACACACCACTGGAGAGGGTGTGTGGTGCGCCAACACACCACTAGGATGTGATCAAGTGGTGTTATTGGTTTTTTTTTATTTTTAAATAACCGCTGAGTCCACAGCAGCACTGGCTGGCTGGCCCTGGGGGCTGGAAACAAGAGTGAGAAGTGAGTGATGATTATGCTGGCCAAGGGGTCGCACACAAGGTGCAGCGGTTGCAACGGGTGACCAACGCAGGCACCCTTACACCATGATGCAAGGGTGTCTGCGTTGAAACCAGGATGTCTTTTTTAGAGGACGGGACACTTTCCTTCACAAAAACAACCCTTACACCACTCCTGGGGAGGTGCAGGGTATTGAAGCATTCCCAGATTTACACTTTGTTGTGAACCTGGGAACATGGCAAAAATCATGGATGTTGAGTGGGAACACACATCGCAACACCCATGGCACGCCTCACCCATGCAGAGTGAGGCAACGCAGCGACTCGCTCTGTGTTGCCTTACACCATAACTACGAGGCCATGGAAAGCCACGCAGGGTGTCTTTCCTTGTTCTCGTAGATATGGATAAGCCTAGTGTGCTGCCGGAATGTCAGAAAACGTGACATTCCAGCGCCGCACTGGCCTAGTAAATAAGCCCCATAGTCTATCAATTATCAGCTGTTAAATGAAATTTCTTCATTTGGTTAGGTTTCTTAGGTATTCTACTGATGCACCTGCACTAGCGAGAGTCCATTTCATGGGTGTACCTTTAAATAGATGTGACTACATGAAAATTATCTCTATTGAGATGTTGAGATACTACAAAAGGGAATATCCCTACATCAAATAATCTAATTACTAGAGTAAATGTAAGGGTTATTGTAAGGGGATTTGTTAGATTTAGAATTAGGGTGAGGGTCCGTGGGGTTCCAATTAGGTTTGGTGTTAGGGCAATGGGTAGAATTTGATCTAGCCTTAGGGTTGGTGATAGTATTGCATTTAGAGTTATGGCTAGGATTAGCTACAGTAGGCATTTTGATTAGGTTTTGAGTATGGCGTAGGCACAGCCTTAGATTTAGGGGTGGGTTTGTTAGAGATAGAGTAAGATTTACAGTTAGGCATAGTGTAGGGGAAAAGTGAGTTTCAAGGTTTAGGGTTAGGATTGTTATTATTCTTATGTTTGTTACCATTAGTTTAGTCAATGTACTGCTAGTCTCAGTAATGATATTGTCAGTATTATTAATTAAAACATGGACAATTTCAAGCAGTGGTATTTAAATGTAGTTGTATTCTATGTGGGGGCACACCTCCTGTCTACAACATATCAAATCATATATCAACAGCAACATTTGTAAGTCACCACCTCTTTTGTTCACAATGCAAGTGACCTAATATTAGAAATAAATTCACCCAATAGACACATCTCTTCGACTAGTGATAACTCACAAGTTTCACCACTGCTGTCATTTAAGACATCCAGTGACCTTTTGTTCATCCACCAATTTGGCCCATTCATGGACCCAGCCATTTCCCACTCTATCAGTGATACCTTAATTTACGAACACTTCCTCAAAGACAGTCATCCACCTACTACCAACTAGTCACTTAATCAACCCACCCAACCACAGTCACACATTCATTCATCAAGCCTTCCTGCCTTAATTCCTTTGATAGTTTGTTCATTCTTTCCTGTTTCTTCCCTTTTCCTTCCTTCTGCTTTTGTCTATCGTCCTCCTTCTCTTCTACCGTTGCTTCCTCCCCTCCTTTCTTCTCTTCGCCCCTTCATTCCTTATGCCCTTACTTTTCCTACTTCCTTTCCTAACCTCAGTCTTTTTTCCCCTCCTTTCTCTTTTGTTAGCTTGCTGCTGTCCTACTTCCCTTTCTTTCTTCCTACTCAAGCTCTAACAGCTGAAACAAGATTTTTCTCTTGCTTCAGCTATGCTGCAGACTGTGTTTTATGAAACTAGGCATGCATATGGATATTTATATGACAGTGTCATGATATTAGCAGTAATGATATTTTTGATTCCCACAGGAGGATCCCGAGCTGGGCCGGGCCAGCATCTACAAGTCACTGACTATAAACAGCTCCAAGGAGATGATGTGCTACAGCGACTTCCCTGTACCGGACAACTATCCCAACTACATGCACAACTCCAAGATCATGGACTACTTCCGCTTGTATGCCAAACACTTTGGACTTCTGAAGTACATTCGGTTCAAGGTACTACCCATTACAATTATCCTATGACCTCAGAGGTGTGATCATCAGGCACAGCAGTCTAGATGCATGACCACCAGTTGTTACTTTAGGGTTGGTCTGATACCCTAATTAGGCCTCAGCCCTACCAGTCTCTTTCCAATGGCATTACCCATATCTTCAAGCAGGGCAAATCACTTCACATGGAGCATGCTGGGAAAACCCAGTCAGTGGGCCCTGACTGAGTCCTAGTTTATACAATGAAGGGTAAAGCCACACTCATCTCATTTTGTTCTCATTATTAATCTCTGTTCAGCCGACAACACAACTATAAAAGATACAACAAAAAACGTTGTAACGTTGTGAATAAAAAAAATACAAAACTACAATTTAAAATAAAAAAGGCTTTATCTTTTTATTGTTTTACAGGAATACATTACTAATCCAAAATGTAATCATATCTACAGTCCTTTACATTATACCTATCCCCAGAACAAGCACTATTCTTGCAGTACAACAAGGAACTATAATATCCAAGACAATGCACTGGAGATATAAGTATAAGATAATACATTCTAAAATGTATTAATCCATCTCTATATTTGGCTATGAAATCCTTATCCTAATAGCTTTCTCTATAAATCTACCATTTATGCAGAGGACTCAAATGAGATGAACTACGCTCTTCATACAGGTTGCAAAAAACAATAAAGTACAAAGTAGACAGGACCAAGTGTCTGTCACACTGACAGATCAATCAATTCATTTCTAAAGTGCACAGCGACTTCAGGGAGTGTCCCGGTGCCATGAAAAATGGCTCCCATCCCACCCCAACCAAGTCAGAAATCCGTGCGCAGAAAGCAATCTTGAACAACCACATTTTAGGGAATTTCTGAACTTGCCTTCAGCCCTGATCTTATGAAGATGTACAGTGAGGCGATTTCAGGCCTGTACCGCAAGATAGGAGGTAGATAAGCCACCTCACTTCTTGCATTTGATTTTGGGATTGGAGACGTTTAATCGGGTGAGAAGTGGTTAAGTCGATTTGAGAAGTAGAGAGGAGCCTAGCCTTAGAAAGTTCTATGTGCCATAACAAGGGTTTTGAAGAGAATTCTCTCCTTAGCAGCTGATGGAAGGCCTTCAAATGGGGGTAGAGCGACAATTTAATAGTTAACCTGGTTGCTGCATCCTGTACAACCTGCAGCCTCTTCAGTAGGAAAGCAGGCAGACCCAGGTACAAGACATTGGCATGATCCAAGCATGATGTAATGAAAGCATGAATCACTGTGGGAGCAGGAACAAAAATGTTCTCATAAATATTAATAAAGCAAATCATGACCCAACTATCTATGGAGACACAGTAAGGTGACAGTCTATCTTGACACCCAGAATGTGAGCCACAGCAGCTGGGTGGTGGGACATAGGAGAGAAGGGAATGGCTGTATTCTTTGGCCAACCATCTAACTCCCACTGAGTCAAGGCAGAACCCAACAGCAGGATGTCAGTTTTGCCAGTATTACACTGAAGGTTGCTGGCCCACATCCATTCAAAAACTGCCTCCAAGCCATTTTTGGAAGGTGCTTGCCCCTCACTTGTGTGTTTTTCTATAGAGAGATACAACTGCATATCATCCGCGAGAAAGACTTCAGCCTAAAAGGATATTTTCTAACGAGGCCAGAAGAGACATATAAAGATTGAATAAAGTAGGACTCAAAGCTGAACCCTGCCGCACTCCAAATTTGAGCATTTTGTAGTCAGAACATTAATGGGCCAATCAAACTGCTTGGCTTCTATTCTCCAAGAAAGAGCAAATCCATGGCAGGGCCATGCCCTGACTCCAATGTCTTCCAAGCGCTGAAGAAAGAGGGTGTGCAACACAGTATCAAAAGCTGCTGATAGAGCTCACAACATCTCGGTTGCCTAAACTCTGATGTAGGTCCAGCTTGATTGATTGTTTGACTGACAGAGCGAAAGCTCAGTTGTCCGGTGTCCCACATGAAGAAAAACAACTATAAATAAATGATCCCAATCTAAGGCGAGTCAACAAAAAATCTATGTTTCGCTTTTTCTATAAATGAAAAGTGAGCCTGAATATATTTGGTGGTAGATATAATAGTGTACATTGTAACAGTAGACTTGTTTAACTCAGCACACACCCTGGCCACATTGCAAAACTTGTAAAATAACCATGTGTTTTTAGAGTTAGTGATTATATCTGGATCTGGGTCATAAAATACCTCAGTCCCATCCACGTTTTTACACAACATTGTGATACAATGTACCCACAGTGTCTTAAGAGCATTAACGAGCTGCAATCAGTTGAACCTGGTTTCTGGCTTTGACCAAATTGAAACCCAGGGCATGAAAGGACACACTTTCAAATAATCCTCCAAATAAGAGAGCCCCGTCTTCATGCGACATATAAAGGTGGAGAAACAGACAGGGGCAAGTAATAACATAAGCATGTTCTGTCTTTTGTAAATCCATTGCACTATATATCCCAAATATCTGCACTATACATAGATAGCCACTGATACACACTTGTTCTTATAAATGTCCATCATCTCCTTTACTGGTTTGGTATCCAACTAGGAGGCCAACTTAAATAATTCTTCAACTGCTCTTTGAAATTACATTATCCGTATATTAATCAGGTGCTTCCAAGTACATACCCAGTCTAAAGAAAGACCTAAATCAGTAAAAATATTAACCAAATTAATTCCAACTTCATTAATCAAATAGGTCCTAGATTTTGTTGCACTTGAGCGATAAATCATAACAAACATTGTTGACAAGTTACTTGTCAAGTCTAGGTTATCCATAAAGGATACAAAAAAATCCAGTAATTTCTTTTCAATCAATTAATAGACCTGGCCATAAGCACGGCATCATCAACATATAATAGTTGAGTACCCTTTTCCGAATCATTGATTTGAAGTGTAAAGAGAAGGGGTGCCAAAACACGTAGCTCTGGCAGATGCCTCTATTAATCTTACAGTCAATAAACAACTTGAGGAGACCTCTAAATATCCTAACATCGCATATACAGAAGCAGGAGCGGGTTAAATTCCTTAAGGATAAATTTAAAGGAGAAAAACCCCATGATATGGACAACTTTTATTTCCCAACTTAGAGGTCCACTAGTGAAAAAGCAATGAAATTGCAGATCACTGGAGTAAACTACTCAACAGAAAAAATAACCAACATAATAAAGAATGGCAAAAGCGATGGTGCCCCCGGTCCAAATGGCATTCCCAGGCTACTTTTAAATATGACTCGGAGTACTGGAGCCCAATACTCGAGAAACTATATGCTGATGTAGAATTACTCAATCAAATTTCAGAAAGCTGGCAAGGATCAAACATCACCCCAATTTATACATAGGAGGGGATAGATCGAATCCAAAAAATTATAGGCTAATCGCCTTACAGGATGTTGAAGCCAAATATTTTGCCTCATTAATCCTTAAAGATCTAGCTGAATGGTCTAGTGTTTGTAACCTAATACCAATCAATCAAAATGGATTTAGGAAGGGTATTGGAACAACTAAAAATATTTTGCTGCTTTCGTTGATCGCAGAAAGATGTAAAAACAGAAAACAAGACCTTCATCTGTGTTACATCGACCTAAAAGCTGCCTTCGACAGTGTCAATCGTAAACTAATGGGGTCCAAATTAAAATCCTGGGACATACCTGACAGGATATTGAAAGGTCTACTACTGTTTTACACAGATACCTGGGTACGCATGAAACTTGGAAATGGAGCCAGACTATCAAGGAAAGTGCACACCAACTAAAGCTAAAGCAGGGGTGCGTATTAGCACCGCACCCTTTTAATTTATTTATTTCAGACCTTTCAAGACAGCTCGATGGAATTAATTCCCATTCACCCAAATTAGAAAAACTACATTTATCGCATCTGGCTTATGCAGATGATATTGTTCTCCTAAGTTTGACTCAGGTAGGCCTGACAAGAATACTAAACGAACTCTCCGAATTTCTGTCGGTTAAATCTCACAAAAACCAAAACAATGCTTATTACAAATCGCACAGCCACGACTCAACAAATTAGATTAAAGGGAAATCTGTTGGAGAAGGTATCATGCTATAAATATTTGGGTTTTTATATTGAAGACAAACTTTTGTTTCGTGATCAGAAAAAATACATGAAACAACGAGAAGGGCCCTAACATTCGCCCTCAAAACCCTTGCAAAGAAGTTGGAAGGCCCGTCTCTGAAACCATTGTTAACGGTAATGTCAGCCAAAGCACTGCCAACACTATCATATGCCAGTGCTGCAATGCATGGAAATGACGCAGAAACTCTAAACAGTCTAATTGCGCGCATTTACAAGAAGGTTCTTCTACTTCTGAAGACTGCCTCACCAGCTCAAATGGGATTGGAGTTTGGGCTAATGAATGAAACATTGGGAAGGTTCTACACATACATTAAAGTATGGTATCAAATAAAACAAAACATAGAAAAAAACGGCTTAATGAATCCTTATGGCAGGAAATGGATCAAGATAAATATTCACCAGCATACAAATTTCTTGAACACTCCTTAAAGATGACATATACAAGGGAGCTGTGGAGTAAAGAAATGCCTTACCAAGCATTCAAATTAATAATAAATAAAGCTGCAAAGTTCCACTCATTACTGACCGATAAAGATCTTTTTCGAACAAGAAGTCACTTGTGGACACTGATTTATACTTATAAAACCTTGAAACAAGCGGCCAATCTAGACTCCACCTATTCCATTTACGTAAAGAGGAAATTAATAACATTAAGGTTCGACAGTTCCCTACTCTTGCGGAAGCCCCACACTGGAAACCAAAAGAAAATGATAATTGCCGGCATTCTGGTTATAAAAAAGAAGACTTCATTCATCTTGTATGTAACTGTAAGACATTGCAACTAGCGCGAACCACAATATTGCGGAGAGCATTTCAGGACAGAGGCATAAGATCGTGGTGGAGAGCTATCATATGTGGACTAGACTCCAATGACCCCCAAATTAATTGTAAATTGATTAAATTTCTACGAATTCATGAGCATGCACTGAATGTCAAATCATGTTAATAGTATGAAAAGTATTTTACAATTGTATAATCTTCTAAGAATTTATGTTTTAATAGAGACACAATTTTTTACGTGTAGCAAACTTTTAATATTAGAATTTGGTATATTGTTATGGTTTTAACTAACTGAACAATAAAATAAACAACAAATCTATTAATCTTAAAATACTCAGAACATTCCCCATTTACCCCAAATATTACATTAGCCCCCACATCAGAGTGGAGTTGTCTCAGGAAATACATAATCAGTTCTTGAACACCCAGGAAGAGCATAGTTGTCCAAAGCTTTAATTGGTTAACACAGTCAAACATGCTGCTCCAATCCATAAAAGTGACGTGCAAACTGCCTTTCTTGACTGGAGTATATTTGTTTACTAGCATGTAAAGGTTTAAACCTTGTTCAATAGTGCCCAACCCTTTGTGAAAACCATGTTCAGTCTCAAAATAATAGAAATTTCCTCTTCCAAAATCTCAAGTCTATCTATTCGATTATGTACATAATTTTGACAGTAGAATCCAAAAGAGGTTCTTGACAATAGCACTTGGGCTCACTCCTATCGCCTTTCTTGAATATATGGAGTATCATAGAGTGTCACCACACCAGGAGCCATCGACTCTTCATGGCAATGTTTAAAACGTTAACTAAAATAGCAGCCTAAAAGTTCAATGTGGTGCTTAAACACATCCATCAGTAACAGGGGCCTTACCCTTAGGGCTCCAAGTAATAGCAGAGATCACCTCAGAAATCCCTACATTCAGGGAAAACATAGAAGTGTGTGATTGCTTGCCCAACATTTACTCCGTATCTACCCCAGATTTTAGTGGATGCCTCCCTCTACTCATTATTTAATCAAACTCTGTGTGCCTGGTGCATTCTATGGAGAACACAGAAAAGCAACAGTGCCTCCTCATCACAACAGGCTGTGGCTGGGATTCTCTGTCTAGTTTTAAAGGTATATGTCTGGAAGCTAGCCACATAATGTTATCATCTACCAGATAATGAACAACCATCCTCAATCAGAATAACAAACTCAACATATCCATCTTAAAATTCTTTTTAATCAATATTCTCCTCAGAAACTTCTACATCCCTCGGAACGTCTGCAAAACCCCACTCTCATAAAAGAAAATCTGCATATTGCATTATCTCTCTCAACTCTCATCCTTTATAACCCACACTAAAGGAAAGAGCTGGTTCTATCAAACCGGCCCCCCATTAAACAAACGTTATCAACATGACTAAACCTCCATGCATTTTGTGTTGCTCTGCATCTGCTTCAATATAAAGGGTAATCAAAAACAACAGAATTAGGAGGAAAAAGCTAGAGGAAGTCTCTAACCATCATGTATCTAAAGAGCCTAACACATCACAACTGGTACAAGCATTGCTCAATCTGCAGAAGATCTCACTAATCCTTTTTATCTTAGCACTCTCAACATGATGAGAAAGATAGCTCTTGGGAAACAAAAAATTCATCATTGATAAACCATCTGCACCATGCAAAGATCTCAACACCAGCAATTAAACATCCATAAAAGCTGCAAAAGATGAAGACAGCTAGTGATGTAGGAACATAGAAAAATAAAGACAGAGGCACTATGTAGAGTTTGGCAGACAGGATATGTGATTGCAAACGTGAAAGAGTACTCTGTTTGCCAAACTCTTGTTCGGGCCACCTTATTTAAAGTTGGGCAGAGTATAAGTAATCTGTTGATGTAGGGGTGGGGGGTGGCCAGTTACAGTTATGTTGTGGGGATGTTAATAAAACTGTTTAGGAATCCGGAACAAGAGTCTCCTCCACCGTCCAGTTTTGTGGTCCGAATCCTGCATTGTATTGATATAAAATTGTGTGGAGGAACACCTAATAAAGAAAAAAAAAGTATTCTGTTGATGGAGCCTGAATTGGCTCTGCTGATGGAATAATTTGGAGTAGGGACTTTTACACCGTCTGCCCTATTTGGGTGGATGGGTAAGGCTTTTTTCCTGTCCATTACTATCAGGTAAAGCCTGATAATATTGGACAGGAAAAAAACAATAATGACTCCAATACCCTGAGAGA
Organism: Lissotriton helveticus; assembly: GCF_964261635.1. NCBI lineage: Eukaryota > Metazoa > Chordata > Amphibia > Caudata > Salamandridae > Lissotriton > Lissotriton helveticus. The sequence continues at coordinate 1,861,152,558 of NC_136057.1, forward strand.
AAACTCCCAGTGTGTGGTGGTCATTATTTTTTTGTTTTTCCAAAACAAATTCCTGCTTTGGGAGTTTTTTTGAAAAACAAAAAGCTTTTGAAAGTGTCACCGGCGGGCATCATGTCTAAAAGTCCCATCCATCAAACCTTTCCTCTCATTGTAGAGAGTTGTTTGCACAATCAGTGGACAACTCTCAAATTGACAGGTGGGGTCCCTTGAGGTGACGGAGCCAGTGTCCTCCATTGTCTCCAAACTGTAAACTCTGTTTGCCCAACTCTAAATTTGACCCATAGTTCTCCTCATTAAAGACAAATATTTAAAAAAAGAGACAGAGTTCTCAACCCATTCAACAGCACTCTTCTAAATTATTTCACAATGGACCAATTTTACACAAAAATCGTTTGTTTCCAGCTCAGGCCACCACCACCATTTCTATGTACTTCTCCAAGAAGATTCAGAAACCACATAAGAAGACTCTTAATCAACAATCCTCACTGTATACTTGAAGGAACATTCCATAATGTCCATCTTTTTCGTCTTTAGACACCCTGTCCATACTAACAATCCTATTACACCAAATCTCATACAAACTCTGTGAACTAGACATAGTCCCTTAATCCTTGAAATAATCAACTCCTCCCTAAAAGAAAGTAAGTCGTTCTCATGTTTAAAATTTTGTCAGGTTAGACCTCTCCTAAACCAAAACTAATCTGGATCCCAGGCAATTTCTAAACCTAAGACCAGTTTCCAAACTTACTTTCTTTGGTAACGTCATAGAAAAAGTTATGTCAATATAATTCCTGTTCCAGATATTCATCAATGATGTATTAACCTTCGGTGGCATAACAAAAGTTGAGGGGGCCCCCCAGAAAAGTACATGGAGGGTCCCCACCCCCCAGAGTCAGTCAGGAGATCTCAGGCCGTGGTACTGTTCTGAGGGACCCCTGGAGCTCGCCCCCCTCCCCGCACCGCAGTGGCTGCATGGGCCCATATTACGCCACTGTTAACCTTGTCCTAATCTGACAGTCAAGAGGTTAAAGCCACCTTCCATGCCATAGTTTAGGCACAAAAAATTAGATTCCAACTCTCCCATTTTGAAAGACCTTATTGGTTTTCATTGAAGTCATATTGAACTTCAGATGGCCTGTACAGCCCTCCAAGCCCTACATCTCAACGTTTGCAGATATGTTATTGACAAACCCAGAACTATAGGAAGGCAGTGGAGGCAAATCATGCCTAATCCTTAAAATCTAAATAGCTGAATCTCGCCTTTTTTTGGCAAACTTCTAAATTTTGGAAGCTTCTGTCTGATGTACTCAGGTTCAACTCCAAACTACTCTTCTTCAATAAAGGTCTCACAACACACATTTCATGTCTATTTTGAAGGGTAATACTAGTATTTCAGTATTTTCTTATTAAACTCTGCAAATAATTTAGTTTTGGTGATTTCTTACTTATGCGTTTGGCTCCATTTCATCAGCATTGTCTGCACCAGAAGTGATGCGTGCAGTACCTATATAGGCGCCACCCCGATATGCTGATGTCAGTTACTTTTGCTAGGAGCATAGCGTCACAATGAGAACTGAACAGTGGTAAGAAAAACTAAGGCCCTGAGAATGGTGTCTCTTACACTGCAATTGGCTCGCAGAGCAGGTTGGATGAGAAGGTCTGTAAGAAATCTGCAGCTAGATAGAGTCTCTACCGTATAAGGCGTTACCAAAAGTAAGTAACTTGTTCATCTAATGGAGACCTCTGGGCATAGAATAGATAACCAAGTAATGCTTCCCTGGAGGTGGGTCTGCAAAGCTCATTTTAAATCAAAAAGCCCTGCAGGACTGAACGGGCAAAGTGCCAGTTGCAATTATTGTCCAGACATTAGTGTTTGGTAAACGTGTGCAAAGATGCATATGTTGCTGCTTAACAGATGTCCAGTACAGGGGCGCTGTACGTTAAAGCAGTGGCTGCAGTCTTAGCTCTGGTGAAATGAGCATACAAATCTTCAGGTGGTTGTTTCTTGGCCAGTGCGTGGCAGATCTTGATGCAAAGCACAATCCATTTTGAGATGGTCCTTTTCTGAACAGGCTTTCCCTTCTTAGCTCCTGCATACCCCACAAAGAGTTGATTGTCCACCTGGAACAGTTTTGTGCAGTCAAGATAGAACGTGAATTCTCTTTTTGGGTCCAGACAGTGAAGTCTCTCGTCTTATTTTGAGGGGTGAGGCGGAGTAGGAAGGTAGGCAGGATGATGTTCTGGACTACTTGGAAGGGAGCCACAGCCTTTGGAAGAAAGGAGGCATTTGTCCAGAGGATCAGCCTGTCAGAGTAGAAGCTGGTGAAGGATGGTGTGCTGAGTGTAGCTGCAATTCGCTGACCCTCCTGGTCAATGTTATGGCTTCTAGAAAGGCAGTTTTGATGGTCAATAACTTAAGAGGGCAATTGTGCAGAGGCTCATAGGGCACACACATCAAGAAGGTCAGAACAATATTTGGATCCCTCTGGGGTGTGATGAATGGCCTGGGGGGAAATGTTCTGCCAGTCTTTAAGAAACCTAGCCACAACAGGTGACCTAAATAAAGAAGGTTGATCGAGCAACCGCAAAAATGGTAAAATGGCCGATAGATAACAATTAACTTTGCTAGAGCAGAGCTCTGCTGGGCCAACAATAGAGCAAACAGAAGAACCTTAGAAATAGGTGCAGAAAGAGGGGCAATGTTGTGGGATAACACCACGTCACACACTTATCTCAACGACAGGCCTATATCGACTTGGTGGAGGGACGCCTGGCTGCCAAAATAACATCACTGACTTCGGGAGGAAGGTCAAAACTTGTCATCTGTTGCTGCTCAACCTCCACGCATGAAGGTGAAGGGTGTGCAGGTTCGGGTGCAGAACCCTCCCCTGTTGCTGCTACAGAGGATCCTCTCGGAGAGGCAGCCTGAATAGAGGACCAATAGTCATGCTCAACAGCTTCGGATACCAGACCTACTCTGTTCAATCCTGAGCCCCAAGAATAACTTGCGCCTCGTAATTCCTGATGTTCTTGAGAATTCTGGGCAAGAGTGGTATTGGCGGAAAGGTGTACAGGAGGCTACAGACAAAAACTGTCTCTGGGCGAGAGCCACCATTGAGCATTCTTGGCAGTGAGGCTCAGGTCTAATCCAGGCTGTACCCACTGCTGAAGTAGAGCTTGCCCCACTTACAGGTAGAGACATCATACATGATCTGCTAGGCATCTTAAGCTGAGTTAGTTTGCCCTGGCCTTCACAGAGCCCTCCAGGTGTTGAACCATCAGGGAAATGCCCTGGCGTTCCAGCCATGTCCAGAGATGCAGTGCCTGTTGACAAAGAGTCATAAACCCCACCCGCCCTGTTTGTTGCAATACCACTTGGCAATGCTGTTGTAAATGAACATCTGCACCAACCTGCAGCCTCTCAAATCCAATCAAATTGCCCAAAGCTCCAACAGGTTGATGTGGAACTCAGACTTCGCCAGAGACCAGAGTCCTCTGATCACCACCTCTCCTGGGTGGCTGTCCCATCTCAGAAGCGACACATTTGTCACCACAGTCAGCTCTGGTTGGGGAAGGAGGAGGGGTCTGCCACTGACCCAATCATAGTCCATCAGCCACCACTGCATAGCTTTTGCAGATCCCTCCGAGATAAGGACCATGTCAGAGAGATTCCCCTGATTTTGTGCCCACTGGGACCTCAGGTCCCACTGCAGAGCGGGCATATGCCAACAGTCATGAGCAACAAGCAGGATGCAGGAGGCCATGAGGTCCAACAACCTCAGAGTCATTTTTACAGAAATCCAGAATAGCCTGAATATCCTGGACTCGTCGATCAGACAATAGGCCTGAAATTGCACTGCTTCCAGAGCAAATCCCATGAAAGGGAGCATCTGAGAAGGAGTCAGGTGTTACTTTGGTACATAGATAATGAACTTCAGTGGGTGCAGAAGGATCGCCATATTCTGGAGTTGGGAGACGACTGCCTGTGATGAGCCTGCCTTCAACAGCCAATTCTCGAGGTAGGGAAAGACTGGAACTCCTGATCTCCAAAGATGGGCTACCACCACAACATCCCTTTAGTGAAAACCCAAGGGATGCTGGTATGGCCGAAGAGGAGAATGACAAACTGAAAGTGCTTTTAACCCACCGTGAACTGCAGGTAATGTCTGTGGGCAGGCGGGACGAGGATGTGGAAATATGCATCCCGCAAGTCCATTGCTACCATCCAGTCTCCTGGGTTCAGGGCAGACAGAACTTGCGCGACCGTGAACATCTTGAATTTCTGTTTTTTCAGGAAGAGGTTGAGAAGGCGCAAGTTTAGAATAAGACAAAGGCCTCCATCCTTCATGGGCACCAGAACGTGCAGAAATAGCAACCATAACCTACTGCAGATGCTGGCACCTCCTCTATGGCTTCCTTGGCCAAGAGACCCAGCACTTCCTTACGGAGCAAGGGGAGGTGTTCCTCCATCAGCCGGTCACATGGGTGAAGGGGTAGTTGCAAAGGGGAGGGAGTAGCCCCTTTGGACGATTTGCAAAACCCAACGGTCCAATGTTACTGACCCGTAGTCATGCAGATGAAAGTGTATCCTGCTGCCCACTGGATATCCATGATAGTTGGAGGGTAAACTAAAGGGGTTTGGAGGCTGTATTGCCCGGGGGAGTGGGTCGGGTGGGGGGTATTTGAACTGGCCAGACCTCCGGCTATGTGTCCACTGTGGTCCATGCCTGCGGCCACGAAAAAGCTGGGCTGTGGTGGCTTGGAAAGTATCGGTTCAGTTGGGGTCAACTTCCATGGACACCATGGAGGTGGAAGGGAAACTGGTGATGACGAGGGGCCATAGACAAGCGCAAGGACCTGGTCATAGCTCTGCTGTCTGTAAGGCACCCCAGTGCTTAGTCTGCCTTCTCCAAAAAAACTAGAGCCATCAAAGGGCATGTCCACAAGGGAAGCATGGACATCCCCTGAAAAAACAGTGGTTTTCAGCCAGGTGTGGTGACACAAGGCTACATGTGATGAAACCGCTCTACCCAGCAAGTCGGTCGTGGTTGTGTCCAGTTTACATTGTATGGTGAATTTTGCTGCATCTCTCCTCTCAGCAATAGCTTGGGGCAGTGTGGAGATCATTAGTTTCTATGGAGAGCATGTTCCCATTTGGCGCCAGAACTGGTGGCCGATGACCATCCGACTCTGAGTGGGAGTCAGGAATGACAATAGGGTAGGGCGCCACCATCACTGGAATTTGTGCCGAGGGAGGTGTCAGTCTTGCCAGAAAGAGATCCATGGGTCCCAACTGGCGCATAGAGTAAACCCTCCAGCGAAGACCCAGTGGGGGACTGTCCAGAGTGAGTGCAGCCCAAAGGTGCTCCAGAGGGGCCCGGCCACCAAAATAGGAGGTACATGGCCTTATAAAATTCCTTAAGCTGGACTTGGGTCGCTCCAGCTCCAGAAAAGTCAGGGGAGTACAGAGCAGACCCAGACTCTGCCTAAGCATGAAGCCTTGAAGTGCTGATGCTCTTGTGCCTCGTCAGAAGACTTTGATGGGCACAGTGAAGCTGATGACCTCTTCGAATTCTTCAATTTATTGTGTTTCTGGCACTTACTGACGAATTTGAGTGCAACGATGACGATCATCATGTGCAGCTCTGCAAACGGTCCATGCGATTGAATCCTTGAGTGTCGCTTGGTTGTCCAACGTTGGGCAGCAAGGAGGTTGAGGGATCACTCCCTCAGTGCCTTTGGATGCATGGTGCAGCAGTCTTTGCAGGTCTTGGAGTCATAGTCCTTATCAAAGCACCATAAACACAACAAGTGTCGGTCTGTGACAGACATCTGACTGTGACAGACACCACATGGTTTGAAGCCAGCTGGTTTCTTTGGGGACATCCTATCACACCATGAGAGAAAATCTCTCAAAAAAGTACCAACAAAAAGTCGAGAAAAAAGGCAATCAAAACATGACTGAGTGTAGCACTGACCAGATCACCACTATCTGGCACAGAAAGGAAAGAACTGATGTCAGCATGCCGGGCTGGTGCCTATATAGCTACCGCGCATATCACGTCCAGCGCAGATGCGGAACCGACTGATACCACCTAGCAGAATGCAGGGGTACTGCTCAAAAACATATGGGTTCAGTCTGACGCCTGGGGATGATTCTAAGATTAGGAATCTGCGGATAGAAGTCCCTGTCAGTCACATCAGAAATGTGTGATATATTCTCCAAATACAAAGAGGTCTCACCTAACTCTCAAGAATGTCAAAACCTAGGCTTTTTAATTATTAGTTGTCTCTTGGTACTTAATGACTGGGGGCTACTATTAAATTACTCATTGGTACTCATTTTAGCACCCTTAGAATGAAAAGACTATTAAATGGATACTGACAGGATTTTAACCCGTGATTGTAGGTCACACACAGATTTCTAAAGAAAGCCACACAAGTCACAAAATTATTTTAGGAATAGAAATCTTTTCTAAAAAGGTGTACCTTGCACCTTTGTACTTCAACATTAATACATTTTCACAATTAATCTTAAAAACAACAATGAAAGTATTGGAGACAGATTAAAGGCTGTAAGGTTATTTAAATAATTCCCAAGAGGTTTTCACAATTTAAAATTTGTGATTCGTATTAATATTGGAAATGACCAAGTGAATTAGTTCTCAGGAATGATAAACCCATTAAATAAGACAAACACAGTCAATTTGTTCCCAAGTAGGGATGAATCCATTTGACAAAGTATAAGTTGTCAATCAGTTCCCAAGCAGGGATGAATGAATTCAATGAAACATAAGCCAGAACAATGAAAGGAACCATAATTTGTTTAATGACGCATTCGGCAGTTTCACTGTACTGGTCCTATGTACTTACACATGTATGGCTTAAATCTTTGAGACATGCATGTGCTACTGGCAAGATCAACCAGGTATCTTGGCAGCAGAACTTTGATCCGTAAGGTGTACTCCTGTAGATTTGTATTTCGATTACATGATGTTGACCTGATTTTAAAAACCTCAATGAAAGTATACAAAAGTTTTAACATTATTTGTTTTACAACAAACATCCACACTGACCTGTCTCAGAAGAAAACTGAGGGGCCTATTCACAAATTACATTTTGTAGTATGTTAGTAGTACTACAATAGAACTACTAACATTCTACAAAATGCTATTCACATAGGTCTTTGGCCCACATGCATCAATATCGGCTTTTGCGAGTTCTAAATTGCGAAAAATAACGATTCGCAATTTAGAAATCGCAAAAGCCTATGCATGAATATTTTAGCTTTTTTTTTGCAATTCGGTAAAAATCGCTATTTTTACCGAATTGCATAAAAAATGCAATTTTTCAATTGCGAATTTACAATTCCTATTCATTCCTATGGGCCAAAATGCCCATAGGAATGAATGGGAATTGCGAATTCGCAATGTGAAATAGCAATTCATCAATGCATTTCAAGGGTGGAGAGGGGGGTCCAAATGACCCCCCCCTGCACCCATGAAATGTACTTTTCAGTATAAGTTACACACACACATGTCCTAAGGACATGTGTGTCTGTAACTTAACAGTTTAAAAAATGCATTTTTGTACATTTGTAAACAATTTCGCAAATTACCACGAGGTTGAACTTCGTGGTAATTTGCACTTCCAATTTTAAAAATCGCACATTTTTCTGAAATGATGCATAGCATTTAAGAAATCGCACAATTGCGATTTCTTATATGCTATCGCAATTTTAGAAATCGTTAAAAAGTAGCGACTTCTAAAATAACATGATGCATCCCAAACAGCACTTTTGGAATCGCAAACGGCCGATTTTAAGGAATCGTACGGTTTGCGACTCCAAAAATGCTTGATGCATGTGGGCCTTTGTCCCTACCTCTTGCATGTTTTATGTGTGGGGATCTACGTTGTCACTGCACCTATCTCTGCACACCCAAGTATATGTTTTGAGCAGTAAGTGTGAGAGGGATGGAAAGGTGACTAGAAAATTGGGAATACATACCACTACGGAGGTGTTAAGGAAGGAATAAGGTGGGGTTAAGGGGTGATCAGGGATGGGATTTAGGGAGGGACATGCACCTACCCACAGGAGTAAGCCCCTTCTTATTCACAAACTGCCCTTCTATAATTACTGCATACAAAAAGGACACAAACTTTCCGTAAATGTACTCCAGCTCAGAGCTGGAGAAAGTGCAACATCACCCATGGCCACTCAGACTTACTGCAATACTCTCCCATAGAAACTGATGGAGGAAGGGACTTAAAACAAAACTCCATAGGAACTAATGATAACATATATTAAATTATGTAAACTGTTAAAAATATTTTACATTGTATTTATTGGTACATAAATTATTTTAAAAACTGAAATATGATAAATATATAATATAATTATATAATATCTACCTATCTGCTAGGATTTATATAGTGCGTGGCTACCCCAATGGGGCAACCTAGGGCTAAATTAAACAGATGGCACATGAAGATGGATAATTAGAATAGCCATGTTTTCAATAGCTTTCTAAACTTCTCAAATGAGGTACATACACCAAGCTTCAGGGTAGGAGCGTTATACAATTTGGGGCCCAGAAAAGCAAAGGAACGCCCACTTGCCTCAGCAGTTTCACATGCCGAACCACAGCAGGCTTCTGACTACTTGAAGGTAGAGCATGGTTCAAGGTGTAACGATGGGCCAGGATCACCAGCCTTAAATAGATAGGGCCAGAACTGAACATGGCTTTGTGCATGTAGCACAAAGCTTTGAAATTGATGTGTTTATTGTTAGGAAGCCAATAAAGATTCCCTAAATGAGAAGAAACTGAGGCAAATTGAGAAATGGGACATAGAAGACGAGCCGCAGCCTTCTGAACAATCTAAAACCTATACACAGATTTGTTAGCTGATAGATGAATCCAGGCTGGAAATAATCAAGGCCTGTACAATCGTTTTTAGGAAGAGGAGGGTAGATGCCATAATATATATATATATATATTCACTGAAAAAACCATAGGTTATAGACCATATATAGTTAGGAATTAGCATTTACAAAACCTTGAAAATTCACTGAAAAAACCATAGGTTATAGACCATATATAGTTAGGAATTAGCATTTACAAAACCTTATTTTACTCACACAAAACCATTGAAATTCCATATATAGTTAGTTGCACTAACTATATATCGCGCACCCGCAATCCACTGCTGATGATGTCACATATTACATCATTCATGACATGGTCAGTGACATCACTGATGACATCACTGATGACATCTCAAATGACATCACTGATGACATCACTGATGATATCTCATTTGACATCAATGGTCACATCAATGATGATATCATTAATGTGACAATACAATGCATCTCCTCACACTTTAATATAACCTCTGTTACACCGAGTGTTAAATACAGAATATAATTTTTGAAACCATTGACACACCAATACTAGTTACTACATACGCACTCACTGATTCTTACGTCTACACACACATTCACTCATTCACCCATACAATCATTCATACATACAATCACTCATCTTTACAACACTATCATATGCACTCATACACCTATACAGACACTCACACTCTGCCACTCATCCATGGAGTTACTCACACACCTAGTCAGTCCTGTAAAGAATCAATCACACTTCCATTTTCTAATCTATACAGTTAAACATAGAGCACCTTACATTTTCAAACATATACTAACACATACTTACTCTCTTATACAATCATTGATACAAGTACACATTGATCTGCACAGAGTCACACACCTCCCAGCCAGCCACACACACACTCAGTCTCCCATACAAATACTTGGACAATCAATCAATAACCCATATAGTTACTCATATAGCTGCTGATCAACACATGCAGCAGTTTACAGAACAACAGACATAATGATGCACAAATTAAGACAGTTTAGTCACTAACCCATGCACTCAGTGAGACACATTTAATCACTCACTCATACAGTCAGTCATGCACCTACTAAATCCTTCGTCCAGACACTTATACATCCACTCATTCTTCAATATGTAAGACATATTTAAACTTTACAGAAACAAAAAATCACTGGATGTTGTTATCAGTGATGTCATCAGTGATGTCATTTGAGATGTCTTCAGTGATGTCATCAGTGATGTCACTGACCATGTCATGAATGATGTAATATGTGACATCATCAGCAGTGGATTGCGGGTGCGCGATATATAGTTAGTGCAACTAACTATATATGGAATTTCAATGGTTTTGTGTGAGTAAAATAAGGTTTTGTAAATACTAATTCCTAACTATATATGGTCTATAACCTATTGTTTTTTCAGTGAATTTTCAAGGTTTTGTAAATGCTAATTCCTAACTATATATGGTCTATAACCTATGGTTTTTCAGTGAATTTCAATGGTTTTTTAATAGCAAATATCAAAAGCTGTAAAATGTATTCTTCTTTAAATCAAAAAATATATTTTATATGTTTATTAATAAAAAAAATTTATTATTATTTTTTTTGTTCGCTCCCGGTTCGCGAACCGGGAAGCTTCCCGTTAGCTCAATTTGGTGCCGCGACCTGGTCCGCGAACCGGTAAACGTTCCGTTTGCGCAACTGCCGCGTTAGAAATCAACATCGTGACGTGTCGCGGAAGCGCGACGTATCACGTTGTCGCGTAATGCGTCTTATGACGCGCCGCGTTAGCGCACCCGGAAGTGCTCCGGTACGCGAACTGAGACGCGAAACGCAGCTCCCCGGAAGCGATCCGGGGCGCGTCGCGAAAGCGCGATGTATCGCGTTGCCGCGTAATGCGTCTTATGACGCGCCGCATTAGCGCACCCGGAAGTGCTCCGGAGCGCGAACCGGAAGCGATCTGGAGCGCGTTCCGCAGCGCGTAACATAAGCGTAACAGGTCATGTGACTTGTTAATAAAACTTTTCATTGGTTCATTTCACTTTTGGTTTCCTAATGATGTAAGGCTAGGTCAGGTGACCTAAAAATAACACTTTTCATTGGTTTAGAACTATTTTTTTTCCAAAATGATGAAAGCCCCCACCTTTTTTCTCACTCTGACTTTCAACTTTGTGAAAGGAAGACCTATTTTGCTGAGTGGAAAATGGCTTCACTAGTAGCTGCAGCTGGTGCACCCCCACCACCACCACCACCTCCTCATAGGAAGAGAGGACCACCTCCACAGTTCCTTCCCAACACAGAGGAGGAAGAGGATCAAGAAGAGGAAGAGGAAATACAGGCAACACATTTTTTACAAGAGGAGCCCCGGGTATCTCATCATAAAAATAGTTTCATTTGGCAGGTTTTTTTTTTTCCTGAAGGACAGAAAAAAGTTAATGCTCGGTATGTGACGTGCCTCATAGGCAAAGAGGACTTATCTAGAGGCACAGATAAGAAGTATAGTTACGGCAACTATACTATGCACCGTCACATGCAGAGGTGGCATCCACTAAATTACAGCCGGGCAGAGATGCGTGACCTCCAGGACAACCCACCAACTCCTGTGGCCAGGACATCGGCACAGGTATCTCTGTCGGGGCCAGAGGCACGGGAAACAGTGCCAAACATTCAGGAAAACTTTGTCCACATGAAGATAGTCTGTATATATTGCGGTACCTTACTCTCATGTGGCAATATGAGTGTTAATTTAATAAACAGAGCATATGAAAACCACAAGTGCTCTAAACGCCCCAAAAAATAAAAATAAAAATTCCTCCTGTTGAGCCCTTTCCAATGCCTGTTTTTTGTTGTTTCCCCCCCAAAAAAACAAAAAAACATAAAATTGTTCAAAAAATACAAAAAAACAAAAAATGTTCAGAAAAAAAAAATATATATATAAAACAACAAAAACATTTAAAAAAAAGTTCTTTTCAGAACCACCTCCCCTTTATAAAAAAATTGCTAGAATGTTTAGCACTCTGGCAAGCTCTATATCTTTTGGTTCGCTTCCCGGTTCGCTCGCCGGTACGCGAACCGGGAGCGAACCAAAAAAAAATTTTTTTTTTTAAAGAAGAGTAAGTATAAGGGAAGTAAACAGAGAGTAATGTTAAAAGAAAGACAGCTATAGGGACTAAACCAGAGATACTGTTTAATAGATTTATTTACCGAAGAAAAGATGGAAGAGGATATAATTGTGAAAAACAAAATAGATAAGGAAGTGAAAGAAAAAAGGACAGTAGAAGAATAACAAAGAAGAGTTTCTTAGAGAATGTGAGTGAATGTTCAAAATAAGATTAAAACATGTGGAATAACAGAGAGAAAAAACAGAAAGCAGAAAAGAAGAAGTAACAGAAAAAGAATAATTGAAACAGCAAAGAAATCTAAATAACATAGGGGCATATTATCAACATAGGCAATAAAAGTTTTGCAGCTTTTATCGGCAGAAATGTGTCGCTAAAGCTGCTTTTGCAGCAGTTTTCTGCCGATAAAAACAGCAATAATTTTATTGGCTGTGTTCATAATATGCCCCTTAGTGTGCTTCAACTACACAGAGAAAGCATAATGAACAAGTAGTGAAACAGTGATCAGTCAGAGACACTAAGAGTAATAGAGACGGAGTGAGTGAACAAGAGTGAGGAACTATGAGAAGAGAAAGATTGAGAAAAGGAGTGGAAGGAGTAGAGTAAGTAAGTAATAGAGAAAGGAGTGAGGGAAGTAGCAAAGGCAGGAAAGTGAGGGTTAAAGAAATGAAGCAGTGGAACTAATAGTAGTTAAATGTGATAGAAATGAAACGAAAAGAGTACAAAACATTTACCTTATAATTGTCGTTAACTTAGTCACTTGTTATTTTTATACTTTCAATCTGTGAAAGAGATAACAAACATTTGAAAAATATTAAAACATATATTTAAAAATTAGAAAAGACAAGGGAAAAGATTGAAGGACAAACAGTTTTTCAACAGCTTTGACACTTACAGAAGCTTCTGCTTCTCCAGGCCCCCTACACAGTCCTAAAGATATACATTTTAAACTAACAGTATCTTGATGCAGATGAAGTAAGGCCTATCTTGGAACATGGTGCATCTTTTGCACTGCTGTTGTCTCACAAAAGTGACGCAATGGCAGCGCAAAAGAGGTGCACAATCATCATAAAACTGTTCCTAACATTTTAAATGATTGTTTCAGGATGGCAATAAGGTGTGTCCTATCCAGACGTTTGTTTCAGGTGAGGCCTACTCAGGGTTGCAGATCAAATTTAGGCTTGTTCAAGAGTACAGAGGAGATAATACATGTGCAGGCCAACCAATAAAGTTCAGACTTCCTCTGCTTCCCTGGACAGGCCTAAACTTCATCTGCACAATGTGATTCGTAATGTTAGGAAACACAGGTAATGTATTTCAAAAACGTGCAATTTCTTTTGCTCATTTCACAATCACATCACTTGTGTTTCCTTTGGTTAGGTATCTCATTGTGCAGATGTAGTCCAGCATATGAAAGAGTACGCACTGCATGCAACAACTTTGACACTTACTGAAGCCTCAGCTTCTCCATACCCCCTACACAGTCCTAATTATATACATTTTAAACTGACGGTATCTTGCTGGAAATGAACTGAGGCCTATCTTGCAACATGGTGCATCTTTTACACAAAAGTGACGGAACAGCGGCGTAAAAGAGGCACACAGCCTTCATAAAACTGCCCTTAACATTTTAAATAATTGTTTCTAGATGCTGATAAGGTGTAACCTATCCACAGATTTGTTTCAGGTAAGTCCTACTCAGGGTTGCAGATGAAATTTAGGCTTGTTGAAGAGTATAGAGGAGATAATACATGCGCAGGCCTACTAACGAAGTGAGTCATGTCCACTGCACTCTTGAACAAATGTCAGACCTCCTCTGTCTCCTGGAACAGGCCTAAACCTCATCTACACAATGTGATGTGTAATGTTAGGAAACACAGGTAATATAATTGAAAAACGTGCAATTTTTTTTGCTCATTCCACAATCACATCACCTGTGTTTCCTTTGCTTAGGTATCTCATTGTGGAAATGTAGTCTATCATATGAAAGACTACGTAGAATGTGAGCACTGTATGCAACAACTTTGACACTTACAGAAGCCTCACCTTCTCCATGCCTCCTACACAGTTCTAAATGTACATCATAAATACAAACAGTACAGAATTAATTATACATGGTAAATGGTTTATTTTTGCTGTTCTCAGAATGTATCAAATTTCACTAAAAACAGTGACTTGAAGGTACTCATCATATAACAGCGGGGGAAAAAAACCACAATCAAAATGATTGTGTTTAAAAAACCCATATAACATAACCAATCAGAAATCAGAACTCCTCAAAAGTAACTTAATTCCATGACGTCGAAGGATGTCCTATGAACAGCTTACACTCGGTTGTGCTGTTTTTATTTTCAGCCCGCCACTTTCTGAAAGAAAACCTCCATCGTTTTGAAAAATATGTTACATACAATAAATGACTTCTCGCTCTCTACCACACGTTTCCACAAGGCCAAATCATGTAAGAGCCATTTATAACTCTTGGAATTCTTGTAAGCAAATCCCGTCATTTTCTATTTCCGCAACTTTCAGAAAGAAAACGTTCAAGATCACTTTCACAATCCTGGACTAGTAATATCTTACCCTTCTTGCTCACTCATGTTCTACATTTCCTATGACACTGATACTGCTTACTATGAAGCAGACTTACACTACCTCTATGACTACTACAATTATTTAATTCTCTACATCACTTTTAATCACAAAGCAATATAAAACAGTAGATAAAATTATATCAACCCCTAGAATCATTATACGCCAGTTACCTACCCTAAATTCTCTTTTCTGAAAACAGAAAGTAAGAATATTTTTAAGTAAAAAGGCAACATTGTATCATAGTCAAATGGCAATAATTTCCGAAACAGCAAATTTTTTTACATTTTCAATAAGCTGTGTGATAAGCGGATCTTGTCAAATGACCATCATGCCATATAATAGCTGCAGTTACAAATGTTCTTCCTAAAATCAACGACTGTGTAGCCACAACATTTGTAATTAAAGTTGAAGACTTACTTTCATCAGGTTTATATAGTTGGATTTTTAAAATGACATTATAATCAAAAGTTTGGACAAATAATCTAGACAGCATTGCAGACTTACATTCCCTCTACTCCATGTCTTGATTGGCTGCTTGAATTAGCTTATAAAAAGAAACAGTTTTTCTGAACTCATTCAAAGTGCAGTTATTTTTCCACGACGTCAAGTGTTATGGTAAGAACACCGTTTGCTTTGGGAAAAACTCTGTTGTCCTTCAACTAATCTCTGCCCACCACTTTCTATAAGAAAATCTTCTTTTTTTCCAGGAACTATTTAAAACTCAAAAATAACTTTTGACTCTGTACTACACTTATCCTCAAGGCCAAATCGTGTAGGAGCCATTAGAACCTCTTGAAATTCCTCAGAGCAAATCCCGAGATTCCTTCTCTAAAATTTTGGTTTTAAAAACACCAGGTAAGAATTTTTAAGGTCAAAAGGTAATTTTTTTTTAAAATTAAAACAGAATCGTTGCAGAATGACCAGCCATTTCTAGACTTTAAATAAGCTGTGTAATGTCCTGATGTTATTGAAGGACCAT
Source organism: Lissotriton helveticus (assembly GCF_964261635.1). Lineage (NCBI taxonomy): Eukaryota > Metazoa > Chordata > Amphibia > Caudata > Salamandridae > Lissotriton > Lissotriton helveticus. Next base: position 1,861,168,159 of record NC_136057.1, read on the forward strand.
CATGATATATAATTGCTGCAGTTACAAAAGTCCTTCCTGATATTGACAACTGCGAAGCAACAAAATTTTTAATTAAAGTTGTCAATTTTGTTCCATTAGGCCTACATCGTTGGAACATTAAAATGACATACTGGCCATATGTTCGTATAAATAATGTTGACATCATTTCAGATTTACATTGGCTACACTCCATGTTATGATCAGCTGCTTTTACTAGCTTATTAAAGGAGCCTGATTTACTGTCTGGCAAAGTTAAATATATAAATCTTTCTGAGTCTACACTAGTAGTACTTGATACCCTACAGTTCTCGCAGTCATGCTGCCATTGATAAGAAAGCCCAAACAGGTGATCTACATCTACACCTTCAGCATGCAATACATCAAGCATATACATTAAAAACTCCTGACAATCTTGCTGAATATTTTGAGAGAATTGTGTTTGACCTGAACATCTGTCTAACAGATTTCGAATTTCAGACACACTTTCTATTTTTGTTCTATCAGTGCTACATTTCTCTAACACAGAATTTAACAAACTGCAAAATCTTTGATCAGAATTGACCACGATCTCTTCTTTTACATTTTCTAGAGAAAACAAAACATTAACCACTACATTAGCATAGCAGTTGACACCAGAACTGTTTTCAAATTGAAAACCAACAACATCTTCAACAGAATCCTTTTTGTTTCTGCTTATAATTTCAGGTTCATCGACTTTTCGTCTTTTTGCTACAACCTCCCTAGTATTGGTCACATTTCTTCGTTTCCGGCCTACCACACGTTTCTCAAACAAAGGATATAGAGGCAAATGTGGCGCATACTCTCTTCTGAACCTATTGTATTCCTTAACACAATCTAGATCCGCACAAATGTTTGTGACATCACACTCAATCAAGTACAATCCCGATAAAGTTCTAACTCGTGACAATGCCACATATGCCATACCCTCCTTGAACACAGAACTGCCAATATTCACCAATGCACTGTCTACACTTAAACCTTGCGATTTATGGATTGTCACCGCATATGCCAAGCAAACAGGAAACTGCTTACGGCGAACATATAAGTCTTTTACAAGCAAAAATCTAGCAGAACAACGACCAATTAGCTGTACTTCCTCAATGCCATCAAATTTAATTTTTAAAAATTCAATTCCATCTCTATTTCTGTATTTCACAAAATCAACAACATTACCCATTGATCCATTTACCAGACCTCTTTCAACATGTAAATTCCTTCTTAAAATTATACGGCAGTTTAAGCACACATTCAGAGTCTTTTCAAAACCTGCAGTTTTAGATATAGTCTTCTCTAATGAATCCAATTTTGTTTTCAAATTCTCAGACAAAATAATTGTTGATCCCATATGCTCTACTCTGTCAATAGCTTCCAGTTTCACAATCTCTTGGTTTTCTAAATGCAACATTTTGTTGTTGAAGATGGCACATTCTGCAAGAGTTGGCATCAAACATATTCCAGATTTCTTCTCAGTAATTTTCTGAAAAATATTCTCAGGCACAACATCTTGTTCTGGATATAAATTTGACAGTAATCGTGCATGTAAAGCTTCTTTCCCATGCTCAGTCACTTTTCCAATTCTAACATCTTGTAGAATATTCTTGTAATCTTCATCCTTCGCCTGACGCATATTTTCATGCAGTTCAGCATAATTGAAGTTTTACCATATATTGACGTTGCCAATGCTCCCTAGGCACTTCCTGGTATCTTCATGCGTGAGCATTTTGAACACAGGTTGTCCTTTCACTGGTGTCAGCTGCAGAAGATCTCCGAAAACAATGATGTGTTTGCCACCAAATAACACATCATACTCTGTTTTGAGAACTTCTTGCATTCTCAAATGCACAAAGGCAAGCATGACATTGGAAACCATGCTTACTTCGTCAATGATAAGAAGTTTCATTTTCCTCAAGACTCTTGAAACTTCACAACAAGCATCTCCAGATAACTTGTGGTATTGTAATTTGTTGTCATGCTCCACTGGCAGCATCAGTAGACGATGCAAAGTAATACCTTTAATGTTATGTGCTGCCAGTCCAGTTGGAGCGGTGACAACACAAGACAGCGATGACTCAGTCCTTTCCTGCAAATAACATGAAATTGCTTTAATGAGGAAACTTTTTCCAGTTCCCGCTTCTCCACTCACGTATAGTCGAACAGGCTTCAACGACGTACATGAGCACTCTTTCTTCTCATGACTTAATCCATGATCAATTTGCTTGGTAACTTCGTCATATATTTTCCTCTGCTCAACGTTGAGTTGTCTTTCCAAGTCTTCTAAGTTAACCGCATCCTCCTGAGCATGTGCCATGGCTCTTTCCACTTCATTCATGGCAGTGGCAGCTTCATTTTCGATAACAGGTCCTCCTAGTGGATCCTGACTCAATTAAACAGAACTCTGACTGTCCTGAGAACTGTCTCTGGCAATCTCGGCTGCAATCGTTGCTTCCTGCTCGATTTCCGCATTCAACATTTCTAGATATTTGGGAAAAGCAGGACATTCTATGGTCTCCTTGGCGGCAGTGAAAGAGCCTTCGTAACAGAGAAAATCTCCAAGCAGTTCCTCTTCTGCACGCCAAGGCTTGAAAAGTTGCAAAAGTGCTAAATAGAAAAACTCCTTTTTTTCAGGAGATTCGCCACTCAATTTTCGATGGTTTACCAAGTGGCATTTTCTTTGCTTGACCAGACATCCCTCACTTCCAATTACAGCATACACTCCTTTCTCAATATCTTCTTTGATGTTCCTCTTGAATATGTAATTTTGTAGAACCTCATACAGACAAACATTCTCGAGGTGACTGCTTCGATTTGTATAATATGTATCCAACATGTTGGTCTTCAAAATATCGGTACTGTTTGGCTCCTTTTCCGCCAAATACTCAATTTCCCGCACAGGTTTCAGAACTCGATTACGCGTTGCAGCAAGACCAAGACTCGCCCAAACGATACTCCTGGATTTGGCACAGAGATTTGCTGAAGACAACCGGTCAGAACATTCGTAAGCTCCGATTTCTCGATGTGACAACATCTTCAGACTGAAACTGTACAACTTCTTACTGAGGCTCTTTTCATGGGAAATGTCCTCCCACATATCCTTCAATTCTGTCTTTTCTTTTTTGGTGATGTAAGATGTCACATACCGAGCCACAGCCATACAGTTATCAGCCACAAACTGTATATCCATGTTAGCATTCCACATGGACAAAATCACTGGGTTGTAGTCGTTGATGTACTTGGACTCTTCGTTCCTCTTCAAATTGTATGTGTTTTTAGGTGATTTCTTCATCACATTATGTCGCAGCGAAGACATCAAACTGTTTACTCTTCCTTTAGAAATCACCGGTCGTGGAAAGCCGAAACGACATTTGGTGTAGAACTTGTCCTTGTTTCTGAATTTACGACGACAGTACTTTCCACAACGATGGCTTTGGAAACGTAGAACTTTTTCTCTTAGGCTTTTCTTCTCCTTTGCGTTTGGAACAGCACACGTAGAATACTGTTGTATGAAACTCATCACTAAGTCTTCTGGATCTGTTCCAAATTTAGGTGCATCCTTGATCCACAGCAGCATATGTATATGAGGAGCACCTCTTGCTTGGTACTCCTTTCTCCAGAAGAAATCCAACACCTCTCCAAGAGGTGGATTCTTCTTATTCATGATGAAAGACATCATAGCTTCAAATCTATGATTGAAGTACCTGCATACATTGACTGGATTCAAGGAGCACAGTTCTCCGGGTGTCTTGAATTCGATGTTTTCAATGTTTCCATTTGCCTCTCGTAGAAATTCAAGTAAGTCTTCCCAGCCATACTCGGCACAGCTCAGAGTGAGGAACCATGTGGGAGTTCCTAAGTTCCTCAGCATACATTTTAAATCACCATGAAGACGGTACCAGTACTCATTAGTACCACGCTGACACGCCATGAGATTAATCAGGTGACAATCCAAAATACTGTCTTGGACATTGACTTTATCCATAAAGTCACTTGCCGAGATGTTTTGCATCTGTATACCACTTTTCAAGATGTGGTTCACTGCATATGACAGTCCAGACAGATCGCTTTCAAACAGGAGATGAAACAAATAGGGAATGCATTGTCGAAACCTAGCATCTTCTGCATACAATCGTAAAGTCCGGTATTCAGAAGCAGGAATTTGATGAGGTCGCTCATCATATCTTCCTCCTTGACCTGTTGGAAATAGCTGTGGGAAACACCGAGCTTCCAAACTTTCCTCCCAAACACTAATGGGACTCCCTTTGGCTTGTTTCATTTGAAACAACTCAATAGCATTCCCCATGACTTCCTTGGAATGCAAAGGATGAACACTATAATGTTCAAATATTTCTTCACTTTTAGAGGGTTCTACTTTCTCAATTTGACCAGCACACAAATCGCTATCCTCTTCCTCACTTACTCCCTCTTCTGCAACATATACATTCTTAAAGTACTTATTATTTTTTTTCAAATACAATGTTGCCTTTTTGACTTTCCTAACATCCACTAAATCTTGCCATATTTTCTTATTCTTTGTCGGAACCCCATTAACTAAGATAACCAGAGGTTCCTCTTCCACTTTTTCTACTCCAATTGTGTTAATGTTTTTCTTCAAATCTAGAGGCAAATAAACAACTCTTCCCTTTAATCCTCTCTGTAAATCTGATGGAGGCAATTTCCCTGTCTTTGGCTCCATTCTTACAATAGCCTGAAAGGGATGGATACTTTGAATCAAAATAGATTCATAAGTATTTAAATCCTTCAATTCAGAAGGAATCTCAACCAATTCCAGATTATTATGAACCGCTCTAGCAGGCATCTGGTTTTGATTTAATTTGTTACAACAATAAGTACACACACGTTGATCCGATCCCAAATCAAAACAATTTTCTACCATCAAGTATGTTGCGAAATCCTTCCATTCACTATTATTTTCCCTTTCACTTTTTGCATATAAATCCACTAACTTAGTCTGATTCTTATAATAAGTGCGTCGACAACACACACAAGTGAAATTAGGCCTCTCACTTGATTTAACCTGAAACGTGGCAATTTCCTTCTGAAAATTATCTGTACTGGAAACCTGTACACTGTCTTCCACATTACCCTCTTCTTCTGGGTCAATTTCAACATTCTCCTCTTTACTTCCAAAGTAACAAAACTCAATTTCTTCACAAATATTCTTCACATCTATTTCAGAACCATGCAAAAGAGCAGCGCATAAATGTTTAAGCATAATTGCTGGACTCTTAGCATAATACAACATTCTAACTAATTTCCTCACTTTATTATGATGCACTGCTAGCATCCTGAATTGATGAAAAACACTCTGGCATACTCTCCTGGAAAGACAAGCCAGTGAATGACCATGCAAACCTGTCACTTCTCTCACTCCTCAAGGATCTAATTCTTGCAACAACAACATTTTCTGCTTCAAACTTTTCTTATTAAATGTCCGTACAAAATCACAAAGCAAATTGATGGAATCCTGTCGTACACTGCAAATACTACTACACTTCCAGGTGTACACAGGACCCTTAGGACGTCTTCCTAAAACCTCATTACCTAACACCTCTTCTGTCTCTGTTGTCACAAGTTTTTCTTTTTCAACTGGACAACCATCTTTCACCTCATAAGCTCGACCACTGGTGTCAACTGCATGCACCAAATCATTATCCTGGAAATAACTCTCCTCATTGAAAAATGCCTCACAACTTGAACTATGCATCCATTCTCCGGAAAAAACTTCACAAAAATTACTACGATTAACTATTCTCTTCCATCTACTATTTCTTTTGAAATCATAAATTGCCTTGTTTAGCTTCCTAATTCGATTGATTATCAAAATAAATAACTTTCGCTTTTTTTCAAATGCCTGATCAATAACTTTCTCAACTTTTTTTTTCTCTTATAAAAAACCACTTTCTGTTGACCTTTCTTAATATTTTTTAACAAATTGCCAATTATCCTGTTGCGGAACATTCATCTACGAATGTCCCTAAACTGTTGTTTCCTTCTACTATCATGCACAGAGTTATCTCTTGCTCTAGCAGTAACATTTTTGATTGGCCTTTCCTTTCCGTTTAAATTGCTTCTCTTTTTCTGGACTAAAACATTTTCTGTAGTACTACTTTTTTTTTTCTACAAATGTTTCTTATGAATGTTTTCGTGGTTTTACCCGGTGCTTTCTTGGTGACTTGACAAGTTTTTTTTGTAGAGGACTGCTGCAATATAGCCTTTCTAATTCTATCCTTAGTTGGCATTCTCAAATTTTGAAATGATCTGCAGTTGAATCTGTGGTAAAATATAATAAAAAAAATTATTAACCACTATTACCAAACAGTAAATCAATAACAGTCATCAAAAACTGAACACACTACTTGTTATTTTTACATAGAACAATTTTTAGTGCATTGTCAAATTTAGAAATCACAAATAGTAGCAAAGAAATTGAATGCTTCTACATTTTACCTGTGTTGTTTTATATGTGAATCTGAACTAATTTTATGTGCATATTTTAATATTTTATTGAAGACACTACACATAACCTTTTTTTGAAGGTGTGTTTAATTTTAAATGAAACGGTTTACATTTTTTACTTTTCATTTCTTGTTATTTTTAAAAATAAATGTTTATAGTTCCATAGGCTCAAGCAGGTCAGCTTCCCACCCTATGTCATACAATTCTGACAAATCTGCATCCTCATCATATTCTTCATCATCCTCAGGATTTAAATCATCCAAGGGATCTACTTCCACTGACGTTTCAATGACAAATTCAATGATAAGATCGACATCAACTGATTGCTCATCATCACTCATGCTTGATGTTGTCGTTATCTTTAAAAAAAGAGAACAACAATGAGATGTTGCAGAGTAAGGCACAAATCTCAGAGACTATAATAGTAAAATTGTTTAACAAGAGTATCATTTTGCAGCTATTATTTAGCCATGTCCAGCGATGCTGAAGAGGTGAGGCCTATGTCCAAGTTTTCAGTAAACAGGACTCATCTCTTCTTAACCTTGGATAAGCCTCACCGACTCTGTGTCCCCTGCACATACTTAAATGTAAAGGGGCAGATTTATGTTAACTGGCACATCCCCAGGGATGCACCAGTTAACGTGCACCGCTGCTCTGCCACCCATGGTGTGCCGCATTTACAATGTGGAGCACCATTGAGTAAAAACAGCACAGATGCGTCACGCATCTGTGCCGCAAAAGCAACACATTGCACGAGTCACGTCGTAAACACGACATGTCTACTGCAATGCACAGGAGGAAGCCACACATTGCATGGTGCTTCACTCCTTATGCCTGTTTCAAACAGCCATAAGGATTTGATTCAGCAATGCTATAAAGCTGACTCAGTGAAATCTTCTAAATTTCACTGTGTTAGTTTTACAGGGCTTTCATGCAAATGAATGCCCACCCTGCAACAAAACACCTATATGAAACCTGACGCAGGTTTCATGTGGCACAGGACTTTACAGCATAACACATCTGCCTAGATGCATCAAGTTGTAAATATATCACAACATAGCAAATCTTTTGCTCCGCCGCTGCATCAAAAAAGTGACGCACAGCGGCGCAAAAGAGGCACACACCTATCATAAATCTGTCCCTAACATGTTAAATGATTGATTCAGGATGACATTAAGGTGTGGCCTATCCAGAGGTTTGTTTAAGGTGAGGCCTACTCAGGGTTGCAGATTAAATTTACGCTTGTTGAAGAGTACAGAGGAGATAATACATGTGAAGGCCTACCAATGAAGTAAGTCATGTCCACTTCACTCTTGAACAAAGGCCAGACCTCTTCTGTGTCCGTGGACAGACCTAAACCTCATCTGCACAATGTCATTCGTAAACTTAGGAAACACAGGTGATGTAATTGAAAAATGTGGAGTTTCTTTTCCTCATTTCACAATCACATCACCTGTGTTTCCTTTGCTTAGGTATCTCATAGTGCAGATGGACTCTAGCATATCAAAGAGTACACATAAGTTGAGCAGTGTATATAACAATTTTGACATTTGCAGAAGATTCAGCTACTTATCTTGTTGGAGATGAAATGAGGCCTGTCTTGCAACATGGTGCATGTTTTGCATCACTGCTGCATCGGTTTCATGTGGCACGGGACTTTACAGCATGACACATCTGCCTAGATGCATCAAGTAGTAAATATGTCGCCACATAGCAAATCTTTTGCACCGCCGCTGCGTCACAAAAGTGACGCACAGCGGCGCAAAAGAGGCACACACCTATCATAAATCTGTCCCTAACATTTTAAATGATTGATTCAGGATGACGATAAGGTGTGGCCTATCCAGAGGTTTGTTTAAGGTGAGGCCTACTCAGGGATGCAGATTAAATTTACGCTTGTTGAAGAGTATAGAGGAGATAATACATGTGAAGACCTACCAATGAAGTAAGTCATGTCCACTTCACTCTTGAACAAAGGCCAGGCCTCTTCTGTGTCCGTGGACAGACCTAAACCTCATCTGCACAATGTCATTCGTAAACTTAGGAAACACAGGTGATGTAATTGAAAAATGTGGAGTTTCTTTTCCTCATTTCACAATCACATCACCTGTGTTTCCTTTGCTTAGGTATCTCATAGTGCAGATGGACTCTAGCATAGGAAAGAGTACACATAAGTTGAGCAGTGTATACAACAATTTTGACATTTACAGAAGATTCAGCTTCTTATCTTGTTGGAGATGAAATGAGGCCTGTCTTGCAACATGATGCATGTTTTACATCACTGCTGCATCGGTTTCATGTGGCACGGGACTTTACAGCATGACACATCTGCCTAGATGCATCAAGTTGTAAATATGTCGCCACATAGCAAATCTTTTGCACCGCCGCTGCGTCACAAAAGTGACGCACAGCGGCGCAAAAGAGGCACACACCTATCATAAATCTGTCCCTAACATTTTAAATGATTGATTCAGGATGACGATAAGGTGTGGCCTATCCAGAGGTTTGTTTAAGGTGAGGCCTACTCAGGGTTGCAGATTAAATGTACGCTTGTTGAAGAATACAGAGGAGATAATATATGTGAAGGCCTACCAATGAAGTAAGTCATGTCCACTTCACTCTTGAACAAAGGCCAGACCTCTTCTGTGTCCGTGGACAGACCTAAACCTCATCTGCACAATGTCATTCGTAAACTTAGGAAACACAGGTGATGTAATTGAAAAATGTGGAGTTTCTTTTCCTCATTTCACAATCACATCACCTGTGTTTCCTTTGCTTAGGTATCTCATAGTGCAGATGGACTCTAGCATATCAAAGAGTACACATAAGTTGAGCAGTGTATATAACAATTTTGACATTTGCAGAAGATTCAGCTACTTATCTTGTTGGAGATGAAATGAGGCCTGTCTTGCAACATGGTGCATGTTTTGCATCACTGCTGCATCGGTTTCATGTGGCACGGGACTTTACAGCATGACACATCTGCCTAGATGCATCAAGTAGTAAATATGTCGCCACATAGCAAATCTTTTGCACCGCCGCTGCGTCACAAAAGTGACGCACAGCGGCGCAAAAGAGGCACACACCTATCATAAATCTGTCCCTAACATTTTAAATGATTGATTCAGGATGACGATAAGGTGTGGCCTATCCAGAGGTTTGTTTAAGGTGAGGCCTACTCAGGGATGCAGATTAAATTTACGCTTGTTGAAGAGTATAGAGGAGATAATACATGTGAAGACCTACCAATGAAGTAAGTCATGTCCACTTCACTCTTGAACAAAGGCCAGGCCTCTTCTGTGTCCGTGGACAGACCTAAACCTCATCTGCACAATGTCATTCGTAAACTTAGGAAACACAGGTGATGTAATTGAAAAATGTGGAGTTTCTTTTCCTCATTTCACAATCACATCACCTGTGTTTCCTTTGCTTAGGTATCTCATAGTGCAGATGGACTCTAGCATAGGAAAGAGTACACATAAGTTGAGCAGTGTATACAACAATTTTGACATTTACAGAAGATTCAGCTTCTTATCTTGTTGGAGATGAAATGAGGCCTGTCTTGCAACATGATGCATGTTTTACATCACTGCTGCATCGGTTTCATGTGGCACGGGACTTTACAGCATGACACATCTGCCTAGATGCATCAAGTTGTAAATATGTCGCCACATAGCAAATCTTTTGCACCGCCGCTGCGTCACAAAAGTGACGCACAGCGGCGCAAAAGAGGCACACACCTATCATAAATCTGTCCCTAACATTTTAAATGATTGATTCAGGATGACGATAAGGTGTGGCCTATCCAGAGGTTTGTTTAAGGTGAGGCCTACTCAGGGTTGCAGATTAAATGTACGCTTTTTGAAGAATACAGAGGAGATAATATATGTGAAGGCCTACCAATGAAGTAGGTCATGTCCACTTCACTCTTGAACAAAGGCCAGACCTCTTCTGTGTCCGTGGACAGACCTAAACCTCATCTGCACAATGTCATTCGTAAACTTAGGAAACACAGGTGATGTAATTGAAAAATGTGGAGTTTCTTTTCCTCATTTCACAATCACATCACCTGTGTTTCCTTTGCTTAGGTATCTCATAGTGCAGATGGACTCTAGCATATCAAAGAGTACACATAAGTTGAGCAGTGTATACAACAATTTTGACATTTACAGAAGATTCAGCTACCGTATTTTCTGGTGTATAAGACGACTTTTTAACCCTTGAAAATCTTATCAAATGTTGGGGGTCGTCTTATACGCCGGTATCATTTAATAAGCAAGTGAATATAGCCCAAACCCTATATTTTAAAAGGAAAAGTAGGGGGTCGTCTTATACGCCCAGTCGTCTTATACGCCAGAAAATACGGTACTTATCTTGTTGGAGATTAAATGAGGCCTGTCTTGCAACATGATGCATGTTTTGCATCACTGCTGCATCGGTTTCATGTGGCACGGGACTTTACAGCATGACACATCTGCCTAGATGCATCAAGTTGTAAATATGTCGCCACATAGCAAATCTTTTGCACCGCCGCTGCGTTACAAAAGTGACGCACAGCGGCGCAAAAGAGGCACACACCTATCATAAATCTGTCCCTAACATTTTAAATGATTGATTCAGGATGACGATAAGGTGTGGCCTATCCAGAGGTTTGTTTAAGGTGAGCCCTACTCAGGGTTGCAGATTAAATTTATGCTTGTTGAAGAGTATAGAGGAGGTAATACATGTGAAGACCTACCAATGAAGTAAGTCATGTCCACTTCACTCTTGAACAAAGGCCAGACCTCTTCTGTGTCCGTGGACAGACCTAAACCTCATCTGCACAATGTCATTCGTAAACTTAGGAAACACAGGTGATGTCATTGAAAAATGTGGAGTTTCTTTTCCTCATTTCACAATCACATCACCTGTGTTTCCTTTGCTTAGGTATCTCATAGTGCAGATGGACTCTAGCATATGAAAGAGTACACATAAGTTGAGCAGTGTATACAACAATTTTGACATTTACAGAAGATTCAGCTTCTTATCTTGTTGGAGATGAAATGAGGCCTGTCTTGCAACATGATGCATGTTTTGCATCACTGCTGCATCGGTTTCATGTGGCACGGGACTTTACAGCATGACACATCTGCCTAGATGCATCAAGTTGTAAATATGTCGCCACATAGCAAATCTTTTGCACCGCCGCTGCGTCACAAAAGTGACGCACAGCGGCGCAAAAGAGGCACACACCTATCATAAATCTGTCCCTAACATTTTAAATGATTGATTCAGGATGACAATAAGGTGTGGCCTATCCAGAGGTTTGTTTAAGGTGAGGCCTACTCAGGGTTGCAGATTAAATTTACGCTTGTTGAAGAGTATAGAGGAGATAATACATGTGAAGATCTACCAATGAAGTAAGTCATGTCCACTTCACTCTTGAACAAAGGCCAGACCTCTTCTGTGTCCGTGGACAGACCTAAACCTCATCTGCACAATGTCATTCGTAAACTTAGGAAACACAGGTGATGTAATTGAAAAATGTGGAGTTTCTTTTCCTCATTTCACAATCACATCACCTGTGTTTCCTTTGCTTAGGTATCTCATAGTGCAGATGGACTCTAGCATATCAAAGAATACACATAAGTTGAGCAGTGTATACAACAATTTTGACATTTACAGAAGATTCAGCTACTTATCTTGTTGGAGATGAAATGAGGCCTGTCTTGCAACATGATGCATGTTTTGCATCACTGCTGCATCGGTTTCATGTGGCACGGGACTTTACAGCATGACACATCTGCCTAGATGCATCAAGTTGTAAATATGTCGCCACTTAGCAAATCTTTTGCACCGCCGCTGCGTCACAAAAGTGACGCACAGCGGCGCAAAAGAGGCACACACCTATCATAAATCTGTCCCTAACATTTTAAATGATTGATTCAGGATGACGATAAGGTGTGGCCTATCCAGAGGTTTGTTTAAGGTGAGCCCTACTCAGGGTTGCAGATTAAATTTACGCTTGTTGAAGAGTATAGAGGAGATAATACATGTGAAGACCTACCAATGAAGTAAGTCATGTCCACTTCACTCTTGAACAAAGGCCAGACCTCTTCTGTGTCCGTGGACAGACCTAAACCTCATCTGCACAATGTCATTCGTAAACTTAGGAAACACAGGTGATGTAATTGAAAAATGTGGAGTTTCTTTTCCTCATTTCACAATCACATCACCTGTGTTTCCTTTGCTTAGGTATCTCATAGTGCAGATGGACTCTAGCATATGAAAGAGTACACATAAGTTGAGCAGTGTATACAACAATTTTGACATTTACAGAAGATTCAGCTTCTTATCTTGTTGGAGATGAAATGAGGCCTGTCTTGCAACATGATGCATGTTTTGCATCACTGCTGCATCGGTTTCATGTGGCACGGGACTTTACAGCATGACACATCTGCCTAGATGCATCAAGTTGTAAATGTGTCGCCACATAGCAAATCTTTTGCACCGCTGCTGCGTCACAAAAGTGACGCACAGCGGCGCAAAAGAGGCACACACCTATCATAAATCTGTCCCTAACATTTTAAATGATTGATTCAGGATGACGATAAGGTGTGGCCTATCCAGAGGTTTGTTTAAGGTGAGGCCTACTCAGGGTTGCAGATTAAATTTACGCGTGTTGAAGAGTATAGAGGAGATAATACATGTGAAGATCTACCAATGAAGTAAGTCATGTCCACTTCACTCTTGAACAAAGGCCAGACCTCTTCTGTGTCCGTGGACAGACCTAAACCTCATCTGCACAATGTCATTCGTAAACGTAGGAAACACAGGTGATGTAATTGAAAAATGTGGAGTTTGTTTTCCTCATTTCACAATCACATCACCTGTGTTTCCTTTGCTTAGGTATCTCATAGTGCAGATGGACTCTAGCATATGAAAGAGTACACATAAGTTGAGCAGTGTATACAACAATTTTGACATTTACAGAAGATTCAGCTTCTTATCTTGTTGGAGATGAAATGAGGCCTGTCTTGCAACATGGTGCATGTTTTACATCACTGCTGCATCGGTTTCATGTGGCACGGGACTTTACAGCATGACACATCTGCCTAGATGCATCAAGTTGTAAATATGTCGCCACATAGCAAATCTTTTGCACCGCCGCTGCGTCACAAAAGTGACGCACAGCGGCGCAAAAGAGGCACACACCTATCATAAATCTGTCCCTAACATTTTAAATGATTGATTCAGGATGACGATAAGGTATGGCCTATCCAGAGGTTTGTTTGAGGTGAGGCCTACTCAGGGTTGCAGATGAGATTTACACTTGTTGAAGAGTACAGAGGAGATAATATATGTGAAGGCCTACCAATGAAGTAAGTCATGTCCACTTCACTCTTGAACAAAGGCCAGACCTCTTCTGTGTCCGTGGACAGACCTAAACCTCATCTGCACAATATCATTCGTAAACTTAGGAAACACAGGTGATGTAATTGAAAAATGTGGAGTTTCTTTTCCTCATTTCACAATCACATCACCTGTGTTTCCTTTGCTTAGGTATCTCATAGTCAGGTGGACTCTAGCATATGAAAGAGTACACATAAGTTGAGCAGTGTATACAACAATTTTGCATTTACAGAAGATTCAGCTTCTTATCTTGTTGGAGATGAAATGAGGCCTGTCTTGCAACATGGTGCATGTTTTACATCACTGCTGCATCGGTTTCATGTGGCACGGGACTTTACAGCATGACACATCTGCCTAGATGCATCAAGTTGTAAATATGTCGCCACATAGCAAATCTTTTGCACCGCCGCTGCGTCACAAAAGTGACGCACAGCGGCGCAAAAGAGGCACACACCTATCATAAATCTGTCCCTAACATTTTAAATGATTGATTCAGGATGACGATAAGGTGTGGCCTATCCAGAGGTTTGTTTGAGGTGAGGCCTACTCAGGGTTGCAGATGAGATTTACACTTGTTGAAGAGTACAGAGGAGATAATATATGTGAAGGCCTACCAATGAAGTAAGTCATGTCCACTTCACTCTTGAACAAAGGCCAGACCTCTTCTGTGTCCGTGGACAGACCTAAACCTCGTCTGCACAATGTCATTCATAAACTTAGGAAACACAGGTGATGTAATTGAAAAATGTGGAGTTTCTTTTCCTCATTTCACAATCACATCACCTGTGTTTCCTTTGCTTAGGTATCTCATAGTGCAGATGGACTCTAGCATATCAAAGAGTACACATAAGCTGAGCAGGGTATACAACAATTTTGACATTTACATAAGATTCAGCTTCTTATCTTGTTGGAGATGAAATGAGGCCTGTCTTGCAACATGGTGCATCTTTTCCATCACTGCTGCATCGGTTTCATGTGGCACGGGACTTTACAGCATGACACATCTGCCTAGATGCATCAATTTTTAAATATGTCGCCACATAGCAAATCTTTTGCACCGCCGCTGCGTCACAAAAGTGACGCACAGTGACGCAAAAGAGTCATACACCTATCATAAATCTGTCCCTAACATGTTAAATGATTGATTCAGGATGACATTAAGGTGTGGCCTATCCAGAGGTTTGTTTAAGGTGAGGCCTACTCAGGGTTGCAGATTAAATTTACGCTTGTTGAAGAGTACAGAGGAGATAATACATGTGAAGACCTACCAATGAAGTAAGTTATGTCCACTTCACTCTTGAACAAAGGCCAGACCTCTTCTGTGTCCGTGGACAGACCTAAACCTCATCTGCACAATGTCATTCGTAAACTTAGGAAACACAGGTGATGTAATTGAAAAATGTGGAGTTTCTTTTCCTCATTTCACAATCACATCACCTGTGTTTCCTTTGCTTAGGTATCTCATAGTGCAGATGGACTCTAGCATAGGAAAGAATACACATAAGTTGAGCAGTGTATACAACAATTTTGACATTTACAGAAGATACAGCTTCTTATCTTGTTGGAGATGAAATGAGGCCTGTCTTGCAACATGGTGCATGTTTTGCATCACTGCTGCATCGGTTTCATGTGGCACGGGACTTTACAGCATGACACATCTGCCTAGATGCATCAAGTTGTAAATATGTCGCCACATAGCAAATCTTTTGCACCGCCGCTGCGTCACAAAAGTGACGCACAGTGATGGAAAAGAGGCATACATGGCTATGTAAGTTAAATAATCAAAATCTAAATTTGCCAAGCACACATGGGTGTGTATTTACAAGAACCTTCCACCACGAGGAAATGTCTTTAATTAAAATGGGAGAAATAACATCAAAGGGACTCAAATGCCTTTTAAATGTACCCCAAGCAACCTATGAAACTGTAGCAGTACATATCAAGAAACCTAATTGATTTCAGAAATCGTTTTTAAACACATCATCTAAATCAATGATATACCTACATTCAAGGGGAAATGACTTAAAATGGCCTAAGACACATGAAAGCGTTTTTTTAAGGTCCTTGCACCATTTCTGGGTCACTTTTAACATGGCTATGTTAGTCAAAGCATTAAAATCTAAATTTGCCAAGCACAGATGGGGGCGTATTTACAAGGACCTTGCACCACGGGGAAAGGTCTTTAATTAAAATGAGAAAAATAACATCAGAGAGACTCAAATGCCTTTTAAATATACCCCAAGCAACCTATGAAACTCTAGCACTACATATCAAGTAAACTAATTGATTTCAAAAATCGTTTTTAAACACATCATCTAAATCAATGATATACCTACATTCAAGGGGAAATGACTTAAAATGGCCTAAGACACATGAAAGCGTTTTTTTAAGGTCCTTGCACCATTTCTGGGTCACTTTTAACATGGCTATGTTAGTCAAAGAATTAAAATCTAAATTTGCCAAGCACAGATGGGGGCGTATTTACAAGGACCTTGCACCACGGGGAAAGGTCTTTAATTAAAATGAGAAAAATAACATCAGAGAGACTCAAATGCCTTTTAAATATACCCCAAGCAAACCTATGAAACTCTAGCACTACATATCAAGTAAACTAATTGATTTCAAAATTCGTTTTTAAACACATCATCTAAATCAATTATATACCTACATTCAAGGGGAAATGACTTAAAATGGCCTAAGACACATGAAAGCGTTTTTTTAATGCCCTTGCACCATTTCTGGGTCACTTTTAACATGGCTATGTTAGTCAAAGAATTAAAATCTAAATTTGCCAAGCACAGATGGGGGCATATTTACAAGGACCTTGCTCCACGGGGAAAGGTCTTAAATTAAAATGGGAAAAATAACATCAGAGAGACTCAAATGCCTTATAAATATGCCCCAAGCAACCTATGAAACTCTAGCACTACATATCAAGTAAACTAATTGATTTCAAAAATCGTTTTTAAACACACCATCTAAATCAATTATATACCTACATTCAAGGGGAAATGACTTCAAATGGCCTAAGACACATGAAAGCGTTTTTGTAAGGCCCTTGCACCATTTCTGGGTCACTTTTAACATGGCTATGTTAGTCAAAGAATTAAAATCTAAATTTGCCAAGCACAGATGGGGGCATATTTACAAGGACCTTGCTCCACGGGGAAAGGTCTTAAATTAAAATGGGAAAAATAACATCAGAGAGACTCAAATGCCTTATAAATATGCCCCAAGCAACCTATGAAGCTCTACAGTACATATCAAGAAACCTAATTGTTTTCAAAAAAGGATTTTAAACACATCATATAAATCAATTATATACCTACATTCATCGGGAAATGACTTAAAATGCCCTAAGACACATGAAAGCGTTTTTTTAAGGGTCACTTTTAACATGGCTATGTAACTCAAAGAAACAAAATCTATTTGTAAAACACTTGACACAAAGCAACATTTTAAATACAGAACTTTCTTCATAATTTTCTCCCTAAAGTATACTATTGTCTATCTAAATTAAATGAATCTTTTCTCACCTTAGCAAATACTTTATGAGTTTCAAAACAGTCTCAGAAACACACCAATTTGTCTTTAGCAGAGCAAAAGGTATGCACTCCAGAGTCTGCAGCTATGAAAAGCACAGAAATGCTGTAATTCATCACACATATCTCTCATGTCACCCAATCAAAACTCTTCCCTCACTTTTTTCAAATCAACACCCTTCCCCCCTCTGCCCTCTCTGCCTTTTTTGCATAGCAACCCCCTCCTGAAAGACCTCTGATGTTTGCAAGTTCACACAACAATGTTTCAATTGAACTCTGAACTCTCAGTGCACCTGCATATCCAGTGCAATCTTTCATTAAATGATTTTTTCTTGACCATTCAAATTACATCTTTCAAAGAACTCATCCATGCACCCTAACTTTCTGTTTTCAGCAATCAAAATCCACCAATCACTGCTACTGCTTCCTTAACACAGAAACTCCACAGTTTTTTTCATTTTAAACTCTTATTTTTCCAACTGCCATTTCATTGCCACACTTCATCCGACTGCAGCAGAACCTTCTCTTACCATGTTTTCTGTCTGGATTGTTGGACATAGTTACATCTACTGGGCTCAAAGGTATGCTGAGAACAGAAATTTACCTAACCTCAATTTACAAGATGTGGAAATTAAGTGGTTTGGCCACAGAGGATTAAAATGTCACCAATTGATACCATTGGTGAAAACCTTTATGCATTTGCCTAAACCTGACCTGTTAATTTTGCACTGTGGATGTAATGACTTGGGCACTTTGACTGGTGTAGATCTGGAAATGCTTTTAAAGGACACCTTTGAGCAATTGATGGCACTTTTTCCTCAAACTGCCTTGGTATATTCAAATATATGCCAAAGACAGAAATGGAGGTGGTCGAACCAATTTTGTCCACAAATTGAGAAATCGAGGAAGCATGTAAACAAATCTGTTTCAGCTTACATGAGAGACCATGGAATGGGCTCCATGTACAACAATAACTTGCGTTACTACATGCAAGATATCTACAGAGGAGATGGAGTTCACTTCTCAGATGAAGGGAACAGAGTTTTCATTCTGAATTTAAAACTGTGCATTGGTACCTACTTATAAGTACCTAAATGTACCATAAACCCAAAAGCTCTTCTCAGAGCTACCCTACATCTGATCACTCACAATTATTATTTTACTCTAACTTTTTTCACTAATTTTCAACAAAGTACGCTCCCCGGAGCGCTACCCGGTACGCGAACCGGAAGCTAACCGCGCGAAATTTTTTTTAAAAATGTTTTTTTTTCGCACATATGGGCCTCCTCAGCCATCCTCAGAAAACCTAGGGGGTCAAAATACGTCTACCGTGTTCCCTTCTACCCATTCTGAACATTATTTGCCCTCCATCTTGTATCTTAATTCGACCGAAACACAAAATGGTGGACTCCCGTAACGCTGCAGGTTCGCGTACCGGGGCGCTCCCCGGGAAGCGTTCCATTAAAAAAGGTGGGAAAGTAATTTACAGAAGAAACCCTGGAGACACTTTCACCAAATATAGATTTGCTCATACTACATACCAATCCCTACCATTTTCACAAATTTGGTTGGAATTCCATTTAGCCATTTAGCCTGTAGACCTCTCTAAATACCCTGAGGTAAATTACTTCACAAAACACATCTGAAGTGTTGGAATTGACAACCAATGAAAATTTTACTTTCTTTTCCATTTTTTTTTTACCTGACATTTGATTGGTTATGTACCTGAATATAAAGGAAGAGAAGGAAACACAGCCATTTTCACTACTACTTCCTGGTATACATTTCAATAGGATTTTCACTAATAACTTCAACTTCTTTTTAAAGGTAAGTTGTTATTTTAAAAACTGAAGTATATTGTGCACTTTAAGTTAATATGGTAAACTTTTTCTGATAGTTATATACTATCCCTCTGTAGTAGTTATAGATTTAGATAGACTTCTCTGTTATAGTTATGGATGGAGTTAGGCTTGTCTTTTATAATTATGAATTTACTTACGTTAAATCACATACACTTTTTTATATTCCTACTTCCACTCTGATACTATACACTGCCCAAAGATAAATTCACTGTTAAAAACTGCCTATCTAAAATTAATCCCAACAGTGCCCTATCTCTACTAATATATATATTTTTTAATGCAAATTTCAAGCAAAATGGAAGGCGAACAGAAAGTGTCATTTGAAATTGTCCTTGCAGAGACCAACCAAGAAATCATTGATCCAAATGACATTGAATTAATGGATGAAACTTGGGACCAAGAACTACTGCAATGTGTGCAATCAGTAGATGTCCTCCTTGAAAATGAGGACATTTTACACACTCAAACATTACAAGCTATGTTCAATGAAAATAACGACATTTCAGACAGTGAAATGGTAGACATTTTATTAAATTTTGAAACACAATCACAATAATAAATAATTGTTTAAAAAATAAATAAATAAAAAAAAAATCAACAAAACAAACAATCAATTAACATACAATATTTGAAAAGTCTATCATTCTTTTTTCCTTATAGTACGCTCCCCGGGCCGCTTCCCGGTTCGCGAACCGGGCGCTCCCCATGCAAAAAAAACAAAAAAAAAGGTATTTCTTTTTTTGCCCCGCGGGGCCCTTTTAAAGCCTCCACATCAAACCTAGGGGGTCAGGGAGGATCTACTATGCCCCCTTATGGTCATTTCCCCCTTTGTTTTGGCCTCCTCTTGTCTCTCGATCCTACCGAGAGACAAGATGGCGGCCGCTCCGGACTGTTTAGAATGTTGACAGACACCGGAGAGCCAATCAGCTTCGCTTCGCGAAGTTCCGTTACGCGTCAAGTACGCGAACCGGGGCGCTGCCCGGAGCTCTGTTACAGATATATATTTTTTTGAACCTTAATTTCTCAAAATCCACTGGAGCACATATATTGAGACCTAGCAAAGGCACATCGGGCTAACAGTCCCTACAATTTTGCCAAGTTTCGTGCAAATCCATTCAGCCGTTCGGGCTAAAAGTGAGGCCAACCGCCCTATGGAAATTAACATGGGAAAAACACGTTTTGGGACCCCCCTTTTTTCTCGGCCCCCCCTTGACGAAACCCCCCCCAAATTTTCAGTGGCTGCTCAGAAACAAAATGTTCCATTTTCCTGAAAATTTCAGCCAATTCCGTCCACAAACGCCAAAGTTATTACACATAGAATTTTCAAAAATCCCATAGGAAAAAAATCCTAACTATATATACCTACTGGCGACCGCCAGTAGGTAATATATATATATATATATATATATATATATATATATATATATATATATTCACTGAAAAAAACATAGGTTTCACCCGCGTTATAGTTAAAAATTAGCATTTAAAAAACCTTAGAAATTCACTGAAAAACCATAGGTTTCACACATGTTATAGTTAGCTGGACATTTCACTCATACAAAACCATTAAAATTCCCCCGTTCTAGTTAACTATAACTCGCGCGCCCGCAATGCACTGCTGATGACGTCACATATTACATCACTCATGACATGGTCAGTGACATCACTTATGACATCACTGATGACATCTCAAATTACATCACTGATGACATCACTGATGCCATCATCCAGTGAATGTGTGTCTTTCTGAAAAATAAATATGTTTTATATATGTATATCTAAAGGTCAATGGAAGAAAAAATGTGTAAATAAGTGTCTAAATGGATGGTTTTTTTTGTACAAATGATTGTATAACTGCCTTATTAAGTGTATCTTAGTGAATACATGTATTAGCGAGTAATGTTTAAATATGTAAATATCTGTATCAGTGTCTCACTTTGTGTATAAGTGGCTGCCTGGGTTGGTGACTAGCTACAGGAGTGTCGATATGGGTTATTAGTTGGTTTTTAGAGTATCAGAATGAGTGTCTGTATGGTTTGGTGGGGGGTATTACTTACCGCATAGATGCATGTATGGGTGACTCACTGTTTGTATGTGTTTTGAAGACAGCATGTGTGCAGGACTGTATGGGTGGATGAGTGTGTGCATGGGTGTGCTAGTGAGTGAATGACTGTCTCAATAGTATCTTTATGAGTAACTACATATGTTTTAAACTAGTATATGTAAGTATTGATGTATATAAGTTAGTATATGTGAGAGCGAGAGATTGGAAGAGTTCCTGTATAAATAAGTATGTGTTTCTATAAGTGATTGTTTAAGAGAGTAAGTATGTGTACGTTTCTGTAGAAGTAAGTGTAGTGTGTATAGCTGTATATGCAAGTAAATGGATGTTTGATAGTTTATTTGCATATGTGAGTATGTGTGTGAGTAACTCTATCGATGAGTATCGGTGTAGGAGTACATATGATGAGTGCGTACATGTATGAGTGACTATATAGAACTGCTGGTGGAAGAGTGGATGTGTATGTAGATATTGGAATTACCTAATAGGTTGTTGTAACTGGTATTGGTATCTCCATTGTTTTGAAAATTTTAGTTTCTATTTTTGAATGTGTGTATCAAAGGTTAAGTACAGTTACATTTACTTTTCAGGAATAATAGTGAGCTGATAACAGGTGAGTAAATCGGAATTCGTAGTTCGGCTGATTTTTGAGGAATTTTTTAAAGTTCCAAAACTCCACACTTAGAAGAATTTCCAAGTAAAACATGTCAATGTTAGCCTATGGAAGGAAATTCAAGTTACCGTAAGTATGGTTACATTTACTTTTCAGGGTCCGTCATGGGCTCAAAGATGCAACACTGACGTCTCTCGTGATAACAGGTGAGTAAATCGGAATTCGTAGTTCGGCTGATTTTACAGGAATTTTTTTAACTTCCAAAACTCCACACTTGGAAAAATTTCCATGTGAAACCAGTCGATGTTTGCCTATGGAAGGAAATTCAAGTTACTGTAAGTATGGTTACATTTACTTTTCAGGGTCGGTCCTGGGCTCAAAGATGCAGCACTGACGTCTCTCGTGATAACAGGTGAGTAAATCAGAATTCGTACTTCGGCTGATTTTAGAGGAATATTTTGCACAATAGTGAAGGAAGGGGCGGGGCCTGAGGACACATGTGTGCAAACACGCCATGTGGCGCGTTTAAGGTTGGGTAATATATTCCTCTTCAATCCTGAGGTCACCTGTGAGCCAACTAGCCCATCAGGTACCTCCAGTTTGCGCCAGGGAGCTGCATTGTAGAGATGTGTTCAGAGGGCACTCCCCCTTTTTACAACACTCTGCAACGCAGCTCCGTGGCACTTACTAGAGGTACCTGTTGGACTAGTTGGCCCCTAGGGGACCTCTGGATTGAAGAGGAATGTATTCCTCAACCTAAAACGGGCCACAGGGCGTGTTTGCACACATGTCACCTCAAGCCCGCCCCCTACCTTCATCACTGTGCAAACATGCCCCATAACACGTTCTAAGTTGGGGGATTAAGTCCCCTTGCATACTGGGGGTCCCTGGGGGCCAACTAGCACTCCAGGAACCTCCATTATGCGCCAGGGTGCTGTGTTGCAGAGAAGTGTAAAAAGGGGCGTTACCTCATTACACCTCTCTGCAACGCAGCCCCCTGGCGCGTTTGCAGAGGGGGAACTAATTCCCCTTCCATACTGGAGGTCCTTGGGTGCCAACTAGCCCACCAGGAACATCCAGTATGCGCCAGGGGGCTGCGTTGCAGAGAGGTGTAAAGAGGGCACGCCCCTTTTTACACCTCTCTGCAATGCAGCCCCCTGGTGCTTTTTCAGAGGGGGAACTAATTCCCCTTGCATACTGGGGGTCCCTGGGGGCCAGCTAGCCCACCAGCAACCTCCAGTATGCACAAGGGGGCTCCATTGCAGAGAGGTGTAAAAGGGGGCGTGGCCTCTTTACACGTCCCTGCAAGGGAGCCCCCTGGCCCATACTGGAGGCTCCTGGTGGGCTAGTTGGCCCCCATGGACCCCCTGTATGCGAGGACGCGTTTGCAGAGACGTGCAGGGAGGAGGCGTGGCCTCCAGCCGATCCCGTTTAAAAAAAAAAAAAAACTTTTAAGAAGGGGGGCAGGCTTTGGGGACCCCATGCCCCAGGGCCTGCCCCCAATGTTTTTAAATTGGGAAGGGGGCCGTGGAAACTAGGTGTAACTATAACTACCGACTGGCGACCGCCAGTGGGTAATATATATATATATATTCCAACAAAGCAGGTTAGCCCCAAAAAACGAAGTGAAGCCACATAAAGTCAATAGGCACTCGTATTTTAATCCATTTCATTGCCAGCAGAAAACTCACAAATGCAGTCTTCAAATAGTTATTATCTGCCTGACGCGTTTCAGGAATCTCATCCTTTCTTCAGAGGCAATGTTCAGAAAGGATTTGGGAGCAGTTTTTATTGCGCACTTTAGTTAAGATTTCCAACACCTGCCACAGTGGGTGTGTCCCTTCGCAAAGCTTTCTGGGCTTTGCAGTGCACCAACCTGCTTCCCCCGTGGGGCAGCTTCCAATCCCTTCGAGTTTGAACAAAATAAAATTCCAAGTGGAAATGCACTACACAGGGTGCTGCCTGCCCTGCTTTCCAGCAATGAAAATGTGCCACGAGACAGCACCATCCAGCACTGGCGCTGTACTCCTTTTTTCCATAGCTGCAAGCAACCACGTGGAGCCTGCAAGGACCCGCATCCAGGCGGTGGGCAACTCTTCACGGCTGGGCCACAGCCGTTCTCAATTCCAACAAAGCAGGTTAGCCCCAAAAAATGAAGTGAAGCCACATAAAGTCAATAGGCACTCGTATTTTAAACCATTTCATTGCCAGCAGACAACTTACAAATGCAGTCTTCAAATAGTTATAATCTGCCTGACGCATTTCAGGAATCTCATCCTTTCTTCAGAGGCTTCGTGTGGCCTCACTCCTTTGGGGCTCTCCTGCAAGGATGGATATATATATCAGGGCTGCGGCGGCGTGTGGATCCAGGCAAACACAGTTTGGGATATCACATGGAGTCATAAGATTCCCCGTCACTGTATGGGCTCTTACAAAGGACTACACTATAATCGCTTTTTGTTTTTGAATGTGGTTTTTTTTGTATGCTTTTATGAATTTTTTATTGAATTCGAATAAAGCTTGTTGACTGACTGACTGACTACACTAACCAGAATGCAGCAGTGCGGTTGTGGAGCGCAAAATGCCTTGCACCTGTGAGGCGTAGGAGGTCCAATGACCATGTGACTGTGAGTGGTTACAGACAGAACAACTATAGAAAGGAACCCCCTGGAACAGCAAAGAAACAATCTGGAATGGGCACTGAAGAAGCCATAGAGGCGGAAACGCGTCTGCCCTGCATTTCCAGAGACCCTTGAATATCAGCGCTTGAGAGAAAATAAAGCTGTTCTTTCCTGACCCCCGGAGCAATGTCACACTCTTTTCATAGGAGAGGAGAAAGCCTGGTTCGCATGCTTTGCAAGCTGCAGGTGCTGGCTGAGTGCCCTCTCGGTATGGAGCTACGCGGCTTACCTGCACTTTTGGTGTTCGCATGAGACTGCAACGCGTCGCCCCCCCTTGGCATCTAATTTCCACGTGGAGTTTATCGCCGGTATGGGAAGAGAGGAGGCAAGATCACTTGCCTGATAAGGGCGACACAGAACAGCTTTGCCACCCGCAGGGCTGCGGCGGCGTGTGGATCCAGGCAAACACAGTTTGGGACATCACATGGTGTCATAAGATGCCCCGTCACTGGATGGGCTCTTACGAAGGACTACACTAACCAGAATGCAGCAGTGCGGTTGTGGAGCGCAAAATGCCTTGCACCTGTGAGGCGTAGGAGGTCCAATGACCATGTGACTGGGAGTGGTTACAGACAGAACAACTATAGAAAGGAACCCCCCGGAACAGCAAAGAAACAATCTGGAATGGGCACTGAAGAAGCCATAGAGGCGGAAACGTTTCTGCCCTGCGTTTCCAGAGACCCTTGAATATCAGCGCTTGAGAGAAAATAAAGCTGTTCTTTTCTGACCCCCGGAGCAGTGTCACACTCTTTTCATAGGAGAGGAGAGAGCATGGTTCGCATGTTTTGCCAGCTGCAGGTGCTGGCTGAGTGACACGCCCTCGCGGTATGGAGCTACGCGGCTTACCTGCACCTTTGGAGTTCGCATGAGACTGCAATGGGTCGCCCCCCCTTGGCGTCTGATTTCCACATGGAGTTTATCACCGTTATGGGGAGAGAGGAGGCAAGATCACTTGCCTGATAAGGGGGACACAGAACAGCTTTGCCACCCGCAGGGCTGCGGCGGCGTGTGGATCCAGGCAAACAAAGTTTGGGACATCACATGGTGTCATAAGATGCCCCGTCGATGTATGGGCTCTTACGAAGGACTACACTAACCAAAATGCAGCAGTGCGGTTGTGGAGCGCAAAATGCCTTGCACCTGTGAGGTGTAGGAGGTCCAATGACCATGTGACTGGGAGTGGTTACAGACAGAACAACTATAGAAAGGAACCCTCCGGAACAGCAAAGAAACAATCTGGAATGGGCATTGAAGAAGCCATAGATGCGGAAACGCGTCTGCCCTGCGTTTCCAGAGACCCTTGAATATCAGCGCTTGAGAGAAAATAAAGCTGTTCTTTTCTGACCCCCGGAGCAGTTTCACACTCTTTTCACAGGAGCGGAGAGAGCCTGGTTCGTATATATATATATATATATATATATATATATATCGTGCTCCGGGGTTGGTCCAACAGTAAAGAAGCACTCGGTACAAAGAAGCTTTAACCCCATCAGCTTTTTTTCGGTAAGAACAAATGCCCTCGCCAGACAATGAAGCATCAGACTGGTGTCCGGACGCCTTTCGGGTAAGTCCCTTCTTCGGCGGAATAACAGTCTTGTGGCATTCATGGGGCCATGCCCTCCACTTTATCCATATCAACGCCATGATTGGCTGCTCTAACTTGAGACTGCACGGTGATTTCTGGGAGGCGTAGTCCATTGCTTCTCAGAGTGCAATTTAGTTCATGCTATGTTCAAGGCTCCACATGAGCCCCGGAAGGCCAGCTTGTTCACCATGCAACTTTGTACCCCACACAACAAGCCACTCGCTTCGTGACTACGTGGCCCCCGCTTCTGGGTTGTTGCTCCTTAGCGGCAGGATAGCCGCTTAAACATCATGCTCCAGGGTTGGTCCAACAGTAAAGAAGCACTCGGTTACAAAGTACCTTTAACCCCATCAGCTTTTATTCGGTAAGAACAAATGCCCTGGCCAGACAATGAAGCATCAGACTGGTGTCCGAACGCATTTCTGGTAAGTCCCTTCTTCGGCGGAATAACAGTCTTGTGCCACTCCCTCCACTTTATCCATATCGTACGCCATGATTGGCTGTTCTAACTTGGACTGCACGGTGATTTCTGGAAGGCGTAGTCCATTTCTCCTCAGAGTGCAATTTAATTCATGCTATGTTCAAGGCTCCACATGAGCCCGGGGAGGCGCAGCTTGTTCACCATCCAACTTTGTACCCCACACAACAAGCCACTCGCTTCGAGACTACGTGGCCCCCGCTTATGGGGTGTTGCTCCTCAGCGGCAGGACAAACGCTTAAACATCGTGCTCTGGGGTTAGTCCAACAGTAAAGAAGCACTCGGGTACAAAGTAGCTTTAACCCCATCAGCTTTTATTCGGTAAGAACAAACGCCCTCGCCAGACAATGAAGCATCAGACTGGTGTCAGGACGCGATTCGGGTAAGTACCTTCTTCGGCGGAATAACAGTCTTGTGGCACTCATGGGGCAACGCCCTCCACTTTATCCATATCGTACGACATGATTGGCTGTTCTAACTTGGACTGCACAGTGATTTCTGGAAGGCGTAGTCCATTTCTCCTCAGAGTGCAATTTAATTCATGCTATGTTCAAGGCTCCACATGAGCCCCGGGAGGCACAGCTTGTTCACCATCCAACTTTGTACCCCACACAACAAGTCACTCGCTTCGTGACTACGTGGCCCCTGCTTATGGGGTGTTGCTCCTCAGCGGCAGGACAGCCGCTTAAACATCGTGCTCCGGGGTTGGTCCAACAGTAAAGAAGCACTCGGGTACAAAGTATCTTTAACCCCATCAGCTTTTATTCGGTAAGAACAAATGCCCTCGCCAGACAATGAAGCATCAGACTGGTGTCCGGACGCGTTTTGGGTATGTTCCTTCTGAGGCGGAATAACAGTCTTTTGGCACTCAGGGGACCACGCCCTCCACTTTATCCATATCGTACGCCATGATTGGCTGCTCTAACTTGAGACTGCACGGTGATTTCTGGGAGGCGCAGTCCATTGCTTCTCAGAGTGCAATTTAATTCATGCTATGTTCAAGGCTCCACATGAGCCCCGGGAGGCGCAGCTTGTTCACCATCCAACTTTGTACCCCACACAACAAGCCACTCGCTTCGTGACTATGTGGCCCCCACTTATGGGGTGTTGCTCCTCAGCGGCAGGACAGCCGCTTAAACATCGTGCTCCGGGGTTGGTCCAACAGTAAGCACTCGGGTACAAAGTAGCTTTACCCCATCAATTTTTATTCGGTAAGAACAAACGCCCTCGCCAGACAATGAAGGGTCAGACTGGTGTCCGGACGCGTTTCGGGTAAGTCCCTTCTTTGGCGGAATAACAGTCTTGTAGCACTCATGGGGCCACGCCCTCCACTTTATCCATATCGTACGCCACTATTGGCTGCTCTAACTTGAGACTGCACGGTGATTTCTGGGAGGCGTAGTCCATTGCTTCTCAGAGTGCAATTTAATTCATGCTATGTTCAAGGCTCCACATGAGCCCCGGGAGGCGCAGCTTGTTCACCATCCAACTTTGTACCCCAAACAACAAGCCACTCGCTTCGTGACTACATGGCCCCCGCTTATGGGGTGTTGCTCCTCAGCGGCAGGACAGCCGCTTAAACATCGTGCTCCGGGGTTGGTCCAACAGTAAAGAAGCACTCGGGTACAAAGTAGCTTTAACCCCATCAGCTTTTAAACGAAGTGAAGCCACATAAAGTCAATAGGCACTCGTATTTTAATCCATTTCATTGCCAGCAGACAACTCACAAATGCAGTCTTCAAATAGTTATAATCTGCCTGACGCGTTTCAGGAATCTCATCCTTTCTTCAGAGGCTGCGTGTGGCCTCACTCCTTTGGGGCTTTGGGGCTCTCCTGCAAGGATGGATATATATATATATATATATAATATATATATATATATATACATACATATATATATATATATATATATATATTTAATATATATATATATTTTTAAGTAAACTTTATTGCCATTTTCTGAAAAACAAAGCGACTTGACATCTGATAGTATAATGACAGGTAATATAAGAAAGCAAATAAGAGGATAAAGTAAATATCATTCTCTGCAGTATCCCTCGCAGTTCGCCCCATCCATTAACTCTTAGCTGTGTACGGTATTGACAAACACCTCTTGTTACAGTAATATTTTATGGTGGCGATTTCCCAACATGAACTATCATCATCTCAATACAGAGTGCCACCAGTGCCCACATTGCTCGCAGACCGAGTCCTTACTAGTATTCTAACATTATGACCCCCTTCTATAATTTTCCTCAAATATCTGGGTAGGCCAAAGCAACTGGTGGCCACCTTATTTATTTGATAGTCCATGGTGAGCTTTGCATTCAACCAAAAGCCCAGGTCTTTAGCCACCGGGCCAAAGTTGGGAAAATACCACAGTTCATCCGGCCACCAATGCTGGCCTCACAATTGAGGATGGTTGTCAACCAGTAAAACCCCAGTCTTATTACCAGTCAATCTATATAAAATACACACATAATATATACGTGATATATACAATATATTAGGATAATATAATTTTTCATTTATTATAAACTATTTTATTGAAATGTTTACATTTAAAAATTAATGTAACAATATGCATTAAATGCATATTAATGCAACAGTAATCTGAATTAAAAATATTTAGATCACTGTTAATTCATTTCATGCATCACTTTCAATAATTTTAAATGCTTAATACAAAATATACTTTTTTTAATTGTAGGTGTACATTTATAATGAAACCTCATAAAATACATTTCAAATGTAATATATTCAAAATAATTAAATTTTTAATTTAAAAGTTAATAATACTGTAACATGTTTAACATTTAAGTTAGAAATGCTGTTACATTTTGTTACATTATTCTAAATTAGGCTCCTTAATTCATGGGGTTGGGACATGTAAGTCTACACTTCTGAGTAACTTTGCACTTGTCTGGCCTTATTCACAAAGGTAAACTTACACTTGCAGCCAGAGCTGTCGACTTTGGAGCTGGGGAACCAGGCTCAACATCCTGTGATAGTGGGCATATCCTTAATCTCCCCATGCCTACAAAAAATAAATGTGTCTTTAACTGGTGCTCATGAGAAGCATTCTGATACCTTTGGGTCGAGTTCACGCTATAAGCGCCGGTGTTGAGGATTAAGTGTAGGTGCCGAGCACTGGAAACCACTGGCTCAAATTAAGCACTGGCACTGGCTTTCACTGGTTGTTTGAAACTCCTTAATCTGTGTTTTGTAAATCATGTGAGTAAGCTTCTTTCATAATAAAACAGTAACCATTTGTATCCGCTGAATTAAAAAGTTACAAAACAATATTTGCAATGGGAACCATCTTGACAGACAGAATGCAAACCATAGGCTGTGACCTTCCTGGGTTCAAGTATGCCATTTACACTATCCAGTTTAATTGGTTAGTTTCTTGTAAAAATTGTAATTACATATCTAACGTCTTAGTAAACATATCAAACCCAAATTAAAAAACAACCATAGCTCATAACCAATGCACTTAGCATGTTTTTGAAGTTACCTTTTAAATATTTTGCAATTGCTATTAATAAAGTCAGATTTATAAATGTGTACAAGTAGTATCAGCTTCGACAAAATATCAAGTAGGGAGTACAAATAGAAAGAAAATAATGTATTATATTGATGGATGGTTTACAGAGTCAATACTAACAGCCCATTAATTGATGAGAATGCTGGCTGAAGCTGTAGTAGTAATATTGAAATGCAATTTATATGAAAACAAATGTAAACCCTGTTATAGCCTTTAACATTCAATAAATGGCTCCTAAATCTCATATATTCTTAGAATATACACCTCCTTCATAAATGGTTCCAGCATACACACTCACTGTTGGAGAACAAAGTTACACAATGTTAGGAATCTGTAACAAAATACTCATGAGGATACTAAATTCCTAATATAACCTCAAATTTCTATGATCATATAATTGCATTACGGAACCGAATGGAGTCCTTTTCCAAGTCTCACATTATGTTATGGTATGTTATGTGTATAAAGTATACAATCACCTACGAGGGTATCCTAGCGCTGAGCAAGTGTGTGTGGTTCCTAGGGGAGGATGGTTAACTGAAAAGCCAGGTCTTCAGCTTTTGCAGAATCCAAGAAGAGAGACGGAGGCTCTGATGTGGAGCCAAAGGTCGTTCCACATTTTAGGAGCAATATAAGAGAGCGCCCTTCT
Organism: Lissotriton helveticus; assembly: GCF_964261635.1. Lineage (NCBI taxonomy): Eukaryota > Metazoa > Chordata > Amphibia > Caudata > Salamandridae > Lissotriton > Lissotriton helveticus. The sequence goes on from NC_136057.1 coordinate 1,861,199,065, forward strand.
TCCTCATCTGGTTTTGTGCATGGGTGGGAGATGTGCGAGTAGGAGTGTTTGGTGGAAGCAGCTGTGACTGCTCATGTCGGTGGGGCCTCAGTTGTTTATGCCTTGAATGTGTTGGTGAGAAATTTGAAATGAGCATGTTTGTATACCCGGAGCTAGTTGAGCTTCCGGAAGTGTGATGTGTTGTGAGTTCTGTGTAAGAGATTGAGGGTGAGTCTGGCTGCTGAATTCTGGATGGGTTTTTAGCCTTCTGTTGAATTGCTTAGTGATCATGGAATCGAGAGTGAAGTCATAATCCAACTTGCTGGTGTCTACGGTGCGATTGGTGGCTTTTTGCTCAGGAGCCCTATTGAAGATCTTCTTCAGCGTCTTACGGGTATAGAAGCCAGATGCAGTGACAGTGTTGAGTTGTGTGGTCATGTCCAGTTTTTTGTTGATGATGATTTCGAGGTTCTAGGCTTGAGTACTGGGTGTGTCTCTGTGATCAGCCAGCCACTAGCTGGAGTGCCATGGAGAGATGAATTTGCCGAAGATCACTACTTTTGTCTTGTCGGTATTGAGCTTGAGACAGTTGGCTTTCATCCAGTTAGCAAGTTTGGTCATGCAGGCGGTGAACTTGTTTCATGTGTTGGGGGTTTTGTATGAGAGGGAGAGTATGAGTTGCATGTCACTGGTGTAGGAGAAAATGTTTTTATTTTTTTATTGAGATTTTCAAAATTACAACAAATAAAAAGAAGAATTATAAAAAGAGCATAGCATTACAGTGCATCAATGCGGGTAAAAACTGTATATACCAGATATAGATCTGTACCCTAATAATTTCAGCAGGATAACCAGTTGTTTGATACAATGACTTTGTAAAAGGTACACTCATTCCAGTTATGGTTTTATTTGACTTCAGGTCAAGTGGGTGCAGGCTGCTCCTGTGTGGGAGTGTTCTTACTATCCTGTGTTTCCAGGAGGTAGGTTTGAAACGGTTGCCAAATGTCTACGGGCCGAGCAGCCGGCGGCTGCAGTGTGCATATGTGTCACTCGTGGTATTACAATATGTCATACTATGAAGCCATGCATTGAGTGTGGAGGACTGTGTGCAGGCCCACATGATAGCCACCTCACGCTTACCGCTCAGAAGTGATATAGCAACAAAAAGGCGCTTGGATTTGGGAAGATCATGAACATACCCCAACAGCACCAACAAAGGCGAAGGCGCAACCTCAACCTCCACCATCTTAGATATTTCCCCCAAAATCGATCTCCTATAACCCTCTATTCTAGTGCAAGTCTACATCATGTGTGCAAAGTCGGCCTCCGGAGAGCAACACCTCGGACACATTAGTGGACAAGAGGGGTCCTTACGATGCAATTAACTGGGGGTCATGTATGCCCTCCACAGAAATTTGAAATGCAACAATTTGTGCCGATGGTTTGGAGACATCAGACGTGTTTGTGCACAGCACCGACCCCACTGCACATCCTTCAATTGGTAACCAAGATCCCGTTCCCATGCCGCCCGTAAACTCGTATTATGGCACAGGAGCAGTGCCACTGCCTCCTTGTACATCCGTGCCACTAAGTGGCTCCCATCCCCGCCCTGGATAACTCCGGTTAAGATTGAAAAGTCAGGGTGTTCCAAAGGATAACTATCCATGCATGCACGCAACGCCCTCTGCACTCTTAGCAGCACAAAAGGATCCATTGTAGTAGCGGTTCTAAAATGGGGGTCTTCTGTGCGCGAAAAAACTTTTCTCCAGGAAACAAATCACCAAATGTTATCAGCTGATATTTAGCCAATGTGTGCTTCACTAGGGTCTCCTGCAGGATGGCAACCCAACCATTTCCCGCAAGTGGTAACGCGGGTCTATATAATACACGAGCACCTGTCACACACAGCAGCTTATGCCATGCCCAGCTGGTTGTCTACATTGTCTGGATGTCTTGCGGGTCCCACGGGAACCCACATGGCAATAGAGTATTGAGCGGAGCTGAAAGCACCAAATCGGCCTCGGGTCTACAGTATGGGATCCGAATGTCTGCACAATACCCGTGTCAAGCAAAGCTCTCCTGTGCTACCAAATAATAGATCTGCAAATTCGGTACACCAAACCTCCCCTCTCATACGGCAGTATTAAGGTGTCCCAGCCAATGCGGGCCTGTTTACCACCCCACACCAACCATGTTAACAGCGTGCATAGGTTAGAAAAAATAATTGTTGTATAGCGGTATGGGAATGTTGAGAAAGAGATACAAAAATTGGGGAAATGCCACCATCTTAATTATAGCTATCCTTTCGGCCATTGATAAGCGCAGTTTCAACCAACGTTCAATGTTGCGTCCCAGTTTCTCCATCACCGGGCCATAGTTCAGCTGAAGGATATGATCCTTATCCCTATGGATGTGGACTCCTAGGTACTTCACACCAAGTCAGTGGGTAATCCACCGTTCTAGCACAGGTTGCCTCAGTCAATTGGAGTACCTCCGACTTCTCCGAATTTATATGAAGACTCGACTTGGTGCCGTATCTCGTCACTTCCTGGAACAAAGGTGTTAAATTATCGTCCGGGTGCCGTACATATAGAATTATGTCATTGGCGTAGAGCGTGAGTAATAAGGGCCCGGTGTTAATTTGCAAACCCCGGTGACTATGCCTTTCTAGCAACTGGCGCACCAGTGGGTCGAGTGCAATTACAAATAGTAGGGGTGATAGAGGGCATCCCTGTCGCATGCCCCGTGTAAGTGGAAACGCTTGGGTCAATGTGCCATTCAGTCGAATATGTGCCGTGGGCAATGTATATAATAGCCGAACCACTGCCAGGAACAGTTGCGGTACCCCCTGTCTCTCCATGGTGGCATATAAAAAGGGCCCCTCAAGCAAATCAAATGCATCAAGGAGGACGGCAGCTGCTGGAACCTACTAGTGTTTAGGGCAGTGAATTTGTGGGGAATAAACCCTGATTGCGCTGGTGAGATCAATTTCTCCACAATCAATGCAAGTCTTGTTGCCAGCATTTTGGCTAGAATTTTATTATCAAAATTCAAGAGAAAAAAGGGGACAATACATTTCAATACATCCTTTCCAGGCTTGGGCAATAAAATTATAACAGCTTCTCTCAAGGTGGGTGGAAGTACTCCAGTCTCAATGGCCTCCTGATACATATTGATAAGATGGGGTACAAGAAGACTTTTATATTTTTTTATAGAAACAACCCGTAAATCCGTCTAGCCCTGGTGCTTTAGAGCCATCCAACACATTGGTGGCCTCAGTTACTTAATCTTCTTAAAAGGGCTCCGCCAGGAATTCCTGGTGAACCTTGTCCATCCAGACAAGGGAGACCTCATCGAGGTAGTCACTGTAGTCCGAAGGGAGGTCGGAATTTCTGGAGGTATATAACGTTATGTAATACTTAAGTTCCTCCCCCAATACCCCTACATTACCAGTGATCCGCTCTCCATCTTCCCCACTTAGTTCAGCTATGTAACTGAGTCTGCGGGTTTGTTGCATCAGCCTGGCTAATGTTCTACCAGGCCGCTCACAATCCCCATACCACCAAGCGACAGTGTATTTACCTAAAAAATGTGCCTCACGTTCTGCGATATCGCGGAATTCTATCAGCAGTGCCGCACGTCTTTGTAAGGCATGGGGACCAATATTAGCTGCACTACGTTCCAACTCGATGAGCTCATGAATCTATCTGCGCAAGCATGCGGCACAGAGCCCTAAGTACCCCAGCGATTTTCGAGATACACACCCCCCGTGCATAGGGCTTGAAAGCCTCCCATAGGGTAGCCTTAGAATCCACCGACCCAACATTTATCGTGAAGTATTCGACAATCAGTTCTGTTGCAAAGACAGCATCCCTCAAAGTCATATCCGGGAATCGCCACGGTCGCTCTACCCCCCTGCTCTAGGGATCTTCAATTTTACCAACACAGGAGAGTGATCAGATAGTGTGCGCCGCAGATGAGTAACCGCATCAACCCATACCACCACCCCAGTAGACAAGCACCAGTAGTCCAAATGAGTCCAAGTATTATGAGGTGCAGAATAATGAGTGTACCCATCACAGGCTGAGCAGTGGTATCTCCATGCATCCACCAACCCAAACTTTTCTATAGTGTCCAACACCACACGTCTCGCCCTTGGTTTTGTGACTATTGTAATCGCTGTGCTATCACGCTCCGGGACAAGCAACAAATTGAAATCCCCACCCAAGTAAATACAGTCAGCCCACATGCGATCTATGTGGTTGTGGATAGTGGCCAAAAACCCGGGGTCATCCACATTCGGGGCGTATACATTGACAAATAGCACTGAATGTTCTAGCATAGAGCCCTTAACCAATAAATACTGACCGCCGCATCCCGATAGACCTCCTCCTCCCAAAATGGCACCCGTTTATGTATCAACACTGCAACCCTTCTGGCATAGGAACTATATCCTGCTAAATATTTATGTGCACCCCAGCTCGATGCCAATGATATCTTAACGTTTGCTGCAAGGTGAGTTTCTTGTAGAAATGCAATGTCTACTTGATATTGTTGCATGTAGTTGGTCACCTGTTTACACTTACAGGTACCCTGACATTCCAAGACATCAGCACCACACTGGCCTCTGCAACAACCTTATTAACTATAATCTATATCCTGTTCCTCTGACGCACTGGCACCCAGGCCACGTATGCTACACTGTAGATGACAACTGCAATAATAACGGACTACAAACATTAGCCTGCAAACCCAAGTCCCAGCTCCCACCACTCATTCCCCCAACTAACTCTGGGGGGAAGTCCCCATCCCTTATAACCATGGTTAAAGAATCATACAAACAAAAACAGATTATACTGAAATCCTGCATACACTGATACATGTGCTACCGCACTGGGGGGTAGCACAACCCCACCGCTTCCCCTAGTATTGGCAATAGTGCCTGCATACTTGCATATTAAGCGTCCATGGCGGCATACAACGTGCCACTGGCACGAGTCCATATCGGTCCAGCTCGAAGATTATGAACGTGACATCATAGAACTTCAGCATTGAAAACAGGTGCTGTGTGACTAACTAGCTGTGAAAAGATCCGCACTTGCACCGGAGTCCGGTATGTCCTGTGTCTGCTGCGGTGACGCCATGCATTTCTTCTTCACAGCGTTGGAGTACTTCTGACAAAACTCTTGGGCATCATGGGGGAGTCGAACACTTGGGACCACCCGTCAACATCAACCTTCAGCCGTGCTGGATACAGCATTCCATATCGTAGTCCTATCTTTTGCAGGGCCGCTTTTACCCCTGCATATTTTCTGCGTGCTTCCTGGACCATAGCAGTGAAGTCCGGGTACAGGGATTTGCTCGAGCCCTGCCAGTCAAGCTGGCCCTTCTCGCGTGCCAGCCGTAGGGCAGTATCCCTGTCTCTAAAGTTCAGAAGACAGGCTATGATCGGTCTAAGCGGGCACCCTGGGTTGGGTCGCGGTTTCAAAATTCGGTATGTACGTTCAATGACAAAGGTGGTGGTAAAGGACTCACAGCCAAATATATCCGTCAGGAGCGTTTCCATGAAACAGTCCAGACGCCCAGTGTTGGTAGATTCGGGTACCCCCAAAATACGGATGTAGTTCCTCCGCCCCGACCTTCTAAGTCTTTATTCTTAATGGCGACAGTTTTAAGGAGCTTCTCCATTCTCTCATATTTTTTAGCAGTCTGGGCCGTGCCATCCTCCAGGTCGGAGATTCTTCCCTCCGCCACAGTCAGCACGCTTCCTGTTGATCCAGTCGTTCCCCCATGGAGTCCATTCTCCTGTTGAGGGCATCAAATCAAGTGTCCAAGGCTCTGAAGCCTGCCCTCAATTCCGCCAACAAACTGTCGGGACCAGCTATCTCAGTTGCGTGTGTCACTCCTCCCTCCGCCATGTTAAGCTGCTGCGCAACAGTGCTGGGGGCATGTGCTTTGAAGGACAAGGTGCTTTTCTTGGGGTCTTTACGCCCCATACCCAACGTCGTTGATTTGCAGCGGTCTTTGTTGTGCTAGTAGCCCCTTAGTGGAAAACCCAGAGGTCAATAAGGAATGGGCCTCACATGTGGATAGGCTGCACCCCCGCCTAGTGCTATTCAGGGCTACTGCCCTCACACTCCAGTCAATGAAGCCAATATCAGCTTGGCTACGCCACAACAGCTATTCATCCATAATGGTAGAGGTGCCCTTCATATGCCCCATGCGTGCCGCAGGTTGAAACAGGGCGTTGTCAGGAGTTTGGTGGTCAGAGCAGGCCAGGAAGAAACATCCGCGCACAGCCTGGCAGTCGCCGCAATCAGGCACTCCAGTCTCTCATTCTAGTGCCCAGGAGGACACCACCGGTGCAATTCAAGGCGATGTTTGCCTTCATGCTTGTCCCCACACACACAGTGCGCCCCTAAGGTGTAGCTCCTCTCAGTCCGGGTGGGCCCAGCCTTTGCCATGCAGCCTGCAATGGTGCGCAGGGGCGGGAGAGAAAGGGGGGCCCACTGCCACGGTGTAAGAATGAGAGGGGAACAGGTATGGTATCGCCGCCGCGGGGAGGGAAGCTCTTGCGGGCAGCACATTACGCAGCGGGACAGCCGATCCCCAAGCCTGCCCGTGGCCCCTGTCACCGCGGGGCTTCCGGGGAATGTCTGTGCCCCGCCACCGGTGTCACATGCCTCTAGCCCCCACCCGACCACTCACCTCAACACGCCCGCCACCTGATCCCAACTCCTGGCAGTCCCGCAACTCCAGGCCCCGGCATCCCTCGTGGCGATAGGCCACGCCGCGTCCAGCTCAGCAGATCAGCGCCGATCTATCTACACCGCGAGCAGTGATCAGGCAGTTGCCACCAGTACTAGCCGCACCATCGTCTCCTACACCTCCTGCAGTATCTCGGAGTGCAAAATCGCTGTCTGCACCGCCATAACAAGCTTGAGAAGGAAGTCAGTGGTGGAGCTCAAAGCCTACACAGCCATCACTGTCTGCGGCTTGGCCACGCCCCGTAGGCGAAAATGTTGATGTTGTGTGTGCAGATGACATTGGCCAGAGGGATTATGTAGGCATTGAAGAAGGTGGGGTTGCGCGATAAATCTTGATGAACTCCTGCTGATGAGTTTGCAGGCTTCCAAGAAGTAAAGTGCCAGACTGACATCTTGTGTTCTATATGTTAAAAAGGAGCAGATTCAGCGAAGAGAGGGTCCTTGGATGCCAATCTTTTGCAGGCGCCAGGCAAGGATGGGATGTGAGACCATGTCAAATGCTGTATAGATGTCAAGGAGAATGAGGGCTGCCATGTCTCCTCAAGGATTATGCGAATGTCATCTGTGGTGGTGATCAGTGCTGTTTCTGTACAGTGTTTTAGCCTGAAACCAGAATTTGTGGCATTGAGGAACTGGTGGTTGCTGAGGTGGTGGGTGAGGTGTTCGTTGATTAGATTCTCTAAGACCCTTGCCCTGTATGGTAGAAAGAAGATGATTCTGTAGTTGGAGATCTTGTCTGTGTCAGCTGATGGGTTTTTGAGCAGGGACGTCACAGTAATTATGATGCACCCACCGCAATGGTGAAATGCTATGTTGTGCATTTCCATGCACAACGTGGAAGTGCCCCCCACCCGCCTAGGGGCCCACAACGGGCCCCCTAGGAAAATTTCCGCCATGGCAAGGCCTTTAAAAACCAACATCATAATATGGATGGCGGTGCCTGCTACGCACCGCCACCATATATGTGCCCCAGCACCGCCTGTCCGGCAATCGTAACGATTGCCGACTGGCCGAAAAGCGGCGGGCAGACTTTCCATCCACCACGATACCCATCGCCAATTCATGTTACGATGGCGGGCGTATCTCCACCACCGGGCCGGCGGTGGCGATCCACCCTCCATCGTAATCAGCCCCTTAGTGCCCACTATCTCAAGCCTGGAAACATTTGATTAAACAATTCTAAGATACATTTCTAAAAGTTGATACACAGCTTTATGCAATCCCAAAATTCTAAAGTTAATTAAATCATTGGTGATTCTCAGCATCCTCCAGTTTGTGATTAATAGCAGATTAATAGCAGATGCCTGATAGTTGACCATCTTCCTGTCTAGTTGCTCTGAGAACATTCTCTGTCTCCATAAAGTGTGCCTCCAGATCTGTGACACCTCAAGCATAATCCTTCAATGTCTTAACCATTTTCCTCATAGTTCACTGAGTCTTCCATATTTTATTCTTGCTAATTAAAAGCTCCTACCTTCTCCCTTCCCTCTGCTTTAAATTTTAGTTAAAGTCAGTACATCAATATCACTTGTATCAGCATCAAGTGCATCAGCCACTCTATCAGCGTTGCTTAGATATATTCCAATCTTGATCTTAGAGTCAGTCAGTTCATAAGCAAAGCTTAATCAATTCCTCAGATACATCAGCCTCTTCTCCAATTATAGGGGCTATCTCTTCCAAATATGATGTGTCCAATAGCAAAAAGAATAGATCCTCTGCTGCAGGGGCATAGCTATTAAAAACATAGCAGGTGCAGTGGCTCTGGTGCCCAGGTATTTTAAGGTCTCGCTGAACTCCAGTTAGATTTGTATGTTACTAAACAACCAGAGCAGCATTTCCTTGATTGGACCAGAGCCCAATGTATCATTGTTCTGCTGAGTAGAGGCGCTAGGAGGGCATGATTAAAGAGAGGTTACACTAAATGACACTGAACAGTGTCCACATGACACTGTTTTTTTTGTTGTATTGCGTTTTCATCAACAAAGGAATACATGTACAAATAAAATCAAGTCATACAATGCAGTCCAGTTACAAACAATTAGGAGTAGTAAACAATATATCAATGCAGTGATACATGGTCCACTGCATGTGATACTTATTGATGGTTACATAATGACCATGCGTACATAAAGAAAGGAAATAGGTTCAAAGAAAGCCAACTTCCTCAAACCCCCCCAACTCAATCTGACATTCCCAAACCCACATATCTGAGAAAAGCATAATATAGTGGATGGGATCATACTGTTACAATAAAGGATTAAATAGGATACTATATGATCTGTGTTCATGGTAGTGGAGTATGTCAGGTGACAGAGTCATGGAGGCACTGACGCCACTATGCGGGTATTGTTCAGGTTGTATCAGCATCCTGGGACTTAAATTGTGCCAGTAAGCTATCCCACAACATTGCTAGAGGTTGTTTGTGTAAACCACAATACTCCACCCTTCACAAAGCATGGCATGACCCTCAGCCGTACCATAGCGTATCATTTCTTCATGCCAGTTTGAATCAGAGGTTGCCATAGCGGATTTCCATCATCGTGTAATCTGATGTTTAGCTAGAAGAAATGCAGTCAACAAAGCAAGCCATTGTGTGAAAATGTTTGGGTCTATTATATAGGCCCAAGAGTCAATGTTCAACAGTGTCCCACTGTGCAAGCTCTGTAAGTGTCCCCCCAATAAGACATGCCCATAACATATGCAGCAAATATGTGATATCTGCCTTACATCTAGGGCAAGAAGAGAAAAGCAACCGTCTTGCACTCGATTTGCACAATAATCAAAAAATATATACAATAAAGTTGAACAGGTTCAAAACAGTCAACGGTCGCGTGCAATAGGAATAGGCCCTGCAAGCCTATGTACATACAAATGGGAAAAACACCAGATTGTGATCTGGAAATCCTAATGCACTGCTCAAGTCGCTCAGAGTGAGTGTAGACAGAAAGTCAATAGTTAATGTTATTACAATTTTATAACATATGCATCAGTATATAACATTTATACAAAAACCACTGAGAAACGCTGAAAGAACAACGCAGTCTTCTAGTGATATTTTGAGTTTCATGTTGAAAAATCAAAAGTTCAAGGATAATGTTGCAAATTCACAAAATCCAACTGAGAAATGTTCATTTATATTCCAGAGGTACCTTGAGTTAAAAATCCCAATGCATTTCGGGCTGCAAAATGGCCCTTCTTCAGGGGAATCTACAGAAACAATATGATACTGTATAAGAACATTTGTAGCAGCATTACACTTAGGGTCTTATAGCGTGATGAGGAATGGTGGAAATGATCAGAGATATGACACCAAAAATGAAAAAAATGAAAAATAAATCAAAAGTGATGAGTAACTGAAAAAAACGTTAAGAGTATGAATCAATGAGAGCACCATAAGTCAAGCGAACAAACCATAAGGAACAGGAGGTGTGTGACATGATGTATTCAAAAATAAAACCCGTGCTGGTGCCAGAAAAGAAATTATTTAAAAATGGGGAGGAAACAGGAGGTGTATAACGCGTTATATTCAAGAGTAGAAACCATGATGATAACAGAAAAGACGCCACGTGGAACTCGTTGAAAATTAAAGGAAATGCATGCACGACGAGATAACTAAAGAGGTGGCTTACCGGTACGAGCGGAGCGCTCGAGGGAACATGGTTAATGTCTTCGGTCAATCGCTTTGAAGCGAGTCGATAAGGTACACTGTGTGAAAGGATAGTAGAATCGAATTAAGTGAAAGAAAAGAAAGCGTGAGTGACCTTAACACCAGGTGTGGAGTTAAATGCTTACCACGTCAGAAACGAATGGCGGAACCCGAGCAGGAGTAGAGCTGAACTAGTATCGAGAGGGGTAACCTATAAAGTTTGAAAGAGACGGAATTGATAAATTGCGTGTTCAAATTCCTCGTGTGTTAATGAAGCTAGTGAAATGAAGACTCGCCGATCCAAAATGCGTGTGGAGTTTCAGACGGGACGTGAATGAAGTCTCGAAGGTGTTCCCAAAGTGCAGAGAGGATAAATAGTTTGGTGTAAAGAAAGCTGAAAGTGGACTGGAAAAAGCGAGTAGGAAACGAAAAGACGGCGGCCATATTGAGAAGGTGAAATTTAGTTGAAAGACAAGAATAGAAACGGGAACGAAAGGAAAAAAGTGTAAAATAGATGACAAAACAGATATAGGACAATGAGATGCATATGAAGAAATAAATCGGTCAGATCGGGAAAGGTTCACCATTAATGTAAGAGGATACAAAGCAAATATGCAACGATAAAAATGTCAAGTCAGGAATGGTCCAGCATTAATATGAACAGTCATACATGTACATGCATCAAAGGATTTAGGAATCGCAAACGGTGCGAATCGCAAAATTCGGCCATTTGCGATTCCTAAATCACTATTTGGGATGCATTAACCAAAAATACGAGAAATCGCTATTTTTTGCGATTTCTGAAAATGCGATTGCATTTAAGGAATCGCAATTTGCGATTCCTTAAATGCAATGCATGACACTTAAAAAAATTGCGAATTCGCAATTAGGAGGAAAAAATTACCATGAGATTGGACCTCATGGTAATTTGCGAAAAATTTAAAAAAAGCAATTTTGTGCATATTTCTAACTTAGGGCATGTGTGTGCACAACATATGTGCATAGATTGATTACAGGGGTGCAACAGGGTGTCCTCTGGACACCCCTACACCCTTGAAATCGCAATCTCAATTTGCGATTAGCTAATTGCGAATCGCAAATTGAGATTGTCTTCCATTCATTCCTATGGGCCTTTTGGCCCATAGGAATCAATGGGAAGGGATTCCTTAATTGCGATTCGCAAATTGTGAATCGCAATTAAGAAAAATTAAGAAATCGCAAATAAAAGTGCGATTTCTTAATGCATAACAATTTGCGATTTCTTAATTGCAATTCCTTAATTTTCGCAATTAAGAAATCGCAAATGGGCACTTTGATGCATGTGGCCGATAGTGTTTAAACAGCAGCAGTAGAAATACAGAAAGTTATGTAATCATAGTGACACTATAGAACAATCATAGAGGCAAAGAGCACTGTTGAAAATACAGTGGTTACATATATACATTCAGAAAGTGCAGGCTAATGGTGCAGAAAAAATGTCTGGTGCTAAAATAATGTATGGTATTTCAAAGGAAACAAGCCAGTTCGAATTTGTCATTAAGACCAAGTGGAGTAAGTGATTGCATGAACCATATCCAATACGTTTCACGTTGTGAAAGAAACTTGCTAGTGTCTCGATCTGCGCGTTGTTCAATAACCTCTAAGACACCACATTTGAGTTGAGAGATGTTGTGTCTAGATGTGCGCCAGTGTTCAGCAATAGGAGAGCTAGTCGTGTGGGTTCTAATGCGACTTTTGTGCTCGGTGATACGTGTACGCAAAGATCTCTCAGTTTTACCTACATAAAAAAGGTCACAAGGACATTTGATGAAGTACACAATGTGATGACTGTTGCATGTGGCATTACATTTTAAGTTGATGGGTTTGCCTGACCTGGAATGGTGTATAATTTTGCCAGTAATGATGTTGTTGCAGTTTGAACAATTCATGCATGTCATCATGCCTCTGTATGAGAGAGAAGGTTTGGGTGGTTGATTAAGAATCTCTTTTAAATTACGTGCACTCTTGTATGCAAACATGGGAGGTTCTGAGAACATTCCTTTGAAGTCAGGTTCTGATTGAAGCAAAGACCATTTTTCGTGAATGATTGACTTCAATGATTTAGATTGCGTGGAGTAGGTAGAAATGAAAACTTCTCTTTTAGGAGAATCGCGCTTAACTGACTTTGTAAGTAGATCGGTGCGTTTAAGGGCAGAAGCCCTATTAGCTACAAATTCAATCACTGTGTTGGGGTAGCCTCTTTCTTTGTATTTCTGTTTGAAAATGTTTATGGTCTGCATGCCAGTTTGCTCACTGGAATTTACCTACATAAAAAAGGTCACAAGGACATTTGATGAAGTACACAAGGTGATGACTGTTGCATGTGGCATTACATTTTAAGTTGATGGGTTTGCCTGACCTGGGATGGTGTGTAATTTTGCCAGTAATGATGTTGTTGCAGTTTGAACAATTCATGCATGTCATCATGCCTCTGTATGAGAGAGAAGGTTTGGGTGGTTGATTAAGAATCTCTTTTAAATTACGTGCACGCTTGTATGCAAACATGGGAGGTTCTGAGAACATTCCTTTGAAGTCAGGTTCTGATTGAAGCAAAGACCATTTTTCGTGAATGATTGACTTCAATGATTTAGATTGCGTGGAGTAGGTAGAAATGAAAACTTCTCTTTTAGGAGAATCGTGCTTAACTAAAATTGAAAATTAAAGGAAATGCATGCACGACGAGATAACTAAAGAGGTGGCTTACCGGTACGAGCGGAGCGCTCGAGGGAACATGGTTAATGTCTTCGGTCAATCGCTTTGAAGCGAGTCGATAAGGTACACTGTGTGAAAGGATAGTAGAATCGAATTAAGTGAAAGAAAAGAAAGCGTGAGTGACCTTAACACCAGGTGTGGAGTTAAATGCTTACCACGTCAGAAACGAATGGCGGAACCCGAGCAGGAGTAGAGCTGAACTAGTATCGAGAGGGGTAACCTATAAAGTTTGAAAGAGACGGAATTGATAAATTGCGTGTTCAAATTCCTCGTGTGTTAATGAAGCTAGTGAAATGAAGACTCGCCGATCCAAAATGCGTGTGGAGTTTCAGACGGGACGTGAATGAAGTCTCGAAGGTGTTCCCAAAGTGCAGAGAGGATAAATAGTTTGGTGTAAAGAAAGCTGAAAGTGGACTGGAAAAAGCGAGTAGGAAACGAAAAGACGGCGGCCATATTGAGAAGGTGAAATTTAGTTGAAAGACAAGAATAGAAACGGGAACGAAAGGAAAAAAGTGTAAAATAGATGACAAAACAGATATAGGACAATGAGATGCATATGAAGAAATAAATCGGTCAGATCGGGAAAGGTTCACCATTAATGTAAGAGGATACAAAGCAAATATGCAACGATAAAAATGTCAAGTCAGGAATGGTCCAGCATTAATATGAACAGTCATACATGTACATGCATCAAAGGATTTAGGAATCGCAAACGGTGCGAATCGCAAAATTCGGCCATTTGCGATTCCTAAATCACTATTTGGGATGCATTAACCAAAAATACGAGAAATCGCTATTTTTTGCGATTTCTGAAAATGCGATTGCATTTAAGGAATCGCAATTTGCGATTCCTTAAATGCAATGCATGACACTTAAAAAAATTGCGAATTCGCAATTAGGAGGAAAAAATTACCATGAGATTGGACCTCATGGTAATTTGCGAAAAATTTAAAAAAAGCAATTTTGTGCATATTTCTAACTTAGGGCATGTGTGTGCACAACATATGTGCATAGATTGATTACAGGGGTGCAACAGGGTGTCCTCTGGACACCCCTACACCCTTGAAATCGCAATCTCAATTTGCGATTAGCTAATTGCGAATCGCAAATTGAGATTGTCTTCCATTCATTCCTATGGGCCTTTTGGCCCATAGGAATCAATGGGAAGGGATTCCTTAATTGCGATTCGCAAATTGTGAATCGCAATTAAGAAAAATTAAGAAATCGCAAATAAAAGTGCGATTTCTTAATGCATAACAATTTGCGATTTCTTAATTGCAATTCCTTAATTTTCGCAATTAAGAAATCGCAAATGGGCACTTTGATGCATGTGGCCGATAGTGTTTAAACAGCAGCAGTAGAAATACAGAAAGTTATGTAATCATAGTGACACTATAGAACAATCATAGAGGCAAAGAGCACTGTTGAAAATACAGTGGTTACATATATACATTCAGAAAGTGCACTGGCTAATGGTGCAGAAAAAATGTCTGGTGCTAAAATAATGTATGGTATTTCAAAGGAAACAAGCCAGTTCGAATTTGTCATTAAGACCAAGTGGAGTAAGTGATTGCATGAACCATATCCAATACGTTTCACGTTGTGAAAGAAACTTGCTAGTGTCTCGATCTGCGCGTTGTTCAATAACCTCTAAGACACCACATTTGAGTTGAGAGATGTTGTGTCTAGATGTGCGCCAGTGTTCAGCAATAGGAGAGCTAGTCGTGTGGGTTCTAATGCGACTTTTGTGCTCGGTGATACGTGTACGCAAAGATCTCTCAGTTTTACCTACATAAAAAAGGTCACAAGGACATTTGATGAAGTACACAAGGTGATGACTGTTGCATGTGGCATTACATTTTAAGTTGATGGGTTTGCCTGACCTGGAATGGTGTATAATTTTGCCAGTAATGATGTTGTTGCAGTTTGAACAATTCATGCATGTCATCATGCCTCTGTATGAGAGAGAAGGTTTGGGTGGTTGATTAAGAATCTCTTTTAAATTACGTGCACTCTTGTATGCAAACATGGGAGGTTCTGAGAACATTCCTTTGAAGTCAGGTTCTGATTGAAGCAAAGACCATTTTTCGTGAATGATTGACTTCAATGATTTAGATTGCGTGGAGTAGGTAGAAATGAAAACTTCTCTTTTAGGAGAATCGCGCTTAACTGACTTTGTAAGTAGATCGGTGCGTTTAAGGGCAGAAGCCCTATTAGCTACAAATTCAATCACTGTGTTGGGGTAGCCTCTTTCTTTGTATTTCTGTTTGAAAATGTTTATGGTCTGCATGCCAGTTTGCTCACTGGAATTTACCTACATAAAAAAGGTCACAAGGACATTTGATGAAGTACACAAGGTGATGACTGTTGCATGTGGCATTACATTTTAAGTTGATGGGTTTGCCTGACCTGGGATGGTGTGTAATTTTGCCAGTAATGATGTTGTTGCAGTTTGAACAATTCATGCATGTCATCATGCCTCTGTATGAGAGAGAAGGTTTGGGTGGTTGATTAAGAATCTCTTTTAAATTACGTGCACGCTTGTATGCAAACATGGGAGGTTCTGAGAACATTCCTTTGAAGTCAGGTTCTGATTGAAGCAAAGACCATTTTTCGTGAATGATTGACTTCAATGATTTAGATTGCGTGGAGTAGGTAGAAATGAAAACTTCTCTTTTAGGAGAATCGTGCTTAACTGACTTTGTAAGTAGATCGGTGCGTTTAAGGGCAGAAGCCCTATTAGCTGCAAATTCAATCACTGTGTTGGGGTAGCCTCTTTCTTTGTATTTCTGCTTGAAAATGTTTATGGTCTGCATGCCAGTTTGCTCACTGGAATTTACCTACATAAAAAAGGTCACAAGGACATTTGATGAAGTACACAAGGTGATGACTGTTGCATGTGGCATTACATTTTAAGTTGATGGGTTTGCCTGACCTGGGATGGTGTATAATTTTGCCAGTAATGATGTTGTTGCAGTTTGAACAATTCATGCATGTCATCATGCCTCTGTATGAGAGAGAAGGTTTGGGTGGTTGATTAAGAATCTCTTTTAAATTACGTGCACGCTTGTATGCAAACATGGGAGGTTCTGAAAACATTCCTTTGAAGTCAGGTTCTGATTGAAGCAAAGACCATTTTTCGTGAATGATTGACTTCAATGATTTAGATTGCGTGGAGTAGGTAGAAATGAAAACTTCTCTTTTAGGAGAATCGCGCTTAACTGACTTTGTAAGTAGATCGGTGCGTTTAAGGGCAGAAGCCCTATTAGCTGCAAATTCAATCACTGTGTTGGGGTAGCCTCTTTCTTTGTATTTCTGCTTGAAAATGTTTATGGTCTGCATGCCAGTTTGCTCACTGGAATTTATCAGTTTGATGCGTAAGAACTGGGAGAATGGTAGGTGGCGTTTAATTGACCATGGATGAAAGCTCTGGTAGGCCAGAGCATTGTTTCGATCAGTCTTTTTTGTGTACAGTGTTGTCTCAATGTGGTCATTCTGTAGTGTGATCAGTACAGCAAGAAAAGGTAGGCAAGTAGCTTCAGTTTGAAAAGTGAACTGAATACGTGGATTGAAAGTGTTGAGCTCTTGTATGTTATTTACAAGTAGCAAGCGTGATCCTTGCCATATAATAAGGATATCATCTATGTATCTTTTAAACTCGATCAAATGTTCTGACCAGGTCATTCGAGACAAGATGTTTTCTTCTTCGAATTTCATCATGAAGATATTGGCGTAGCTGGGGGCTCCAGAAAAGCCCATGGAAGTGCCATTGGACTGTAGAAAGAAACTATCCTTCCATTGGAAATAGCTATGGAATAGGCAATAGTGTAGTATTTCTAAAAGAAATACTCGATTCGCTCTCACATTTTCAGATTTTAGTAGTGCCCATTCAAGGGCTTCTATGCCCTCAAGGTGAGGGATGGAGGTGTACAGTGAAACGACGTCCACTGTACACATCCATATCTCAGCATCAGGTGGTATGTGGATGCGATCTAAGATGTTCAATAAGTGTGTGGTGTCTTGAACATAAGTAGAGCTGGATTGAACGATGGGTTAAAGGAAAGTATCTAGATAGCGTCCAAGAGTGTCATGGAGGGAGCCACATCCTGATACTATTGGCCTCAAGGGAGGATCAGTGAGGGATTTATGAATCTTAGGGAGCATGTACAGGCGGGGTCTGCAAGGGTTTTTGGCAGAGAGGTAATCCTTCGTTTTTTGATTGATCCATTTCATCTCAACAGCTTTGGTGAGAATAGTGTCAAGAACTTTAAGAAATTCGTGAGTGGGATCAGTATGAAGAGGAAGGTATCAATTCTGTCTCTTTCACACTTTATAGCTTACCCCTCTCGATACTACTTCAGCTCTACTCCTGCTCGGGTTCCGCCATTCGTTTCTGACGTGGTAAGCATTTAACTCCACACCTGGTGTTAAGGTCACTCACGCTTTCTTTTCTTTCACTTAATTCGATTCTATTATCCTTTCACACAGTGTACCATATCGGCTCGCTTCAAAACGATTGACCGAAGACATTAACCATGTTCCCTCGAGCGCTCTGCTCGTACCGGTATGCCACCTCTTTAGTTATCTCGCCGTGCATGCATTTCCTTTCATTTTCAACCAGTTCCACATGGCGTCTTTTCTGTTATCATCATGGTTTCTACTCTTGAATATATCACGTTATACACCTCTTGTTTCCTCCCCATTTTTAATTAATTTCTTTTCTGGCACCAGCACGGGTTTTATTTTTGAATACATCATGTCACACACCTCCTGTTCCTTATGGTTTGTTCGCTTGACTTATGGTGCTCTCATTGATTCTTACTCTTAATGTTTTCTCCAGCTACTCGTCACTTTTGATTTATTTTTCATTTTTGGTGTCATATCTCTGATCATTTCCACCATTCCTCATCACGCTATAAAACCCTAAGTGTAATGCTGCTACAAATGTTCTTATACAGTATCATATTGTTTCTGTAGATTCCCCTTAAGAAGGGCCATTTTGCTGCCCGAAATGCATTGGGATTTTTAACTCAAGATACCTCTGAAATATAAATGAACATTTCTCAGTTGGATTTTGTGAATTTGCAACATTATCCTTGAACCTTTCATTTTTCAACATGAAACTCAAGATATCACTAGAAGACTCTACATCTAGGGCAGACACGTCAGGCTGTCTGGAACATCCTATGAAGTTCCAATGGTGTCAGATACTCTGAGTGCAAGAGTGAGAACTGTATAAATTTGAAGCGGGAATTATCGGATACCCCACTTGTGTACTCGATGAGAAAGTGCCATTCTTGTTCATGGAAAACACAGTTCAGGTCTACCCCTCCCATTGCGCTCAAAGAGACATGTAGATGAGCACATAGCCCTTTGTAGAGCCACTTGACTTAGTATCTACTAGTGCCCATTTCATAAATGGCTTAAATCAGTGTATTGGGGTCGGGTTCAGTCCTGGTCGGTGACCAGTGCTTACAAACATGGTGCAGTATGTTGGCGTGTGTCAGAAAAAGGGAATTAGGGAGCCCATGAAGCTGTATGAAGTTATGATGGTCATCAATGCTTCATCGACAAACAAATCTCCTATTGTGATCCCCTCACTCTCCCATGGTAGTAGGCTGGTCGATGTCAGCATGCCTACCAGTATAAGCAGGCCTCTCAATGGTATATTAGTAGCGTAATGTGGAGGTGCGTTCGTATAACAGAGAGCACATCTCTAGTATATAATGGCATTTGTGAAGTAGGACATAAGGGAGTCAGTTGCATCACTCCTGGTAGCAACAGTCTAGGAAGCATGCCCCTTCTAAACATATGTAAGGTATAACCCATTTTGTTTAGGTGGAGTAGAGGTGGGACACCATTACCAATTTAGACAAAGCTATCCGGCCTGCAACTGACAGGGGCAGTGTAATCCAGAATTGTATCTGGGAATTGAGTAAAGTGACTGCTTTCAACAAATTACTGTCTATCAGACCTGCGGGTGATCTGTAAATTTGTATGCCTAGGTTCCTAAATGTGCAGTGTGCAACTGGTATGGGCCACATGCCCAGTAGCAGCGTGACATGAGGCACATCATCTTTAAACGAGAGCGCATGAGACTTAGCCTCATTAAACTGCAAACGAGATAGGGCGCCAAATGAGTCGAGTATATTGGAGATAGCGTCAAAGTCCATACCCATGTTGGGAGCATAGACTATCATATCAACTGCATACATGGTGACTGCATGTATCTGAAGTCCCTGTGGAATGCCCCAGGTCCTGGCCGCCTGCCAAAGCTTCTGTGTCAGGGGTTCCATTGCTAGAATAAACCATAATGGCAAAAGGGGACATCTCTGCCTGGTCCCTCATGAGAACAGGTACGTGGTGAAATATACATCCCTGTTTTGGCTCTCGCCATTGGGTTAGTGAAGAGGTTTGATCCATCAGAAGAATGTGGGAGGAATATTACATTGACGCAGTGTTGATAACATGTAGTCCCATCCCAAGGTATCAAATGCCTGATAGAGATCTAGGGGAAGGCAACCCGCCATCGGATGGTGTTCTTGAGTCAACTCCATAACCTGGTAGATTCCCTGTATGTTCAAAGACGTACTCTGCCACGGAACAAATCTGCAGTGGTCTATCCGGATGAAGTCGAGAAGCAAGGGAAGTAGGCGCTTTGCCAGTACTTTACCTAATATATTTATACTCTGTGGTCAGAAGTGATAGGTGTGTACAGGAAGAAAGGTCTTCTGGGTTATGGCCTGGTTTAAGTAAGGAGGTGACCAAAGTTTGTCACGTAGTAGGTGGCAAGGAGCCCAGTGCTAGGGAGGTGTTGTAAAGTCTTTCCAACTTTGGGATTAACCAAGATGAATACGTGGAATAAGATTCAATGGCTAAACCATCTATCCCAGGCGTTTTATTACATACCATGTCCTCGATCGCATGGCGCAGTTCGCCTGGTGTCAAAGGGGCTCACAACTCCTCCATATTTACGGCTGAGACTTGTGGCAGCTGCAGGTCATGGAAAAAAGTGTCCATATTGCTAGAGGGCCAGGAAGAGTGAGCACTATAGAGCTCAGCGTAGTAGGCATGGAAGGCCTCATTGATCTCCAACTAAGTGGTCAGTGGTTATTAGAGGGGAATTATTATGAAAGGACCGGCATTGGAGATGGTATCGGTCGTATATTATTGGGGCCAAGAGTGCGCCTGCTTTATCACCTTCTGTGTGTCTTTTTTGTATATATGTTTTATAATCTATAATCCGCAGGTGCTCCAAGAGATCTGCATGCTTTATTCTGGTGTCTTGTAGGGTGTCTGCATGTGTGTCATCATGTACCACTGCATGATCGAGGAGCCCCAGTTACGTTTCAGTGTGATGAAAATCTCACAATACTGACTAATGGGCCCTAGTAGTTGTGGCAATGGATTTCCCCTCTGATCACAACTTTAAATACTTCCCATTCTATTACTATTATTATTTTTTTTTTAAAGACCTTTATTGTACACGTCCATAATAACACTGTGGACGGCCTACAACCCTATGGGCCGGCTGCTTTAGTGACTCAGCATGCTCAGCATCAGGTGGTTAACACAGCCATTCAGCCGACAACTTACGGTCTGGCGGCGCGTTAAATTAAAGTGTACATAATGCAATCATATCCGCTCTCGGATATCTCTTCGGTCTAAGAGTTTTTCATATTTTGTTGTACTTGTCATAAATACACATAATCCTCAAATCAACGTGCACAGCAACCATCCTTCCCATTCTATTATTGGAGGTGACACAGTGCCTGCATTGTCTACGAAATATGCATCAATGGTGTTAGCCAATGTGTCTTTAAAAACAATTTCCTCCAAATTAAGAAGTTGCATGCGCCATGTAGGGATAGGGGGGTTGGGACCCAGTCCCATTATATGTCCAACTGAAGGAGGTTGTAGTCAGATAACATTTTGCCCAAATAAGAAGCATGTGTAATTGTCTCCTGTAGCGGCGAAGAATAGAGGATGTGGTCTAGATGTACATGCAATTTGTGCAGGGGGGAGTAAAAAGGAATAATCTCTTCTACCTATATTGCATGCACATCAAGCATCAATCAAAGACCAACACAGCACCCAATCAGTCAGGGCCTTAATTTGCCTAACCGAGCCAGCACTCAGCACAGGTGGATGGGAGTGATCCAGATCTATCTCCAAAACCACACCGAAGTCCCCTCTGATAAGCCATGGAAGGTGTGACCATTCTGCCAGCACAAACGTGCTAGGAAGACATTGTGGTCTGTAATCAGGGCATAGCTACCACCCAGCACTAACATTTCACCATCCCCCAGACAAAGATATATCTTCCATTGACATCATTTTTAGTGTCACTGGCTTCAAATGGCACACCAGTTTGTAGCCAAATGTCTGCCCCCCCCCACCCAGTCGAAAGCAGAGTATGTAGTAGCAAATAATTGACCCCCTCCATTTCATTTGGAGTTTAATTGTTTTAGGGGCCGTTAGCCTTGCTGCAATTAAATTGGGCGAAACCTCTATGGCGTTTGTGGACGACCCCACGCCCCCGTACATTCCATGTTAGTATTATTAATGCTGTATAACAGCTGACATGTGAACAAAAAAGAAACAATATGTCTAGGAGACCCAACAAGATACATATTATACGATATGAGATATTGAAACATGAGCGATGGCAAAAAAGAAAGGAACATTTCCCCAATACTAGGTCTAGCGAAAAAAACAATCTTTCGACCAAAACTGTAAAAACTGCAAAACCATTAGAACAAAATAATACTGTGTGCAACTGCCTTGGGGAGGCCAACAATGTTACGTAACGAGACAAAGATGTACAAATTAGCAAAGGTGTAGTATCCCTGCGCCTGGGCCATTGGCGAATCATGGTAATCAAGCAACAAGTAAGGCAATCGAGTCATTGAGCACTGAGAGTGATGAAAATAATGAGGGGGGGGAGAGAGGGTGAGGGGGGATGAGGAGGGGGAAATGGTCATAGGGGGGGTGGGGACTCGTGCGCAAATGACGTGTAACAATTTACCAGGTAGCTTAGAGTGGTAATTATAGAGAACACAGGCTTAAATTGCATTGTCTGAAGTTTGTGGTGTAAAGGATGGGAAGAGAGCCACGCTGGTATTGGAAACCGAATCAGAAAAGCCCTGGTTTTTATTTTATTTTATTTTATTTTATTTATTTTATTTAATGCGATTTTATATAGCGCGAACTTTACCCGAAGGTGTCAGAGCGCTTTACATAAGAACCAGTTGCAAAACATTAGGACTTAGGATTACATGCGTTACATAAAAGATACAAACAGAAAAAATTGCAAATGTACAAGATGTAAAGTCACACAAGGAAGAGAAACAAACAAAGAAAAATTGCAAATGTACAAGTAGTAAAGTCACTCAAGGAAGAGATTCGAATGGATATACTCTAAGCGTCACATGGGAATGGTCTACTGCATATACTAGTGATTACAGTTATCTCTATATACATAGGGAAGGGATACAAATGGAGTCACATAGGTGGAGAGTACAAAGGTCTTATGGAGGAGACTATGGCTAACACAGCTCACCTACCCTCTAGTGCCTGTTGAGGAGAGGGGCTGCTTTAGATGTCATTGTTCGGGGAGTTCCACAACAGTGACACCAGAGAGGTCTCCGTCTCTCCCTAGATGGTGGTTCCTATGGGAGAGGGGGATGCACGCTACGGTAGTGCTGTTTCAAACAGACCCTGACCACTTCAGGAGTATCAAAGAACAGAGGGGCATATGTGTGAGCAAGTGGCAGAGTGAGGCGTTAGTCTTCATGGCTTAATGCCTCACTCCACCACTTATGAAACGCAAGGCTGCACCATATTTACAAGGATATGATGCAGCCTTGCCTTTCCCCCTGCGTTGGTGCTAGACTTAGCAGGGTAGTGCCAACGCAGGCACCCTTGTACCATAGTGCAGGGGAGGATTGTTTATGTGTAGGAAGTTGTCCCTTCCTGCGCATGAACAATCCTAAAATGCAATTTTGTCACTTTTATGTGTGCTGCTTCCTGCATCACACATGAAAGTCACAAAATGGCATTTCGTTTTACGGATTGTTTATGTATAGGAAGGGGGCCTTCCTGTACATCAATATTTCATGGCATTTTGCTTTTTGCATGTGTGCTGCACAAGGCAGCACACATGGAAAAAGCAAAAATGAGGAGAAATAATGCATTTCTCCTCGTTTCGCCAACTTAAGAGCAGATTTTCCATGGTCTTAATTTTGGTGCTGCCTCCTCTGTACGTTGCCCGTGTGCATAGGGGGCAGTGTTAAATCATTGGATGTTGCGGTGGATCGCAAACCCCAACACCCACTGCCCACCCCTTTCACGCTATCCATAGTGGAAAAGCGGGCCTTATTTACAAGGCAGCGTTAAGCCACATTAAGTGGCTGAACGCTGCCTTGTAAATAAGGCTAAGCACCTAATGTCATGTTCTCCTTTCATATCTTACATCTCCCTGAAGAGATAGAGAAATTAATTACAAATAACATAATAGAACCTGTAGAGGCCACAGAATGGTTAGCTCCCATTGTAGTAGCGAAGAAGCCAACTGGAGAGATTCGTTTGTGCATTGATCTAAGAGCGTTAAACAAAGAGGTGGTGGTAGACAGATTTCTGTTACCCAACATAGATGAAATTGTAGGCACATTAGAGGGAGCGAGATACTTTACCACTTTGGATCTGGCATCCGCCTACCACCAAGTTGAGTTAGATACTTCTTGTCAAGACCTAACTGCATTTGTCACACCAATGGGTACGTTTAGGTTCAAGAGAATGCCCTTTGGATTGATATCAGCTGCTTCAGTATTTCAGCGAATCATGACACACATACTTAAAGGTCTTCAAGGGGTAAAATGTTACCAGGATGATCTTCTAATATATGGGTCAGACTTACAAGAACACAATGAACGTGTGTGTCACGTGTTGAAAAGATTGGCTGATTCTGGTTTGTCTCTCAAAAGGGAGAAATGTAAATTTGGCTTGGAAGAAGTAAACTACCTAGGTCACTGTATCAAGAGTCAAGGGGTTTTTCCAAAATCTGATCTAGTTGCTTCCATCAGTAATGTGGCAGAGCCTGTTAATAGAGAGGAGTTGTTATCCTTTCTTGGGATGGTAGAATTTTATGGGAAATTTATCATACATTTTGCGGACAAGACAAAGAACATGAGGAGACTCACTGGGAAAAGTGTCACTTTTGTCTGGTCGGATGAGTGTAAAAAGGAATTTGAGGGCATAAAAGAAGAATTGGAAAAAGCTCCATGCCTACAAGCATTTGTTCCTGGTTTACCTACGTTCATATTCACTGATGCAAGTGATAAAGGTTTAGGAGCAGTGTTGGTACAAAATAAACACGACCATGACTCTCTAATTGCATGTGCATCCAGGTGTCTTCGTGGTCCTGAATTAAACTATTCTGTAATTGAAAAAGAGTCATTAGCGATATATTGGGCTCTAAAAAAGTTCAAAAATTTAGTTTGGGGGACTAAATTTATTGTCAAATCCGATCATAAGCCATTAAAAGAGGTTTTTTGTAAGAAGGGGTTAGATTCTATATCTTCTCGGATTAGAAGGTGGATCATATCCTTACAGGAATTTGACTTTGAAGTACAATATTTACCTGGTGTATCAAACAAGGCAGCTGATTGCTTTTCTAGATTGGTGAAAAGTGATGATATAGGGTGTGAAGATGACTATGTTGATGAAGATGATAATTTTAACGTTTGTGAGGTTACAGAGGGTGTAGTAGGTAAAGAAGAGTGGAAAGAGGAATTGTTAAAAGATGAGGAGTTAGTTAAGGTAATGTCTCTATTAAAAGATAACAAACGTCTGGACAAACCTTGGTCCCTAGTTTCTCAAGAGCTATCAATTTCAGATGACATGCTGACTCGTGGGTTGAGACTTATACCTCCTTTCTCTTTAAGGAAAAAGTTATTGTTACATGCACACTCTGGACATTTGGGTATAGTGAAAACCAAAGAGATGGTTCGTACCCAGTTTTGGTGGCCAGGAATGGACTTAGAAATAGAACGCATGGTTAGAGAATGCGTTGAATGCTGTGCAAGTGACAAGATTCTAAAAGTCAGGCAAATGCCTATGGTGTGTAGAGAGTTACCTAATCATCCTTGGGATGAATTAGCCATTGACATCTTAGGGCCTCTTCCTTGAGTTTCTGACACACCCTATCTGATAGTTTTAATTGATTTGTATTCACGGTGGATTGAGGTTCGAGCAGTTAGTGAGATTACGTCAAGTTCTGTCATCAAATTTTTATCTGATATATTTGTGAGAGAGAGTTTCCCGAATAGCATATTATCAGATAACGGTCCACAGTTCTGTTCTAACTTCTTTGAGGAATATCTTAAAAAATGTGGAATATTACACAAGAGAACATCTTTATATCACCCTGAAACTAATGGTGCTGTTGAGAGGGTCAACCGTACATTGAAAGAATGCATACAACTCGCAAGGGCTAGTGGTTTAAATTGGAAAGATACACTAAGGGAAAGAATAGATGCCTATCGTTGCTCTCCTCACTCAACCACTGGAAAATCTCCTTTTGAGCTATTCAGAGGTAGAGTTCCAAACACGATGTGGTGTCCAGGTTGGATGAATCTGAAGAAGGGGTTTGTGGACAATCGTGTTGGTGCTTGGAGGGAGAGAGAATTGGAAAAACAAACCTGCAGGAAAGCATATTTTGACAAAGTTAAGTGTGTTAAATTTCATGAGGTAAAGGTAGGTGACCTTATAAGAATAAAGGCACCTGTAGGGAGAAGGCCTTGGTCAAAATATACTAATGTCAGGCCTGTCATTAAAGTTTTTGGTAATGCTATCAAAACACAAGATGGGAAGATTTGGAATAAAAGTCGAGTAGTAGTTGTTAAATCAAAAAACATTACTCAGTCTGACTCTGATACCAAATCTAATCTCTTTGGTATAAGCAATCCTTCTCATCCAAGTGTCGACTCTTCTCTCAACACTCATGTGAGGAGTCAAAGATTACGCAGTGCTCCAATGTACATGAAAGATTATGTGTAAACGATGTTCAATTTTTCTTCTGATTAACTAACTTCCTTTATCTCTCTTTTAGGTTTATTATTCATGTCATTACTTATTGTAAAGAAGGGAGATGTGTCATGTTGTCCTTTCATATCTTACATCTCCCTCATGAGATTCTGTCCTCACTTGCTTAGAATAGGAATGTTTATATGTTCTTAGAATAGGAATGTACTTGGTATTCCAGGTCAGTTACGACCTGAAGCTGTTGGTGGATGAGGCAATTAAACTGGACTCCTAAACTTCATTGACTTCTCTATTTACTTTATTTAAATACACCACACCTAACACCACCAAATGTTGCAAAATATGACATTGTGGTGGCGAAAGGGTCTTGTGCATATGCCCTGTAGTGTGTTGATCATGGATAACTTTCAACCGTGCCGGAAACAACAGCGGATAGGTGAGTCCCTCCACTCTAAGTTGTTTTTTGGCAGCCAGGAAGAATGCCCGGCATCACAGGACTACCAATGTGTAATCCAGGAACAGGGATATGTTTATGTTGTCCATGATTATCGGTGCATTCTCTGTGGCCTTCTGTAATAATTCAAGACAAAGAGAGGTACCCCTTTAAATGATCAAGGGAAATAAGGTAAACTACCAAGGATAAAAAATGTGTTTTCCCTAGACCCACTGTTTACAATTACTAAGCACAAATTACAGTTTCGGGAAATTAGTGTTGTTTGTAGGATTGTACTCTATGTTGCGTCAACATACAGTACAATCCGACAAACAACACTAATTTCCCGAATACAAATTGTCTGAATGTATTCGAAGTAGTGTCTTAGACTGATTTCTGGATGTACAAACAGTAATTGATAAACTCAATATCATACAGCTTGTTTTTTTGTCTGTCCCAATTATGCTGGTCATATGATGTTCTTTGAATAATTGTGATTTCTTTGTAATGTCGGATTTTATAATTTTATAATTGAATATTTTGTAATTACTATGTTTTTTATTGTTGAGTGATGATATTTTAATAAATAATGTGGCTTTGATATATTCAAACTGTAATTTGTGCTTAGTAATTGTAAACAGTGGGTCTAGGGAAAACACATTTTTTTAGCCTTCTGTAATAAAACATCCTGGACCTGGAAGTTGAGAATGCATGGAACGATAGGTCTTGGCACTCTATGCCCTTTCTCCACCGTAAATAAGGCAGAAAATCCCTGAGGGGCTACCCTCGTCTGGAGCCATGTTCAATAAGCAATTTAGGATTAGATCCTTCTGTTCCCTCTGGTAAATCCAAGGCACACATTGCTGCGTGCCCTGTGTTTGAAGCTGGCTTGGTATATGGTGTTAACTTATGTAAGTGGGCACCCTGCACCAAACCAGACAACCCTTATGGTGAATTTAGTGGTCTTAGACAACTTTAGAAAGCTCTCGAAGTCGTAGCTGTGGAGAGAAGCCTTCAGGCTTAGTCCAGAAGGAGTGTAAAGCAGCCTGTTTTACCAGAACATAATCTTATAGATATAGATTAAGTGAAAAAGAGCCACACAGTGTATTTATAAAAATATATATTTATTATATAACACTCACTATCACATACAGCTATCTCCTAGCTGGAGATATACACAAGACACGTACTACTTTTCAATAGAAACAGGTAAGTAGCACGTAATATACAGTGGTCAACAGTGGGGGACTAAACCATATACTAAAATAGTGGAATGAGAGCACGACTCTAGACTATATTCAGAAAACGCAGAAGTGCCAGGGACCCAAGGAACCACCCAAGGTAAGTAGTCAGGAGCCCCACCGAGGCTGTGTGCAAAGTGGGAGCACGAGTGTGAGATCAATGCAAGTCAGGGGGTAAGTTGCGGTTGCAATTTTAAAGAACAAGGACCCTTCCCAGTGGACCCTAAAGAAACCTAATGGAAGACAGAAGGTTGGAGATCCACCCAACCCGTGGATACCATAGGAACTGGGATACCTGCCCCAGGGGAGCTGGGTGCATATGTGTAAAGTGGCGTCGGAAACCACCATCGAACCCCATGGAGGACTTAAGGAGGATGCCGCTGCTGGAGAAGGAGAAATTGTCCGGTAAAACCCAAAGGTGGATTCAAGTCGCGAAGTACCTGAAAGCAGAGGGGACAGAGTCTATGCCACTTGGAAGTAACCAGGAGGTACAGAAGACGAATGCCCACCAATGACGGGTGATGCAGGAATGTTGACGATGACCTTGAAGCTGCAGCGGTGAAGACCAGGCAATGCTGTGGAAGAGCAGAAACTGTTCACGAGCTGTCCTACGCCTGATGTCGAGAGTTGAGGAGTCGGTGTCCGTCTGGAGCTCCAACAAGCCTTGGCAATTGCAAACAACAGGGGAAAGCGAAGAAGGTGCAGTGTCAGGACCAGCAAGTTCCAGGTGACTCACCACAAGCAGAGGAGTCAGGGCAGGCCCCAAGCAATCAGGGGAGCCCAAAGAATACAAAGATGACCCTCTAGAGGACCCACATGGCGGAGAAACTGGAGTCGCGAGATGACCTTGAGCAGCTTACCAAAGAAGCAGGCCCACAATGCAAGTGTGGCGGTGAGGACGAAGATCTTGGTAACTGGAAATGCTTGAAGTGGGGCTACATGGAGCCCAAAGATCTTGGTGGAAGGAAGTCAACAAGCCTTTGCAACTGCAAGTCTACTCGGTGCACAGGGGTTCAGTTCCTGTGGTTCCGACGAGGGATACTGGCCTCAAACTTGGTGAGAGGACAGGTCAGGACTCGAGGGATGTGAAGAACCTCTATTGCTTCGTTTCACTCCACTCATCCTTTCCCTTTACCATCCTTTCACATGTCCATCCACCTATTCATTCACTCATTCTTTTACCCATTCATCCATCTACACACGTGTTCATCAACTCAACCATTCATGCACCTACTCATACCTCAGTCCTTTCACCCTTCCTTTTTTTCAACATTCCTTCATTTACTTTTCTATTTACCCATTTTTTGTTTCTCTGCTCCCGCTTGCTCTTCTAGTGACAGCTGTATTTCTTCATAGTGTTATTTATGAGATTTGGTCTGCTGAGTTGCAGACAGAAGAGACCCATAAACAGACCCACCCCCGCTGTAGCTGCCAAAGCGGGGGATTCACTATGCCCCTGCTCTTGCTAAATGAAGAACTGTAGCAAGTCCCTCTTTGACTGGTCACTCAGTACGGGAAGCATTCAACTTTCCATTAGAGGCATGCAGGGAGGTATTTTATTTCTCCCTCTCTTCTTTCTCTATGTATCACATCTTTTTTTTTTCTGCTTGCTTTCTCCTTGAGGCCTCTTCTTGACTTACTTCCGCATCTCTTCTCTCCTCTTTGCACGCTTTCTATTTTTGGTTCTTTATTTCTCCCTTTATCATCGCTCTATATTTACCTTCACTCTCTCGCAATATCTCATGGTTGGTACTAATTCAGGTTGACCGTGTTAAACATAATTCATGTTGTCACTTTTAGAGGTCAAATAGTTTTAGAGATCAAAAATTCATTCGGAATAGCCACAAGAAAATAGGTTTTTTTGAAGACTAGAAAAACAAATACCGGGGATTTTAACACAATCTCCAGCACAAAAGTGCCCTATTGTCAGCCCTATATGCTCATACTGTACCTTTTTTTAAATCCCATGCAGACTACTGTTCGCAGCATTAAAGAACGCCCCGATTTCTCCGCTACGGGACAATGGGACGTGGTCACAGAGACGGATGGGGTGCAGGAGTCAGCCATCTTTGATGCCATCCTGGTCTGCAGCGGACATCACACCTTTCCACAGATGCCGCTGGACTCTTTCCCAGGTGAGTTCCCCTGCTCTAAACGTTTGAAGTAGGTCTGCTTGTCCTGGACAGAAACAGAATGAAAGAATGATTGCCCCACCATAGGTTGTGCAGAAGCCGAGCTACTCATTAAACTTGCTTTTCTATTTACTAGCTGCACGTGCTAAGAATAAATCTGAACTTTCTCGTTAAGATCATCATCTGAGCTTTCAGAAAGGCCAGCTTATGGATGTTGAATGAAATCTTGATCATCACAGAAGGTTTAGACTTCTACCAAACACTGCAGATAAACTTTGAACTCAACCTCATCTGTTAATTCGACGCAGATCTATTCGGTTGTGACCTGGTCACAGTTCTCGCTCAGACTTTTGTGACATGCTAAAAGCTATGAAGCTTATTGCATATGTGAATGATCCCCTTCCAGCGTTAATCATTAAACAAATCAGTTCTGAACAAGATACTGGCCCAACTCACTCACGCTGGTGTGAGGGGTGCCACAGTGGTCCTTCCTGTCTCCAATTTTATCCCACACCTACATGGATACTTGGGAG
This sequence comes from Lissotriton helveticus, assembly GCF_964261635.1. Lineage (NCBI taxonomy): Eukaryota > Metazoa > Chordata > Amphibia > Caudata > Salamandridae > Lissotriton > Lissotriton helveticus. The sequence continues at coordinate 1,861,229,591 of NC_136057.1, forward strand.
ATCTGGTACAGGACTCCGCCGTCTCCATTCACCAGTATGCCGACAATACTCAAATATATTTATTTATTTATAATATTTATTTATTATTGATATTTATTAAGCGCGAACGAATACCCGTAGGCGTCTCGGCGCTAAACCAACTACGATCTTCAGAGAGTGTTTCGCCACAAATTTATTGGTTAAAAAGCCAGGTCTTTAAGCGCTTACGGAAAAGCAGAAGTGAGGGGCTGGTCCTGATGGATAGTGGAAGAGTGTTCCATAGCTTAGGGGCCGACACCACAAATCGACGGTCACCCCAGGTAACAGTTTTTGACCGTGGCACCGCTAGCTGATTCAAGGTGGCGGAACGAAGATTGCTAGAGGGAGTATATGGAGTTAACTGATCCCTGAGAAACTGCAGACCATGATTATGTAGTGCTTTATAAACTATACATAAAGTCTTAAACTTGATTCGATTACGAATCGGCAGCCAGTGATAATTCCTTATTGTGTCAGAAACAGATTTAAATCTGGGTGTTCCAGAGAGGAGTCTGGCCGCCGTATTCTGAATGGTTTGCAATTTGTTAGTCACTCGAATCTGCGCATTTGCGAATAGTCCGTTGCAATAGTCCAGGGAAGATAAAACTAGGGCAATCACCAGGGTTTTTTCAGCTGTGTCAGGTAAAAAAGGAATAATTTTCCTTACCAGTTTTAATTTATGACAAGCTGTGGCTGCTGTTTTCCTAGCATGGGCCATGAAATTAAGGCCATCATCAAATGTCACTCCCAGGTTCCTCACCTTGGAAGCTGGCTTGGGAGGAACTCCAAAAGATGCTGGCCACCAAGTCGGAGACCATCCTGGTGAGAGAGGTCCAAAGATGACCACCTCCGTTTTCTCAGAGTTTAACTTAAGACAATTGGAGGCCATCCACTCCCCAATTGCTAGCATGCCTCCTTGAAAACGTTCTGCCACCCTGTCTCCATCGCTATTTATGGCCAGAACCAGCTGCGTGTCATCTGCGTATGAGGTTAGGCTCATCCCATGGGCTTTAATGAGTTTAGCCAGGTCCGACACATAGATATTAAACAGTGTCGGACTTAGGGATGAGCCTTGAGGGACCCCACACGGCAGAGACAGCTGAGCTGATTGGAAGGATCCTAGAGTGACCATCTGAGTCCTCCCAGCCAGAAGTGAGGCCCACAAATCTTTGGCCACCAGTTGGATGCCCATTTTTCCGACACGGTTCACTAGAATCTTATGGTCGACCGTGTCGAAGGCTGCAGATAAATCAAGCAGCACCAGGACAGCTGTTCCTCCCTGGTCCCGAATGACTCTAATGTTATCAGCTCCCTTGATTAGTGCCGTTTCCGTACCATGGAATTTACGGAATCCAAATTGGGTACTGTCCAGCTGGTGATGTTCCTCAATAAAATATGAAAGCTGTTGATTCATGGCTTTTTCAGCTACCTTTGCTAGGAAAGGAAGGCTAGCTATAGGTCGGTAGTTTTTTAACTCGTCCCTATCCAGGTTCGATTTTTTTAACAGTGGTTTTAAAAGGGTCTTTTTCAGTATGTCTCGGTAAATCCCAGATCTAAACATGGTATTACATAATTGTGTGATCACCGTAACCAGAGAGTCCATTACCGGAGGCAGGACTCTAAAAGGACAGGGGTCTAAGGCTGAGCCTGTTTTAATGGATGAGATAATATCCATTGTCTGGTCGTCCGTAAGATCTGCAAATTGCAATAGTGGGGAGTGAGAAACAATACGACAACTGGAATTCAAGGAGATATCCATTTTAGACGGAAAGCCAAATATATGTCATTTACTTTCGTGAAAAAGAAATGTGCGAGCTCGTCGCATAGTGATTGAGAGGGTGTTGGCGCTAAATCGGGAGTACTTCCTGCCAGTTGTTTTGTTATCTCATAGAGTTGCCTGCTGGAGTTTTTTGCCTTATCTATTTGTTCGGTAAAGAACTTCTTCTTTGCCTCGGCAATCATAGCTTTATAAATTGAGAGCATTTCCTTGTAGCTGATTTTGCTCTCTAGGCTATAGGATTTTCTCCAGTGCCTTTCCTTGTTCCTACAGAGTTGTTTTTGTTTCCTTAAATCATCCGTAAACCATGGTGCCGAAGGGGTAGCTCTATTTCTGGACACGGTTTTTATGGGTACTAATGAGTGAGTAGCATGCCCTAGCCATTCTTGATATTGAAGGGTGGCAATGAGTGCTCTGTACTCACTTGTGGGGCAGCTTTTAACTTTGTTGTGCTCCGTGAGCACAGCCTTTCCTGTGTGCTCTTCTCTCCCAGCGCAGCGCAGCAGATTACGTGCTGACGCTGCGGGAGAGACTCGCGTGACCCGCCATACTGGAGGGAGGAAAGGGTTGCGGTCCAGTTGCTGGCCGCGTCCCGCCCTCCTCCACTCTGGATAAAAGGACAGCGTCCTCCCGTCCGCGCAGCGGGCGGGCGCAGCGGGCGCGCCGGCGGCGGGCCGAAGGTGCGCCAAAGGCAAGCCCGTCTGTGCCCGTCCGGGACCGGACGGGGCTAGGGGCCCGAGACGCTGTTCTAACTACCGCAGAGGACCGGAAGCTGGTCAGCTACTCTAAAGATCAGTTACTTAGCCTCCATGCCCCCATTCAAAGAGCTTGCAGGCATGCTCTGCGTGTAGACTGCCCACCCCTGCATTGCAGAACCTGCCTGTACAAGCCAGGGAATAACATCGCTGTAGAGGGTAAGACAGAATCTCTATACATGTTATTGATTAACTGTCGATCACTTAGGAAGCACAAGCTAGACATTTATGATCTTCTATTGGAAAAACAACCAGATGCTCTATTCTTGACCGAGACGTGGTTGGATGCAGAGTCCAACCCAGATATACTGGAAGCTCTCCCGCAGGATTATGGGATATTGAGGCTAGATCGGGTCAAACAGAGGGGAGGCGGCATTGCCATTATTCATAAACTGGGCCTGTCTTGCACTTTAGAGACAGTGCTAATTAAAGAGTGTGAAGCTGCTCTCTTCACCATAAAATACCGCCCTAATAGGGCCATTAATGGCTATCTGATATATCGTCCGCCAGGTAAGACCGCGCACTTCCTGGATAGCCTGATGGAAGCTATTGCCCATCCTGCTATTCGGTACAATAAATTTCTGATTTTGGGTGACCTCAATTTCCATATGGAGGATGAAAACAATAAGGAAGCTTTGAGCTTACTAACATCTCTGAAAATGTTTAATCTCCACTTTCAATCCCTGATCCCTACTCATAAAGCGGGCCATCTTTTGGATCCGATCTTTGCCAACTGGGAAGGGGTGGCGGTGCAACCCCCCAGCGAGGTAATATGGTCGGACCACTCTCTGGTGGAGTTCACCATTCGTGGGGAGGCCAAATTATTGCCCAGTAATAACTGGATGCCAGATAAACGTAGACAATGGGGAAAAATTAAACAGGATGAGCTAGAGCTGGCTCTAAAAAAAGGCAGCCCGCCACTCAAAGAGAGTGTGGACGAAGCCTGGACAGACTACGAAAAATGGCTCTCGGAAGCTTTGGATGAAACTGCCCCGTGGGCTACCAAGGCTCCAGCAAGATGCTCGAAAACTGCTCAGTGGTTCAATGCCGACTTAAAAGCATGTAAAACCGAATGCAAAAAGCTGGAACGCATCTGGCGTAGTAAATATGATGACTCGGCTAGACTTAATTATAAAAAAAGTATAAAGAGCTATCGTAAGCTGATCAGATCCACTAAACGCAACTTCCTAAAAAACAGAATTAAATCGGCGGAAAACTCTACTAAAGAGCTCTTCGTCATTTACAAGGAACTCACCTCATTGGAGAGAACTATAGCTCCTGATCTGCACTCGACAGCTATGTGTGAAGCCATTGCTGATTTTTTTGTGCAGAAAGTGGACAATATATACAAAACCTTTCCTGTGATACCGGAAGAACCCCTCAGGGATAATTCCACTAGTAGTGAGATGATTAACGACAGGTGTCTTAATCAATTTGTAGTGCCTAACACCACGGAGTTGCTGAATATTATTCGCAGTATTAAATCCGGCTCCCCTATGGATGTGGCCCGTCCCAACGTCCTTAGGAATCAAGCCGAGCTTCTGGCGCCCCATATAGGTCACATGGCAAAACTATCCTTTCACACTAGCCATATGCCTCAAGATTGGAAAATAGCGCAGGTCATCCCCTTAAAGAAAAAGCCACATCTTAGCGCCACGCAGTTGGATAATTATCGACTTATATCGTTACTGCCTTTTTGCGCTAAGGTGGTGGAAAAGATAGCTAACAAACAGCTCTCCGCACATTTGGAAAGTGGACTGTATCTGCACTCCTCGCAGTCAGGATTTAGAGCCCACCACTCTACGGAGTCAGCCCTCCTCTTTTCCACCGAGCTATTAAGGAGTAAAGTTGATGAAGGGAAAACAGCCGCGCTCCTTTTATTAGATCTGAGCGCGGCATTTGATACCGTCTCCCATCCCCTGTTGCTTGCTCGCCTTAGCGAGGCGGGTATTGAGGATATGGCTCTCGAGTGGATGCGCACTTTCCTGGCTAATAGGCAGTTCCAAGTTTTTTGTCCTCCTTTTAAATCTGAGGTACGTTCGCTCAAACATGGGGTGCCACAGGGCTCTATTTTGAGCCCGACATTGTTTAATCTTTATATGGCACCCCTGGCTAAGCTGGTTGCGACGTACGGGGTTGAGATAGTGTCATATGCTGATGATACCCAGCTGGTAGTGACACTGTCTCAGCCTCCGGATGAAGCCTCAGCCAACTTTACTGCCTGTCTGAGCGGTCTAGCAGGTTGGATGAAAGGAAACTGTCTACGCCTCAACGCCAATAAAACTGAACTTCTGGTGTTGGGGAAATCCCCTTCCATCTGGTCGACGGCATGGTGGCCGAAAGAACTCGGTACCGTCCCTGAACCATTGGAACAGGCTAAGAACTTAGGGGTAAAACTGGATGTGACCCTGTCCTTTGAACATCACACCAGAGAGATAGCAGGTAAATGCTATGGGATCCTTGAGACCTTACGTAAGACCTTAGACTCGCTTCCTGCTGATAGCAGGAAAACATTAATCCATACTCTGGTGACGCCCCATCTCGATTACAGTAATGCCTTGTACGTAGGCCTGAGTAGGAAAGGCCTTCACAGGCTTCAATGCGTTCAAAACGCCGCAGCTAGATTGGCGCTTAACCTCTCTAGAAGATCGTCAGGGAAACAAGCCTTAATGCGTCTCCACTGGCTCCCCATACGGGACCGTATTATATTTAAAAGTATGTGTATGACCCACCGCATTGCTTATGAGAGAGGTCCCGTCTATCTTCAAAGGCTTCTTACCAAGTACTACCCTAATCGTTATTTACGATCCCAGGGCCGTATGCTCTTCCAGGTGCCCAGAATCCAACGGGCACGGATGGGTGGTCGGTCATTCAAATACTTGGCCAGTAAACAGTGGAATGACCTCCCCATTGAGCTCTGGATGGAGCCATCTGAAGGTAACTTTAGACGCAAACTGAAAACCTACCTCTTCCCTAAACCTTGAGATCCTTTCACCCTTCCTCTAGCGGCCTGTGCTTCTTTGGGGTTCTGACCTAGTTAATTAGTCTGAAAGCGCGGGGACACACTGTTCCTAGTGTAACCAGGCGCTATATAAAAGGTGTTTATTATTATTATTATTATTATTAATGTTAGGGTCCATGGATAGGGTGGGGCGAGTACTATCCAATAACTCTTTTAGGTCTGCTTTGTTTAAATCTTTCCAGACCGTAAAAGATTCTGGTTTAGTAATAATTGCCCTTTGAATTGGGGTTTCTATAACAACTAAACTACTTAAAATGGCATGATGGTCCGACCAAGGCAAAGGGAGGATATCTGTTATACAGAGGCCCTCAAGATTAGAAAAAACGCCATCAAATATTTGGCCAGCCTCATGAGTGGGAGAAGTAACCAGTTGATTAAGCCCCAACATTTCCATATCTGTTAATAAGGAGTGTGTTTCTTTATGATCAAGCTGATCTAAGTGAAAATTCCAGTCGCCCATGACTGTATAAGAGTCTTCAGCCACCAAAGGCTCCAATATCGAGCCTAGATTGGAGAGGAAACCTGCCCTTGCTCCTGGAGGTCGATATAATAGCACTCCTTTGAAGTTAAAGGAAGCAGTTAGCTTAATATTAAAGTGTAGGGCTTCACAACACGAGGCAGGAATAGAAAAAGTCCTTACTATGTAGCTGTCCCTAGCAATTATCGCCAACCCACCTCCTCTTTTACCCTTTCTATCTTGACGATAAACCTTATATCCAGACGGGACCGCAATCACAAGGTCCGGATCCGACGTATCATCCATCCAAGTTTCTGTGATTAGGAGGATGTCTAGATTCCAATCCAAGATAAGGTCCGCTATCTCCTGTCTATGTTTTCCCACAGATCGAGCATTAATGAGGGCTATGCAAATCGTAGTCCTTTTATAAGTATTTTTAAGGTTCGATTTCACCTTACCGTTAATAAAGGGAATGGCAAAGTGACAATAAGGGCAGCTAGGTGGAGGAGAGGTTACCATGCACTCCAGATCGTTTCTAGTACAATTAATGGGGGGTGGGCACAGCTTTAACAGGTTAGATCTAGAATATATCCGTCTGTCATCCAACTCTTTCAGACCATGGGGGGCGGCCCTGGGCCCGGTCCTGGCGCGGACGGGCTTGCCTTTGGCGCGCCTTTGGCGCGCCCGCTGTGCGGACGGGATGACGTTCGTCTTTTATCCAGTGTTTGAGGAGGGTGGGAGGCGGCCAGCTACTAGAGCGGCACCCTTTCCTTCCCCCAATATGGCTGCTGCTCACCTCTGTTTGAAAGCGTCAGCAAGTATTCTGCTGCGCTGAGACAGCGTGAGTGCGTGACAGTGCCTGGAAGCAAAAGGCTCTGATTTAAAATTGCCAAAGTAAAGGAAAACGAATATCACAAAGAAAAATAAAATGCACACTATTTAAAACAGAACTGAGCCCCCGGCTTCCGCCTCAGGGGAAAGATCGTAGTTAGATCAGCGCGCTCGCGTTATTGGGTGAAATAAATAGCCTGGGAGGGCGGGAGGCGGCCAGCTACTAGAGCGGCACCCTTTCCTTCCCCCAATATGGCTGCTGCTCACCTCTGTTTGAAAGAGTCAGCAAGTATTCTGCTGCGCTGAGACAGCGTGAGTGCGTGACAGTGCCTGGAAGCAAAAGGCTCTGATTTAAAATTGCCAAAGTAAAGGAAAACGAATATCACAAAGGAAAATAAAATGCACACTATTTAAAACAGAACTGAGCCCCCGGCTTCCGCCTCAGGGGAAAGATCGTAGTTAGATCTGAAACTCTCAACCAAAAGGACTGTCTCAGTGCTACTGAGTTTGTATGCCTTTACAGTTTTTTCACTCATACTTCGACTGGTTTGTATTTATATTTAAATCTTCGCAACCCCAGCTAAACCAGCATGGCTTTCCCCATCCTTTACTCACTAAGAGCCTAATTATGACTTTTGGCGGTGCGAGCGGAATGCCTCCGCCCGGCCCGCCCCGCCCCACCAAAAGTCTCTGCTGCCTGCCCTCCACATTACAATTGAAAGAGGTTTGATGGGCACGCGGGTGACGTGGCGGTTCTACAGCAGAGCCTCTTTCAAAGGCAACGGTGCCTTTAAAAAAGACACTGCAATGGGAACTCCATACAAGGTTCCTGCATGTCATGGACGTTTAGGTCCATGCCCTGCAAGAACTGGTGTGCATGTATACAGAGGGGCACATGTTGCGCCTCCCTGTCTGCATCCACATGGCATGAGGCATGTTTCCTCTCCGCCATGGTTTTGATGGCGGTGGAACAGCAGTGAAAAACGTGGTGGAGAGGAATATCATAATGTGCCTGGCAGAACCACAATAGTCCCGCCAAGTATATTGTAGCATCAGGACTGCCCGCCACCTCCAGGTAATGTCCGTTCCCTGGTGGCAATCCCTAGGCGGTCTGACTGTCCAAGTCGTGATGGGGTGGTTGGACTGCCGGTGTGACAGTGGCTGAACCGCGTCCACCCCGTCACCATTAGTCTGGCGGTCCTCGAACTGACAGACTCATAACTGGGCCCTTAGTATGGCCCCCTCACATTTTCCTGTTGTGTCATCTTCTGCTTCTTCTCTAAATGTTTCTCATAAATCTTGATTCAGGCACACATTGTTACTTTGGTTTCCACCTACATATTTTAATTGATTCCTCTTCTGGCGTGAATAAAATCTTTTATGACAGCCTCAAATTTGTATTCTGTCATCATGGACATTGATTCACCAAAACGCCATAGATACCGGAAGTGATATCACAGCCATCAAATGGTTGATCACTCATGACAAGGTTGACCACTTATCCCACTGTAACTACTTTACTCTTATTTGCTGCTGACATACAAGTTGCGAGGAAAATGTAAGAACTATAGGAAATACCTTCTTAACCCCTTCTTCACAATTGTGAGGGAATTCACGGCCCCCCGCTCTAATGTGACTCAGGTTGCTCCTTTGGAGTCCTGGGCTTCCGATTTGGCTAACTTTTTTACCAATAAGATCAAGCTGATCCAAGACTCCTTTCCTCTGCGGGTGCCTGCAATTCCATCCAGCCCCGTAGATGGATCAGTTTCACCGGCCCCTTTCGGTTCAGTTATGGCCGTCTTTCCATCTATCTCAGTTCCTGCTTCATTGGCACTTATGGGTAATCTCAAATCTGGGTCACCCCTTGACACATGCCCAGCCAAATTCTTGGCAAAAATGGCAGAAGTCATAAATCCGCTGGCGAACCCACTTTTGAACCTTTCGTTGAGTCAGGGAGTGGTCCCGCAGGCCTGGAAGCAAGCAATGGTCATTCCTTTGCTTAAGAAGCCTGGGCTTGACCCGGAAGTCTTGGCCCACTACAGGCCTATTTCTCTCCTCCCTGCGCTCACAAAGATTCTGGAGAAGCATGTACACATGGAGCTCTCTAATTATTTAGAATCCCATAATGTACTACACCCTACTCAATCTGGCTTCCGCCCTAACCTAAGTACCGAGACGGCGCTCTTGGAGGTATCGGAAGCCATAAAAGAGGTTCTTGATTCAGGGGGCAAAGCCATGCTTGTCATGTTGGACCTGTCGGCGGCCTTTGACACCGTCCCCCATGAGGGTCTTCTCGCCAGACTTCATGAGATCGGTCTGAGGGGGACGGTGCTCAGCTGGTTTAGATAATTTTTGGCTGCCCGTCGACAAACGGTCTGGGCCTCATCCAGCTCGGCCGTGATGCCGTCTTTGGGAGTCGGAGTTCCGCAGGGTTCTGTGTTGAGCCCGACTCTTTTTAACATCTTTATGACCCCTTTGGCGGCATTGGCGGAGTCTTTTGGGGCCCAGATCGTTTCCTACGCCGATGACACCCAACTGCTCTTTTCATGTAAGAAGGGAGGGGATTTCGATGGAGAGAGTATCCGGGAGTGCCTTGGGGCTGTTTTTAAATGGTTCCAGCTGAACAGCCTCAAGTGCAACTCAGACAAATCTGAGGTACTCTTCTTTGGTTGTCTATCGGATCCGGACTGGCAAGCATGGTGGCCTGCTAATATGTTCCCTCCGTCTTGTTCGTCCCAGATGGCTAAAAACTTGGGGCTCAGGATGGACAAGGGTCTTACGTTAAGATCTCAGATCCTTGGTTTAACGGGAACATGTTTTGGCCTTCTCAAGATGCTCCGGAAGTTCTTGCCTCTACTTTCGGAGGAGCACAGGAAGCTGATAGTGCAGGCCATGATTGGCTCAAGACTGGACTACTCCAACGTCCTTTATTTGGGCCTGCCGGAATATCTATTGCAGCGGCTGCAAGTCGTCCAGAACTCGGCTGCGAGGGCCATTTATGGCCTAAATAGGCGAGCCAGGGTTGCTGGTCTTCTGCAGTCGCTCCATTGGCTGCCCATCCGGAAGCGGATAGCATTCAAGGCCTTGACCTTGGCCTACAAGGCTCTTCATGCTATGGGAGCAAAGTATCTCCAGAGGAGACTTGTCTTCTACCGCCCGGTTTGATCTTTAAGATCTGAATCTCTGCTTCTTGCGGTGGTTCCGCGGGTAAAAAAGGCTCGTATTGGAGGCCGCTCCTTCAGCCTGTTGGCGCCACAGCTGTGGAATACTCTGCCGTTGGCGTTGCGAGGCGCCACTAGTTTGTTTACTATCAGGAAGGACCTTAAAACCTGGCTTTTTGCCCTTTAGCCTATCTACCTTGTTTTCTCTGTTTTTTTCTCTGTTTTTATATTACTGTGTTGTGTTCACTCTGCCTAGGTTCTTAATAAAAGCGCCGGGACACTCTTTTTGAGTAGCCGTGCGCTATATAAAACAACGTATAACATAACATAACATAACATAACATAAGACCAGGGTAGCAAAGGTAGTGCCAGGATTACCAAGACAGAATGAGGGTGAGCAGCTTCTACTCCTAATTGGCATCCATGTCTCGGAGTTGAAATGGACATGTGGCCAACTAGCTCAATAGATGTTATTCCCTTCATAAACTCTGCCCCAAACTGCCAGCCTTTAGGGAGAGAACCAAAGGTACAACAGCTTGCATTTCTTTCTCATTTTACCCTGTTTCTATGCTGACTGTCCTACAGAAAGCTAGATGTCAAGTTGCCCCCAAATTCTACATGAAAACTGGGATCTGTGATGATTTATCAGGACGCTCTCTCTCCCACATCGCAGCAAAGACCTGGTAGAGCCTCCCTATACACCTCCGGACCATCACCTCACTTCTGGAATTCCGAATGGCCCTCAAGACCTGGCTTTTCAAATAAACCTCCGGGGCCTGCAAGTGCCTGCAAGTGCCTGCATACCCTATTGGGTGATTAGCCGTGCTTTACAAATCCTGATAGATTGATTGATTTATAGGACCGAGCATACAGGAACTGGACTAGGCCGCCCTTGTACAATTGATAAACTGAATATTTAAGTGCGAGTACAAGATTTCAGGGTATAGCTTGGATAGTAATGCACGCCTGGTTGGCTTGACTTGCTCCCTGCAACACACAGAGAGGCAGAGACAAGGCACTTTGACTCCGATTATGAGAAATGTGCTCTGGGGTCCCAGGTAGGATACCACTCTGCCCAATTGTAACTGGCCCGCTGTTTAAATACTTTTATTGCCCAATTAGGAGACCACTGTGTCTTATGTTACCACCCAGAAAATCTGCCTGGAAAAATCACGAGGCGTGAGAATGCAAGCCTGCCCAACCTCCTCCCTACGGGACTTGGGGAGCCCAAAAAGATCCCCTTGCAAGCTCACAGCTTGTCTCCTGACACTCTCTTACCTGAAAAGATCCTCTTTGCCAGCCCACAACCTGTTTACCCCCTAAAACCTTTATACACCCCTCCCTCTGTCCCAGCTCCCCACTCCCATTTACCACATGCTCTAAATCTTTACGGAATTAGGAATTCCACACTTAATATGATCCAGAAGAATGAGGTTCACATGGGTATTCCCAGTTAAGTGGGGATTATCTCAGAATAGACAGATTTAGGTGTGGAGGTACCATCCAGAAACATTATTTCCAGTCACTCAATATCATCATACATAAATCCAACTAACTAATAATGCAGGCCTTTGAAGTTGTACATGCTTATTTTCAAAACCTCCCTTTACAGTACGATGTAGTGTTGCTGATTGTTGGATATTTACTCTGTTTAGTTGTGATCTTTTGTCCGTCTGTTTACATTTTTGTATGTTCATACATTATTAAGGAGGCTAATACTGCTAATTAAATTTAGAGTCTAAGCTTTAGTTGTACTAAGGTGCACAGTTTCATTTTAAAATGTGGGCCATATCTGCTGTATTTACAAAAGAAGGGAGGAGGTGATCCAAATCGATCCAGGAGAGCGTGGTTACCACTCACATGGAGTGGAAGGTCCAGCCTTAGTCAAGGCCCTCAGTCAAAGTTATGCAAACAAAGTTGACGAGGCTGTTCCTAACGGGGGCGGGGAAGTGGGGAAGGGGGTGCGGGGTTGGGTTATACAGATATCCTGGTCAAGGAGACAGTGGTGGTAAAAAGGTATTGACCTCCCACTGGGTATCCATTATGTTGGACATGTTGGCCTCACACACCCTTGCAGGTGTCATGCTTCATCATCGGCGGTTGCTCCTCGTCGGGTAGGCGGTGCAATTCCCAACGGGCTCACCTCATAGAGGGGCTCTTTGTCGGAGATCTTTTGAGTCCAACTGCCTAATGGTGAAGTGCGGGTATGGGGCCAGTAGGTTTAGTAGACAGCAATGTGTGGTTAAAATGTAGCATAGGGTACCTGAGACTATTTTATTCGGGCGGTCCCTAGTTACAGTTAAAAACGTGTATCTAGACTAGAATAGCCAGAAAATGATGTTTCTTTATTCTAGACTAGGCTAGAGATTGGAGAGGTTGGTCGACATGTTTCTCGCTATGTACAGTGACTGCGATTCATCAGGACCTATTATTTGTTGTCTACCTTAGGAGTTGCCTAAATCAATAGTGTTGAATTATTAAACAGCATATGGGTAGAAGTGTTACCTCACTGGTGATAAGTCCTTGCCTAAAGGTCAAGAATTAACTGCCTCATCAAAACTCGGCGGGTAGTATAGCGCGTGAGCATGCCTCTGTCATAGGAGGCTATGTGTCTCCGCGCGGTAGGCGTGTGTCCTACCCCTCTTACCAGCCCGAGCTCGGCGGTAAGAGGGGTAGGACACACGCCTACCGCGCGGAGACACATAGCCTCCTATGACAGAGGCATGCTCACGCGCTATACTACCCGCCGAGTTTTGATGAGGCAGTTAATTCTTGACCTTTAGGCAAGGACTTATCACCAGTGAGGTAACACTTCTACCCATATGCTGTTTAATAATTCAACACTATTGATTTAGGCAACTCCTAAGGTAGACAACAAATAATAGGTCCTGATGAATCGCAGTCACTGTACATAGCGAGAAACATGTCGACCAACCTCTCCAATCTCTAGCCTAGTCTAGAATAAAGAAACATCATTTTCTGGCTATTCTAGTCTAGATACACGTTTTTAACTGTAACTAGGGACCGCCCGAATAAAATAGTCTCAGGTACCCTATGCTACATTTTAACCACACATTGCTGTCTACTAAACCTACTGGCCCCATACCCGCACTTCACCATTAGGCAGTTGGACTCAAAAGATCTCCGACAAAGAGCCCCTCTATGAGGTGAGCCCGTTGGGAATTGCACCGCCTACCCGACGAGGAGCAACCGCCGATGATGAAGCATGACACCTGCAAGGGTGTGTGAGGCCAACATGTCCAACATAATGGATACCCAGTGGGAGGTCAATACCTTTTTACCACCACTGTCTCCTTGACCAGGATATCTGTATAACCCAACCCCGCACCCCCTCCCCCACTTCCCCGCCCCCGTTAGGAACAGCCTCGTCAACTTTGTTTGCATAACCATATCTGCTGTAACCAGATTTTCCAAAAAAGTAGGTTGTGAATCCCTGAGAGAGATAATTACACATCTCAAAATGTCTTCCACTTGCCCAATGTGGTTCTCCAGTATGGGGTAAAGAAAAGAGTAGATCCCTACAGTTACAAGAAAATAGCTATTTACGCAGTCTTTTGGCAGTGCCTAAGTCAGCCACCGCATATATTGCTCACAACGAACTGGGCATAGAGTACATGGAAGATATTATGGACCTTAACACTCTAATGAAATTGCATAGCATTTGGTCAAAACAGGGCACCAAGATCACCAGGATAATCAGTAGAGACTGCTTGGGTTTGGGAATCCATGGAAAAATGCCATGGTTTTTGTATATCCTCCTACTGGAATTGGGCATACACTTTAACCCATCAGAACTGCATGGTATTTTGCCATTTAACAGAAGAGAAATTAAATTGATTTTTTGTGAGTAATTGGGTGGTTCTCAGAGGTGCCCAGGAAAGGATGAAACCTACAATTGCTAGATTTTATATGGGTTCAATCCAACGGGAGTTCAGGGACACTTGACCTTTGTGAAGAATATCTACGACAGGTTCCTGCCAACCATACTCCACCTTGAGGTGATCCGCCACCTAGTAGTCTTCCCAAAAACACATGCATGGTTCCCGAATCTGCCTAGGTGCCCGTGTGATGGGAAGGCGAGTCAGACAACCTTACATTTTTTACTGTTCTGTAGACTTTATAGTGATATCAGGTCATCAACGCTACACCCCCCTATTAATATCCCAAGGTTTATCTCATCATCAGGAGGCTTTTATTCACTCAAAAAACCTGCCAACTTTATACACATGTTTTGTTATTCTAGAGTACATCAAGGAGGCCTTCTGTAGACGAAAATCTTTAATCTATGTAGGCGACTTGCGTTTTGAGGAAATTGATGATTTTTGAGAATTTTCCTAGTTGATCCCACCTGTAATCATGGGCATGGGCGTGGTCTTATTTGTGAAAAACCACATATAAAGACTTGTAAGTAAAATACTACAAAGGGAGATGGGCATGGTCTTTAAAAAATTGCCTGTGATACCATGTTTGGGTCCATATTGAATTGCTGTTTCTCTATGTCTACCTCAATGCTTGAATATTTCTGTTTTTAAGTGTAATTATTGTGTCTATATGTAAACCAAATGTATTGAGCTTTTTATCCTTCTATATAATTCACGTCTTTATCTTGTAGCTCTTGCTTTTTAATAAAGATTTACTTAACTTGACTTGATGTAAAATGTGGCTAACCAAATTAACTAACAGAAATTAATTTTTGAACATGGATTTAGTCGAAATCCAGTTTCATATTTCTTTCCATTGATCTATGCAGGAATTGAGAAATTCAAAGGCCAGTACTTCCACAGTCGGGACTACAAACACCCAGAACCGTTTGAGGGGAAGAGAATCATCATAATAGGAATTGGGAACTCTGGAGGTGATCTTTCTGTGGAGATCAGCCGCACAGCCAGCCAGGTGACCTAATCTTCAGGTTTTTAATAAAGTTTGAAGAAGTTCAGATGCACCCAGGGATTTCAAATTCATACAGCCACGCAACATACTCCGTTAGATGCCTCCACTTCTGTAACACTTGTTTCCACTGCCTACTACTCACACACTACTAAAGGCAAAGGTTGGCTAAAGGATATGTAATGTGGTTATAGTTTAAGTTTTGTCGCATACTTTAATGTGTATACTTTTTGGAATGTTCTATTGCATATTTTATTGGGTTTACTGTGTTTTGTTTTCAGTGTAAGGGGGGATGTGTTGTGTATTGGTTACTATCTTTTCCCTGTTGGGAGTGAGGCATGGAATGCTGGTTGCATTCTTCCACGGTGTTCCAGTCCATTGGTCAGCTGCTGCCTTTACCTTGGACTGGAAGCTGTGCTGCCTGGCTCTCACCTGTTCCGTTCTTCAAATAAACTCTTGCAAGATGTAACCATTGTCTTCCTTTATAACATGCTCTCACACAACCCGAGGGGTGTCATGCTTCGTCATTGGGCAACTCCTCGTTGGGACAGCGCTGCAATGGCCAATGGGCCCCGCGAGGGGGCTCTTCACCGGAGATCTTTTGAGCTGCCGTTTGCGAAGTGTGAGTGTGATGGTGAGGGAGTAGTGTGTGAGTAGTGTGTTAAAAATGGTAAAATAACTCTTAGGGATTTATAAATCAGGTTTTAATGTGTTGAACCCTAGGTTATATTAAAACAAGTTTGGCATTAGGTGGATATAATGGTCCATGTTAGCTCAAAGTATAGGTAGTGGTCAACATGTTTCTTGCCGGTAAAGTCTGGAAAGATCTAGGCAATTCCTCAGGACCATGAGGAAAACGAACTAAACTACTCCTAGGTGGACAGGTAAAGGCACATGTCTTGCTTAGTGCTTTGCTGTCCCATGCGCAAAATGATATAGAGTATACCTTAATGCGATCAACAAATATACCGACCTAGAAGGGAGAGAAGAGGGGATGGGAGGAAAGGGATGAAAGGCACAAAAGTAGTACATACATAATACAATTATGGTGCCTGTGCCTCACAGGGTGCGCATGCCAGGTGATTGCATGTTCGAGTACAGTGCCTAGCTGGTCTAGCAGTGCGTCCAGATCACTGTCAAAAGATAGATGGGCTGGGTGAATGCTCGCGGTTGGTGTGCAGTCATGAAAGGAGCGCGGTGCTATGAAGTATATCGTGTCAATCTTGTATAGGGTAATGTAGAGACCACATCTCCTTAAGGCTCATCTATAGCGAGCATTGGTGCAGCTCATTCGTATTTATGATACATGCCACTGTGATGTTAATGGCTATGGCGAAGTGTGGTAATAGCCATAACGTCAGCATACATATACACCATTGAAGTTTGTCGTGTCGGTCTTATATAGGGCAATGTGGAAGCCACATCTCCTTAAGGCTCATCGTTAACAAGCATTGGTGCTGCTCATTCGTACTTACAATGCATACCACTGTGATGTTAATGGCTAAGGTGAAGTATGGTAATATAGAACATACACGAAGGAACCACATCCGGCCCTCATGCAAGCTGCACAGCCATAACCATTACTGAATGAATCCAATAAATTGAGTTTCTTTGTGATCTTCAAATTTTTCTAATTATTTCATTGCTTTTCGCTTCTTTTTATCCTTATTTTTATCAATTCATTTGACTCATTCCGAAGCTTGTACAATGTTTTTGATACGCATACAGGAAAATTACATGTTTCCTCATGTTATGACTTTATTTAAAAACCCAATGCATTTCGGGATATTCCCTTCGTCAGGGGTATTGTAACATGTATGCTTAAAACTGAATTCAGGAAGAGATTCTTACATGTGTAACTTAATTCTCACCCCAATCCAATCAGATAACAAGAGCAATCAAAAGACATTGGGGTATTCTACAGAATGGGGGGCGACAGTACCACCCTCCAAGTTTCTCCTTCCAATGCACATGGAATTTAAGAGGCACCATAGTCCACCCAAGACCAAAGACTGTACAAAAACAAACACAGCAATCTCTGTGGGGGTCTACCACCTGTGACTGGACACTTTCCGTGCTGGTCCTGAGGGGTCTGTGCACTGACAAAAGCATCAAAAAGCATACAACTAAATGGGCACCAGATATGGACACAGCGATCTCACTCTAACTGCAACTCCATGCCCCGAATTTACATGATAACCTGCCCATGTAACATGTGTTACATTGGTATGACCACACGCATGGTGAAAACTAGAATAATGGAACCTTACAGCAACATACGCTGCAGTAAACTGACGACCAAGCTGAGCACACATTTCATTGAGACACAACATTCTCCAGACCACCTCACCTGGACAGTTTTGTAAATGCATCCACATGCGACCAAACACTACTTGTTCCAGAAGGAGCAACAGTGGATTTTCCACCTATCTACCCAGATTACGGGATTAAATGATAACATCCCCTGGGGAGAGATTCATAACTGACATCACCTACACACCTGACTTCGATCCGATTTGCCCCGTAACAGGACAATTGGGTAATTCACCACCTCTGATATTACCCAATAACTATGTCACTTACCACACTAGTAAATACCCTACTGCTCGTGACTACATGACCACAATACACGTTTTGTGGCTAGCCACATAAGATAAGAGCACCCTCTCATGCACTCCATGAGGCCCATATGCATGTATCCAGGCAGCCATATGTGATAATGTTACCTCACTGGGGAGTCCACTGCATTATGGGCAGAATCACCTCTCCAATATGGCCCCCTCTTCTACACCCTTCGGGCATCTTAACCACTCCAAGATGGCCCCCATCTTTTGTACCTCCACCAGATCTAATATGGTGCCCGCAGTGCTCCACATGCTGAGCCTTTGATCCGGTCTAGTGGCTCACCACATACGCCCACCTGACGCTACTTGTACCTTGGATCACAAGAGTGCTCGCATTCGCGCCAAGCAGAGCAACAGGTAGGTCGCAAGCTTACTGCAGCAATCCGGAATCGTAAGTACTTCGATGTGTTCGCATTCCTTTTCTCCCTCCTAACGGTTTTCCAGCACCTCAGGCATGGTGTACTTATTTCTTGCCCTTGTTTCCCTAGGCAGGAGGACGCTTTGCACAACTCCGCTTCGGCTCATTTGAGCCATTCCCCTTGACTCTGAATTACCCCGCATAGCACATGAGAGTTTTAGCACAATGTTGATAAATTCTTCCAGAACCTACGACACTGGTGTATATGTATGTTGACGTTATGGCTATTACCACACTTCGCCTTGGCCATTAACATCACTGTGGCATGTATCATGAGTACGAATGAGCGTCACTAATGCTCGTTAGCGATGAGCCTTAAGGAGATGTGGCCTTCGTATTACCCTTAGTAAGATCCGCACAATATACTTCAAAGCACCCCCCTCTTTTTCATGACTGCTCACCAACCGTAATAACTCACCCAGACCATCTATCTTTTGACAGTGATCCAGACGTACTGCTAGACCAGCTAAGCACTGTACTCGAGCATGCAATCCCCTGGCATGAGCACCCTGTTAGGCACAGACACAGTAATTGCATTATGTATACACTACTGTTGTGCCTTTCATCCCTTTCTTCCCATCCCCTCTTTTCTCCCTTCTAGGTCGGTACATTTGTTGATCACATTAGGGTATACGCCTATGTCATTTTGCACATGGGACAGCACGGCACTAAGCAAGACATGTGCATTTAACTGTCCACCTAGGAGTAGTTTAGTTCGTTTTCCTCACGGTACTGACAAATTGCCTAGATCTCTCCAGACTTTACCAGCAAGAAACATGTTGATCACTACCTATACTTTGAGCTAACGTGGACCATTATATCCACCTAAGCCCAAACCTGTTTTTAATATAACCTAGGGTTCAACACATTAAAATCCGATTTACGAATCCCTAAGAATTATTTTGAAAATTTTTTAGCACTCTACTCACACACTACTCCCTCACCATCACACTCACACTTCACAAACGGCAGCTCAAAAGAACTCCGGCAAAGAGCCCCCTCGCGGGGTCCATTGGCCATTGCAGCGCCGTCCCAACGAGGAGCTGCCCAATGATGATGCATGACACCCCTCGGGTGTGTGAGGGCATGTTATAAAGGAAGACAATGGTTACATCTTGCAAGAGTTTATTTGAAGAACGGAACAGGTGAGAGCCCGGCAGCACAGCTTCCAGTCCAAGCAACAGGCAGCAGCTGACCAATGGACTGGAACACCGTGGAAGAATGCAACCAGCATTCCATGCCTCGCTCCCAACAGTGAAAACATAGTAAGCAATACACAACACATCCCCCCTTACACTGAAAACAAAACACAGTAAACACAATAAAATATGCAATCGAAATTCCAACAATTATACACATTACAGTATGCAACAAAACTTAAACATAACCACATCAGAAGATACTCTGGATCGAAATGTGCCTGTGTCAAGAAAATCTTCCATCCTTTCAGTATCCTTTACACCATCAGCACACACCAAACCTTTCTCGTAAAACACTCAATTCTCCCTGAAGACAAAGCAATGCTTTTTAGATTACACATTCTTCCGTCCTTCAAATGCACTGCATTGTGCAAAAGTTCAACAACTTTTAGTGGTGGCCCGAACTGACTTTCACCCTTAGGAACCTTACCAGGTCTCTTCAGATTAACTAAATCACTGACCTTGACCTGTACTTCCTTCACGCCATGAGTCTTATCATAATAGCTCTTACTCTTATCATGCACCTGCACCTGCACCAATCTGTTCCTCACCTCCTCCGCTGACCATTGTTGCAACGGACCATCAAAAAGCCAAGCTGGAGAGAACTTACACCTGGGTTTCCTGCCTCTCATGATAATAAAAGGAGACAAACCTGTGGAATCATGAGTGTTGATTCTGTATGCCTAAACAATTCTAACTTCCAATATTTTCTCTTGGAAATGGCTGCTTGGATGACTCCTTTCAACACACGGTTGAAGCACTTCACAGTGCCATTACCACTGGGGTTGTTAAATGCCATGGTTTTGTGCTTAATGCCCACCCTTTCAAAATATTCCTTGGCACTCCTGGATGTAAACTGCACTCCATTGTCACTCAAAACACAAGCAGGTAATCCTTCCATTACAAACATTGTATCCAGGAATTTAAGAACAGTGTCAGTGTCTACCCTTTCAACAGTTTCTACTACTGGCCATTTCGAAAACAAATCCATGGCAACTAAACCATATTCCTTAAACTCTCCAACAGGAACAAAAATGTCCACAACAACAACCTCCAATGGAAAATTCGGAATCAAACCCTCACTCATTGGAGGTTTTAAGGTTTTAAAACAAGTGTCAGCAGAAGAACACATTACACAATCCCTCACAAATCTTTCCACAGCTTTATCAACTCCTGGCCACCAGAAAATGCCTTTAACAATGATCTTAGTTCTTACAATCCCAAAATGACACTCATGGCACAATTGTAACACCTTGTTCCTTAGACTCTCGGGAGGTATGACCCTGTCACCTCTTATAACGAAACCCTTGTCCACGGACAGTTCAGTTTTAACTTCCCAAAAAGGTCTGTTACATCATCCGTCTTGGGCCAACCATTGCACAAACATTCCTGAACCGATCGTAATTTAACATCTTCACATTGTTCCTCCATCCACTCAACTTTCTCAATGGCTGGTATACCAGCATCTTGAATAAGTGCAATGTTGAAATCCCCCCATGGGTCGTCAGAACATTCTTCCATGGGAACTGTCAATCTGGACTGACAATCAGCAATGGCATTTTATCTGCCCGATACATGAACCGAACTGTAGACAAATTCTTTCATTCTCATGTAGATTCTAGCTAATCTGACTGATGCTGTAACACTTCCCTCCGTAGTAAGGATTTTTACTAAAGGACGGTGATCAGTGCTGATTACAACAGGTTTCCCCCAAACAAACACATGGAAATGCTCCAGGGCCCAAGTGCAAGCTGAAGCCTCTCTTTCCATAATTGGATATTTGATTTCCGTGGGAGATAATGATCAGGAAGCAAACAATATTATGTTCTCATGATTATTCACACACTTCTGCGATAACACGGCTCCCAAGCCCTTGTCGCTTGCATCAGTTGTCAAAATACATTCCAGATTGGGGTCAAACTGCTAAGAGAACTCACATTTTGCAAATCACTTTTCACCTGACCAAACTCTGTCTCACACTCACTAGTTCATTCAAATTTAGTGTTTTTCTTCAATAATGAACGCATGTTGAATACCTTACTGGCAACATTTTTAATGAATTCTGGGCAGTACTCAGCCATGCCCAAAAATGATCTCACCTCCTCCTTGTTAGTTGGAGCAGGCAAACCCACAATTGCATTGACTAAGCAAGCTTGGGTTTTACACTGTCCTCACAAATAATATGTTCTAAATAGGATACGCTCCTCTGTGCAAATTTGCATTTACTGATTTCAACTGTTAATCCAACATCTTGTAACACACTCAATACATCTTTCAACTTGCTATCATGCTCCTCCTTGCACTTATCAGAGACTAAAATAGCGTCCTGAAAGAATCTGACTCCACTCATTTTACAGAACAACTTTGTGCATTAGCCGCTGGAAGACGGCAGCGGCCGAAGCAAGGCCAAAAGGCATGCGTTTGAATTGGTGACAACCATAAGGTGTTATGAAAGCGGTAAGCTTCCTTGATTCAGACGACAAAACAACCTGGTGATATGACGCAGAAAGATCAATGGTGGAAAACCAAGTAGCACCCTTGAAAGATGATAACATCTCATTGATCTTAGGTAGCGGAAACCTATTGATGACAATGTTGTTATTTAGGTGTCGCAAATCAATGCATAAGCAAATTTTGCCGTTCCCCTTGCGTGCCACCACCATCAGAGAAATCCATTCAGAAGTTTCCACTTCTTCAATCCCATTCCTCTCAATTACCCATCTAAATCTTTGGTAACTTCATCTCTTATTAATATAGGGATGGGCCTTACTTTATGTACCCTAGGTCCCGCATCCTTTTTAAGCACAATAGTGTGCTCAAAACCTTTGAGAGCCTAATTCCTTATTGAAAACTTTTGGAAACATGCTACTCATTCCATCTTGTAGTTTACTCAAATCATCCACAATGAGTACTTTCTCTTCACTATTCAGCTCTAAAATAATGTGCAAATTCTTTTGGTCCATCCAACCTAGGACGGAGGGACCAAATTAATCTACATAAAGTTTCCCTCTTTCTGACCTTCGTTTGAACAAAAACGTCAGCCATCTGAAACCCAACATAATAATTTTTTCACTAGTAAAACGCAGTGGATTGACATCATTGGGAACTAATTGCTGGCCTATTTTCTTAACAAATTTCTCCTTCCAAATTCCATCGTTTATTATAGGATAGGGTGACCCTGAGTCCGCAAAACTCTTGATAGGTACACCCCCTACCGATATGTCACATACAGGTTTCTCCTTAACAGAACTATCTGTAATGTTAATCACGAAATTATCTTGTAAATTCTTCACACTTTCCCATTCAGGACTCATTCTCTACCTCAATATCAGTAGGAGTGTCATCGTCACACACGTATTTTACATTGCCTTTCCTCTTCCTACACATTTTACTAAAGAAGAAGCAATCGCAATGGAGCGCACACCGCTAGCCCCTCCTCCGGGTCGCCTCTAGGGACTCTGGTACATGGAGTTCTTGAGTGGTTCACCCCAGTGGGTGCAAGTAGGTACTTGTAGAACTGATGATCTCTAGGCCCGATACATGTCCCGGGTTTTTGGATATCGCCCGAGACACGGCTCGGGTTTCGGGATAACTTCCCTCATCAGTAGAGAAAATAGTTAGGGGTGGAAGAGAAGGCCGCCAAACAACCGTCAATGGCTTTGATGCTCGAACCGGCACGCAGGTGCGTCGTCCAGGAGCCCGTCGGCTCAAGGGAGCCAATTTGTCGAAGCAATCGCAATGGAGCGCACACCGCTTGCCCCTCCTCCGGGTCGCCCCTGGGGACTCTGGTAAATGGAGTTCTTCAGTAATTAACCCCAGTGGGTGCAAGTACGTACTTGTAGAACTGATGATCTCTAGACCCGATACATGTCCCGGGTTTTTGGATATCGCCCAAGACATGGCTCGGGTTTCGGGATAACTTCCCTCATGAGTAGAGAAAATAGTTAGGGGTGGAAGAGAAGGCCGCCAAACAACCGTCAATGGCTTCGATGCCCGAATCGGCACGCAGGTGCGTCGTCCAGGAGCCCGTCGGCTCAAGGCTCAAGGGAGCCAATTTGTAGAAGCAATCGCAATGGAGCGCACACCGCTAGCCCCTCCTCCGGGTCGCCCCTAGGGACTCTGGTACATGGAGTTCTTGAGTGGTTCACCTCAGTGGGTGCAAGTAGGTACTTGTAGAACTGATGGTCTCTAGACCCGATACATGTCCCGGGTTTTTGGATATCGCCCGAGACATGGCTCGGGTTTCGGGATAACTTCTTTCATCAGTAGAGAAATTAGTCAGGGGTGGAAGAGAAGGCCGCCAAACAACCGTCAATGGCTTCGATGCACGAACCGGCACGCAGTTGCGTCGTCCAGGAGCCCGTCGGCTCAAGGCTCAAGGGAGACAATTTGTAGAAGCAATCGCAATGGAGCGCACACCGCTAGCCCCTCCTCCGGGTCGCCCCTAGGGACTCTGGTACATGGAGTTCTTGAGTGGTTCACCCCAGTGGGTGCAAGTAGGTACTTGTAGAACTGATGATCTCTAGACCCGATACATGTCCCGGGTTTTTGGATATCGCCCTAGACATGGCTCGGGTTTCGGGATAACTTCCCTCATCAGTAGAGAAAATAGTTAGGGGTGGAAGAGAAGGCCGCCAAACAACCGTCAATGGCTCCGATGCCCGAACCGGCGCGCAGGTGCGTCGTCCAGGAGCCCGTCGGCTCAAGGGAGCCAATTTGTAGAAGCAATCGCAATGGAGAGCACACCGCTAGCCCCTCCTCCGGGTCGCCCCTAGGGACTCTGGTACATGGAGTTCTTGAGTGGTTCACCCCAGTGGGTGCAAGTAGGTACTTGTAGAACTGATGATCTCTAGACCCGATACATGTCCCGGGTTTTTGGATATCGCCCGAGACATGGCTCGGGTTTCGGGATAACTTCCCTCATCAGTAGAGAAAATAGTAAGGGATGGAAGAGAAGTCCGCCAAACAACCGTCAATGGCTTCGATGCCCGAAACCGGCACGCAGGTGCGTCGTCCAGGAGCCCGTCGGCTCATGGCTCAAGGGAGCCAATTTGTAGAAGCAATCGCAATGGAGCGCACACCGCTAGCCCCTCCTCCGGGTCGCCCCTAGGGAATCTGGTACATGGAGTTCTTGAGTGGTTCACCCCAGTGGGTGCAAGTAGGTACTTGTAGAACTGATGATCTCTAGACCCGATACATGTCCCGGGTTTTTGGATATCGGCCGAGACATTGCTCGGGTTTCGGGATAACTTCCCTCATCAGTAGAGAAAATAGGTAGGGGTGGAAGAGAAGGCCGCCAAATAACCGTCAATGGCTTCGACGCCCGAACCGGCACACAGGTGCGTCGTCCAGGAGCCCGTCGGCTCAAGGCTCAAGGGAGCCAATTTGTAGAAGCAATCGCAATGGAGCGCACACCGCTAGCCCCTCCTCCGGGTCGCCCCTAGGGACTCTGGTACATGGAGTTCTTGAGTGGTTCACCCCAGTGGGTGCAAGTAGGTACTTGTAGAACTGATGGTCTCTAGACCGATACATGTCCCGGGTTTTTGGATATCGCCCCAGACATGGCTCGGGTTTCGGGATAACTTCCCTCATCAGTAGAGAAAATAGTTAGGGGTGGAAGAGAAGGCCGCCAAACAACCGTCAATGGCTTCGATGCCCGAACCGGCACTCAGGTGCGTCGTCCAGGAGCCCGTCGGCTGAAGGCTCAAGGGAGCCAATTTGTAGAAGCAATCGCAATGGAGCGCACACCGCTAGCCCCTCCTCCGGGTCTCCCCTAGGGACTCTGGTACATGGAGTTCTTGAGTGGTTCACCCCAGTGGGTGCAAGTAGGTACTTGTAGAACTGATGATCTCTAGACCCGATACATGTCCCGGGTTTTTAGATATCGCCCGAGACATGGCTTGGGTTTCGGGCTAACTTCCCTCATCAGTGGAGAAAATGGTTAGGGGTGGAAGAGAAGGCCGCCAAACAACCGTCAATGGCTTCGATGCCCGAACCGTCACGCAGGTGCGTCGTCCAGGAGCCCGTCGGCTCAAGGCTCAAGGGAGCCAATTTGTAGAAGCAATCTCAATGGAGCGCACACCGCTAGCCCCTCCTCCGGGTCGCCCCTAGGGACTCTGGTACATGGAGTTCTTGAGTGGTTCACCCCAGTGGGTGCAAGTAGGTACTTGTAGAACTGATGATCTCTAGACCCGATGCATGTCCTGGTTTTTGGATATCGCCCAAGTCATGGCTCGGATTTCGGGATAACTTCCCTAATCAGTAGAGAAAATAGTTAGGGGTGGAAGAGAAGGCCGCCAAACAACCGTCAATGGCTTCGATGCCCGAACCGGCACGCAGGTGCGTCGTCCAGGAGCCCATCGCTCAAGGCTCAAGGGAGCCAATTTGTAGAAGCAATCACAATGGAGCGCACACCGCTAGCCCCTCCTCCAGATCGCCCCTAGGGACTCTGGTACATGGAGTCCTTGAGTGGTTCACCCCAGTGGGTGCAAGTAGGTACTTGTAGAACTGATGATCTCTAGACCCGATACATGTCCCGGGTTTTTGGATATCGCCCGAGACATGGCTCGGGTTTCGGGATAACTTCCCTCATCAGTAGAGAAAATAGTTAGGGGTGGAAGAGAAGGCCTCCAAACAACCGTCAATGGCTTCGATGCCCGAACCGGCACGCAGGTGCGAAGTCCAGGAGCCCGTCGGCTCAAGGCTCAAGGGAGCCAATTTGTAGAAGCAATCACAATGGAGCGCACACCGCTAGCCCCTCCTCCGGGTTGCCCTTAGGGACTCTGGTACATGGAGTTCTTGAGTGGTTCACCCCAGTGGGTGCAAGTAGGTACTTGTAGAACTGATGATCTCTAGACCCGATACATGTCCCGGGTTTTTGGATATCCCCTGGAGGACGCACCTGCGTGCCGGTTCGGACATCGAGGCCTTTGACGGTTGCTTGGCGGCCTTCTCTTCCACCCCTAACTATTTTCTCTACTGATGAGGGAAGTTATCCCGAAACCCGAGCCATGTCTCGGGCGATATCCAAAAACCCGGGACATGTATCGGGTCTAGAGATCATCAGTTCAACAAGTACCTACTTGCACCCACTGGGGTGTACCACTCGAGAACTCCATGTACCAGAGTCCCTAGGGGCGATCCGGAGGAGGGGCCAGCGGTGCGCAGTCCATTGCGATTGTGTCTACAAATTGGCTCCCTTGAGCTTTGAGCCGACGGGTTCCTGGACGACGCACCTGCGTGCCGGTTCGGGCATCGAGGCCTTTGACGGTTGCTTGGCGGCCTTCTCTTCCACCCCTAACTATTTTCTCTACTGATGAGGGAAGTTATCCCGAAGCCCGAGCCATGTTTCGGGCGATATCCAAAAACCCGGGACATGTATCGGGTCTAGAGATCATCAGTTTAACAAGTACCTACTTGCACCCACTGGGGTGTACCACTCGAGAACTCCATGTACCAGAGTCCCTAGGGGCGATCCGGAGGAGGGGCTAGTGATGTGCGGTCCATTGCGATTGTGTCTACAAATTGGCTCCCTTGAGCTTTGAGCCGACGGGCTCCTGGACGACGCACCTGTGTGCCGGTTCGGGCATCGAGGCCTTTGACGGTTGCATGGCGGCCTTCTCTTCCACCCCTAACTATTTTCTCTACTGATGAGGGAAGTTATCCCGAAACCCGAGCCATGTCTCGGGCAATCTCCTAAAACCCGGGACATGTATCGGGTCTAGAGATCATCAGTTCAACAAGTACCTACTTGCACCCACTGGGGTGTACCACTCGAGAACTTCATGTACCAGAGTCCCTAGGGGCGATTCGGAGGAGGGGCTAGCGGTGTGCGGTCCATTGCGATTGTGTCTACAAATTGGCTCCCTTGAGCTTTGAGCCGACGGGCTCCTGGACCACGCACCTGCGTGCCGGTTCGGGCATCGAGGCCTTTGACGGTTGCTTGGCGGCCTTCTCTTCCACCCCTAACTATTTTCTCTACTGATGAGGGAAGTTATCCCGAAACCCGAGCTATGTCTCGGGCGATATCCAAAAACCCGGGACATGTATTGGGTCTAGAGATCATCAGTTCAACAAGTACCTACTTGCACCCACTGGGGTGTACCACTCGAGAACTCCATGTACCAGAGTCCCTAGGGGCGATCCGGAGGAGGGGCTAGCGGTGTGCGGTCCATTGCGATTGTGTCTACAAATTGGCTCCCTTGAGCTTTGAGCGGACGGGCTCCTGGACGACGCACCTGCGTGCCGGTTCGGGCATCGAGGCCTTTGACGGTTGCTTGGCGGCCTTCTCTTCCACCCCTAACTATTTTCTCTACTGATGAGGGAAGTTATCCCGAAACCCGAGCCATGTCTCGGGCGATATCCAAAAACCCGGGACATGTATCGGGTCTAGAGATCATCAGTTCAACAAGTACCTACTTGCACCCACTGGGGTGTACCACTCGAGAACTCCATGTACCAGAGTCCCTAGGGGCGATCCGGAGGAGGGGCTAGCGGTGTGCGGTCCATTGCGATTGTGTCTACAAATTGGCTCCCTTGAGCTTTGAGCCGAAGGGCTCCTGGACGACGCACCAGCGTGCCGGTTCGGGCATCGAGGTTTTTGACGGTTGCTTGGCGGCCTTCTCTTCCACCCCTAACTATTTTCTCTACTGATGAGGGAAGTTATCCCGAAACCCGAGCCAGGTCTCGGGCGATATCCAAAAACCCGGGACATGTATCGGGTCTAGAGATCATCAGTTCTACAAGTACCTACTTGCACCCACTGGGGTGTACCACTCGAGAACTCCATGTACCAGAGTCCCTAGGGGCAATCCGGAGGAGGGCTAGCGGTGTGCGGTCCATTGCGATTGTGTCTACAAATTGGCTCCCTTGAGCTTTGAGCCGACGGGCTACTGGACGACGCACCTGCGTGCCGGTTCGGGCATCGAGGCCTTTGACGGTTGCTTGGCGGCCTTCTTTTCCACCCCTAACTATTTTCTCTACTGATGGGGGAAGTTATCCCGAAACCTGAGCCATGTCTCTGGCGATATCCAAAAACCCGGGACATGTATCGGGTCCAGAGATCATCAGTTCAACAAGTACCTACTTGCACTCACTGGGGTGTACCACTCGAGAACTCCATGTACCAGAGTCCCTAGGGGCGATCCGGAGGAGGGGCGAGCGGTGTGCGGTCCATTGCGATTGTGTCTACATTTTACTAAAGTGACCAATTAGGCCACAAATGCTACATTTCTTTTTTGCAGCCGGGTAATTTCTGCTGAACCCCAAATGTTCTTTGCTGCTACAGCGATGACATCGTCTATCTTCCCATTCCTTTTCTCTCCAAGAACCCCTTTGTGCTTGGTTATTATCCTTATTCGACTCCTTAAGTTGTCTCACACATCTTTCAGACATTTCAGCCTTCCTTACGATAGAAAGTACATCCTCTAAAGGTGCATCACCATTAATCCATAAGCGATCTTGGATTGCAGAGTTACTACAGTGCATGACTAACTGATCATGTAAAAGGTCATCATGTAAATTACCAAACTTGTAGTCAATAGCATGTTTCTTTAGTTCGTCAATATACTCATCCACCAACTCACCCTTGTTTGGTTTCCTCTGGAAAAACCTATAGATAACATCACCAATGCAAACTTTAGGTGCAAAGTACTTATCTAGGTCTCTTAAAGCAACCTCAAAAACATTAACTTCCCCACTTGCAACCCTTTTGGGCATACAAGTATAGGTTTTCAGACCTACAGGCCCCAAGAAATGTATTAGGATTCCCTTCATTTGATCGGCTTTCATTTTACCTGCCTCATCAACAGCTTTGATGTAGTTGACAAAATATTCTTTCCACTCCAGCCACTCCATTGCCAGACGTGGTCCTGTTGTCCAAAAAGAATGGGGAGGACTAGTGGTAAAACTCTGATGAGCCATGATTTCCTCTTCTTGGTGACAACCTTCTTCCATACAAGAATGAATATTGAGTTTATATTGTAATCCACTGTAATAAATACAATGTTCTCCCATTGCAGTGGTTTTATTGCAATAACCAGAAGAATAGTCAAACCATTGCCAATAACTTTTCCAACAACAAACAAAAAATGTGTAAGTCCGCTTAAGGATTCGTACATTTAAAGCATTAAAATGTGCAAAATTAAATAATCTGCCTGTCCGGCATTCTCACCTGTTCCGCTTTTTCAAAAGAGAAGATCTCTTGACGATACTGCTCGGTATGTCACAATGAAATAAATGCTTGGAGTTGCTACGACAAGCACTGAGAAACAAAATGGCTGCTACGTAGGGTCACGTAGCTTAACCCAGCGCAATGCCGCCATACACACAATGCGCACAACAGTCATGCGCATCACAGCAACTTCGTCACAGCCAAATGAGCACACACCTGGCAGTGTCTCCGAATGCTGCTGCCGCTCGAAAAATGCTGCCAATTGGCAGTTGCAACCGTATGAGATCCAGCTAAGCCAGTAAGTCCCAATATCTACTCACAAATTGTTGTCTCCAGTATATCCACGAATAAAGATAGATGGTATCCTTGTTCTGTATTTCAGCCAGTCCTTCAGCCAAATAAATGGCAAAAGGTTTAAAAAAAAAAAAAATCCTTCCTTGCTTTGCACACGTTGGCAACCTAGTCGTCGCCAGTTGTTATAGAGGAAGACAACGGTTACATCTTGCAAGAGTTTATATGAAGAACCGAACAGACGAGAGCCAGGCAACACAGCTTCCAGTCCAAGGTACAGGCAGCAAATGACCAATGGACTGGAACTCCGTGGAAGAATGCAACCAGCATTCCTTGCCTCGCTCCCAACAGGGAAAACATAGTAAGCAATACACAAAAGGGCACTTGTTCCTGAAGGATCAGGTCCCTCAGACTTTGATAGAAAAGAATGGAGGCAGGGATATAAAATAACACCCCAAAGGAAACAATGTTACATTAATTCAAACACTTCAACATTTAAATTATATATAGGTATATGTGTATATATATTCACTGAAAAAACAACGGTTAAAGTGATGGTATAGTCAGTTGTTGGAATCAGCGGTGTAGCGTGGGTTGCGAGCACCAGGGGCAAGTCAAGTATGACACCCCCTAACCCATCGACCGTTAGCACTTCCTGGCGCAAATTTGTTAAAGAAAACAAATTAGTAGTACAAATTATTTTCTTTAAAAATGTTGCGCCCCCTGAAAATTTTGCGCCCGAGCAACTGACCCCGTGGCCCCGCCCATACTAGTTGGAATGAGATAAGAACTAACATTTAAAAATTGAATAACCCTGAAATTTGCCATTTGTAGTTTGATGATCTAACTCTAACTTGTTTTTTGCAATGCACTGATTATGACCTTGCATATTACATCACTGATGACATGTTAAATGACATAATTGATGACATCACTGATGACATCATCGATGATGCTGCAGTTTACACTATTCAGTGAACCCTTACATCAAGGGACTATAGTCATGTACTCCACAGAGTTGCTGTGTGTTCTTCATGTATGGGTGCATGGAATGGGAATAGCATAAGCTCTGAATGCAAATGTGGTTGTGCACATTGATAGTTATATGGTGCACCTTTTAGAAACTGGTAGAGTTTGGGGTGCAAGCAGTACTCTATGTTAAACACAGTAACAGCTGATGTGGGTTGCGCAGGCATTTTTAAAAGCTGGTTGTGGCTTAAAGTCAAGGCGTGTTTCAAAAAACAGTGAGAAAAGACACAATTTCTTCACAATATATTAAGCACCTGTTGAAGTCCGGAATCATGCTCATGTTACATAGTTGTTAGATGGTGCTAGTATAGACAAGTCTAAGCATAGAGGACATTTATAACTAAGGTGTGAATGTTTACTTGCATAACGGTGCTAAAGATTTTGAGATACAGCAAATTGCTGAATAATGTAGAAAGTAAGAGTGACCCACTCAAAAATTGTTTAACTCACACTATGTTCGTAAGCATGGCTCCATGGTTGTATGCCATTGTACTCATCTCAGGAATATGTGTAGTACATTTTAGAAAACTACAGAGCGTTCTCTAGAGGGCTTGGTGGAAGGTGTCTTGTCAGTGGTAAATCCATAACTGTCAACCTTTTTAATTGAAATTGCAGGTCATGTAAAGTATTTAAGAAGGTCATCCCGTTAAGAATAGATACTTTTTTTGGGAGGGTGTTTTAAGTTTAGCCCTCATTAAAGTCTAAAGAAACATTTTATTTGTTAGTTCAGTATATACCAGTCAAAAGAGGGTAACATCCAGCAAATGTGGGTGACTTGATCGGTATGCTATGTGTCCAGCATGTGGTCAACGGTTATGTCCATTATAACTTGACTGGTGACAGAAAATTGGCACATTGTTGAAATATATCAGTTAATTGTAGAATTACTTCAAGTCCACAAACCCTATAGGACACTGTCAGTGAGGGCATCAACAATGTCACAAATGGGGGGCGTGGCTAGCAGCCGTCGGGTATGGCCGCATTCTGAAGCAGCTCTGCTGCCCTCACCGTTTCTCCTGAAATTATCTGTCATCTAACTTGAAGGTAACCCCTCACAACTGGGGGGTCAAAGTCCCAAAGAGACCGAAGGCTCCAGATTTGTGCAGCCCGCTGTTGGGAGCGTGGCAGAGCCAGAGCACTGCCGAAATATTCGGAGCCCATGCGAGACAAACATGGCGGCCCCTCCTCGCCCTTCCAGCTTAAGAGGTGAGTGCTCGGAAACGCCACCAATACAGTGACTGTTGGGGGTCCTTAAGCAGATGATTACCAGCCCCGCAGCCCGACAGCAGACATGGCCCAGTCGGATTGGTTAGTCACCTGGGAAATCGGGAAGCGTCTGCAATGAAAGGGGCCTGAGTGCCAGTTGCAGGACAACGCAGGTACTCAAGGCCCCAGCTTTTGCGGCCTAGTACAACACGGTGCCAGAAAGAGAGGTCACCCTCACACAGCCATCCACAACCTGATATAGGGGCAGGCGAACTCACTGGTGGCGTGATTGAGACAGCGCGCTGAAAAAAAGCTCATAAAAACAGAGAAACTCCTAGGGAGTCGAGAACCACGGGAACGCAAGGCCAGGGAGCTGGCCACAAATGGTGATTGCCCCACAGTAAGTGTATACAGACTATGAAAGACACAAATGGACCCATGGGCACTGGGGGCAAGACATCATACAGGGGAGCAACCCACCCAATCGGAGAGGGCCAAGGAGACTAGAAACCGCAAGTGCAGAGAGGCTCAACAGCCCTCCAGTGCCACATCGTTATTATCACTGCCTGCACTACAGTGGATGGAAAGTAAGAACTGAGGGGATTTTGAGATGTAGTTGCGGGCTCCTTCTAACTCTGCGCCCCCCTTCCCTCTCACCCAAAGCACAGTGAACCAGTGTGGTGCCTCATCGCGACTCCTTCCTCTAAAACGCAGACCACTCGCCTGACTAGAAAACCCTACAGGCCGGCAGAGGTGGGAATCCTCCCCTGCGCAGGGGGCTGCGAGTAGTGGTGCGGGGCCCTGAGCAACTGGAAGGACAATACTCGACACTGAGCAACAATGGCCAGCGGAAAGGGAGCTATGACACAGGTTCAAAGCAAGTTAGCCAAATTTGCCTGGGACAGAACGGGTGAAGAGGACAATACCACCTCCACAGGGGTAAAAGGAAACTCTCAATCTCAGACTCCAACACAAGATTTAACCCTCCAAGACGTCCTGGAGGCCATTGCCGGAGTGCGGACCTCACTAGAGACTCGCATTGACTCAGTTAATATTGAGGTTTCCCTCATCAGAGCCGACTTTCGGAAAATGGACTCCAGAGTGAAAGAAGGGGAAGAGGCTACCGAAACGCTGACCTCAAACATGGCCCTCCTTAAGCAACAAGTGATCCAACTCTGTGACCAGCAGATGAAAATGGAGGGGCTACTCGATGATCATGAAGGAAGAGCGTGCAGGAGTAACATACCTATCCTGGGAGTTCTGGAGCGGGCGGAGGGGCTGGCGGCGGACCTCTTCGTCGAGGACTTAGTAGTGACAAAACTCCAGCCGAAGCGTCTCTCCAGTTACCTTTCCATTGAACGCGCTCATCGAGTACCCGGTGGTAGACCAAAACCGGGAGCCCCTCCTGAAACGATTATACCACGGGTGTTCAATTTTCATGACCGTGCCGTCATACTCCAAACAGCACGAGCCAACCCGTCATTGAAATTGGAAGACAGTGCGATCACCTTCTTCCCGGAATTTACCACCGAAGCCCAAGCTCAAAGACACAGTTTCACAACGGTAAAAAATGCACTGCGGGACAAAGAAGTAAAATACTCTGTGCTCTTCCAGGCAAGGCTCCAGGTTGAATCTGAGGGTAAAACATGTTTTTTTTCATCCCCAGAAGAGACATGGGAATGGGTGGAGGGACGAAGAGCTGGGAAGCCGAATGGAAGCCGAAACGACAGAACCCGTAGCAATACACTCAACAACGTTGACAAACCACAAGACGATCCAACCCAGGGAGAGCTGAACATAACATCGAAGGGCTAAAGCAAAACGGCGTTTTGGACTCCGGGATGTGTGGACTGAGAGACAACTGATGCCCCTGGGTATGGGGCAAGACACCCGGCAAAGGTATTGGGGTATTCTCCAGCAACCCATTGCTGACGAGGTATGCTCCACTAGTACCGGCCTAGGGGAGACAGCCAATAATGAGCTGCTTTAGAAGTGAAAGCATAAGAAGGGACTTGGACATGTATGAATAACATATTTTGTAATATGCTTATGTCCTCAATTCACGGGTGGGGGGAGGGTTGCAAACCAAGCTCCTCGCAAATGGGGTGGGGTGACAGGCACTCTGCCTAGTTGGGGTGTGGGTAGTTGGAAATCCACTGGCAGGGTGGCAGGTAAGGGGGTGGGGCAGGGGGGAAGAAGGGGTTTTCTTTTTGTTAGTTTTAATGTTGAATGTCACAATGCACAGTGTTATAAACCGGATTTGGAGAGTAGTGTCCTCCCTAAGATGGCATGGTATAGACAGCTGGCGATCAAGGCAAATTCCGGAACGTATGATCAATTCAAGTTTATAAAGATGGCTGATAACTTACTGCAGGAGCCGTTCACCCCTCCAGTGACTTCCGCATGAATTTCGCCAGTCCCTAATGATGATTTCTCATGGGTAGCACAATAGAAATGAAATTGTCCATCTTGACGTGGAATGTAAACGGATTGGGAGACAAGCACCAGATTTACTATTGCTGTTGTCAAGGACTGCACTCTGCAGGATCGGTGTGACGTGATAAAGCTCCACCTCCGGACCTCCCAAACACCCTGAATGATATCACAGGGTGTTCAAGCGATACGGCGAGGGAAAAACCGCTAAAAGGGGAAAAAACCCAGGAAGGAAAAGGAAGGGAGCAGCTGGAAAAGGAAGCTGTGAAAAGAAAGATGCATAGGTTAATACAATACTCAAACCCCTACTCTCTTTCAATTCTCGCTGAAACAACAGACTAACAAACCACCTGCCTTTTGCTGTCCTTTAGTAGTGTCATCCAACAAGCGCGCCTCCTTCACTCCTTCCCTGAATAACATGAAAGCCAACATTAATATATGTGCATACAATAGAGACTCTGGTATGTACATCGGTAATGAATAAAACCTACCCCGGGGAAATTAACCTCCCGCTCCAAACCAATGTCCTATTTAGTATATACCAGCAAAAATGGATTCCGTCATCCACTAATCCTGATAAGTTCCTGCTTAGTTAGAGCAATGTCCAAAACATACCCCAAACACGGCAGAGCGTAGTTTCTGCACTACTGCCCTCCGCTTTGGTACTTGTAATCCAAAA
The DNA here is from genome assembly GCF_964261635.1 of Lissotriton helveticus. Taxonomy (NCBI): domain Eukaryota; kingdom Metazoa; phylum Chordata; class Amphibia; order Caudata; family Salamandridae; genus Lissotriton; species Lissotriton helveticus. The sequence continues at coordinate 1,861,264,570 of NC_136057.1, forward strand.
CACGAGGGAAGAGTTTACACCCCAAACACGGCAGAGCGTAGTTTCTGCACTACTGCCCTCCGCTTTGGTACCTGCAATCCTAATACGTTCACAGTACTTTTCCAGAGCTTTGGTTCGTGCCGGTAATGTGAAGGAAGAGGACCCCCAACACTCCGTCACTAGACGAGTCCCATAACGTCTAGCAAATCATCAGGTAAGTGAGCACCACACACTTCCCCAACAGTCCTAATATCCAGAGCACAATCCTTTACAATGCAAGCCTAATTTCCAGTGAGCTTGACTCACGAACATAAAGCACAGGAGCGCTTGTCAACCACAGCGCGGTACTTTACCAAAACGTCGACTCCAACCGGAATCCAAACAGAGTTCTCCCCCGAACCCAGACAGGTGCAGAGGAGCGATCCGCCAGCGCTTCCGCGGGAACAACAAAGAAGAATCAAGTACGCCCGCTTCCTGGTCCTGCCGCGCTATAACACCGCGCCGCAAAGGATCAAGGGATTTGTAGTTCTTGGCCATAGCTTCATGGGGATCGTAGTCCGGTAGGCGCAAGTCAGTTCCTGACAGCTGTAGGAAACACACCTAGTGGGTAATAACTTCAAGGCCCTCAACAGGTGGGGATACAAACCTTTGGTTCCCACAGGGTTTACATCTGGTTCCAGAGGCACAGGTATCCTGGTGCGGAGAAACCTAGCTATCACGCCCACTCATATATGGGCTGACCCACAAGGACGATTCGCGGTGATGGAGGCCAGTTGGGAGGGGAAACTGATAAATGTGGTGTCAGTGTATCTCCCGCCAGCACTGGGAAAAGAGGCACTTAGGGCCATATTATCAAGAATGGCGATAACATTATCGCCTCTTTAGCGGCAGGAAACTGTCGCTAAAGCGGCAATAAGGGGCTTGATAATATGCCCTGGTGAATTCCCATGGAAGCCCAGGTTCACACCAGAAGCTGGGCTTTTATGGGAATTCACAAGGGCACATTATCAAGCCCCTTATCGCCGCTTTAGTTACAGTTTCCTGCCGCTAAAGCGGCGATAATGTTATCACCGTTCTTGATAATATGGCCCTTAGCGACTTAGGCAAAATCCTGATCGATCTCCCTGAAGGTGCATTAATGCTGGGTGGTGATTTTAACATACTACAACTATGGACGACACTCTAGATAGGTATCCTCGACAACCCCCAACACGACGTAGCACACAAATGGAGGAATTTACTCAAGCCATGGGACTGACAGAAATATGGCGTTCACTGCAACCAAACATGATGTATTACACCCACTACTCTAACGCACACAACGGTATGTCCCGCATCCATTACTTCCTTACGCACTTGGTAGACCTTGGCCACTTTCAAAACCCTCGCGGGCTCCCAAGGGGTATCTCGGATCATTCTCCAGTATGGCTCGAACTCACCTTCAATCAAAAAAGAAAGCGCAGCTCCATAATTATTAATCTGTGGCTCCTAAAAGTTCCAGACATAAAGGAGGATCTCACTAAGCAGACAGAATGCTATTTTACCAAAAATATAGGCTCAGTGGACTCAGCGCAGACCATTTGGAAAGCTAATAAAGTGGTGCTGAAGGGACATGCTCTGGCATTAAAGATAGGGTATATCATATCCGACAACATAACCAGCAATTATTGCAATTAGAGAGTGAACTCCTACAGCTAGAGACACAGAATAACTCCTCACCTAGCAAGGCCACCATACACCACTTAACCATTAAGCAACTCGAATAGAAAACTATGGCACGGGAAAAAACCTGGGCGAAAATACTTCACACACGTCATAGGGTTTACGTACTGGGAGACAGAGCAGGGAAAATGCTTGCCTTGCTAGAGAGATGGGAACAAGGGGAACGGTGAGTACCTGAACTATCCGTTAACAGGACTAAACGGATCTCCGATCCCCAAGAGGTAGCGGAGGCGTTTGCGAATTATTTGGAGGCTGTGCATCCCTCCTCCACCACCTATACATCTGAAGACTCACGTCAGCTGTTGACAGACATAAATCTGCCCTTATTGTCAGATACCGACAGGGCCGAGCTGGACGCAGACATAACGGATGATAACATTTGTAAAGCCATTATTAGCATCCAATCAGGGAAGGCAATGGGACACAATGAGATTCCAATTGAGTTCCTCAAATCGATGACCTTACCGGTAGCACCCTATCTTAGACATATGTATAAAGAAAGCTTGGAGAAGGGAATTCTGCCAGAAGATCAAAGATTGACTTCCATAGTGGTAATTCAAAAACCCGGGACACCGGCGAACAGTTGTAGCTCTTATAGGCCAATCTCCTTGATTAATGCTGAGGCTAAGATTCTGCGAAACTGCTAGCGTCCCACCAGGAATACCTTTCTCCCTTCATTGGTTCACACAAATCAATCAGGCTTTGTGCTGGGGCGGAACAGGGCACTAAATAATCGCTGAGTGCACAATGTTTTGGCACGTCAGCAATGTATAGAAGAGGAGAGGTAATACTATCTCTTCAAAGTGCTGGTTCGCCTAGGGTTTGGCGCACAGTTTATAAAGTGGATAAGGCTGCTTTATACTGAGTTGCGGGGTCAGGTGAGGGTGAATAACCCATGTCCCGGACGTTTAAGCTGAACAGAGGGACCAGACAAGGCTGTCCCCTGTACCCCCTACTTTTCGCCCTAGTACTAGAACCACTGGCATCTTGGGTGAGAAGAGATGTGGCTCTTTAGGGGCTAAAATGGGAGGATGACAATGAGGACAGGATTTCATTGTATGCAGATGACATCCTGATCTACTTAGCCTCCCCATATGCCTCAATACACAGATTACTGAATATAGTCAAACATTTCGCAAATATTCGGGATACGCTATTAATTGAACTAAGTCAGTGCTATTTGTTCTGCATGGCCCCACACCTAGACTACCCCTGGGATGTGAAATCGAAGTGGCCTATGAAGGATTCCGATATTTGGGGATCTTCATTACACCCGATCCCCAAATTTATTATGACAAGAATCTAGCAGCCCCCTTAAAAAGACTTTGTGACAATGTCGCTGCCATTGTCACACTAGGGCAAGCGACCCTATTTAAAATGCTGGCTCTGTCGCGATTCCTTTATCTGCTTCAGAATTGCCTATGCCGGATCCTCGACTCATATTTTAGGGGCGTGGAGGCGGAGAGGCCCGCAAACTATTGTGGGATGGAGGTACACCGTGAATAGCTTTAGGGAAATTGATGAAGGGCTGGTACGATGGGGGAATCACACTCCCAGACATATGGCTCTATTATTTGCATCACAATTGGTGCCAATTAATCAATGCCTATACAGCTCTCCTATGAACCCAGTATTCAGACTATACACCAAGGTCCATAAAGAAAGGTATCTAGGCCCTATAGCTCAAACAGTAACAATTTGTCATCAGGCAAATAAACGTCTGGGCTGGACAGGAGTGATGACGAACGCTACACTCCTGTGGTCTTCTCAACAGCTAGGGTTGGTTTGTCACCATATGGGGTTTGACAAATGGGACACCATCAGACTGTCCACAATAGGAGATCGCATACATAAGGGTAAGGTTCTCACATTTAAAGAATTACAAGCAAAACACGAACTAACACACGTTGAGATATTTCGATATCTACAGATTCGCCATGCTCTTAAGACAGCACTCCCAGATGTGACAAAAGTACCAGATTCATCTCTCTTGGAGGACTGGCTATTATCAGAGCATATGCCAGACAAAGCCATTTCACTCACATATCATAAATTATGCAACAATTTACCAGACCCCTTCCACATTCTTAGAAACCACTGGCAGGCAGATTTGGGGCAGATCGACGATAAATGATTGGCAGGCCGCATTGAAGTCCCCAAGAGAGGCAGCCATAAATCATCGTTTTCGACCGATTCAATTAAAAGTTTTACAAAGAACACACCTCACCAGAGTAACCCTAGCTAAATTGGGAATAAGGCAAGACGCACTCTATCTGCATGGATGTAATCAAGAGGCAACATTTGATCATATTCTGTGGGACTGCCCCTGATATGACCCTTGTGAGAGAGGGCAAAATTGCTCTAACACCACTTATGGGGATTATAAATATTTGGGAGGCCACTGACCTAACAGAAATAGAGCAGCAATCAGCCACCCTAGGCTACACATTGGTGAAAAGAGCAATCACTATGAAATGGGGGGCAGCAGATCGACCATTGACAATAGGCTGGGTGGTAGAAATGGACAAATGTATGATTGCTGAGAAAGATGTCTATAACTCCAGGGGTGTCTTAAAAAGTTTGACAGAAAGTGGGGCGGATGGCATGCATATAGAGGAGAATTATGTATTTCACCAACGGGGACTAAAACACGGTGTGCAATAAATGTTGACATATCGAGGTCTTATCTTCAACGGAATATATACAAATGCAATTCTGAATGTGAAAAGTTTAAAATCAATAAAAAATATTAAAATAAAAAAAAACAATGTCACAAATGATGTCATTTAGAAATTTATGAGGGACTTAATATGTGAGGTCATAAGCATTGCATGGCAGGGGCTCAAGTTAAAACTAAATCACTAAAGTATAACTGGCAAACTTAGAATTTTTTTGATTTTAAACGCTAGTTCTGATCTCCTTTCAACCCCTAACACCACTTAAACTATTGTTTTTTCAGTGAATTTCTGTTTTTTTAAATCATATTCTAAGTTGGGAATACATACAATGACCTCAGGCAACCTGCACTTAACTCTCCAGGGAGCGACACTCCACCAGCTGAGCACTGAGCACGGCTTTTAGTCATATGCCGTGAGAAGAACCGTGAGAAGGGCCTGGTCTATGGTCAGGCCATGCACCCAACACGTTGCTGGATGGCCAACTGTTGCTGTGTACAGCCTTTGGCCATACACAGTGGGGGATGGCCACAGGACCTGTGCCTCAACAGAGCACCCAACCCCAGCTGCGCATGGCTAAAGGCCGTGCCAGGTGGTGATTGGCGAAAGTGCCTGACCTATGACCAGGCCCGCTACCAACCCCCTGAGAGCAGCAAACCCCGGGTGTGCATGTCCTTCAGCCACATGGGGTGAGGGTTGGCCTAAGGTCAGGCCCTCTGCCCAATCCCCGGGAGCTGCCATCCAAAAAGACAGACAAGAGAAACACTCCCTCAGCTAATTAGAGGCCTTATTTTTATTTATTTTGTATTGGTTTGGTACCACGGGACTTCAACTGTCCAGATGTAACTAACTGTTTCTGAGCATTAACGCGTTCATGCCCAATCAAGTTCCTCTTTAAAACCTAATTTCTCAAAAAGATAAAGCTGAACGGATGTACGCCAAATCACAAAATGCACCCTTTCTGTGTAAAAATCTAGCTTTTTGACAAATTTGGTATAATTTCATTCCACTGTTTTTTTTAAATGAGAGAGCAGTGTTTACTGCCGGAATTATCATTGGAAATCACACTTTTGGGATCACCCCTTTTTCATGGTCCTCCACTTGTCGGAACAGCACAAAGCTTAAGTTGGAGGAGCCAGGTGGACTAAGTTATATTTTGGAAGGTTTTGTACAGATTCATCAAAAGCTTCCTCTGTAAAACTTTGACCTAACTATCTAACTTACGCCCCTGCAATGCACTGCTTATGACATCACATATTACATCACTCATGACATGGTCAGTGATTTCGCTGATGACATCTCAAATGACATCACTGATGACATCATTTATGACGCCATCCAGTGAGTATAAGTATTTTGTAAGAGTTTATGATTGTTAAACATATATTGTAATGTACAATACAACTTAATGTAGTATACTTAGTGTACTACTAATGAGTGATATTACTTTTAATATATATCATGTGAGTGGATGTGTGACTGTATCCTTGTGTGTATGGGTGTGTGAGTGGCTGTATAAGTGTTATGTAAGTGGCTGTATGGGTGAGTGAGATGCTGTGTTAGTGGCTGTATTGGTGAGGGAGTAGGTATGCCAGTGGATGTATGGGTGGGTGAGTAATAGTGTAAGTGACTCATCAGTGTGTAAGTGAGTGTATAGTGTATAGAGTGTATAGTCACTGTATGGGTGTATGGGTGAGTGAGTGGATGGCTGAATGGCTGTATGAGTAAGTGGCTGTTTGAGTACATGTGTTGTTTATTGACTTTGTGTGTGAGTGACTGTATTGGACAGTGAGTGTCAGTGTGAATGGCTGTAATGTACAAGAATGGGTGAGTACATGTATGGATGTGTCAATGGGTATGTAAATGGTTGTGTGAGTGAGTGAGTGTATGTGTGCTTCTATGGGTGAGTGAGTCTCTGTGTGGAGAGGCTGATTAGGTGAGTAAGTGGATGTGTGACTCTGTAGGTAAATAAGGGGGTGTGCGAGTAGCTCTATAGGTGAGTGTGTGGTTATGTGGCTGGCTGTATAGGTGGGTGAGTGAATGGTAATGTGAGTGGTTGTACGAGTGAGTGAGTGAGTGAGTGGGTGTGTCAGTGGCTCTATGGAGGAGTGAGTGGGTGTGTGAGTACTTGCTTTGGTCTGTGAATGGGTATGTCAGTTAGTGTATGGGTGTGTGAGTGGGCCTACAAGAGGTTGTATGGGGTGTGATTAGGTGTTTGAGTGGTTCTGTGGATGATTTTTATCAGTGATGTCATTTGAGATGTCATCAGTGATGTCATCAGTGATTTCACGGACCATATCATGAGTGATGTAAAATGTGAGGTCATAAGCAGTGCATTGCAGCGCTGTAAGTTATAGTTAGCTCAGGTAACTATAACGCCAAATTTCACTAGTTTTGTAGAAGTGAAATCTGACTCTGACTAAAATGTAATAACACACGAAAGATACCAAGGGTCTTTAAACAGTCCTGTAGTTAACACTCAATTGTGGTGTCCTGGACAGAGCATACCAAAAGGTTATCAGAAAAGTTCCAAAGGAGAGAAAATTGAGTGAACAAAGAAAAGAATACCCATCAGCCCACCCATTGGCGGAACTTCATCATCTGGGGGTTTTTTTAAATGAAAACTGGTATCCGCTAGACACCTCCTCAGAGTGTTTCTTGAGGATTGCTAGTATCGGATCCTCCAGTGAGACCGAAAGCCAATAGGTGGAAGTAGTAGGCTGAAGGGGCAAGTTGCATTGCTCATAAAGTGTGAACAGAATGAGAAAAAATGGTGATAATTCTAAAAATACCTGTTTTGATGTCTAAGGATACTTTATTAGATGTGACCATCAAAACGGCATGATTAAAAACAGAGTGAAGATAGTGTGTAAGGAATTACTATCCATCATAGATTTTAATTGGTCGACATGTTTCAGCCTCAACAGGCTTTCATCAGGACCTATGATGCGCACTACTGCAACAATTAACACAAACTGTGATAAACAATTTAGATTATGTCAACCTACCAGTATTTGTAACTTGGAGGCAGTCTCATATCATAATATCATGAACTCTCCCATATATGAAGGGGAGAAGACCTCACCTCGCCTGGCGCTCGCTCAGGACAAAGAGGCCACGCTCTTTCCGTCGTTGCTTCGGACTGGCATCTGAGCCGATGATGGATAGTAATTCCTTACACACTATCTTCACTCTGTTTTTAATCATGCCGTTTTGATGGTCACATCTAATAAAGTATCCTTAGACATCAAAACAGGTATTTTTAGAATTATCACCATTTTTTCTCATTCTGTTCACACTTTATGAGCACTGCAACTTGCCCCTTCAGCCTACTACTTCCACCTATTGGCTTTCGGTCTCACTGGAGGATCCGATACTAGCAATCCTCAAGAAACACTCTGAGGAGGTGTCTAGCGGATACCAGTTTTCATTTAAAAAAAAAAAACAGATGATGAAGTTCCGCCAATGGGTGGGCTGGTGGGTATTCTTTTCTTTGTTCACTCAATTTTCTCTCCTTTGGAACTTTTCTGATAACCTTTTGGTATGCTCTGTCCAGGACACCACAATTGAGTGTTAACTACAGGACTGTTTAAAGACCCTTGGTTTCTTTCGTGTGTTATTATATTGTTCAGTTGGGGGACAAGATACAAGCAGGTCTATAAATATTAATTCCCCTTGGACCCCTCTCTTATTTTGTTCTTGGTATTCTGACTAAAATGTACCTGCACCCATTGTTTTTTTCAGTACATTTCCGAACTATAACATCCCTGTAACCTTCTTTTTTCAGTGAATTTCTAAGGTTTTTTCAAATACTTATTCCTAACTATAAGTTTCATGTAACCTTTGTTTTTTCAGTGAATTTCTATGGTCTTTTAACTAGTAATAGCGTTTGCAGAGTGGTAAAGAAAGGGGGCTTGGACTCGAACCAGCTCTAAGGAATCCCACTGTGTACGTTTTATATGAGGTACCAGAGGGCTTCTTGGCTCCCAAGTTCCCTCAAGAGTAAAGTGGACTTCATACCCCGATCAGTAGTGCACCACGCGCTGCGTTACCAGAGTAGAAGAGAAAGGAGGTGTGTCGTCCAAACACTTCTTACCAATCCCGCTGTGTGGGAGTTACTGGAGGTAACAGATGAGGCAGTTGGCCCCCAAGGATGTCCTTGGGGCCCAAGTAACCCTCCTGTTTCCACCAGTAACTCTCACACAGCAGGATTGCTGAGACATTGTAGGAGGCCACGCCACTTTCTCCACCACTCTGCAAACGTGCCTCATGGCACACTACTAGTAGGCGGATGAAGTTCCCTTGGCTATTGAGGGTCCTTGGGGGCCAACTACCCCTCCTGTTGCCTACAGCAAGTCCCACACTGTGGGTTTGCTGAGAGGTTTTTGGTGGACACACCCCCCTTCTCTACCACTCTGCAAATGCGTCTCCTGGTGCATGACTAGTTGGGGGATGAAGTCCCCTTGGCTCTTGAGGGTCCTTGGGGGACAGCTAGCCCTCCTGTTACCTCCTGTAAGGCTCACGCACCTAGATTGCTGAGAGGTGGTCAGAGGCTATGCCCCCTTTCTCCACCACTCTGCCAATGCACCTCCAGGCACACTGCTTACAACACTTTTTTATTATAACTTTTCAAAATTCTGCACTGCAGCCACTCATCTACACCATAGCTTCAAGACTTTGCGAAGCCAATAGCTCTGGCTAAACACTGAAATGGTCCCAAAGGCAAGACCTATTGGCTATGCCAATGCTGGTTTTCTATGCTAGGACACTCGCGTTAAATGCTCAGCAAGCGAGATCTAATCCTGTCTGTAGCATTACTGACATGATGTCATACTTTTAAGTAACTACTGCCTGCGTGATGCAAAGCTTCAGCCAGTGTTTTGAATAGTGTTACACTGTGGGGCATATGTACAAGCCCCTATCGCCATGGGAATGTCACTTTTTGTGACATTCCCGTGGCGATAGGACGCTTGCCTTATGTACAAGGCAGCATTAAGCCACTTAACGTGCATTAAGCCACTTAACGTGGCTTAATGCTGCCTTGTACACAAGGCACGCTTTCACACTATGGTTAGCGTGAAAATGGCATGCAGTGGTTGTTGTGGTGGGCGTTCCACCGCAACACCCATTGTATTTGATTTTTTTTTAAACATTTTTATTGGTTTTACAGCATCCAATTACAAACACCATTTACAATGTTGACCACATACTTCACGCATCAAGATCCTCCTCCAATCCCTCCTTATCCCATCTCGGTGGGGCTGACAAGTGATACACCTGTCTTGATACAGTAAGGATTCAGCTACGTGCATATACCAATCAACAGTTCTCAATATTATAAATCGTATCTACTCTATTTACTTATTCCTAATCCCACCCCCAGGCCCACCCTCACCCTCCCTACCGGTGTGTGTTACATTGAGTACCTAATTCAAATCTCGCATTGTGATTTAACTGCAACCCAGCGTTTCCCACACTGTGTTTCCAAGGGGACTTTCTCATGTATGATAATCTTCACTTACTCCACATCAGAGTGACAATCATTCAGCGCCTGTGCCAACATTTCCCATGTATTTGCAGATTCCAGTGCCTTCTCATTATTCAGACGTTTCGCCTGTTGAAATCTGAGTGTACTCTCGCTACTTGCCCATTTTTGCATCTCAGCTTTCCATCTCTTGATATTGGGGCCCTCCGTTGACTTTCAGCGTCTTGTGATCCCTCTTTTGGCTAACAAAAACCCCATGTCCACAAACTTACTTGTCACCTTTGTCTTGGCAGTATGTGGGAACCAATGCAGTATACATGTTGCCATGTGAAACGTTAAACTTCTCTCCGTGATCATGTTCAACACGTCCCCAACTCCATCCCAGTAACCTCCCAGTCTGGGGCACTCCCATAACATGTGTTCTAGCTCTACCCATTCACTTTTGCATCTAGGGCACGCCGCATCTTCCACCTTAAAGTATTTCCTAATCTTACCCGGTGTTAAGTATGCCCTGTGTAATATAAAGAAATGCACCAATTGGAATCGCGCATTCCTCGTGCTTTTTCAAGCTCTACGTATTATCTGTTCTCATGTGGTTTCTGGTATAGGTTTCCCAATGCCTGTTTCCCATTTTACCCTCCAGGCATCTAGTGGTGCCAGCCCCTTGTTCAGCATCCTGGAGTACAGGCACGTGACTGCTTTGAAAGTCCCCGCCGCCATCACTACATACTGGCATGCCATCGCCGTTTTGGGTTCGGCAGGCCCCTCTCTCCAGTGTGCTTGCAGCGCATGAACCAGCGCGGCATGTACCAGGAATCCTCCTCCAGGGAGATCATACCTCTCTTGCAGAACCTGGTAGGACAGCAATACCCCGTCCTCATATAAATCCCCAAGTACCTGAATTCCAGCTTGCTCCCAGTCCATCAAGGATGTCCAGTCGCCCCCATGAGGTAATGCTGTGATCATCCCCAATGGGATTTCGGGAGCATATGGGTGTAATATTCCAGCCTTACGTTGACTGCGATTCCAGCACAACCGCAGCGTCCTCTCCTCAAGGGTGAGATCAGTAGGATCTAGCTTTTGTTGCAGAATTATAAAGGATAGGATGTGTCTCGGGATCCCTCTGTCTCTCAAGGTTTCAGGGCCTCTGAATTCCATCGCTACTGCTTGCATCAACACCTGAAGTTGAGCCGCCAAATAATACAGCTCAAAATCGGGGACTGCTAATCCGCCCTCTGCTTTAGGTTTCACTAGGGTTGCTTGGGCCACTCTCTGCCTACCAGATCCCAACAAGAATCCTACTATCACTGATTTCAGGGACTTAAACACCGATTTCGGTATCCCAACCGGTAATGTTCAAAAGAAATATAATAGTCTAGGCAGTGCTACCATTTTTAATAGAGCTATCCGCCCCATCACCGACAATGGAAGTGTAGACCAGAAATCCATGTTGCCTTTTAAGGCTCTCACGCATCTTCCTATATTCCCTTCTAGCATGTCATTGGCATCATGATATATACGTACTCCTAAATATACCAAGCACGTCGGTTCCCAGCGCACTTCTCTGGACCCAGTAGGGGGGATCCCCCTGGGCCTCACAGGAAACAAGCACATCTTAGCCCAGTTCACCCGTAATTCTGAGACATCGCCAAACTCTGATATCAAGCCCGCTGCTCCCTCTAGTGCCTCGTCCGCATCCTTCAGAAACATCAATAAGTCATCCGCATACAGCAAAATATACTGCTGGTCCCCTCTAAGTTCCATGCCTTCATAGCTCTGTCCTAATCTGGCCCTTGCTGCCAAGGGCTCTATCGCTAGAGCAAACAATAACGGAGAGAGCGAACAGCCCTGTCTAGTTCCTCAGGCCACTTGATACTGGGGTGATATTAGCCCAGCCACTTTCACCCTGGCCACCGCAGAGTTATAGAACACCCTAGTCCAGTTGACAAAGTCATCCCCCAATCCAAAACGTTCTAGCGTCTTATATAAGTACAGCCATTCCAAGCTGTCAAAGGCTTTCTCTATATCCACTGAAAGCACCGTTGGTTTAATTGCCCCGGTCTGGGTCTCCCCCATAATCCTCACTAATCTCCTCACGTTAGTAGCTGTGTTTCTAGTGGGGATAAATCCAGCCTGATCTTCATGAATCAGCTCAGTCATGTGCTGCTGGAGGCGAGTCGCCAAGATCCTACTCAAGATCTTGTAGTCGAGGGTCAACATTTACAGCGGCCTGTAGGCAGCCGTATCCGTGCCCTCCCGCCCAGGTTTTAATAATGGAATAGCAAGTGCCTCTCTCATTGATCCTGGGAGGAGACCTAACTTCTTTGCTTCTTTATAGACTTCCAATAAACGCAGAGCCAGTAAGTCCACATATTGGAGATAGAATTCTACGGGCAATCTGTCCACACCCGGTGTCTTATTGTGTTTAATAGCGCGTCTAATTTCTTCTAGCATTATATATTGGTCCAAGCATTTTGCCTGTTCTTCCTCTAACTGTGGAAGCAGCACTCCACCCAAGAAGGCGTCAATGTCTGATTCCCCGGCTACCAGCGAGCTGCCATATAGTGCCTCATAATATTTTAGGAACCTGTCTAAAATCTCACGCTGAGTGAAGACAGTTCCACCGTGCTGATCTTTCAGTGCCAAGATGGAAGAGCCCCGTGTCGTGGGACTTGCCAGCCACGCTAAAAGCGTCCCCGATTTGTCCCCCTCTGCATGCACCTTCGTAACATACGTTTTGTAATTAAAGCATCGTAGTCTTTCTACCTCCCCCGCTACCGCTTCCTTAGCTGGCACTACTTCTGCTTGCCCTTCAGGATGCCCAGGTCGAGCCAACTCGGCCAACTTCAGTCTGCCTTCAACTCTATCCACGTCTTGCAGTAGCACATTCCTCACTCCCTCATGTTTACTTATACAAACCCCCCGTATCACCACATTGAAAGCGTCCAATTCCATTGCCCTCGTAGATGCTGTACCTGCATTCTCATTAAAGTAATGCGTTATTCCCTCTCCTACCTCCTTCTGGAAAACTTGATCATCTAGCATTTCAGGCCGGAGCCTCTAAGTGGGTACATCAGATTTTACCGTCATCCAGAGCATATTAAACATCAACGGGTTATGATCAGATAATGTCCTAGTGAGATATTCAGTGTGTACTATGGAGGGCACCATCTGCGTGGAACATAAAACTGCGTCCAATCGAATATGTAAATTGTGCAACGCTGAAAAATAGGGGTAATCTCGGTCTCGCGGGTGCTGTATTCTCCATACATCCACCAAACCCCATTGAGTCTGCCATTCCCGCCTACATGTAGCCAATCTATGGGTGGGAGAATCGGCTAGAGGGGGGCCAGATCTGTCCTGTATAACATCCGCTATGGAATTAAAATCACCTCCCACTACTACCAGGCCGGTAAAGTAATGTGCAAATGTACCTGATAAGCGTTCTAAAAAGCGCGCCTGGTCAATGTTTGGTGCATATACACTACAGAGTGCTATGTCTCTTTCCCGCAGCTTCCCCTCCACTGCTACGAATCTTCCCTCTGGGTCAATAGTCTGTTTTGTGACCTGGAATATGTGGTGCTAAATACCTGTCCCCTCCATCTTCGCTGCAGTGCTAAGCTCTCTGCCTTAGTAAGATGGGTCTGGAGCAGTGCTATATGTATACTTCTCCTGACTAAATACGTGCGAATCTTGTGTCGCCTCGTCATTGTATGTAGGCCCCTTACATTCCAGGTAATACAGCGCAAATCAGGTATTCCTCCCATCACGAGCCAGTAGTAGCCACATTACCCTTTGTACTTTTGTAAACATACCGGATACCCCCCTTCTCCATCTGTCCCCACAACTCCCTTGTCCCCCCTCCCCCCAAGAACAAGACCTAGAACAACATTGCTAGTCCCCATCCAAACCATATCAACAAACAACACAAATCTAAGCCCTCCAGCAGTCACTGAAGGCGAGCCGTATGGGCAATGGAGGGTGCTCGGTGCCAATGGGCGGCCTCGTATACTCCAGGTCTGTTGCCGCTTCAAAACCCCGGATAGATCTAGCTTCCATTCTCCCCCACGTACACCGTCCCTGATTTTCAGGGTTATTCAACCAACATTCGGGCCCACCATTGCAGAACAGAGCAAGGGAGTCCTCCTCCCTTCCGCCCCATATGCCAGCCCACTATCACCGCTGTAATGTTCACTAGTCCCTTTCCAGGCCTGCCAAGTACACATTGCACTCCCATATCGCAAACCTTCATTCATCCAATAGTCCATCTGCCGTTGCCGGTGTGACTGGTGGTAAGCGAATACTATCTGTCTCTGATGATTCAGCCTCCGAGTGTTCCTCACCTTTTTGCGATTCTGTACCCCCTGGCGACTGCACCATCTGCGCCCCAGCCAAGGCCGACACCACCGCTAATGCTCCCTTCCGCTCTGTTTCAGTCTGTGACGTCGACGGCCTCTTCAAAGACCGTCTCCGATGTCTAATCCACTGGGATTTACGGATCTGTAGCTCATCCCCAGGGTACCGGGTTCGTCTTTCTGGACCATCTTTGCCAGCCCTGTAGAATTCCAGCCGCGTCCATGCTTCTTCTGGGGTTTCGCGGAAGCAAGTTCTACCGTCCAAGATTATTCTCAATTTGGCCGGAAACAACAGGGAGTACTGGAGCCCTTCTGCTCTTAATTCCTTTTTGACTGACTGGAAGGAGGCGCATCGTCGTTGAATCTCAAAGGTGTAATCCGGAAACAGTGTAACCTTACTATTCCCTTCGTGGAATGGTCCATCAGTGCGTGCCTTTTGGAGCAATAAGTCCCTGTCTCTAAAGTGTAACAGGAGCGCCACCACCAGTCTGGGAGGACGCCCCTGCTGCTGTGGCTTCGCTGGTACTCTGTGAGCTCGTTCTAATGTATAAAAGGACAATAATCCCTCCGGGGCCACCACCGATTTCAGCCAGTTCTCCAGGTAGCTCACCATGTCTGAACCCTCTGCTTTTTCAGGCAGTCCCACTACTCGAATGTTATTTCGCGATTTCTACTTTCGGCATCCTCAGCGTGCTTCTCCAGCGCCAGAATCCGATCTAAGGCATTCGTCACTGCCACGTTCAGAGTAGTTTGTGCCGGGACCACATCTTGGATTATCCCTCTACTTGTTTCACCCTATCCGCTAACTTGGAGTGGACTGCCCGCAGGAGGCCAAGGCCAGTTGCCACCTGTGCAATGTCCCGTTGTAGGGCCGTGCAAGAGTCTGCGATGGCTGCCAGAATTTTGTCGAATTGTTGTTGCATGCCAGGATCTTGGGGCGTCCCTTGTGTCTCCAGCTCCACTTGATTGGGAGTCTCAGTGTTCGAGAGCTGCAGCAACCCCTCCTTCATCCCTCTCGGTTTCCCCATGACTAGGCCCCACCATTCTTGTCTGAGCGGTACTTGGTGCTTGAACACGCTGTATTCTCCTAAGAAGATCCAGACTCCCTATATCTTCAGTGTATTAACTTGGTTAGTACCTACCAATTAGTCTCTCACTACATTGTTGCTGCGACCCAGCCCAGAGTCCCAAGGCACCGCTGTGTAGTGATTGGGCCAGTGTTGTGGCTCCGATTAGGAGGATTCAATCACCTCTGTACAGTCCAGTATGCACTTGCCCCTGACCGCCGCTGCTTCCCCTGCCTATTTCAGCAGTCCAAGCCTAAGTCCACATCGCTGCGGTGATCTTGGTCCAGTGGCTGGCTATCCCCCGTGCTGTCAGCAGCTCAGTTCTCAATGGTGCCCCGAATATTCCAGAGGTGCGTTATGGTTCTGTACTCTTTCATTTCTTGTGATCACCCCTGCCTGGTCAACAATCCACTCTCTCCTTTCCCTTTCTGGGTCCCGCAATGCCTCACCGCTCCCTTGGGGTCGCACTAAAAGCACCCCAGGGCCTCACTTTCACTTCCCTAGGTCCCCTGCTCCAGGTGTCGGGTGTCTTTGCTGTCCGGATCTCCCGCCAGACTCTTGCCAGTGCCCCTCAGTGTCCATCTCCACATGTGCTCCGTTTTGCAGGCTGTATCCAGCCCCAAGCATGGCCCGCCCTCGCCGCCATGATGCTCCCGGTCCCAAAATCTGGCTGTCCCTTTTATTGCCGGCGACTCAGCCCACAGGGATGTTCCGGATATTCTGGATGTGCTCTATGGGCGTATCCTCCCTAGTTTCCTGTGTCTGACCCCGCCTGGAAGGCAATCCGCTCTTTCTCCTCCCGCCCGAGGGCCCGCGATGCCTCACTGCTCCTTCAGGGTCATCCCATAAGCACCTCAGGGACTTAGGTCCTCTTCTCCGGGCTCATCAATATTTGGCATCAGGTGTCACTGTAGTTCGGATTTTGCGCCAGATACCAGCCAGTGCCCTTCTGCTTCCCCCTCTGCCCGTGCCTCAGCTTGCAGGCCACAGTGGCCCCAGAGCCACGTATCCGCCTACGCGGCCCGTAGCTCCAGGCACCGCCACACCCCACTCACCAGTGCACGGCCGGTCTCGATTCTCCTCCGAATGCTTCCCGGTCGACGGTCTTCACTAGTGCGTCATTCTTTCCCCGGGCCTAGCTTCGTGAGGTCAAAGCACCCCCCTCTCATAGCCGCATTGATTCCGCCTCCTCGCCGCCGAGTAATCTCTCACCCAGCGCTCAGGCATCGATCGATGCCATCCTCATTCCTCCAGGGTGTGGCCCCATTGCAGCACACCGGGTTCGCCTCGCAGTTCCAGTCGCCAGTCTGCTGCTCTGTCGGCCTCTCACACGGCTGGTCTGCAGCGCCCCTCGGCTCAGTCTCAGCGTATTCTTTGTTATGCCACCGCCATTTCAGGTATTCCTCCGTCGGCCATCACGGGTCGGGGAACCTCCAGGAACTCCCGGCTCCCGCTCTCTTCAGTCTCTGAGCTGCTCCTGTGGTGTTCCCCCTAGTTCTCCGATCCCTCGGTGCCGTTAGGTGGGTTAAAGCATCAGTTTCGCAGGATTAATGAGGGGTTTCTAGCGGAGCTCTGTGCTCACGCTGCCGTCCTCATCGGCTGCTAAGCCACGCCCCCCCAAACACCCATTGTATTTGATGCTGCCCCCTATGTACAAGGGTGGTGTACATAGGCGGCAGCGCCAAAATTAAGACCAGGAAAACCCTGGTCTTAAGTTGGCGAAACGAGAAGAAATGCATTATTTCTCCTCATTTTTGCTTTTTCTATGTGTGTTGCCTTGTGAAGCACAAATGTAAAAAGCAAAATGCCATGGTTTGTTTATGTACAGGAAGGTATCCCTTCCTGTACACAAGTTGGCAGGGTATGCCCAGATGTGGGTCCCTTGCTCACTTTGCCACTGGATTCAAGCTAGCCTGGCTGATGACGGCTGATTAGCCAGAAACCGGTCCCAGGATACTTGTTTCCGGTCCAGGGAAGACATGGCTTGGCAGTTCGAGCTGGACTGTTCCCATGAGGCACAGGGTCAAACTGATTTGCATATGGCCATGTCTAAACTGGGGTGGTGGAGTGAGCTCAAGAATGATGATGGATTAAACCCAGATCAGTTGACTGGAGGTGAGTGCTTGCAATGTGTAACACTCCGTCCATCATCCCCTTTGGTTTTGCTTTGTTCGCCCTAAGTTGGCAGGGTATGCCCAGACGTGGGTCCCTTGCTCACTTTGCCACTGGATTCAAGCTAGCCTGGCTGATGATGGCTGATTAGCCAGAAACCGGTCCCAGGATGCTTATTTCTGATCCAGGGAAGACATGGCTTGGCAGTTTGGGCTGGACTGTTCCCATGAGGCACAGGGTCAGGCTGATTTGCATATGGCCATGTCTGAACTGGGGTGGCGGAGTGAGCTAAAGAATGATGATGGATTAAACCCAGATCAGTTGGCTGGGAGTGAGTGCTTGCAATGTTCAACACTCCGTCCATCTTACCCTTTGGTTTTGCTCCGGACACTCTAAAAGGCAACCTCGCAGCTGTTTCTGCTTTCCTTTGTCTACCAGATCAGTCCTCCTTGTTTAAGTCCCCTATTGTAAACAGATTATTTTAGGGGCATTATTCACCTCTTTCCTCCATCTCCTTTCATAATGCCCCAGTGGGACTTGAATCTCGTTTTAACTTATCTTATGTGTTCTCCCTTCGAGCCTCTTCACAACTGTCCTCTCAGGATTCTCACCCTGGAAACTGCTTTTCTTGTTGCCATCACCTCTGCTGGCATGGGTGAGTGAGCTTCAAGCTCTATCTTCTAAGCCCTCTTTCTTTTCTATGCATCCAGACAAAGTGGTGCTTAGGACACAACCCTTGTTTCTTCCTAAAGTGGTTACACCATTAACATAGGACAAACTATCACTTTGCTTACCTTTTTCCCGCCTCCACACCCTTCCAAGGAGGAGGAGAGACTCCACCATCTAGACCCGAAATGTGAACTGTCCTTCTACCTTGATGGCACAAAAGATTTCTGGGTGGATGATCAACTTTTTGTTGGCTGTGTGAGTGGCAAGAAAGGTCAGGCTGTTCAGGAGCGTGCCATCTCCCGATGACTTGTCTTTTGTATTAACATTTATTATGCTTTTGTGAAAAAGGAAACTCCAATGGGGCTGCATGCTCATTCCACTAGGGCTGCGGTAGCAACTACTACATTGTCACATGAAGTCCCACTTCTTGACATCTGCCAGACGCCAATGTGGGCATCCTTTCACACGTTCAACAGACATTACTGCCTGGACAGCCAAGTCCGGAGGGACGGCTATTTTGCCTGTTCTGTCCTCCTGGATTTTCTGGTTTAAACTCCTCTGGGGTTGGAATTGTTGGGTATCTATTCTAAGGTAAGAAATCTATAACTAACTGTCTTTTTCCGATGAACAAGGTATACTTACCTTAGGTACTGATGTATCTGTAAGAGACATATGTTAGTTATAGATTCCTTACCGCCCTACCCATCCTCCCCGCTCTGCAAACCGATTTCCAGGGATAGGGACTCCCTTACGAGGCCCTTGTGTGGTGCACCAGTGGTCAGTGTCTTGCATGGTTCTGCGCTTCTGGCATGGGCAGTCGTGTCAGAACTGAACTCAGGAACTTGGCATGCAGGGACGGCATCTAAGTAGGCACCGCAACATCATCCCGGCGACCATGATGCCAAGGACGGACGCAGAGTCAACCAACGCAACCTACTGATGTGCAGGGGTATTGCTAAGAAGCAAATTCTCCGGATCCATTCTGACGCCTGGGGGTAATTCCAAGGAAAGGAATCTATAACTAACATATGTCTCTTACGGGTACATTGTAACTTTATGTGGAGGAAGCAACACATTCCTGCACATAAACAATCTTCCCCTGCAACGCAGACACCCTGACACTATGGTGCACGGGTGCCTGCGCTGGCGCTAGGCAGCTAAATTTAGTGCCAACACAGGGGGAAACTTAGGGGTTGTACCATATTCTTATAAATATGGTGCTGCCCTGGATTTCTAAAGTGACGGAGCATGTCATTAGCCTTCTTGGCTTAACAACAAGCTTTGCCACTTTACTTGTAAATATGCCCCTTAGGGCGCTATAAAGGTATGAGGGCATATTTACACTTTTAGTGGCATTCTGGTGGCTTTATCCCCTGCTACTTATTTATAAGTCCCCTTTTCACACTTCACTTAGTGTCAAAGGGGCATGCAGTGAGTGTTGCAGTGGGCATCCCACCGCAACAACCATTTCTTTTTGACGCTGCCCCATATTTACAAAAGACACACAATTGGTGGACGGAATGCAGAACAAATCAAAACATTCACCCCTAGTCAAGAGATCTGGGTTAAATCCATCATTCTTTTGCTCACCATGCCACTCCAGTTTAGACCTGGCCATATGCAAATCAGTCATGACCCTGTGCCTCATGGGAACTGTCCAGCCCGAACTGCCAAGCCAGGTCCTCCCTGGACCAGGAACAAGCATCCTAGAACCGGTTTCAATATTCCAAGTCTGTGGGCTGCGCCACAAAACAATGTTCAGGGAATATCTGGTATTCGACTGGCGATACAAGGAAAATTATTAATTTCTCCTCGTATTATACTCTTTCCATGTGTGCTGCATTCGCCTTTTAAGATTGTTTATGCGCAGGAAGGTGTCCCTTCCTGCACATAATTATTCACCCCTGCTGCACGGGCACCCTTGCAACATGACGCAACGATACATGCGCTGGTGCTAGGTAGCTTTATTAGCACCAGTGCTAGGGGAAACGCAGGAGTGCACTGTATTTTTGTAAATATGGCGCACCCATGCGTTTAAAAAATGTCAGAGCACGGCGTTACTAATTTTGGAGTAACACCACGCTCCGACATTGTGTTGTAAATATCCCCCATGGTCTCTTAAGCCGCATCATCTGCCAGTGGGAAGAAGGAAACCCTTAATACTCCAATAAGTCTGGTTTGGAGGAGCGTTGCAAAGCAAAGTGCTCTAAAGTTTCATAAATGTTGGGAACGTTCATTGAGAAAAATGACTGAATACTTTTTGCCCTTCAGGTGTTTCTCAGCACTCGGCGAGGATCCTGGATTATGAAACGTATTGTTGAGAATGGCTACCCACTGGATGTTGCATTTGCAACTCGCTTCAACAGCATGCTTTCTGGTCTGCTCCCTCCATCCATAAGCAACTCCATGACAGAGGCAGCGCTTAACAAGAGTTTCAACCACTCCAACTACGGCCTGCTGCCACAACACAGGTATTTGACCTGCAAGTCTCTCTTTATATTTGGATTGGATAGTTTAGTGGAGATAGAGTAGGTGTAAATAAGGAGGAGGACATGTACTAGGCGCCATGCATGGCAATCTATGGACAGCGCAAACACCAATTGTAGACAAGGCACGTTTACTATTGATTTATGAAACTGCCCTTATAAGGGCTTGCAGAAACATGTGAGTTAAGGAAACTTCTTAAAGTCAGGCATATGCACCCACAAAATAACACATGCCAGACTTATGACACTAATATCACTCAAAAAGGCTGGATGCGGTTGTGATTGGGAAATAGCCAACCCCTAACCACAGGCATCCCGGAAAAAACTAGCCTTCTTTACCTTTAACTCCAACACACCCGAGGCAGAACTGATCTTGGTCAGTTCAGAAAAATTGGTTTAATCCCACCTCGTCACCCAAGTCTACAACATACCTTGACCTCAAATTAGGCCATCAAACCAAGGTTTTAGGTGAATTAAAATTGTTTGTGTAGCGGGCCGTCCAAAAAAACATTGGGGGATATTCTCAAGAATGTGTGATAACCGTCGCCAAATTAACTTAACGCAACTCTTCACATCTCAGTCTATCTAGACAAAATAACACTGTGTTAACGTTGTATTCCCAACCCAGCGGCACCATGCGATAGTAGCCGGATAACGTGCCAAATGACCGCCCAAAAAGTAACGCGACCCCGAAAAAATTTGAAACACGAACCGTGAAAAAAGATGTGATGCCCCAAATTTCCACACGTCATGCGGGAAAATGCACTATAAAAGCAACAAAAAAAACTCACTAAAGCTAACTGCATATTACCATGGATGCACCCGGACCGAGTGCAGAGGACAACCCGTACTCCACAAGCCCCACGGAGGACCAGCCAGGAACCCCGTTTACGGGGAAGTGCAAGGAGAAGAGGAAGAGGAATCCGGGGTTCAGTCTGCAGGAAGACCGGATCATTGTCACAGAGGTGATAGAACACTACAAACAACTGTTCGTCACCTCCACTGCGTCATTGGCAACACAAACGGAAAAATGGCAGTCCATTGTCAACAACGTCAATGCAGTCCGAGTGACGAGGTCAATGTAGGAGGTCAAGAGGTTCTGGCATGATGTGCAAAGCCAGACCAAACAGAAACGTGCCGCCAACAGGAAGGCAGCAAAGGCGACTGTAGGTGGGAGTCCTGCGCCACAGGAGAAGCTGGATGATCTGGAGGAAATGGTGGCTATAGTCATCAGTGTGGTGATGGTGCAAGGAGTTTGGGGGCTGGACACAGCTCGAAATTACCTGACCCAACAGCAACAGGGTTAGTAACCACCAGGGACTGGGTGGTCAAAGGGAGATGGGCACAATGGCACACATGCACAATCACGTGTCGCACACTGCACATGCACAATCATAGTGGAATATGTCTCTGATACCCTTGGCACACTGCAGCACACATAGAAACACCAAGTTGGCCCACGTCTACAATGTGCACAAATGGGCCCCCTCCATATCAACAATGCCACAACCTTCCCATGCACATGTGCAGAATCCAGAAAAGCAGCGGCTCCGTAAGCCACACTGACAATGCAAGTGACACTGCATGACTGATAGCATGGCTGCAGTCAAAATAATTGACACAGTGCACGACTCAACTTTGAGGTGGCCCAGTGTGGATCACATCAGTGAAGGAGCAGGTCACACTCTGATACATCCACGTGCACCTACAACCAATGATGTCAATAACACATCTGCAGACAAACAATGCTCAAGAGTACAAAATCTGTCCAAGAGCACAAATGACCCAAGTCGCAAACATCCCTGGACCCGAAAATAACACAAGTCAAAGGCAGACCTCCTCAAAGGGATAAGGGGCCGCTAAATCAGAGCTGCAGGGGTGACTCTCCCACAATGCAGCACACACACATAGCAATCACAGCACATCTACATTGATGGCAATGTGGTACAAAGTGCAACACTTACACCACAGGACAGAGGACACAACTGGTGCCGCTTGTGCATAGTAACTGGCCACCCACATCTGGCATTGCATGACACTGTAAGATGATAATGTACGAGTACAACCACACACTCGTCATGTAGTCGAAATGTCCACTGTCTCCCATCAAATAGGCAACTCCAGCAAAAGAGTCACAATGTACATTGTCATGCAGTCTGTAGGTAAACATCTACAATGCGTCAATATACATGGGACACTATGTTAACCTGCATCTCCCATTAACATTGGAGAGGGACAATCAACACCCCCTGCAGAGCAGACCATGCATCTCATCAGTGATGATGAAGAGGATACCCTGCACATATGCTCAGACACCCTCCAACGGCTAATGGACAGCCTCCACACCCCACCTCCAGGAGCAGGCCAGCCCAGCTGCCTCGAGGTGACCCCACCCCCTGCACAGACCACACAGCAGGAAGCACACACCACCACATCTGCCTCACAGGACCCCCCCAATCAACACATGGATTTCCAACGCCGTGTGTTGGGTTGCCAAGAGGAGATGGATGTTCAGCTTCGGGTGGGTTTTGAGCTTGTGGCAGCCAAACTTGATGCCATACGTGGGTGTCTGAGTCCCATCAGGGACCACTTACACTCCGTAACAGACACCCACTGTCTGCACCATGCACTCCGAAAATCCTTGGCTGACATCGCTGAGGCCATTACTCAGATACAAGAAGTGTCTAGTCAGACGGGCACCAGCGATGATGGCACAGAGTTGGCACAGATGCGCAGGACAATGGAGACCATGGAGCCAAAGCAGGCGGGAAGTATGGCTGCCACGGCAGAACACCAGCGAGATGTAGCCAGGATCTTCCATGCCTTGCAGTTCCTCATCTTGCCATTGCTGCCACTGAGCCTGTCCCAGATAACTGCTGCAGGAACCTCTACACATACATCTCTGACCCCTGATGTGTCAGTGGCACACAGTGATGCAGCACTATCACCTCCGCCCCCGATGTGCCAGTGGTACACAGTGATGTCCCCATTACACCACTACACATACCTGACACACAGGACACAGAGGACATATCAGAGGAGTAACATTTGGAGGGTAATGACTGTGTGAGGAAGGAGGTAGTAGCATCCATCCCCACCACATGGCATGTCCATGCCTGGTTCAGCCCTATGCATCATGCCCTGGGACATCACCTCCCACTGTCCCCTGGAACACTCTGCAACATTCACATGGAC
Source organism: Lissotriton helveticus (assembly GCF_964261635.1). Lineage (NCBI taxonomy): Eukaryota > Metazoa > Chordata > Amphibia > Caudata > Salamandridae > Lissotriton > Lissotriton helveticus. The sequence goes on from NC_136057.1 coordinate 1,861,288,315, forward strand.
ACCGACATGGACTGCCATATCTGCTCTGGTTACCAATGACACAGCAAACCTTCTGTGGACTGAACTCTTCCTCTTTCAATTCACTTTTAATTCCTCCAAGGACTCTGGTTGACCCACCACTGGGTAACCATGTAATGTGGGCTTGGCATGGCCATGTAGTGCTCCAACCCTGTAATTCCCCAGAATGTGAATTAAACATTCAAAATCACACAGATGTGTTATGTCTATGTTCACTCAAGTATAAAAGTATGGATGAATGTAGGGACATTGATTGCACTGAAAGGTGCACCCTGGTAAATGATATAAATGCGCATGTTTGACCCTGAGCCACATGGCCAATTAGATTGCTGTGAAGGTATGAAATAGTTGTGGCCTCATTGCACATGAACAACAATCTCGCAACCCCCCAATGTAGCCCCACGTCCATGTATTAAATAGGGTTGTGTGTGGAAATGACAATCGGTAGCAGGCCAGAAGTGGTGTCCCCATCACATGTGACAACAGAACGTCTCTTCGCATGCCTACTCACACACATCTTTATGGGCACGGTCTGTGTTGATGGATAACATTGCCCCACATGGCCAGAAGTTGGACACCATACTCATATTGCTGAAGACACGTAAGTGCACAGGCCTGCCAGCTACTATCCCAAATACAATGTTTGGCTCACAGAGGTGGAGCTGTCAAAAGGGTCCCACCCCCATTGTACAGGCATTAGTTAGTCCCTCCCTGTGTACGAACAATGCTCATTGAGGCACACAAATTGTCATTCTAATCAACACTCATCACAGTTGAACACTAGTGAAGTTGCGTAGACTTTATTAGCATGTGCGTGTCAGTACGGGCAAGGGCCACAACATGCAGAGAAATGCTTAAGACACTTACAGGCAGCATAGGAACATGTCGAGGTGCAAGACATGGGGAGGAAAAACATGAACCCAAATCATTATGGATGGCAATGGTCTCAACCCACCTTGCCTTGCTGGATGAGTCATGTGCTGTTTGGCGTATGCTCAGGGCCCCGTGTCAGGGGACACGACTCACAGCCCATGGAATCTGCATGGTGCTGTACCACCGGACTGTGCCAACTGTCTGCTCTGCTGACAGTGAGCAGGTGAAAGGGTCCTACAAGGTCACATGTCGTACTACGTTGACATGTGTGTACTCTCCCCCCAGCAGTATGTCTGAATTGGGAACGTTGCCAAACGACGTTGTGCAGCTCCGCCCATGGAACTGCATCATCTTGCACAGGTGTGTGTGTACACACACTTAGTTCCACGCACATGCATTCTGAGTCCAGACGAAGGCAGACATGTAACTGTTGTTGTGGGTTATGTGAGCATCTCTCAAGATGCAACAAGGTGTGGGGACCTGTGCTGTGGGTGACAATCAGATGTGGCTGCAGGAACGTAGTTACTCGTCCATGAATGCGAGCGCAGCTTCATGGGCAATCTGTTCCAAGAGTACATTGTGTTGTCGAGTTCAAGGAACACAAGGAAGAGCCAATCCATTAGCTGGTCCAGGCAGATGTGCTCTGTCCACGCCCTTTCACCAATCCGCAACACAGCCCAATAGGGGAGCGCCTGGATGTGGTCACTGCACAAGAGGAGTTGTGCAATCTCCCTCGCACAACTGCCAGCATATACATCAAAGATCAAGGCATCCCATGCACGGTTATCCCAGGGACACTCCTGTTCGTAGCCAACAGGGGGCGCACAGTCAAGTCATAATCCAATTCAGCTACCGTTGCGTTGGATAGGCAAACCTCCATGGGACACTCGAATGTGCATGATCGACAGTGGAACCAGGGCAGGACACATGTGACATAGGCAAGACGGAAACTCAGACGGAAACTGATTCACAACAGCATTTGTGCACAGTACAGTTCCACATGACAGGGGTTGTGCATGTGCCCGGAGTGGGCTGCCATTGCGTTTGTTGGTCTCGTAGCACAGGCAATCCTCAGACCGGCTGCAGTTCTGTGGACGATATGGCCCAGCTCTGGGAAATTAGTCATATGTGTGTGCAACGTTTGGACTTATGGGTTGTTTTTACCAATGTGTCAAGGGCAGCCCTTGCAGGTGTAGCTCAGGCAGGGACAAGTGTGTGGTGTGGACAAGTTGGTCTTTCATTAGTGCAGTTCGTGATGTGGGAGTCGTTGGAGTCTTGTATGGTATCCCACACAGGGTGTGCCAGCCGTATTCAAGACCAAGGTCGGGGGTTCGGTTGTCCTTTCCCCTTGTGTATTGAGAAAAATGAGCTTTCAAACCTACTTTTAGTCTGACTACTGCTTGCATATCTTGAATGTGATGTGGCCTTCGCGCTGACATTGACGCCAGGCCTTGACAGATAATAATCTTTATTTGGATATAAAATAACATCCTTAAAAGAAGTGCCAACAGCAATACACATTGTAAGAGCAAAAATAACATCAATGATCAACTTTAAGTGGATAAAAGTTCCCACATTGCATTGTGCAGTTCCCTATTGAACAATCCAAGCGACGTTTAAAAACGACTTTTTAAAAAAAAAAAGAAGATAAAAGATACGGAGTTTGTTATATAGTGATTTACCGTGTTGAACTTGTAGGCCCACCCGCCGTTAATAAATAATTACAAATGTTAAAAAAGAGATCAGATAAAATAGCAACAGCAGGTCAATAGCAACAAATCATGATAGTGCAACGATAAATAAAATCAATTACAGATGATACAACTTGGTTTAGGCTGCTCCCAACATGAGGGGAGCATGCAAAAAGTTGCGATATGCAAAGCGTATAAACAGTATAAGGCCGATATTTAAAGCCGTGTTTTCTGGGCATAAGGCTGCAATGATTGCCTGTCTGCAGGACCGGATTCCCAACCTATTCCACTCCACTTTCAATTTACGTCTGCGCTGTGCCATGAGTGCTGAGCAAAGACAAACCACGTACTCCAGAGTTTCGGCCGTCCTGCCGCACCCTCTGCACCATATTTCATCTGACCTGCGACGCCAGCCTGGCAGATCTTTTAAAAATTGCCAGTCACCAAGTCTGATAGCCATAAAACTGAGTTTTAGGTGCAGGACAGATAGGTTGCAGGAGCCAAACGCCCGTACGAGTTCATGATGGCCCAGGCGTGTCTACGTTTGGCAAGGTGATTTTTATCCATGATGAGGGAACTTATTCGGACGCTTTTCTTAATGGTGGATTTAAATACTGTCATACTGGGGTTGAGATCCCATAGGTCACCCGCAGAGAGTTCTTGAATGCACTACTTAAAGAGGCACCCATACCTGCCCCCTGGGGTTTTCACAAAGATATCTTGCCAAACTAGTGACTCCAATGAGCCTATGTCTGCTTGTCTGAATTTGTGGCAGAGATTTAGAAATGTGCCAATGCTGGAGGCTTCATAGTTTAATAAACCAAATTCTAGCCTTTTTTTTTTTTTTTTTTTTTTGGTAATCCTCATATATCACAGATGGAACTCTTGATGGGAAACTGGCTCCTCCATGCACCAATGGTCATTCTGTACTGGCCCTTGTTGATTTCGGCCAGATGCAATTTGGTTTGCCCGTACCCTCAAGTAGCCACTACTTTCCCCTCCATACTCCTTTTTTTTGCCGATCTTTGGGCGCCCCATGCTACTTAGGAGATCGGGGAACCAGCAGGGCTCCAGACAAATCATTGGAATACCAATCATCAAGATTGCCATGCCGCCATGGCCGCCCAAACATTCGTCTCACTTCTGGGATCACATGCCGCATCTGATTTGCTCGTTATCATAATCTGCCTCAGGCAGTTAGCAAAGGTGGGGGGAGTTGGATCTTTCCACGCCCTGCAGATCTCACGCCTTGCTAACAGGATAATGTAGAATACAAATTTCGTGGGAAGATCATTCACCTGATAGTTCGTGACAAGCCCAGACATTACTGTAAACCTTGGGACTGATATAGACATTAAGAGGACTTCTTCTAGAAATTCCCTTATCTTGCTCCAATATTCCACCAATTCAGGGCAATCTACGAACATATGTACATCATCTGCCTTCAGAAGGCCACACCTTGGGCAGTTGTAGTCTATATTTGAAAATGTGGCCAGTTTTTTAGGAGTTATATAAACCCTGTACATAGTGTATATATGATTTCTTTTCAGCGCTGCCGGCTTGATTACAGCGTTTAACACCCTGAAAGAGTCGTGCCAGAAATCCATGAAGGACCCGCTGGCCGGGGTAAAAGCGTTGCACCACAATTTGCTGATTTCAGCCTCCGTAACATCCTCACCCTCTAACATTGCCGAATACCAAAAAGATAATTGGCTCTTCCACTTACCCCTTCTAGTTACCGCATCAAATTTGGGGTTAGGGGGATTGTTATCTCCGGGTGTCACAGGTCTCGTTGCCCACCAGCCTGATAGTTGATAATATTTAAACCGCGTCAGAGATCCCCTAGTTAGATTCGACAATATATCCCAACTTAAAAGTTGGCCATCTCCCTGCAAGTCTCCCCAACTCTCCAACCCTGCCTGCTTCAATGGTAAAGATAAATGATCATTTAGACAGGCTGGAAGGCCTGGTGAGTCCCATATAGGTGCCTGCGGCGCATAATAAGAAATATTTAGTTTGTTCCTTACAAATACCCAATTTTTCAAAGCTGACCTCAAGATCTTCAACCTTACTTTTTTAAAGAATTTTGGGTCCCCAAACTTATAAAGGAAGAAACTTAATCCCTGAGGTACATCTTTTAACAAGGCAGAGAATAGCAAACCCATCGATGATTGGTCCAAACGGCCCACCATGGTTCTAAAATGCTTAAAATGAAAAGCGTGGTGTAGTGTCCTGCCAGGACACAGTCTAGTTGTTTTCAGTGTAACCATACACTGTGCACCCACCCACCACAGACGTCACTGGGTCAGGTGACGCTGCTAATAAAAGAACCCGAGCGCACGTGCTCGTGGCCAGATCTACTATCCCCTAACTGGTGTCTTGTGTCCCATTCCTTTCACCATGCTGGCCTAGGGCCCCAACATTACATTGGCGACGAGGTCGGTAGTGCAGCCCATGCGTGCCACTACCCACAGCAAAAGGAAAAGGGGAAGAGAGCTGCCCGCCTGGAGGGCATCCCCTGCAGCAAGGCGCAGCGCGCTGAGAAGCCGGTGGGCACGTCGGAGCCCCGCAGCGACCAGGAGGCCCACAGCAAGCCGACCGGAGCCCACCCACGTCGGCCGCCACCAACAAGCACCACCAGGGAGGAGCAGACCGCCCAGTGCCCACCTGCGACGGCCGCGAGGCAGAGAACCCCACCGGAGAGGTGCACCGGCCGGGCGCAGCCCACCCGCCACGGCCGCAACCAGGACCAGGCCCGCCGGCCAAAGGTGAGCCCGGGAGCGGGAAGTGACCCCCCGTAAGAGCGTGCACCCAAGCGGAGCCCACCCGCTATAGACTTTAACCTTGCCCACCGATAAGCAGGACCAGCGGAGCCCACCCGCGGCCTGCCCGAGGCGTCCCCTGCCCCGCCGCGTGTGCGAGTGGAGGCGGCAGCGGGGCAAATCTACTGCAAGCGGCGTGGGGAGTGCTGCCGGGCCCGTAATTAAAGGGAACAACGAGGGGGAGGGAGCGGAGTAGCTAACCGCCTCCCGAACCCCCTCGCAACGTTTGTCTAAGGTCTACTGCAAGCGGAGCCTACCCGCGAGTGCAGCGACCCCCTGCCGGACAATCCGTAGTAAAAGCGGAGCCCACCCGCAATAAGACACGAAGACCCCAGCATCACCCCCCCCCCCCGCCCGCGCAAGGACTGCTAGACGCCGCCGCGGGCAGGGAGGACAGAGGGAAAAGTAACTGCCGCCCGCACCGCTCGCGGTGCCCTGAATCGGGCATTGAACACCCTCCAACACACGGCTGAAGCGGAGCCCACCCGCTCAGCACGGAACACACAGCGACCCGGTGTACACACACACACACACACACACACACACCCCCCGGCAGCGTGTGGACGAAGAAGCTGCTGCAGGGAGGGGGGGAGAATGCACGGAGGACGAACAGTGCCTCAGCTGTAGCGCCGGCTCTCCCCCGCCTCGCGGAATGAGTGAAGTCTAGGGCTTCCGCGGACGGGGAGAGCAACAGCCGACAGGACTGCCTCCAGCGATCAGAGTGACCCCCCCCGCAGCCCGTGAACATTTGGCTTGCTGCGAGGGGGTGGGAGAAGCCTGCATGCGGCCAGCGCCGCCGAGTCCGAATGTGCCCCCACAGCAACAACAACAAATGAAAGTGCTGGTGCACCCGGCAAGTATGTGAGCATTTGCCCCGTGATCTATCATAACGGTGCCTTACACAGAATGTTCCCGAACAATGAGCCTGTGCCTATACAACACTGGGAGCAATTGGGTGCCTGTGCCTCTCTGCCCCAATAGAAAAATATGCAGAAGGAGAGAGACTCACCGGGACACAGCAGCAGCTCCTGCCCCCTCATGTGCACCGAGATAATAGAGTGCTCAACAAGGGAAGACAGTCGTGAGCAAGGAGGAAGCAGGCATCACTGCCACCCAGTGGCCAAAAGGAAAAGTGCACCTTCATCAATAAGAAAGAAAACAAGCATTGCACAAAGCAGTCACCCTAGGACTGTAGCTACGCACAGTGTCAAGAGCCACCAACATTCTGCCACAGAAGCAATCTCAGGCTGCTGCGACATACAGCAAGAGAATCGAGGCATCTCCACTGAAGCACAGTAGTGCACCAAGAAAACAGACGCACAAAGTAACTGCGCAACAGCACAAGGACACAGCCACGTCCGAATGACGCCACGTCAATATGCAACCTCCTGAGGACAAAAGGAGACAGCGCAGGAACGTGCCAGAAAACGCAGGAGCCGTACCACAAAGCTCAAGAACGCGACAGGAGTGCCAGAACTCCACACCCGCACGACAGGACCGCGCAGCACTGCGCCGGAACGTGCCAGGAGCGCCAGAGTGACGCTGCACAGCGACACGCCAACGCCACGGGACAGAGCACAAAAGTCCCCAAGGGAGACAGCGATGTCTCACAGCAACCAGAACGCCATCGTCAGCACGCATGGCGGCATGCACCAGGAGCGGTGACGCAACCCTCCTCCGCGCAGACAAAAGCGCGCCAACGCCAAAACACCGTGACGGTGAATAGCGACCACAAAGTAAATAGCACAGCATGACAACTCATGCCCAAGGTGAAAACCGACCACCCAGTCTGGTCACCAAGGAAAGAAAAGCCACAACAGAGAAGATCGCAACAACTGGTCCAGTCAGAGAAGAGAAGAACACCATGCTGGAGAGCTATGCCCAAACCAGAAAGAAACAGGTGGAGTGCACGCCGCCTGGGGAAGACTGGTCGGGAAGGCCAACGACAGCAAGAGGACCAGACCACGTCGCAAGAAGGAACATGGAAAGGAAGGGCGCGACGCCATAAAGAAAAGGAAGAAGGGACAGGAAGATACGACGACAGGTCTAGTCACCAAGCCAAGTGAAGACAGTGTCCTACCACATGGACAAAACCAAGGGGACGACATGTAGAGGGCCCGCTACATGGAGAATCCTGGTTAGCATGAGAAAGCAAGAAAGGAGACCTGACCGCGTCGAGGAAGAGAACGTAGAGGAAGGATGGAGAATCACAACATCACTCCTCAGAGGAAGAGAGAGAACCACAGCACACAGGAACATCGGTGCTGTCCAAGGAGCATTGCAACAGTCAGCACACAGGAACATCGGTGCTGTCCAAGGAACATTGCAACATCCGTGTGGATCCCAGTAATCCCTACAACCTGCGTTCGAGGAGACCAACCACTGAAGAACCGTATGGGTGCCCCGTGAACCTGAAGCTTACCGAAGCAGAGCATACCCGAGCACTAGACAATCCACCCTTGTGGACTACACAAGACTCGGCTGTGGCCATGTCCGAAGTTCCGCAGTGACCCGCACAGCCCACGCGATCAAGTGGCAGTCCAGGGGACAAGGGCCTCGGCCGCATGTCCTGTGAGAAAGGAATCTGGATGGGAGAGGTGCAGCAGCGGTAGCTCCACGACAGGCAACAGGAAGCACGAAGGCCCCAGGTAAACACCTGGCACCGAGAAACGGTCTGGTGAAGACACTGAACCCATGTCCTAACGGCAAGACCATCCTGGCGGATGACATCAACACCCCCGAGGACGTCATGAGAGACTTGGCGGTGAGTCCGTTGGCAGTTCCTCAGCGACGCCTTTGCGCGGCTCATGCGAAGCCCGCACGGTCCACCCGGTCCCATCGTGTCCGGCAAGAGGGTCCTCTCAGCGTCTCTAGTGAGAGAAGAGTCCAAGCGGGAGAGGCCAATCTTCGAGGCTCCAGTGAGAGAGGAGTCCGGCAAGAAAGGCAAGTCAGAAGTTACTTGGCCGGACGGAGGTGTGAAGGCATCAAGATCAGCAAATCCAAGGAAAGACCTCTCGTGCCATAGTCGTCTCCAACAACCAACTAGCGTTGTCATCCACTGGACTAGGAACACCTGCGAGACCCCTCAAGGGTCACACCCATTCTGCTCCCGATACTCCAAGTGATGAACACTGTATATAAGCGTCAACACAGCAAGACAAGGATGATCTGAAGTACACCGCCGAGGTGAAGCTCATCTGACTGACTTTGTAGTCCTGGAACTTTCAACATTCTCCCAGCTGATCGCCTGAAGATCTGTTGGGGCTATCAAATGTTATTATTCTGTTTTCTTGCAGGTTGGACATTCGTTTTTCCTTTCATTAAAGTTTGGGAGGAATGTAGTGTCCTGCCAGGACACAGTCTAGTTGTTTTCAGTGTAACCATACACTGTGCACCCACCCACCACAGACGTCACTGGGTCAGGTGACGCTGCTAATAAAAGAACCCGAGCGCTCGTGCTCGTGGCCAGATCTACTATCCCCTAACTGGTGTCTTGTGTCCCATTCCTTTCACCATGCGGGCCTAGGGCCCCAACATTACACGTGGCAATACAACAGTAGGTCAGGGAAGGCTAGCCCTCCTGTCTTGAGACCTCTTCTTAGTTTTTTCCACGCTATTCGAGTGCCTTTGGCATTCCAAATAAATGAACCCAATTTTCCTTGGAGTTTTTTAATTAAAGGTACTGGAAAAGATAATGGGATAGCATTAAATAAAAAAATAATTTTAGGAAGGACTATCATCTTCAAGAGGTTCACTCTCCCGTAGATATTTAAAGGTAGAGAGGACCAGCGTTGTAATAGAGCGATTGTGTCTTTCATGACTCTTTCTAGATTGGTTTTGGGAATTTCTTCAATCTTGTTGACCAGATGGATTCCCAAGTACCTAATTTTATTCTTTTTCCCCATCGAGCTAATCAGCTGATTCCATTCCATTATTTCAGTTTTTTCAGCATTGATAGAATACCCTGAAATATTACCAAACCCCTTAGCAAGATCTAATAGTCTGGGTATCGCTACATCTGGATTTGTTGTATACATTAGCAAATCATCAGCATACAATGCAAGCTTCAACTCCATATCCGCGATCTTAAAGGGTTTAATTATTGGATCCGCTCTTAACAGACAAACAAAAGGCTCTATATACAAATCAAACAAAAGGGGGGATAAGGGACATCCCTGTCGTGTGCCTCGGGAAATAAAAAACTGCTCAGTCAGGGAACCATTTACTAGAACCTTCGCTGTCGGGCTGAGTATAGGAGCTTAATGGCCGTTATGTAACTCATCGGAAAGCCAAATTTTTCCATCGCCATCCAAAGGTAGTCCCAGTCTACCTGGTCAAAAGCCTTTGCGGCGTCGACTGCTACTATGGTCAGGGGCTGCTTCTTTTCTTGAGCAACATCCATCGCTGCCACAACTTGAAAGGTCAACTCGTTGAGCTGCGTATCCGGAATGAAGCCCCTTTGGTCACAATGCACCACCGATTTTACTACCTTTGCTAATCTCGTTGCCAGCACCCCCGAGAATATCTTATAGTCCACGTTTAATAATGAAATGGACCTATAGGACTCTATCCTACTCGGGTCCTTATTTGGCTTCAACAGTAATGTGACCGTCGCCTCAGCCCATGACCTAGGGACCTGCCCCCCCCAGAGTAAGATTTCGTTAAACAATAGAGTCAGAACTCCTATAATCTGCTCTAGAACGATCTTGAACAGTTCCACCGGAAGCCCATCTGGACCTGCGGCTTTGCCCTTAGCCATTTTCACCAACTGAGCCCTGACTTCCCCTTCCTTGATTTCTGAACTGAGATAAGACCTGTCTGAATCCGACAACTCAGGGAGCTGTACATTTGCAAACCACGATTCTGCTTGTTGCCTACCCAGAGAGGGGTTAGTTCCGTATAAAGACTGCATGTATCTCTTTGCTTCTTCCCTGATGAGGTCATCCTCGTTGGTTTTTTCCCCTGTGCTTGTTAATACCAAACTGTCTATCTGGTTTCTAGTTCTGTCCGCTCGGGCCTTCCAGGCTAGGAGACGTCCACACTTCTCACCATAGGCAAACTGTTGTAGATTACTTGTGTCCCACTTTTCCTTCAGAGCCTTATCCATCCCCGCTTGGAATTCTGCTCGCAGACCATCCAGTTCCCTCTGGAGGAGTGGCCTATTATCCGACTCCTCGGCCGATGCCTTCTGCAACTCCAGTTCCTTGAGCTTGATTCTTAGAATCCAAGCTTCTCTTTTCTCTTTCCTCAGACTGTTCGTCCTGATCATCAGGGTTGTTAACAAACCTCGGGAAAAGGCTTTATACGTTTCCCACATGATTTGTTTACTTGCTGATCCGGTATTGACCCTAAAGAACTCTTCAGACTGGGTCACTAGGTCCTGTCTGACCCCTTCTTCCAGTAACAACGTCCGGTCCAATGTCCATCTCCTTTGTTGTTTTTCCTGTTTCAAATTGACCACCATTTCCATCATTGAATGGTCTGACAGAATTGCCGGAACATATGATATGGAGTCAACTGCCGATGAGAGATTATTATCTAGCAGGAAAAAATCTATCCGAGAATGATGCCCATACCTTCTGCTGTAGAAAGAATAATCTCTCCCCCCCGGGTTTTTAAGTCTCCAAATATCTATCAGGTTAAAATCCCTCATAAAGTTCTTCAGTTCCTGACTTGTTTTTTTTGGGGGGGGAAATCTCACTCTTGATGTTCTATCTAGTTCTCTATCGAATATTAAGTTGAAATCTCCCCCTAAAATTATGGGGCCTGCTGTCTCTATTAAGTTGGTTTTAAGTTTCAGCAGAGCCCCCGGAGCATCTAAATTCGGGCCATAGTAGACTGCACAAACAAAAGGGGTACTTCCTGCAATCAAGGAAGTTATCAACCATCTGCCTGAGTTATCTGTTTCATGTTTAATTAGCCTGATCCCCATGCCTGCTCTAATAATTATGGCCACCCCCCGTGTACTGCCGCTTTGCCCCGAGGAGACAACATCCTGGACCCATCTACATCTCCCAAAGATTTGATTACATTCTTCCCTTTCCAAATGCGTCTCCTCGAGTAGACAGATATATGCCCCTGATCTAAACAAAAAATCAATAACCCTTCTTGCTTTCTTCCTATCCCTTAACCCATTAACATTCCAGCTTATTAGTTTTATACTACATATCGTATTGGCCATAATTCTCTATGATCACTCTAGCATTCTAAGCCGGTTCCCTACCTGTGTGTGATTTAATTTCAAACATATATGAGGATTGATTTTTTTTTCTTTTTCCCCCTGCTCCCCACCCTCACCCCCCTCCCCTGAGGAACCCCCCCCCCTTTACTCCTACGGCGATCCTGTCGCCAGTCGGGAGCTCACCAGACCCCTGGATGGTGACCCTTGTGGTTTATTTGACTTTGTGAATACGACAAAAGCTGAAAAATAGAAAGAGGTCATTCATTTTTTTTCCCTTTCTTTTCTTCTCTCTTCTCCTCCCCTTTTCAAATTATATTTTCCCTTTATGTATATTTTGTCTTTTTTATTTTCTTTTCTTCTCCTTCTTCCCCCCTTCCTTCCTTTTTTTTTTCTTTCTTCACTCTCGATAAACTACTTACACCCATTAACCCCCCACACACCCCATTGTTCACCTTGATACATGTATTACTTAAATTCTGAACTATATTTCTCGCTGATTATAATCTCTACCCCCCCGGGGTTTCCTACGTCTTTCTACATTTTACCAATTAGTATCTCTTACTAAAGCGTATTCTCTCGCATCAAAGTGAGAAAGGAGTCAACATCTTGGGCTGAGGTAAAGTTGTGTGTCATGTTTTTCCAAACCACTCTCAAAAAAGCAGGGAACTTCATCTGCACCTGCGCCCCTAAACTCCTAAGCTCAGGCATTCGGCTCCCCAACTCCCACTGCCTCTGTGCTGTTACCTTCCCCACATCAGATCGGATCAAATAGTTAGCTGATCCGAATTGTAGGGATTTTTCCTGCAGAGCTCTACTCAGGATTAATTCCTTGACCGAAAAGGACAGAAAATTCACCAAGATCTTTCTTGGACCTGACCTCCCTTGACGCTGCCTAAAAGGATCTCTGTGGGCTCTTTGTATCTCGCCCTCAAGGTCTATTTCTGGACTATCCTTAAGGACACCCTCTCTAAGGATTTTGCAAATGAGTGCCTTGACATCCCCATTTTCCATCCCTTCCGGTATTTTCAAGAATTTCAAATTATTCCTTCTCGAGTGAATTTCAAGTCTTTCCACGTCCACCTATTTTGTGCTCTTAGTGTCTCAATGTCCCTATCATGTCTTTTTGAAGCCCCCGTTAACAGGCTAACTTCTTCCTCAAGCACCTCTGTGCGTTTGCTAACATCCACCAATTTTTGTTCTAAGCTAGCACACTGGTCATGAATGATTTTTTGGTTGGCCTCGGATGTATCAAATTTCTGATCAAGTTTTGTCAAAAGGTCCTCTCTGAGACTTAAAAGGAGAGCCCCAACCTGTGACAAGCCTGCATCGGGAGTTGTTGACAGCGTTCTTACAGGAGGCAAGGGACTAGCTTGAGCTTCTTGCGATGACTTCTGTCCTGTGGGTATTCCCTCTATTCTATCTTCTTCTACTTGCACTAGCTCTTCCTCCAACCTCTCCTGACTTACGTCATCCTCTGACTCTGCCAACACAGTATAACTATTTTTGAGAGGAACTGTGAAGGAAACACCTGGTATGTTGGGAGAAGTAAGATTAGGTAGACTGCAGACACTCGGTGCGACTGTTCCTTTCGGGTCTTCTGATGGAGGGTGACTGAGTGGGCCAGGGGAGCCGGAGGGGCTGGGGAAAGGAACACTCAGGGTATCAACTGTATTAGCTGTAAGTCCCAACCCGGGTAGTTTCTTACTCCCCCCCCCTGTTGAAGTATCAACCACCTTCTCCATAATTCTAAAATAGGCCTTTAAGGAAGGGGTGGGCTTTGGCACTGTCCCGCGCACCTTCAGGGGCTTCTGCTTTTGCTTGTTCACTTCCCCCGGGATATTACCCCTCCTGTCCCTCCTTCTTTCTATCGGGGAGATTGGGATTGGGATGGCCCCTGCCTTAGCAGTGCAAGGGACCTCAACTCCTGTCTTCTGTAGCGCAAGTCTCGACCTCAGCTGATACCTATTCCTGGCCGGTGGGACGGGGGGTGCGTTAAAAGGCTCCTTATTCCTTCCCCTATCTTTATTTATAGTCTTACTCTTATCCTCCTCCCCAACCGGGCTCTCCGAGAGAACAACTATCTCTTCTTCTTGCCGAGGATATATGTGTGAATTCACTGAGGCAGGGCTTGCTCCTAAGTCCATGCCCTTGTCCCGTGACAAATTCTGCAACTCACATAATATCCCTCCACTGCACAGTTTTAGCACAACAATACCCCTCGGGTACTTAAACACTTGATCCCCCTCCTTATCCCCCTCCTTAGACAGTGCGCGGTAGAGAAAATTGTTAATTAGTGGCGAGCTGAGGCTTACTCTTGTCAGCAGCCGCCTAGCATGCCCCCAAGCACAAGCCCAGTCACCCGGACCCCGCATTGTACCGCCAGAACACCTCCTCTCCTTCGACGGTGCGATACCTGCTCCTGTCGCTTCACCAACTGCCTTTTGGGCTTCCTTTTCCACCGTGAATCTGAGCTCGGGTATGGGAAGGAGCCTGAACACGCTCATATCACACCGCCGAGAGCGTTTTGCGACTACCTCACCCGCCGGCTTCCTTCGCGTCCCGACTCCGTCTCCGTCTCTCCTGGGTCCTAGTGCCGGGTGTGCTCAGAAGGGGTGCGGACGCCGCCTCTTGCTCGTTTCTCCGTATGTGAAGGGTAGAATCAAAAATAAAAGGAACGCCTCATCAAAAAAAACGCCTCATAACGAACCATTAAATCATCCGCTCTGTCCTCACCGTTTTAGAGCCTTTATCGCTGCCTTCTCTTTGGGGAAACCACCTCCCGGTTTGGAGCTCCCACGGCAGACTTCAGCCTGCCACCATGTTCCTCCAAAATTCTAAAACAACCAAATTCTAGCCTAATCTGGGCAGCAGAGGCATTTTTGGGCAAACGAAGGACTTTTTTTATAAATTTTAGTCACGTGTTGGTTTAAATTCATGTTCAATTTACCCCTGAAAATCTCCTTACCATATGACAGTGTCGGGCCTATTTTTGCTCTCATGACCTCTAGTTAAACTTGGGCCAGACAATTTTTTTGAGAGCTTAGAGAGGGTCACCTGTAGGGTCACAGCTTTAGCAGATATCTCCTTACGCTGTTTCGCAAAATTGCCCCTTGAGTCGAGATTGACCCCTAGGTATTTGTATACACTTCCTACTGCAATGGTCATGTTGTTATATGACCATCCTCCCCCGACTTTTCTTTTTTTTCCAAAGATAACCACTTGAGTTTTCTTTAGGTTAACCTCTAACAGGTTTGCAGTGGTGTAATTGTATAATTTTACCAGGAGCCTTTGTAAACCAACGCGTGTTAGACTGAGAAGCACTAGGTCATCAGCGTAAAGCAGGTTGCTTATGGGAACACCACCCACCTTTGGGGGGTGACTATTTGTTTCATCTAAAGTTGTCGTCAGGTCAGCAATAAACAGATTAAAAAGAAGTGGGGCCAGCACACAGCCCTGTTTTACACCCCTAGTTGTCATGATTTTCCGAGAGAGATGTGTGCCGGACCCCAACTTCACCTGAACCCATGTACCTGAATGTAACTGAATTATTGCCTCCAGAAGTTTTCGAGGGATTCCCCATCTCCTTAGCTTTTCCCATAGGGCTGCCCTGGGGACCCTGTCGAAAGCGGCTTTAAAATCAACAAAGCAGCAAAAAACAGCCCTAGATGTTAAGCATGCTTTATCAACAATGATGGCTAATGTCAGTAGGTTAGTCATGGTTCCGGATTTGGCAATGAAGCCGGTTTGGTTAATTGGTATTAGATTCTTCTTCTCCGCCCACGCTCTCAGCTCATTCAGGAGAATGCTCGCGTAGTGTTTGGCCTCAATATCCAAGAGAGCTATCAGTCTGTAATTGTTTGGTGATGAATGGGGACCTGATTTGTAGATTGGGTGGATTATCGCTCCACGCCAAGAATCCGGTATAATCGAGGTTCTAAGGGAATAATTAAAAAGGTTGGTTAGATAGCCGGACCAGAGGGGTAGATTAGATTTAAATAAGTTCTGAGGTAGATCATTGGGACCCGGTGCTCCGTCCGCTCTTGCTTTCAACAGGACTTTGGTGACCCTTTCTTGAGTTGTCTGAAGATCGTCGGTGCTGGGGTCCAAGCTACCAGTAGACCTGCTCCCACTTTTGCTCGAGCTTGTCGACGCCAACCTTGGCGGACATGCGTCTATTCCTTCTGGGGACTTAAAGTGATCCACTAGAAAAGCGGACCAGCTGGCCTTAGATTTGGGGTGCACCAATTGCGAAACACACGTACCAGTTGACATGTATGAATGAGCCAAGGGCCCGATTGGCCTTGCGCTCCTTGTTCAGTATCTCTCTTTCTCTCTCTCTTTCTTTCTCTCTCTCTCTCTCTCTCTCTCTCTCTCTCTCTCTCTCTCTCTCTCTCTCTCTCTTTTTCTCTCTCTCTCCTTTGATGAGTGCCTGACACACCTTCTTATCATGGATATTGTCTTGCAGGATGTGACTTACAGATTGTCCAGGGATGCCTCGCCATGACTCTTCTAAATAGTTGTTTTGAGACATATTTGATTGTGACATTTTGTTTGGACATTCAATGGTGAATGAATGATTCAGATTTTCTGTACTCACATGTATGTTAATTGTGGTAAAGGTGCGACATCAGGCGAATGCTTTTGTTCATGATTTTGTGACGTTGATGTGCAATACCTAGGTCCGAGGGAGGTGCCCAGGGTAGGACCCGGGGGTGGGGAGGGTCCGGGGGTGGTGGCGGTGGGTGTTGTGGCCCTGTGGTGCTCTGAGCTGCATGATCAGTAGCTCCATGGCATCTGTTGATCTTCAGGTGTGGCTCTGTGCTGGGCTCCCTTTTCTGGTGCAGGCTGTCGTCCGATTTTACACCAGGTCAGAGCAGGTGTTAATTTCCGGCTGCTAACGCGCCCTATTGCCTGTTTTGTGATCTTATCACAGATCTGGCTGGTTGTTTAGAATGTTGTGACATGGTTTTGTAGCGGGTTTTTGCACAGGAACGCCTACTCTGCATCTCATTAGCGACAGTTGCCGGGGTCATCTGTGGCAATGTTTTTTGCGGCTGCTATCTCAGGTAAACTGGTGAAATGGGCTGTTAGCACCTGTTTGTGAATGGGAAGTTACATTTATCTCAACTTTGGATGCGATAGAGTGCTGATAACTCAGCGATAGATCCTTGAGAATATGCCCCATTGAGTACTTCAGGCTCCACCTCTATCCTGGAATTACCAACTCCTTGTCATCCCTTCAACAGTAAGAGGTCTCTTGGTTAATGCCACTTCTCAGTAGTCAGCCTGAATTATTGCTCTACAGACTAAGGCCCAGATTTACTAATACTGTGTGCTGAGCCAGCACAAAGTGTTATGATGTTGTTTACTTTCCAATGCATATCAGGATTTACGTTGCAAAGTTGGCCAAAGTAACATGAAGTAGCACTATGAGATATTTTGGGTAAAGGTAGCCTTCCATGAGTGGTACATGGGCGTGGTCAACCACCCTTAGGTTTTGCCTCTAACCCTTAGCTACAGAGAAATGTAGAAATTAATTTGCTCTAAAACCTTATGTCGCATTGAGACAGGTGTAACAGAGGAGAACAGTTTTAATTTCTTCATACTTTTTGGGGGGCGCTAGAGCGCGCGCACGCAGAATGGCCACACTGATGTGAGGCTCCTGCGCTCTGGGACACCAATCCTACATTTATCCTGAGTCACTTACATAGAATATCACCACACAGCAGGAAGCACACACCACCACATCTGCCTCACAGGACCCCCCCAATCAACACATGGATTTCCAACGCCGTGTGTTGGGTTGCCAAGAGGAGATGGATGATCAGCTGCGGGTGGGTTTTGAGCTCGTGGCAGCCAAACTTGATGCCATACGTGGGTGTCTGAGTCCCATTCACTGGAAACATTGGAAGTGCTGAAGGTCCACGACAATCGGAGCAAGTCTCAGGCTGATAGCTGCTGGAACGCTGGAGATAAGGCTGGGAGAAGGTGGTGCCGGGTCGTGAGCGGACACAGGAGTGAACTGCGGTGCGGCGTGGGGAAACAGGAAAGACTGGGGCTGCACTCGTGGGGAGCAGGCTGTGTGCAGAAAGCGCGGTGCGGAGACCTGCTGCGGCTGCGGCTGCACCGGGACTAGAACCCCCCAGCAGGAACCGATCACGGACGGTGAGAGTAGCCTACAAAACTGCCTGGTGAGAGGGGGAACACAGCTGGTGAGCTGCTTGGGGACGAGTGGTGGTGAAAAAAATAAAAAGCGCAGACGCCGTGGGGCACAGTTTGCTGGAGCACTGCAAGGAGTTTACCCCGGCACGCATCACCGGGGGGAAAGGCGGCTGATTTCCCCCCCCCCAACTTCTCCCGAGACCCCTTTCTTGTTACGGTGGGGCGCCTGATAGAGGATCGTTTGCAGGCACGGGAGCGCTCCATAGACGGCTGGATGGCACCACACGCAGTGCCCGCATTGACTGCAGCCCGATATCATGACTGTGGCGGACCCGATGCACCAACGGGAGAGGCCTGCAGCGCGTGGTGCTGCATGACAGAAGGGAAGGGCCCAGTACAGGATGGGTCTGGCGCTGGCAGAGGTGCATTCAAGGGAGTAGTATCTCGCTGGGGAAGAAGGCTCACCTCCAGGCGCAGTGGCAGTTGAAGGAGGCTGGGAACGACCGGCCTGGCCTGGGCACAAATGGTGAGTGGAGGTACTGGCATACTGGAACGATTGGGTACTACCCTTCCCAACAGTGGGCCTGTTTCCCCGAGAAATCCATGTCCTAGGTTATTAACTGTGCAACTATACGGGTGGAAAAACATTGAGTGGCTGCCATAATTGAGGGAACCTGCTCGAAGAGGAGGGCACAAAGGGTCCCCAGATGCTCAGTGGGCTCCTGGGTGCCTGATTTATGGGACATGACACTGACGACGGCGGTGGTTCTGGCAGAGATTGTGCGCGCAGAGGCCCTCTGAAGTGCTAAGGAGCAGGACTACTTGTGACCCTGAATCCATGAGAATTATTGCTGAATGGGAGGATAGCGCCAGAGTACAAACCATCCGCATACCAGATTACATGGGCTGCGGGCTCAGGCATAATACACGACAGTTGGGAAGCTAGTGAGACGCACATTCGGGATAGAGTGTGGTGAGAACTATGGGGAAGCTGGACACTAGGCAGCCCAAGTTGACTTTCGATGGGGCAAAGAAAGGAAACAAACCCCCACAAGATGAACAGGGTTCAGCGGCCCAGACGTCAACCAATGGAGCTGCCACATCGTAGGTGTTGGATATTAGTGAGATATTGCAAGAAATCCGACAGGGCTTTGCCACAGTGGTGGACAAGGTCGACAGAATGTCCTCCAGAATGGATGCAATAGCCCAAAGGCTCGACGGACATGAGGAACGCCTGAAAGAGGCGGAGCGTAGAATATCTGATGGGGACGCGTTACCGCCACTCGCACTGCGCAATTGGCATAAATGGACAAACTACTACGGGCAGTGGCGTCAAAGAATGAAGATTTGGAGGCCCGCAGTAGGCGCAATAACATACGCGTTGTAGGTGTGCCGGAATAGACCAACACTGGCAGAATGGAGGACTACGTGGAGAAGATGCTAATAGGCTCGATTGGCAAGGAGGCATTCTCATCCCAATTTATAGTGGAACGAGCACACAGGTCCCTCGGACCACGACCGACACCAAGTAACCCCCCACGCCCCATAATCGCCCGGCTGTTAAATTACCGGGACCGCGATGTGGCTCTCCGAACAGCGAGGCAGAAGCAAACGTTGACATATGATGGGGTTGCTTTTTCATTATACCCGGACTTCACTCCCATTGTACAGGAAGAACGGCGCAAATTTGTGGATGTTAAGAAGAAATTACGACAGGTGCAAATAGATTATGCCCTCTTATACCCTGCGAGACTCTAAGAAACTCATCAGGGGTAGCAGAGGTTTTTTACAAATCCGCAACAGGTGGATGACTTTCTCAGGTCAGTGAAACGTACGGCTCGTAACGGAAGAGGGCAGGAGTCACCTCAACGAGATGCTCGAAATGAAGATAATGATAACATGGAATGACTACCCCCTAGACCTTCCTGTTTGAGGGATTATGGTGTGTTGGCGAATAAAAGGATAAGAGCACGGTGAAGTATCCTGTATTGACTCAATGGATATTCAGGTATATGTGTTCCAGATTCTGTCTCCACCTCCTCCTGGGCGGACAGGTACGATGATGGAGGGGGGGCAATGGAGCAGAAGGACGGCGTATCTCTCTAGGCTTGACCCCCCAAGGGAGTACCCCTACATGTAGGATTGACACATTGTTGGTGATGGGAGATGAGATGTGTCTGAAACAGTTGTGGGATGGGGGAGGGGGGAGGGGGGAGGGGATTGGATGCTGGCAAGATTGGTTTGCTTCAGTGGGAGGGGGAGGATAGGGAGGGGAGTTGGAATGTTCAAATTATAAAGCGGAAAATGTTTTTTGTTTTGTCGCGTGAGGATGGGTATCTGACGCGGCGCGGTGGAGCACTGTGGAGTTTTGGGAGGAGGAGTGCGGTTGTGGAGGTTCGGGTTGAGGCTTGGGGGTGGGATGGGGGCGGGGGGAGAGGGAGGGGGCTGGAAGGGACAGGGACTGTTGAAATGGTTTGCAATATATTTGTGTTATGTTGAGCTTCAGGACATGCTCTATTTGGTAGATAAGATGAGTGAATTGTGGATGAATGAGGATGTTGTGGTAGCAATGGAACATGGATGGGATTTTGGTGTGATATACTATTTGTGGAGGCATCGAGGCACTGGAGATGAGGAGAGATGGCATGGCGGGACAAGACATGAATTCTGATTTACATATTCTGTCTTGTAATGTGAGGGGACTTAATGACGCTCGCAAATGTAGGAAGGTGGTGGAATATCTTAATCGACAACAGATTCATATAGCGTTACTACAGGAAACACACCTTCGCCTGTAGACAAATCACACCTTTGCAGCTCGGTGGGCATCGGTGTGACTATTCTCTTCCTACTCCTCATATGCTAGAGGGACAGCCATATTGATACGTAAAGGAGTTCCGTTTGCACTAGCGGGGTCAATAACGGATCCACAGGGACGGTATGTCATTGCATGGGGAAGGCTGGGCAGATACACAATTACGCTGGTAAATTGCTATGCACCCAATGTGGACACCCCAGAATTTTTCACCCTGTTGTGGGGCAAAATAGTTAACATAGGCTCACAGCATGTACTATGGGGGGTGACTTCAATGTAAGCTTGGTTCCCGAAATGGATAGGATGGAGGGAGCTGCGCATTATCATGATAGATCCCGTGAGGTGATAGTGGAATTACTCACAGATGGTGACCTGGTAGACACTTGGAGGATGCTACATCTGCAGGACAGGGAAAGGACGCACTTTTAGTCATACACTGGGTCGTGGGCACGGCTGGACTACTGTCTGGTTTCTAGAGGATTGATGGCGGCAGTAGTGCAGGCTGCACATTTACCCCGTACCTATTCTGATCACTGCCCGGTACGGATTACGATGCGGATGCCTGGCCTTAACAGGCCGAGACCAGTATGGCGGTTTCAACCGAAGGCGTTGCTAGATTTGGTCTTCCGTACGGAACTGGGAGAGGAGGTCAAGGAGTTTTTCTCAAGGAATAAGGGCTCAGTGGATAGCATCGAAGTAATCTGGGAGGCATTCAAGGTCACCATACGGGGTTACTGTATCTCTAAGAGTTTTGGAGTTTTGAGGGCTATCCAGCGCACATTGACGGCCTTAGAGAAAGAACTGAAGGAGCTGGAGGTCCGAATGGTGGGGGAGGGAGGGGGAGCTCTACAAGGGGAGTTTAGAGAAAAATTGTCCAGATATGAAGAAGAAGCTGACAGGGAAACTAAATTTAGGGGGAAACACTGGGTGGCACGAAGGTATGGAGAAGGTGAGCGCCCGGGGAAGGCACTTGCGGAGGTTACTAGAAGCCCTAGATTCACCAGCACTGTATTGGAGATAGAAACACAGGAGGGAAAACTGACGCACAATACGGACGGGATATTAGCAGTTTTTCAGGCACACTACAAAGATCTCTACACTACACGCGAGGCGGGGTAGGTTGACTTGGAAGATTTTGTAGGTGATGTGGCGCTGTGTTGGTTAAGCGATGTTCATAGAAAGTTCCTTGGTGCGCCATTAGAGGAGGATGAGATCCGTGAAGCGATAATGTCTCTGCTAAATGGGAAAGCGCCGGGCCTCGATGGCATAACTGCCGAATTTTGTAAAGGCTATGTAGATATCATGGCGCCGGTGCTTCGCGAACTGTTTGAGGAAATTATGGAGGTGGGGATCTTGACCTCATCAATGAGAGAAGCGCTAATCACCTTGCTATTGAAGCCTGGGAAGCCCCCTCACCGGCCGGACTCATATAGGCCGTTATCGCTTATCAATTGTGATACTAAGATCCTCGCGAAAGTACTGGCTACCAGATTGACACTGTTAATGACTACCATAGTGCTCGCAGACCAATCGGGATTTGTCCCGGGCCGGGCTACCACACATAATCTGCGCACCCTGTTCTCCCTGATACAGACCATAGCCCCGGAATTGCAGATTGCAGCGGTCTTCTTGGACGCCACAAAGGCTTTTGACTCTGTGGAGTGGGGATACCTGTTTAAAGTACTAACGCGCATGGGTTTTCCTCCCATATTTGTGGCATGGATTAAACTGCTGTATTATAAGCCAACAGCTAAGGTAATGATCAACGGCCAGATGTCATCGGCAATAGAACTCACGAGAGGGACACGCCAGGGGTGTCCCCTCTCGCCATTATTGTTTGCGATTGCGATTGAACCACTAGCGGCTAGACTGCGTCAGATTCACAACAATAAAGCTTTCCGTTGCTATCAGCGACAACTGCTGATATCGCTCTATGCAGACGATATAACATTGTATGTGAGGGACCCTGCACATAATCTCAATCCTATCCTTAGAGAGTTCCTAGTGTTCGGGCAATTATCAGGCATTAATATTAACTGGGGAAAATCGCAATTCTTCGCCCTAACGAATGCCGTGGCCAAATTCCCATTGGATTTTCCGTTAGAATGGTGTAGTGATGATCTACGGTACCTAGGAATACAAGTGTCGAGAGACGGAGAAGAGACAATACGCTTAAACTATGGAACGGCGATTGCGCAATTAGAGGCCAGAGTCACCCGCTGGATCTCATTGCCCCTGTCACTGGCGGGCAGGGCGTCACTAGTGAAAATGGTAATTCTACCTCAATTTTTATATTTATTCCTAAATATACCATATCACCCTGGAGCCCACTTCTTTAAGACCCTGCGATCTGCGCTGATCCGTTTGGTGTGGGGTGGCAGACAACCGCGCCTAAGGTGGGAGGTTCTCACACAACCGAATTGTAAGGGCGGCTTTGATATACCTGACTTCGAGATTTAATATTTAAGTGCACAAGCTCACTACGCATATCACTGGATGGCACCTGCGCCATTTATGTCCCAGTTGGCGGTGGAGGATTGGGTGGCACGTCCGCTCCCGCTTGGGGGGCGATCCATGCCCCGTTGGCAGCTGTGGAGACTCCATTCACTACCGTCAGTAGCACAATGGATGCTTGGAAACGTATAGCGCACATCCTAGAGGTGCAATTGCTGTACTCGCCACGATTGCCAATTATATATCACCCCAAGCTCCTCATACTGCAAGAGACAGGCTTTCAGGCCCTGTGTAGAAAGGTAAGGATAGCTTCCTGGGGCGATCTTTTTGCTGGCGGCCAGTTCCGAACTAGGGAGCTTTTCTTTCATGACCTTAATCCCACGCCCCTGGACCTTTTCTTATGCATCCGTCTCCGACAAGGGATGCGGATGGTGCTTCCGAACTTTCCATCAGAACCAGAGGCATTCGCGCCCCTACACCTCCTACTTGAGTCCCTGGATGGGAAACATCTAGTGTCCAAATTGTACAAAATGATCAAAGACTACAGAGAGAGTGTTACTAGTTCTGCTCGTGATAAGTGGTCGGATGACCTCGGGCAGGAAATGACGGATGAGCAGTGGAAATATTGCTGCACCATCACGGAAAATATATCGACTAGTTGCAGATTCAAGGTTATCCATTATAAGTTTCTACAGCGTCTATATTATACCCCTGCCAGGAAATATCGCTTTCAGCTACCAGACAATGACAGATGTGAGAGGTGTCGGAGGCCTGGGGCGGGGTTCTTGCACTTGGCATGGGAATGCCCGGAGGTGAATGAGTATTGGTCACAGGTTCACGCAGCGCTTGAGAGTATGATGGGTACCAATATAGATGTTGATCCCTTGCTGATGCTGCTGGGATGTACGGTGCATATTCCGAAAACGGTGAGGAAATGTATGGACATTGCATTGCTGATGGAGAAACGTAGGGTTGCTTGCAGATGGGGGAGGGTGAGAGCTCCGAAATTCAAAGATTGGCTGCGCGATCTTGTATACTGCCAAGGGTATACAACCTTTACCACGCATTTTTTACCACGCAATACCATTACAACGCTGGTATTACAACGCAAACCATTACAACGCATTGTGCTGGGGGGCGCTCTAGGATAGGGAATAAGTTTAATTTTCTATCCAACACCTTCCCTAGTGTCCACGGGGACTGGAGTTGGAATAGAAAATTATACTTACCACTATCCAGCACCTCTAAG
This sequence comes from Lissotriton helveticus, assembly GCF_964261635.1. Lineage (NCBI taxonomy): Eukaryota > Metazoa > Chordata > Amphibia > Caudata > Salamandridae > Lissotriton > Lissotriton helveticus. The sequence continues at coordinate 1,861,312,580 of NC_136057.1, forward strand.
CACTACGTTGTAAAGGTATGCGTGGTAAAAACCGCGTTGTAAAGGTATGCGTGGTAAAAGTATGCTTTGTAACGTCATACATCCTTGCCAAGAGCAAGCTGCTGTATATGCGGAATTGTTGCCATGGTCGTCTAGGCCGAAGGACATATGGGGCCCCTTACAAGGCTACTTGCTGAAGGTTGAGGAGAGTGCGGGTGAAGAGGATGCGGAGACAGATACCCCTGGGGGGGCGGCTCCCCTCATTTCAGACGCTTAAGTGGAGGGATGGTGGTTTTACTCAGAGACTCTCGCTAATACTGAATCCTGTGATTATATATTATACTTTTGCACTAATGGGATGCGAACTCCTGTGATGTCGAAGGCAGATTTGGGGATGTTAGAGACTGTTCATTCTTCTGCTTTGCTGTGATTGTGTTTGCTCAGTGTACGTTACATTTGCAGGAATTTTATTGTCGCCCCTCATGGATGCAATGCCCGGTCTCGTTGCACACCTCCGTTGCAGATATTGATTTCCTGGAGATATTGCTTGTTTGTTTGAATATGTTTATTGCATTTTATCATCGTACAGTATTATACAAATGCAGTCATCTCGGGTAAAGGGCGCCGTTACATATGACAGGAAGTCCCAGGCTTCTCGGATCATCACCTCCCCTCGGAAGTATGGCAGCAAAGGGGGGCAATTGATCAGATGTACAGGTAAACAGCATGACAGTTTCATATAGCTCCAGCATATGCATGAAACATTAACGTTCAGTGGTGACAGTGCCTAGCGTTAATGCAAAGGACCTCTGTATAGTAGCTGCATAGCCCAGTCTCATTCCATACAGCTCTCAATGTATACCATGACCGGAGAATCAGGTCAGTTGTTCACATTGCTAAGATACTGTACATTCTAAATTGCATAAACAATAAAAAAACTATAAACCATAAAGAACAATTCTAGACATATAGAAAATCAGAAACCAGGCGGTACCTAACTGTGATCGTGTGTGTACTTGTGGAGCTTGTGATACCGAATGGAGTGCAACCAGGGGTGACATGTCAGCGGGAACATGGTGATCTTGGTAGTCTTCTCATGTACACTGGGGCATGTGGGAAATGCCGTGGCGATAAAAGGGGGGGGGGCGGGGGCGGTCAGGGAGGGAGGCAGCAAGGGTGGGGGGGGCGGGTGGGAGAGTAATTCTAGCAGTGGTACCGGAGAACGTGGGAAATATGCTCACATAATCCCATCCTGCAAACACACCTGGTGATAGGACGTCAGGATACCATCCCACTCCAGCGCAATAGGATACATCCGGAGCCCCGCCGTCTCCTCTCGGTGTAATGCCACACTCTCAGCCCTCGCCCAATTATCCAACGAGCGCCGCCACTGCGTTTCGCCGTAATTAGCCCCAGATCCCAGAATCTCGCTTGTACCTTTGTTTGTTTAGTTCTTCTAAATAACCCCAACAGGCAAGCCTCCCACGTATTTGACAAGGTGCCTCCAGTCGCCTTCGCCAATGCGGAAGACACTGCAGTCCAGTAGGGCTGCAGCAAAGCGCAGGACCAGAGAACATGCAAAAACTGAGCGTCCACAAGGCCACATTTAGGGCAGGCTGTCGCAGTGAGTCCAAAGTACCGATTAATTTTGTCCGGGGACAGATATGCTCGGTGGATCACATAGTACTGTATGATCTTGAAGCGTGCATTGCGCGGTACATGTAGCGATCCAGCCAGCACTCTCGCCCACTCTTTGTCAGTCCAGTCCCGTCCTCTATCCGTCGCCCATTTGTCCCGTAGACGTTGAGGAGAGAATTGTGTGTGTGTGTGCAACGCTTGAGCAATCCAATGTATGAGATGAGAGCCGTGGCCCATCACATGTAAGTATTGGATAAGCAGATGGATCGGTGGTTCCTCTGCCAGTGGTCCCCAAGCCCTCGACAAAGTGTGCAGTAGTTTCGCGTGAGTCAGGAATTGCCTTACCGGTAACCCTGTGCTTTCTGCAAGTGCCTCAAAAGAAAGTAGTGCACCCTCCTCAAAGAGGTCGCCTAAGCTTTCTAAATCAGCCGCTCCCCAGCTTTCCAGCAGAGGAGCCGTGAGTATCCCGGATCCCCAGGGCGTACCCAGTAAGGGCAAGTTGGGTGCGTACGGCTTTACCGCTGCAGTGAGTTTCAGACCCCTGACGAAGCACTTCCGCACCACCTCAAGGTGGAGCTGTTTCTGAACATGGGACCTAGCCAAGGGATGGAACAGTGCATGGATCTGGGAGACCGACATAATAGTCTCCGTAGTGGCCGTGTCACTCAGATTACGCCCGCTCAGCCAGTAAGCCACCCACTGCAGTTGTGCAGCTAGATAATACAGCTCGTTGTTCGGGAATGACAGCCCACCACTCTCGGTCGCAGCGTAAAGGGTTCTCAACGCCACTCTAGGATGGCCTTTGTTCCAAATCAGTCACCTTTGCAGAGTGTCTAGCTCGCGGAATGTGCGAACCGGGACATAAACCGGTAGGTTTGCATAGTAATACAGTAGCCGAGGCAAAGCGATCGCCTTCGCCAGAGCTATACGGCTGGGCACATTCAGCGGAAGAGTGTTCCAGAAGGAAACTTGCGCTGTGAGCGAGGAAATCGCCCTCGTGAGGTTGCCATCCAGCAGGTCCGCTGGCTCGCGGTATACACGAATCCCCAGATATCGGAATACTGCAGGGTACCATAGTAGTCGCTCACCCATTACCATGACATCACACTCAGGGGCGTCTGCCGCAAAAGAGTACACTCCCGACTTTGCCCAATTGACGCGCAGCCCCGACATTTCGCTAAAAGTTCTGAATATGTCTGTTAGTGCGCACGGGAAGCAGGACAGGTCCCTGACATAGAGTAACAGGTCATCGGCATATAGCGATACCGAGTGCATCCCATCCATCAGCCGGATCCCCCAAGTCTCGCCAGAGGCTCGTAGTAGCGTCGCCAGTGGTTCCATCACGAGCGGGAATATCAGCGGGGAGAGAGGACACCCTTGCCTCGTGCCCCTGCGGACACGAATCGGGTCCGAGAAGAGCCTGTTCGTTCTAACCCGAACCACAGGAGCAGAGTAGAGGAGTTCCACCATTCTGAGGTAGGCCGCACCCAGTCCGAACTTCTCCAGCACTAGCGCCAGGTAGGGCCACTCTGCCGAGTCGAATGCCTTTTCAAGAACGAGGATCACACACCCCGAACGTGGCCACTGGGACACAGCCTGACTCTGCACTCAAAAGAGTCGTCTAATATTGTAAGACGTACTGCGGGTAGGAACAAATCCGTTCTGGTCTGCGTGTACTAGTGTAGGGACCAAGGGTGCTAATCTCTGGGCCAGCGCAGATGCTAGGATCTTATAATCAGTGTTAAGGAGGGCCAGTGGCCGGTAAGATCCCATGTTCAACACATCTTTGTCAGGTTTCAATAGGGAGATCACATTGGCCTCGTTCAGGGACGGAGGAAGTACTGCTTCTCGTATCGCCGCCGCATACACCCGCAGCAATTCAGGAATGAGAATGGTGGAGTATGCCTTATAAAACTCCGCCGGCAGGCCGTCGGGCCCGGGGGACTTGCCGTTCGAAAGAGAGTATATTACAGACCAGAGTTCCTCTGCAGTGAACGGCGCTCCCAGTTCCTCGCACTGCGCATTAGCTGGAGATATTGCTTGTTATGATGCCTCCTCGACCTGAATGATATGTATTTGTCCTTTGATGCTCCTTATTATTGTATAGAAAAAATAAGTATGGAATGTTTTTTTGTTGCTTTTTTTGATGTATGACTGATGTATGCACACCATGTATCATGAAAAATACCAAAAATAAAGTTTTGAAAAAATAAATTTCTTCTCATACTTTTTGAACTTTGCATGTGTGCTGTTTTGTACAGCATGCATGCCAAGTGTGAAACGTATTAAGCATAGCTTTTATACTGGAAGTGTGGAAGTGGACCTCTTCTTGAAAAAAATGAACACACCATTGCAGTAAGGAAGAAGGACGTGTGCACTGGCATGTGACAGCCAAAAGTGCGCCTGCGCTGGGAGAGAGAAAAAAACAGTGCTATGTCATAGTAGATATGGCACTGTTTTTAACTCTGCTTTTGACGCAGCACATCGCAGCAACTTTGCTGTGCTGCACCAAACGTGCAAATGCCCGCCGCACCGAGTGGCTCCCTTTGAGTTACCTGCTTGTACTCACCCACGTGCCATTAGATAACTCTGCATATCTCAAATTGGGAAATGCGTGGATGACACAGATATGGAATATAGCTCTACATGAATGTACCTAGTGCAACTGCAGTGCTCTGAAGTGGCAGGGAGGTGGCATATGGTGCACATTACACATGGAAAAAAAACAAAGCAGTTAAAATAAGAATAGTGGGCCAGATGTACGATCGTTTTTTGCGGTCGCAGAGGGGTTTTAGACCCCTTGGGGATCGCTAAAAAATGAGTTGGCCATGTGCAAAATATTTGCGACTCGCAAAATAGGAATAGTGAGTCGCTATTGGGAAGGAGCGTTCCAAGGGTGTCCCTTCCTAATGGCAAGTCCTCCAGCTATGTATGACTCTTGTAACTGCAATTGAGGTCGCAAAACAGTCGCAGTTTACCACCCTTCTCAGAAGGATGGTAAAGCACTCGCAAACAGGAAGAGGTTCCCAGGAGACCCCTTTCCCTTTGTGAATGCAGGGGGGAAATATTTTTTAGGGTAAGGCAGTGATCCCAGGGACCACTACCTGCCTTAAAAAAATTTAACGAAAACGTTTCATTTTTCTTTTTTTAAATGCATCCCGTTTTAAGGAAACTGCTTTATTTAAAAGCAGTCCCAGACATGGAGGTCTTCTGAGCCCCGCAGACCACCATACCTGGGAGAGCCAGCCATTCGTAATGGGGTCGCAAATTGAGGCATGCAATTTGCGACCCCATTTAGAATCGCTAACAGTGTCTCAGACACTGTTGTACATAGCATTTTGCGGGTCGCAAATTGCGATTCCTAATTGCGTGTCGCAATTGCAACGCAATCTGCGACTAGCAAAATGCTTGGTCGTATATCTGGCCCAGTGTCTTTTGTGGGGTCCTTTCCAGCTTTATTTCTCAGCATAGAGACTCACTCTGTTCTCTGATCACATCATAACCATCATCATAAAAATCTTTATTTGGTTACAAGTATAACCATAAAAGAGCATAACATTATAAAACATACACTTCATAAAACTGTAACATCAGATAAGCATAATTCGTATAACACCATAAAAAAGGTCACGTTGACAATGCATTACATGGAGAGTCCTCAAGTACACCAGCGGGGTGAATCGGATTTAGAGATCGCCTAGATCTCAAAGGTGCACCTAGGAAATATGACCCAGCAAACAAAACAAATTTATTCAGCAGGAGCAGCAAATACAGAGGAGCCGGTCGAGCTTGTGAAAAATTCAGAATTTTCAATAACAAGAACATAAACCACTTCCTGGGCATGCTAAATATTTACAGAGCAGCACACAATTTAGGATATCCTGTGGAGATGTATTGTCGCAGGCACAGAGCCCCAAGTTTCTGGACGAGTCCACCCACGAGGGGAGGCCAAACGATGGTGCAGCAAATTAAACCTGACTCTCACCACCACAAATCTATCACTCTCGTTAAGTAAAAGAGATAGATAGCGCTGCATACCCTGTACAATTTTCAATAGCATGTACCCCATACCATGGATTTCACCATCTCTGTGTGTTAATGTTGCAATACAACATGTTCAAAAAACAAATTCCTCACCCTTTTGAGCTCCAGGGGACACAGAGATTGATGGTTATGGAATATGTCTGTCCTGTCCATGCTGGTAAAAACTGCATGGGCAATCCAAGGGATTTTCTGCACGTGATCAAGGGGCAAACAGTCAGACAAGATCAACCTGTAGGCTGGGGACTTTGCGGAAACGGCAAAATGTGTTTTAGAAACGTGTTTTCTGCGAGATGGATCTTATCAACTGTAATATAACTCCTTACCTCACTGCCATATAGAGCCTTGGAGATGCACCAGCCTAGTAAAGCTTAGCTAGGGTGTCCTGTGACAATGAGCTCAACCTCTGTGCAAAACTAGCCACTGCCCCTATGGTCTTGACCAGATGACATCGCCTTCCCTCAACTAGGGGTTTCCAAATTGTGTTAACATCAAATAACACTCCGAGATAGGAGAAAGCTGAAACATGTGCCAGATTGTGACTCCCCACCTTAAATGTTTTGGAGATGGTGGACCGTAGGCCAACTACCATAAAGTATGATTTTGTGAACGTATCCAGTAGTGACTGCAGTCCCTCTGCAGTACGCACCATGAGCACAGCGTCATCGCCATATAGCAAGGCCGGTAAATATCTAGTTACTACCCTAGGCCAATCGGCCTGCACTGAAAGGAGGGCCTGTTCCAACCCGTTCATATACAGGGTAAACAAATAGGGGCAAGTATACAATCCTGATGCACTCCCCTTGTCGGGCTAAAATGCTCAGTGAGATATCCGTCCTGTGAATATTTTCCCGCAGTCGAAGCGTTACCATGTAGGTTCGATGAGGGGACTACTAGTTTTGGATTTACACCCATCACAAGGAGAAGATCCCACAGAGTCTTACGGTTGACTCTATTGGATGCGGACGGGAGGTTTATAAACGCCAGGTGGAATGATCCTGGCTGGGCAACAGTGTACTTATTTATAATTACATAAAGGTTTAGGCATTGATCAATAGTCAAGTTGCCTGGCCGTAAACCATATTGAGCCTCTGAAAATCAATTTTTCGCATCTTCCCACAGCATCAACCTATTTAAAAGTACCCTCACAAGGACCTTTGCTGCTGCATCAATAAGTAAAATTGGTTGATTACACTGGGGATTATTCTTGCCCACCTCTTGAATGTCAGGAGAATCTCAGCAGAAGACCACGAAAGCGGGCAACCCCCCCCCCCCAAATGCAGCAATTAAGACCAACGTTAGTCCTCCCATGCAGACCTCAATGTTTTCCAGAGCGGCCCTCTTCCCCAGCCAAGTCCATATAAATATATGACTATTCTCAAATATCAAGGTCTAGCCAGAAATGTCCAGCGTCCAAGCCTGTAACACTCAAACAGTAGGTCACAGGTCCTCCTGGCTTAGTTGGGTCTGCAAAACATGCGGCAAACAGCCACAAGAGTCAAGAGTCAATACGGGGCAGAATCGATCATAGGTGTCCCCCAGGACCAAGAGGGCAGCGAACAAAGAAGGAGGGGGCACAGTCTCTAACAACATCCAAAGAAGTTATGCACATACCTTAAAGCAAATCCCCGCCAGATGTACCAAGAGTGTCTGGGGGTGCCCCTCCATCAAACCAAGGGGAATCTCCCTGCTCCGGCTCTGCCTGGTGCTTACGAGCATGGGATGGGCCTGCTCATGGCCAGGATTTTGCCAGAGCGCGCCCTGAACCTCAGGGGCACTAATTGCACTTTATAGCGCTGTGAGGCACAGGTGCAGGTCTCTGCTGGGTTCCTCCTCTGTACTCTTGAACTCTGAGACAGGCAGTCCCCCTCTTACACCAGCAAACAGCCCATGTGCCACGAACTGCGCTTTATAGAGTGGTCAGGTAAAGGTCGTTGCAGGGCTCTTCCTGCCCCGTTGAACACTGGGACAGGTGGTTCCCCTCTTACTACCGCAAATGGCCCCCACACCGCAGATCACAAATTGCGACTTACAGTGCTGTCAGGCACAGGTGTGGGTCATTGCAGGGCTCTTTCTCTGACCTGTTAAACTCTGGGATAGGTGGCGCCCCTCTTACTCCAGCAAACAGCCCCCATAACAATTATTAACCACCCCATAACACATTCATCAAGTTATGTACTTCGTCTATTAAGTCCACCCAGAACCACAGGAATCCTAGCACACAGTCTCACAACACTACATTCCTTCGATGAGTGACCTGAGCGCTCGTACAAATCAACCAGATCAAGTGACATGAAGTGATTGAGATGCGCTCTGCTCCGGCACCCATGGTTCATGTTCTGCTGCTTGATCTGGAATGTCAGGCGGGACGGCCTCATCTGTAAGTGTAGGTGCTGATGATTGCAAGGGTAAGTGTTTAAAGTGTGATGAGTTCCATGTGATGGACTGTCCTGGACCACGTGCAGTCACCATATGTCCTTTGCTTGTCCTGGACCACGTGCAGTCACCATATGTCCTTTGCTTGTCACAACCCTCAGAGGATCGACAGCAAACAGTCTGTTTTCCATTTTCACTTCGGCCTGGCCTCACCTTCACTGAAAGCCATTTCTCAGGACCTCCGATGAAGATTGATATAGGCCTTTATCTTGCACTCTTGAGAAGTGTGAGTGACACAAACCTTTTCAGCACTCAAGGATCACTCTGCTGTCCATTGTGGCAGTTTGGTTCTGATGGCTCTTTGGAATAGCAAGTTGACCGGACTTTCACCCGTTGTGAAGTAAGGAGTTGATCGATAAGAACAGGGGGCTTGACCTAGGCTTGCTTAAATTCAATCCCCTCCATGGATGCTCGCTGAATGACCCTTTTGAGGGTACCCATAAATTGTTCCACAATACCATTAGCTTGGGGTCACAGAGTTGTACTCTTTTGATGCTTGATATTCCTTCTGACTAGGAACTCTCTGAACTCTGTGCTGTTGAATGGTACACCGTTGTCAGATTTGAGAATGGCGGAGGTACCCCATACTGGAGATATGTTGTTCTTCCACTCAATGACCTTGTCATGGGTTGTTGATGATAAATCCTCAACCAAAGAATTAAACATGCTTATTCATCAATAACTACGATGAGATGATGTCCGTTTCCTAGGGGCCTAAAGAAATCAACTGCACTCCTTTCCCAAGCCTTTATATGAAGTTCAAACATGGTCTGTGGATGTTGAGTACATTTGGGGGAAAGACTTTGCAAAGATGGCACTTGAGTTCCCTCTCACCTAGCTTGTCTAAGCAGGGGAACTATACTCGGGGCTCATTTTACAAGACCCTTGCAGCACATTTGTGCTGCAAAAATGTCACTTTTGTGATGCTCAGGAGAAGCAGTGTGCAGACCCATATTTACGATGCCATGCACAGCCACTTTGCGTTGCTTTTCAAGGCTTCGTAGATATGGTGTAAAGCAACGCAGCTCAAGTCAATGTGTTGCCTTAACCTGTATCAGGAAGCGATTAATGGGTGTTGCAGTGGGTGTTCCCACGCAATACCCATGGATTTAGGCGCTGCCCCAGATTTACAAAATTAGGTAAACTCCAGATCAGGTGTAACAAAGAGAAATGTTTTCTGTTACCCTTGTTTTTTCCTCTTTCCACGTGTGCTGCATTATGCAGCACACATAGAATGAGTAAAAAGCCTCCACTGACCATGGTGAAAGGATTGTCCTTGCATTGGCACTCAGCTGCAAATTGTGCACCGGCTAGAAGGACTCGGAAAGATGGTGCATTCCTGACATTTCGAATTGGGGCAGCCCTATGCCAATTCTTTGTAAATGAGGCCCTCGGGTTTTAGGGGCTCTTTTGGTAGCTACGATACCACAATGTCCTTCGTGGGCTAGTTCAATGACTTGTTGTCTGAGGCTCTCAGGAACATCAATTCTTGAGTCTCTCAATACAACACCTTCTTTGTTCCCAGACAGTTTATCCTGTACATTTTAGAATTTTTAAAACTCGATATATATAGTCAGCAAGGGATGAATACTCCTTTTCCAGGATTTGAGTCAGAATGATGTCTATGAGTATATGCATGTTCTTGTCAGCATTCATGGCTACAATAATATGTTCAATTGATTTGGCCACTGGCATACTAGACTTCACCATCCTCCACAAAAACAATCATTCCAACAACTCAGACACCCTTGCACCATGCTGCAAGGGCCCTTGCGTTGGCGCTTGGCTGCAAATTGTCAGCTGGCTGGAAGGACAGGAATGCATCATATCTTGTAAAAATGGTGCATTCTTGCCCTTTTGAATTGGTGCAGCAAAAAGACTTGCAGTGATGCCCTATGCCAATGCTTTGTAAATGATGCCCTTTGTTTTTTAGGGCTCTTTTGGTAGCTACGATACCACAACGTCCTTCATGGGCTAGTTCAATGACCTGTTGTTGCAGGTTCTCAGGTACAACAACTCTTGAGCCTCTCAATGCAACACCTTCTTTAGTAACAGACAGTTTATCCTGTACAGTTTAGAATTTTTGAAACTGGACATCATCAGCAAGAGGTCAAACACTCCTTTTCCAGGATTAAGTCAGAATGATGTCTTTGAGGATATGCTTGTTCTTGTTAGCATTTGTGGCTACAATAATCTGTTCAATTAATATGACCACTGACGTATTAGACTTCACAATGAAGTTGATGTACTCCTCAGGTGTCTTGGATGTTAAACTGTGACGGTGCTGTGGTATTTGTGTGAAATAATCAGCAAGGTTCTTGTCTTTACCCGGTTTGTATACAATTGCATAATTGTACTCTTGCAGTCTCAGAACCCACCTTTCAACGTGAGGGGGCATCTTGGCTTTCGGAATTCTGAAGATTATGAGCAATGCTTGGTGGCCTGTTATGATGGCAAAATATTTTCCTCACAGAAACACATGAAAACTTTGCAGGCCGACACCACAGCCACACTCTCCTTCTCTGCTGAGAATAGGCACGTCCTGATTCAGGCAGGCACCGATCGACATAGGCCACAATGTATCTCTGAGAATTTGGATGACCATTATGTTGAGCAAGGAATATTCCCCAGCCTCACCGGACTTGCATCCACTATGATCTCAATGTGTAGTTTGGGGTCAAAGTAGGCCATCTTGATTGCATTCTCAATTGCCTGTTTTATTTTTTTGAAACTTTGATCAAATTCAACAGACCAGTGGAATGGGACATTTTGTTTTGTCAACTCTCTCAACGGAACACTTACAGTAGCAAAATCATGAACGTACCTTGAGCTATAACTGGCCATACCTAGAAAGGATAGCAGCATAGTGACATTTTGCAGGGGGCAAGTAGATGAAAGTGCTATTACTTTATCAGGGTCAGGAGTCATTCCCCCATCAGAAAATATATGTCCAAAGAAATTTAGTTTTTTCTTGTGAAACTCACACTTTGTTGCTTTCAGAGTGAAACCTGCATCAGCAAGTAGTTCCTCACTTGTTGAAGAGCCTTGCCATGCTCTTTGCGTATTGCTCCAAATACCAGTATGTTATCACTGTGGTTAAAATCATTTGTGACATATTGAATTTTTCGATTTTAAACATCCTGAAATATTTCTGCAGCCGAGGACACTTCAAAGCTCAACTTTTTGCATCTGAATAGGCCAACATGTCAAAAAAGTTGTGATGTACCTGCAACTCTCTCCCAACTTGAGTTGATGACATCCCTGTTCAGGTCAAGGCAGGAGAAACCTTTAGCAACATTTAGTTGCATGATCATGTCCGCTATGTGTGGATCAGGATGTGTCTCTCTCTCGATTGCTTTGTTGGCCTGTTGTATATCAACACTGAAATGCACTGCACCCTTACTGTCCTTTTTTGGCACCACCACTATGGCTGACACCCATGGCGTAGGTCCAGTGGAGCACTCAATGATGTCATGCTTTAACAGTGTTTCTAGTTCTTTCGCAACAGCTTCTTGCAAGTTGTAAGCGACTCTGCAGTGTTGCTGGGCAAGAGGGAGAATGTTCTCATTGATGTGAAGTCACATTTTCATTGTTTTGAGCCTGCCCAGGCCATGAAATAAAGACGTGAACTGACTCACAACTTCAAAGTGGACATAGTGTTTGATATATATCAGTCCCATGTCAGAAGCCGTTGCAAAGCTGAGTACCCACGCACTGGACAAAGCTCCTTGAAGAACATGAAATCGGCACTTGCACTGACACTGATTTATCTCTCAAAGTTACTGTGAATGACCCTTGACTCTGCGATGAGTTAGATGTGACTAACATGTATACTTTTGTGTTTGACGGGTTGAGATATGGAACTGAAAATAGGCTGTTGAATTTTTCAACTGGCATGATGTAAATCAACGCACTACTATCTATGATGAAAGTTATGGAGCAACCGTTTACATTTATTATAATCTTGGGGCAATGTCCAAATGAGTTTTGTTGATTCATTTTGGTGGCTTGCTCTTGTTACTGGTTCTTCCTTGCAAGCAGCCAGAGCTACATGTGCCTATCATTCTTTGGTCAATGCCCTCAGCGCACATCCATCTTTCTCACTAGCGCTCGATGATGACTTTGACTAGCCTCTGTAGGATGAACTTGATGATGATCGACTTTGTCTGGTTTCTACTTGTTGTAACTGATGCGTTTTTTTGTTTTGTGGGCATGGCAAGAAGGCTTCTGGAACTTTCTGGTGTCCATTTTCTCCTCTCGCTGTGATGTAGTTAGTTTCTTTTTCGCTTTCCAAAACCTTATAAAGTGGTTCGGTTCTCCTTACCACAACCTTTTTTCCATTTGTCACATGGCTGGCCATTCGTCTCCATGTGGATATCAAAAAACACATCAGTAGCACAACCTTTTCTTCTTTGTAGACAGTGACTTACAGGCATCTACTCGATGTTCGTTCTTACTGTTCATGGCCAATGCTGACTCACTTTCGCTGTTCCAGTTTCTATGGCAGAGGCTTGTCAGTCTGCTCTTTCTTGGTTTCTGGAGGCCATTAGTACTTTCTCTAAGCTGAGCGTCTCTCTCAACATGCGTCTTCTGAGGGAGTCTGAAAGATAGCGATCGATAATACAGTGACGTATGGCTTTTCTTTCTTCTTTTTATAAATCTTTTTATTAACAAAAATCAACATTAACGTACAGTACCGCAAATAAGACAAGTGCAATTACAGTGGAGACAATTACCTATACAGACACTGTAGGATAATTCATTGGAAATCACGGAGAAGGGGCATCCTCACAATCAAAATTGCGGGGTGGATCACAAATATTACCATGATAGACATTCCAGGGGTCCCAGATCTTGGACCATTTCCGGGGGCAGCCTCGGGCCATGTACACCCTCTTTTCCCTCAACATATACCAGTCGAGATCTTTCTTCCAGTTTATAGTTTTGGGTGTATGCAAGGCTCCCCAGAGCTGAGCAATGTTCCTTTTGGCAACCATGAGACCAAGTGGGACCCATTGTGTAGTGTGAGTGGTGAGGTCAGTAGGTTCCCAGATATTTAAGAGGCATCTACGGGCCTCCGGGCGAAGCACAACCCCCAGAGATTCACCCACCTCGTGTATCTTCCGCCAGTATTCTTGGATAGGTTCACAGCGCCATATTATGTGCATGAACGTGCCCAGTTGGTTGCATCTGTGCCTGCAAGACCCATCAGTTGGCCATCCCATGTGTAGCAATTGGGGACCCGTAATGTAGATTCTGTGCAGGATCTTCAGTTGTACTAAACGGAGACGTGCTGGGATTGCAACAGTTTTGGGGGAGGAGACTGCCAACTGCCAATCTTCGTCATCCATTTTGATACCATCCCTAATCCATTTTTCTCGCAGTGGGCGCAGAGGATCTTCCATATTGTTTATAAGCTTTCTGTAAGTGAGAGCAATGGCTTTTTCAGGCAAATAACCATTGAGTATTCTGTCCTCTAGTGGAGATGAGTCTGGAAGGGAGGAGTTTCGGGGCAAGACTGATCGCAACGCATGTCAGACTTACAGATATCTGAATCATTCCAAATCTGCCAACTCCTATTGGAGCTGGAGAAAGTCAAAGGGTTTCACGTCACTGTAGTGTCTTGGGCATAAAGATGACAGACACTTACTTTGTATTTTAAGGAGCTTTATTCTCACACTCCTAACTCATCCCTGTCCCTACTCTAACTGCCCCTTTCCTGCCCGGGCTCCTCCTCTTCCTCCAACCCTGTAACTCCGCCCATCCCAACTACTAGACTGCTCACAGTATCACATCTCCCCCTTTGTTAACAAAAGAACAAAACTGACTTGATCATAGTTCTTCAATCAGTCTTTTAGGCCTTTGGATGTCTCTTCGAGGTTGGAGACTCAGGCCGGTGCCTTCGGACGCGGCTTCTGTCTGATGATCAGGCTTCTGTACGGTATCCATGTGACTAGGTCCTTCTGCATCTCGTTGATCCGTTGTTCCATCAAGGACCTCTTTCATGGCTGGAGTGCACTTTTGAAAATGAGAAAAATTTCTGGTAATCCGTCTCTTTTCAGATTCTGCAATAATCATTGTGCCCTTCTGCTGGTGATAAGCAACGGTTCATCTTTGAATCTGCAGTCCGTTTTCTTTGATTGTTCTTGTCTAACCACCACACAATCTCCGGTATGCAGGGATGGAGATTTTGCTTTCCTTCGAGTATCCGCATAGGACTTCATTTTGCTCTTGCCGGCTTGATCAGCCAACACTAGTTCTTGATGTACACGTACCGGAGACACTGATCTCAACGCTCCTTCCCATGTCGGGATCCGTGTTCTAATGGGTCGCCCCAGCATGAGAGTGGCAGGACACTTTCCTGTAGTGGCATGTTGTGTTGTTCTGTATGCTCTCAGAACCTCATTGAGAGCCACTTGTAAGTCTCTTTTTTCCAAAGTGGCTTGTTGAAATGTCTTCTTTAAGGTTGCCATGAACCGTTCAATAGTGCCATTGGCTTGTGGCCACAGAGGCGTGACCTTACGATGTCGGAAATTGAGGTGTTTCGCAAATTCACTGAACTCATGTCCATTAAAAGGGGGACCATTGTCTGTTTTGAGTTCCTTGGGAACAGCCCAAGTGGCGAACATTTCATCTAGCACGGCAATCGTGCTGGAGGCATTGGTGGAAGACACAAACTGTGCTATTGGAAACCTTGAGTATTCATCCATAATAGCCAACACGTATTTGCCTGACTGGAGTGGTCCATAAAAGTCCATGGCAAGTTCTTGCCATACCCAACTGGGTAGCTTGGTCATTTGAAGAGGAGCTGGGGAATCCCCGTGCCTGACCAGTTGACACTGAGGACAGTCCTTTAAGGTGAGCTCCACCATTTGATCCAGTAGCGGGAACCACACTCGCTCCCGAAGAGCTCTTTTTGTCGCAACAACTCCACGATGGCCCTCGTGGGCTAGGTTGATCACACCTTGACGTAACTGCCTCGGGATGACAATCCGATGATCTCTCAGTAGGAGCCCCTCTGAGGTGGCAGATAACTCTTCACTAATATGCCTGAACGCTTGCATTTCCTGGCGGACTTGAGGATCATTCTTCTCATCCTCACTGTCATGTCTCCAGCGCTGTGTGCGCAGTCGGCGCACTACTTTCTGAAGGATGCTGTCTTGCACAGTGGCTTCCTGTATCGCTTCCAAAGGGACTGTCGATAGCCGGGCTAAACCCACTACAAAATGTATGTACTCTTCAGCTATTGAAGGTGGTGAGACCTGGGATGCTTGAGGATGCCGGGACATGTAGTCTGCAGAATTCTCTGCCTTTCCCGGTTTGTGGATTATTGTGTAGGTGTATTCCTGCAGGCGCAAACCCCACCGCTCAATACGAGGTGGCATCTTGGCTTTGGGATTACCAAAGATGGTGACGAGCCCCTGGTGGTCCGTAACCATGGTGAAGTGTTTGCCATAGATAAATACATGAAAATGCTCGCAGGCCCATACAACCACGAGACTCTCTTTTTCCGGCTGGGAGTACGCCTTTTCGGTGTCTGATAGGCTGTGGCTGGCGTAAGCCACAATGTGTCGTTGGTCAGTATCATTGTCGTATTGAGCTAGGATTGCACCCAATCCCACGGGGCTGGCATCCACCGTTATCTCCGTTTTCCTCTTGGGGTTAAAATAGGCTAAATTGTCAGCTGATTCCACTGCCTGTTTAATCTCTTGAAACGCCCGCTCACACTGGGAGCTCCAGACAAACGGTTGTCCTTGTTTGGTGAGGGCTCCTAGTGGGTGACTAATGGTGGCGTAGTCCTTAATGTATCGGGCACAATAGCTCGCCATGCCCAGGAACGAGCGGATGTCACTCACATCTTGAGGGCTCTTGGTGGCATTGAGCGCTGTCACTTTCTCCTGGTCAGGCTTCATCCTAGCCCCCGAGAATACATGTCCGAAGAACTTAAAAGTGGATTGATGGAATTCACACTTGTCCTTATTGAGAGTAAGATTAGCTTCCAGGAGCGCATGGCATACTCGATCCAGCGCTTTGTCATGTTCCTGTGTGTTCGACCCATACACCAGAATATCATCACTATAGTTCAGTGAATTTGATATGTGTCTGATGGTGTGGCGGATGACTTCTTGGAATATTTCCGCCGCAGAGGAGATACCAAAACTCAGTCGTTTGTATCTGAACAAACCCAAATGAGTGGCGAATGTCGTTATATATCTTGACGTTTCATGTAATTCCAGCTGGTGGTATCCCTTATTTAGATCAAGTTTGGAAAATACCCTGGCTCCATTCAATGCTGATATCATGTCACTCAGATGAGGCCCTGGGTGACGCTCTCTTTCTATGGCCGTGTTGGGAAGCCTCATGTCCACACATAAACGCACCTTTTCGGGAGTGCCCTTCTTCGGGACGATGACAACTGGTGGCACCCATGGTGTGGGACTATCCGTTTTCTCAATAATGTCAGCTTGTAACAGCTCTTGGATTTCATCCTCTACGGCTTGCTGAAGATGAAAAGGCACTCGCCTGGGGTGTTGGGCCACAGGGCGCACTTGATCATTGATGTGCAGGCGAATCAGACATTTGTTAATTTTTCCAAGCCCAGTGAATAACTTGGGAAACTTGCGGACAATGTCCGGATTGTCACTGACTCGGTATAGGATCTCAACCAGTCGGAGGCGCTCCGCTGTAGGTAGGCTGAGGAGACAATCAGCCTCCGGGCCCTCGATGACATGAATATATGCCGACACAGAGGTAGATTCATATTTGAGTGTCATTGCGAATTTACCCAGGCATGGAAGTGGTTTTCTCGCCATCCAGGTGAACACCCTGACATGTGCTGGACTCAGGAGGGGTGGTGGCTTCATCTTGTTATATTCGGTCACGGGCATGTAATTTAGTGACGCTCCGCTGTCTAAATCAACTTGGTCGCATGTGTCCCCACTCTGATGTCTAATGGGGGATATTTCTTTAGCTGGTCCAGGTCTGCTACCATGCAAATATATTCATCCCTGTATTCTGAATCCAGAGACGTCGATCTCGATTCTCTCGACGATGACCGTCTCGGCGACCTTCTTGCCCATTGAGATTTGCAAGACTCCCTGTTGGACTGTGACGAACCAGAGGATGATATCGCTCTATCCTGTACGGCTTTTGCGTGATGTCGCTTGGTCTCTGGGTGAAACGACTTTGTTGTTTCACTCCTTCTTTCTTTGTTATATACTCCACACATCACCTCAAAGTGATTTTTCCGTCCACATTTTTGGCATTGTTGACCCACTGCTGGACACACATCTGTATGTGGGAAGTCATACCCACATCGATAGCATTTCCTTGAGCGCTCTGGTTTTCTTGCATGGTCCGATTTCTTGTTTCTCCGACCAGATTCATAGCGTCGGCGACCTTTGTATTGATGACGGTACGCCGGTCGGGACCTACTCTGTCGCTCGTTTGATCTTCTGCGAGTGCTGTTAGTTTGCATCCAATATGCTTGCTCTCTTCTCTCACTACGCCCAGTCTCCATACTTTTAGCATGTTCCTCCGCTTGATCATGCACTCTGGTCATTTCCTCTATCTCGTCGAGATTATGGCTTTTCCTTAGCAGCCGCCTTCGAAGGGTCTCTTGAGTGGCAACCCTCGATGACTCGCAATCAAATGGCATCGTCCGTCGTGAACGCATCAAAATTGCAATACTGAGACAGTCGGCGTAGCCTGGATATGAAGTGCTTATCATTTCCTCTTTGTCTTGCCGGGCTTGATGGAATACATATCTCTCGTAGTCCACATTTTTTTTGTGCACACACTTTTTGTTCAACGCATCTCGCACTTTGTCATATGTTCCTTGATCATCTGTCGGCAGCTCTTTGATCAATTTGCAGACTTCTTTACCGACCAGATTGCGTAGTGCAATTAGTTTGTCTCTGTCTCCCGTGACTTTTGATCCTTCAAGATAGTCTTCAAAGTCCTCTAACCATTCCTGCCATCTGGGGCCCATGCTTCCGCCAGCCACCAGGGTCAGTGGTTCCGGGGGTCGCAAATGTGAAACTCCAGTTGCGACCGGGGCGGCCGCTGCTGCACCGCCACCATTTCGGTGCAGCGAATTTGACATTTCTGGACAGGTGTATCAATGTCACTTTTCCACTTGCTAGTGCTTATTGCTCTTTGCCAACGTTGGTTGCAGTTACCACTGCTTGTTTGCTTATGTTCTGCTTTGACCAATGCTTGTTTTGCATTTAACAATGTTCGTTTTGCATTAACCAGTGCTTGTTTTGCCTTTACCAGTGCTTGTCTTGCATTTACCAGTGCTTGTTTTGCATTAACCGGTGCTTGTTTTGCTTTTACCAGTGCTTGATTTGCATTTAACAGTGCTTGTTTTCCATTTACCAGTGCTTATTTTGCACTTGCCAGTGCTTGTTTTGCATTTAACAGTGTTTGTTTGCTTAGGCCTTGTGCTGCCTGACCTCAAAATGGCCGCTTCCACACTGCACAGGGGTTTGTCCTGCTAGCTGCCTGGTTCCAAGATGGCCGCCGCTAGGGAAATCTCGGCTCCCGCGAGATTTCGACTTCATTCATTCCCCTCACGCCGATGCAATCACTGGACTCACCGGATCGCCGGTCTTGCAGGCAGCACCACGATGACGGCGCTCCACACACCCTCACTTGCTGGACCCTCCAGAAAGGGTCAGGGTGGGCTCCCGACTCTGCCGCTTCACTCGCTGGCCACCTCCAACGCCGTGCCGACTTGCACGCCTCGGAGGTAAGATCGCAGTTTTGGCACGAAGCAGCGCTCGGGTGCACTTCTTTTCCAGCGCTCGATCGCGCTTGTCAGGCAGGGCTCCACGCGATCGGCGAATCGCAGAGCTGGCTCTATTGTCGCTGGCCTGGGTCCTCAGGCGGCGATCTCTTTGGGGGCACACGTGTCGCGACGGCGACCACGTTTTCGTGCTGCCCAGGGACAGGACGCTTTTCTTGTTCACATAGGGATGGTAGGTCACTGCATCTCACCCTCGTCGCCAGCTGTAGTGTCTTGGGCATAAAGATGACAGACACTTACTTTGTATTTTAAAGAGCTAACTCGTCCCTGTCCCTACTCTAACTGCCCCTTTCCTGCCCGGGCTCCTCCTCTTCCTCCAACCCTGTAACTCCGCCCATCCCAAATACTAGACTGCTCACAGTATCACAGTCACCTGCATCTCAGAGGTCTCTGATATGCAATATACCTATTAGTTCCCATTTGTTGAAGCCTTTTGAGTTCCACAGATCTCCCAAATCCTGAGAATCCCATAAGGGCATAGCAAGAGTAAGTTTCTGGCTCCAACTGAGTGATTCATTAGCTGAATGCCAGATTCCAACTGCGTGGCCGGTGGGACCTGTAAATGAATATCTGCCTGGTTTGGAGTAAAGTGTTCAGCTGGAAACACCATCGGGGAGAAGCCATCTATCCATATTGAACCCCGGGTCGTCAAAGCGGCCGTAGGTACCATGATTTATGTCTGCAAGGTGCGCAGCCCAGTAGTATTTTTTAATATCCGCCAACCCGATCCCTCCAAAATACCAGTTAAGCATGAGTTTATGTAGAGCAATACGTGGTTTCCCATCCCATAGAAGTTCCCGCTGGAGCCCTTCTATTTCTTTGAAGTACAAGTTTGGGACAGGGTCAACCGAGTTTTGTAAAGCGTACAAGAAATGGGGTATGGACATCATTTTAAAAAGGACCGCCTTGCCCAGCAGGGAAAGTGGGAGTGACGTCCATTTCACAATGTCTCGTCTGAGCCTTTGCAGTGGGGGGACGAGGTTACGGGCATATCGGAGGGAGTGATCAAGGGAGACGAATATTCCCAGGTATTTGAATCCTTCCGTGACTATCTGTATCTGGCAATTTGGCGTAGCGGAGGAGGACCCCCACAGAGGACACAAAGGAAAGACTTCTGCCAGTTGATACCAAACCCAGAATATCTGCCAAAAATGGCTAAGATATCGAAAACAGCGATAAGAGATTTCTTGGGAGATGTGAAATATAGCAGGACATCATCAGCATATAGAGAAATACGGTCCTCCCAATCCGGGAACCATCGCATTCCACGAATGACTGGGTCTCTCCGGATCCATGCTGCAAGGGGCTCCAAGGCCAGTGCGAATAATAAGGGAGACAGGGGACATCCCTGTCGGGTCCCTCGGCTGAGTGTAAAGGCCTCCATTTTTCTATTATTTAAAACTACTTGAGCCATAGGTTCACAATATAGCAGACGCACCCATCGAATAAATCCTGGTCCAAATCCCAACTTTGTGAGTACCTCAAATAGGTAAGGCCACTCAACCGTGTCAAAAGCCATGGTGGCATCCAGGGAAACTATGATTGCCTTTTCTCATATGGTAGGTGCCCTGCCTAGAACCCTGTGGACCCTGCGCAGGTTTAACGCAGTATTCCTACGTGGCATGAATCCTGATTGATCAGGGTGTACTAGGTCCCCTATGACTTTGAACAACCTATTAGCGAGTAATTTCACAAGGATTTTGGGTTCTGCATTTAACAGTAAAATAGGGTGATAGGAGGTGCAGTATGTCTTGGTTTTCCCTTCCTTATAAATTGTGACAATACATGCGATTCTCCCGTCCATAGTCAGCTTCCCCATTTCGAGGCTGTCTTCGTACATAGCCTTTAGATAAGGGGCTAATTTATCTGGTCAGAGCTTGTAGAGTTCTATAGGGATGTCGTTTGGTCCCAGGGCCTTACCCAGATGTAGCGCTTGTATTGCCGTGCGCTATTTAGTCAGTGGAGAGGTCACTGTCCATGAATGCTCGGTCCTCGTCAGAGAGTGCGGGGAGGGAAATATCTCTTAGGAGGTCCGAGTAGTTGTCTAGGGTGTATGGTGCCACCGATTTGTATACTGTGTGGAAGTGATCTGCAAACTGGTTAACTATGTCTTGGGGGTCTGTTAGGGGGGACATGTCAGCGTCTTGTAGCTCTGGGACAAGCCTGTATGTATGTTCTCCACCCATCCAAAAGTCCCATGGCCTCCAGGAAGCCGGAGAAAGAGAGTGAAGTGTAAGGCAGCGCGCAAGGGGGGTGCCTGTCCAATGAGCCAGAGAGCACTGAGTTAAAGTCCCCGCCAAGCACTAGCTGCCCCTCCGGCAACGCTAGCAGTATAGCGCTTTGATCGGTAAATGTTGTGGATTGTAAGCCTGGTTGTGCGTATACAGACATGAACGTGATGGTCCGACCCTCCTATGTACCTGTTATCCCGACATATCTGCCCCGGTCATCAGTCCAAGTGGACGTGAGCGACAGCGGAAATTATCTTTTTTGCATGATGCTCACACCCCTAGAGTTAGACGTGAAGCCCGCGTGTGCGACCATCAAATAATGCCACCTATGTATAACCCTGCATGTGTTACCAACCAGATGAATTTCTTGAAGTAGAACAATGTCTGGCGGCAGTCTCCTGATATATTGCAAAACGACACACCGCTTACTTTTGTCCCCAAGCCCGTTAACATTCCAACTTAAGATTTTACCATCCTTGTTCCACTGTGCACACATTGATGGCAAAATAGGGTGTAATATCTTTTACAATTATTACGGACTGTACTGTCGAAACCAACCAAATAGTTGCAAACAAATGAAAAACATCCCCTCTCAACAACCCCCCTCCCTGCTCCCCTGCACTCTGGGCTCAGCACTGCCCATATTTATCAAATGCAAAGTGCCTGTCGCCCAACAACTTACTAAAAGAAGATACTGGGGGGAGGCTTAAGCACCCCATCGGATCACCTTCCTACCATTTCAAATTACAGGTGCTCCGAGCCCACATGGGCCAAAACTACAGTATGCAAGTTACTTCAAAGTACGCTTGTGGAGAGGTGTGGCTCACTGGTTAGAGGCGGCAGACCTGTAAGCAGAGAACAACCCGGGACCAGGGTTCAATTTCCGACGCGGCAGGGTCTTGGACCAGGGTCAACGGACTCGATAATTCTCGCCTCAGTGCCTACTCTAACCAGGGAACACACTCGGTAACTCTGGGCATTAAGCTTGCCTCATCTCTACAACGGCCCCCCACAGACGCCGGGGATGCCTGGTTTCACCCTGGAGATACCCAGAAAGGGACCATCTCACAGGGAAAACCAGGACGGGTTCCCCTGCGGTCTACAGCGCCAGGACACTCGGGTAGAGTAACAGTGCGCTTTACAAGTATCCCACATTTACATTTACATTTACATCTAGTGCGCAGTATTATACACTAATGTCACATGCGCCAACAGCCTGTCAGTGACAATCAAATTATAGGAGCCACTTTGAGTCTTACTGGTGGAGTCTGGCTGTCAGCCTCAACGGCCACTGGAGCCCCCCTCCGCCGATGTCCTCCACCCGTCCAGCCAATCGGATGCAGCCTCTGGTAGATCAAAGAATCGAGCCTTTCCTTTGGCCTCAACTCGAAGACGTGCCGGGAAAAGCATGGCACACTTGAGGCCCTTGTCACGTAGTCTTCTTTTGACATCTAGAAATGAGCATTGTCGTCTCTGCACGGCTTGAGTAAAATCAGGAAAGAAAGTGATTTCCGAATTGTCTAGTTTGATTGGAGGGGCGACTCTGGCGGCTTGTAGGATTGTGACCCTGTCCCTGTAGTTTAGCAATCGGGCCAGTATCGGGCGGGGGGAGGTCAGGTTTCGGGTGAACCCTGGGCACCCTGTGAGCGTAGTGATTACGTTTTCCACAAATAGGTCTGGGGCAGGTCCTTCCGATTTGTCCGGCACCCCAAGGATGCGTACATTACTGCGCCTCATGCGCCCCTCATAGTCATACAGCTTGTCTTCCGTGAATTCCTGGAGTTCACAAATTTTGGTCTACAAGTGCGATGTATCTTCCACAAGGCTGGTCGTGGTGAGTTCCAGTTTTTTAACTTTTTCCCTGTACTTGGCAGGGTCAGCGCAGATTAGCATCATTTCCGAAGAAATAGTATCCATCCGTTGCTCCATGGAGGTGCGCACCCCATTAATGGCCTCCATTACATCTTTCAACGTGAGGTCTGAAGAGTCATGTACCGTCCCTCCCTGCTGTTTGTCCCCGCCACCTTACGCTCAGGCAAGTCCACTTTTGGGCAGGTGTAACGGTTCAGCATACTCTGCTGGGTTGATTTTACACCCTTCGTGCCAGACATAGTGAGATCCGTACAGGCGCCCCGGTCCGACTATGCAAATGATAGTGTCATCACGGAGTTCAGACCTGACCTACTCGGAGAGCAAGTGTAGCCTTTTTGGTCTGGAGCTGTCTGGGGGGGGGGCAAGTGATGCTCAGGTGTGAAACAACAAGTTCTTTGTACCAGGCCATGTGTTTCTTCATGCACTCTTCGTGTGCACCGGGGGCCACTTCACCATAGGGCGCCCAACGGTCCCTACAGCGCGTTAGGTGCCAGGTAGAGCTGTCTCAGGGAGTGGGGCCACAAGATCTAGCGCAGCAGCTATCAATAGGGAGCCAGCAGCAGCGATGCAAGTGAATCAGTGGGAGGGGGGGAGAAGGAACCCCCCACATACAACAATAATGGAAGCGCAGAAATCTAAGATTGATTGCTCTTCAACTCACAGTCCTCAGCCCCTCCGTGGTCTCCTGCAGCATGCAGTGGTATCTCCGCGAAGGTGCTTTTTTTATTACGCAACGTTAGGGCCGTGCCCCCTCTGAACAGATCTGGTGCCCAAGATCCGCTGTGCAGGGAAAGGTTCAGGGATGCCGGGGCTGTGGAGTCCAAGATGTTCGTCAGGCCCAGTGACTCCGGACTCAGAGTATTTCGGCCCCCAGGGGCGGGGGGGAGGGGTCGCTCCGGCAAGCACGACCTCCACTGCGGTCTAGGCACCACACGATGCCCCGGCTTCCACGTCAGGGAAGGCCTCAAATGCCGGTGCCTGCAACTTCGGCCCTGGACATCCGTTCGACACCGGACCAAGAGCACTGAGCACCCCTACACCTCCGGATTGCAATCCTGGCCCTGTAGGATCGGAGTTGTGTGGGGGATTGGTGGTGTAGGGAGGGAGTCATGGAGACACTCTAACAAGCGGCCATGCTGGTTTCTTCATCATTAAATCCACTAAATTTATAAAGTTAGATAAGCTCATCAAGTCTTTCAACAAACTCATCCATCATTTCACCAGCTTGCTGTCATGCTTGATTGAAAATATAGCTTTCTTAGTCGGCGTTTGGCATGAGACTGTATTTGGCTTCCAATGCTTCCTTGATTTGACAGTATGATACTTTGTCAGCTTGTGATATGTTCTTCAGCACTTCTTTTACTCTATCATCAGGAAGGTTCTTTAGGTAAACCATTATGTTATTGTCATCTACTTCTTCTAGGGCATCTATGAAATCATCAAATGTCTACTGGCGCCAATATTCTGCTTCTTGGTTGTGTTGAATGGCGGTGGTGGTTCCAGAAATGCAGCTGCACTGTAATTCATGCTTCTTTTGGTAGGCATTTAAAAATGTCACTATTCTGAAGGTCTTTCATTGTACTGGATGCTACTTGATGCTTTGCATATGTCGGCGACTTAAATGGGCCTGGTCGACACACTGGATTTGAAGTTGTGTGGCTCTTTCATCTTTCGTGTTGAAAAGTACATTTGTACTTTTGTACCTGACTGCCTTCAGCAGTTTTTTTGCTTGGAGAATGGCTCTTTGTTTTGATGTGAAGCCGTATCTCTTCTCTTATCTTTACCAGTGGCTTTCTGGCAGGCTCTCATAGTTGCTCCTCTGTAGGGCCTTCAACTTCTTCAAGGGCGGGCTACGGGTTGGAGTGGTGCTTCAATTCCACACACGCTAACTTCAAACTGCCTCTCATCAAAATAGGCATATAAGGCACACATGCACAGTGTGCTGTAGCGTTGCAAACTTCCAGGGAGAGCAGTCTCACTCATTTGGGGCTCGGATCCCCAACTCGTCGCCAGTTGTATCATATTTGCCAGCCCAGATGCATGCAAATAAATACACCACACAGAGAGCTCTTGATTGTACATCTTCATTCCTCAGTATACAATCTCACTCTGTTCTCTGATTATGTCATAACCATTAATAACCACACCTTAACACCTCCCAGCAAATTATGTACTTCATCTATTGTGTCCTCCCAGAACCGCAAGGGTCCCAGCAGACATAGTCTCACGACATTACATCTTTCAAATGTACACTGTGAGAATATTCTAAATCTGGTAATTTTACAGCAAAATACAAAGTCATATGGACAACATTTTAACTTCGATAAGAAAAAGAGACGGTGAAACCAGGAGAGACAGGCAACTGGAATGTTTTTTCATCATCTTCAAGAAATACATTGTGCTTCATACAAATAGGTTCTACACAAACCAGTAAGTAGAATGTAGTAAGCTCCATTGCAGGAAGTAAGAAATTAGTATTAATGTCATAAATGTGTGGCAAGTCAATTAGATGGGCCGTCTCTCTGTGTTCTCTCTTTCTTTCTGCCTTCTTTGTCTGGCCTCTCTCTGCTTTTCTTTCTTTCTTCCTGCTGCAGCCTTGTTTCTGAATTCATTAATCATCTCACAATGTTTTCTGTTCTGGGTTATGACATTCTGCAGCTTCAAACGGATGAAAGGGTGATGAACGTCGAGTGAAAAGGACATTGCAGCACTTTTCTGTTATTCAACATTCTGTACCTTTGCAATATATAGCACAGACAATGCCAGTTTATTAATAATCTTCCCATAAAAATAGCTATGTACCCCTAGGAGGATTTGTTACACTGTGCAGATACCTCAGACCTGTAGGTCTTGCCTCGAGTTCTGAGTTTTTGGGCCAGCCTTGGTAGATTGCGCAGACCATATTCTTCCTTTGCATTCTGATACTCTTAGTCCATTAAAAACACTAGAATATAAAGTAAAAAATCTTAACTGAATGAATGGTTGGTATATGGGATCAGAATGGTGCACTGCTTCTTTTGAGCTTGATTTTGAGTTTCATGTCCTAGCAGAGGAGGTTGAGGGCTTTGTTTAATTTATTCCCAGGGAAGCAGCAGTACGAGTAGCATCCGATCATGTCACTGGAGTGCTGGAGCTCATTACGAGTTCGGCGGTCCATAGGACCGGCAAAACCGTGGTGGCAACTGCCACATTGCGAGGCTGCCCGCAGTATTACAACTGCTACGAAACTGCCGGCACCGCCAGGATCAAGGATCCCGCTGAGCCGGCAGTCTTTCACTGGCAGGAATATGCTGGCGGTGCCACAGTTGGCACCATCGAGCATTTTCTGAGTTGCCATTTCACCACCCTTTTCATGGTGGTAACCCCACAATGAAAAGGTTGGCAGAATGGCAACAAAGGGAGCCCTCACAGGGCCACCTACCTGAATAGGGCCCTGAGGGTGCATGTGTGGGGGCACATGTAGTGCCCTCCTGGATTTGTACCCCTCTTCCTGCACAGAGTGGCAAGTATGCCACACCGTGCAGGAAGGAAGGTGCCGTCGGTGCTCTGAGAGCGGCAGTCTGCCTCTTGGGCTCTTTTATGAGCATGACAGACTGCGCTCTCAGACTGCCGCAGGACCTATCGCAAGACCAGGAAAAAATTCCTGATCTGGCAGGCGTCTCCCTGCAGGCTTAGTCGTTCCACAGTGGACGGTGGGACCACCAAACTTGTAATTAGGCCCTCAGTCAAGTCATCGACAACTTTACCATCGGTCAAATGAACCTTTATAGCTGACATGAAGCATTGAAAAGCAGAAAACATCAACAATACAATTTACTAGTGAAGCCCATGTTAACTGCACAATAAGGATTAGGACTCACTGGATATGATTAAAGAGATTTAAAGAACTTGTGTTTCATAAAGAAACTTCCCAGCTCTACTCTAACATGGGTCAAACATAGGATCATCTATCAAGGGTCTCTAATTTGGGAGCATAGAAGCAAAAGGTGTCACCATGATCAGACTTCAGGAGAAGTCCAAAGAAAAAGGAAATACGTGTTAATCATACAGCTTCATACTCACAACTATATGTGCAAGCAGAGAGGTCTGTACCTCTTCAAGTCTAAATGGAATCTCTCCTAATGTAGCCTACGGAACACCAATATAAAAGTAACAAGAAATTCAAAAACATGTTATCTCTGTTCGCAGCATCAGTAACTAATCAATATATGCAACCTCTTTTAGTCTCCCTCCGTCACACCCCTGCCATTGTCTTTAATTATGCAGATGATCTTCAGTTAATTTTCCCTATTGATTCCTCCCCTTCCTCCCGCATCAACTTTCAATCCACCATGCTTACCATCTCTGAGTGGATGAATTTCAGTCAGCTAAAGCTTAACCCCAGCAAGACGGAGCTGATCCTGACAGGAGGGCCTTTAAATCCTTGGAGCTCCAGTTTTTGGCCCCAAGCTCTTGGCCCTCCACCCTGTCCGGTCAAGTCTGTAAGGAGCCTTGGCGTCACTATTTCCAGTGATTTATCGATGAGACCTCAAATTAACACCGTGACCTCGGCCTGCTTTTACCACCTACCCAGAATTGGCAAAATCCATAGGTTTCTCTCAACAGAGGCTCTCATATTCGTCATCATGGCCCTTGTCACCTCCCGCATTGACTATGCCAACTGCTTATATGTGGGGATCCCTGCGCACCACCTCCTCCGACTTCAGCTGGTACAAAACCAGGCGGCTAGACTGGTTTTCCAACAGCCAAAGCACCAACATGTCACCCCCCTGCTGAGGAAACTGCATTGGCTTCCGGTTGCTTCCCGCTGTACTTTTAAAATGGGTTGCACTGTTTTTAAGTCTCTTCTTGCCCTTGACCCTGTCTTCACTATTCTCAGTCTCAAACATGACCTTCCTCTGAGGATCCTTCGGTCATCTTCTCACAACCTCCTAATCATTTTAGGCTCTTGCTTTTCTTTTCTTGCTCCCTCTACCTGGAACTCCCTTCCTTTCTCTATCCGACTCTGCCCTGACTACACCACCTTCCGTAAACTCCTAAAAACTCATCTTTTTCAGTTAGCTTATGATTAATTGCTCTATTCACACTTCCCTGCCCCCTATCTCTGCTTTGTCTGTGAGCGCCATGAAACCAATTGGTGACCGTGCGCGGTAACAAGTTCTTTTAACATAACATAACATAACAGAGCACTACTCGAGTGCACCTGCAACATAGCTCTGAATTCCCAATGTATGGAACTAAGGATGCCGTTCTCAGCCTTTAACATCTTGCCATCCTGACACACAATACACAGAAAGCTTTTTTCAGCCATTGTTTCTCCATGTTCAATGCAAAGCCTTTAATCAGGCCTCTCTATCAGTCCTCTAATACAGACAATGAGCCTTTCACTAGCTAATGCAATAATAAACCTGCAAGAAAAGGAAAAAACATGCTAGCAAGCAAATACATTTCAACTGAGGCCTACATTCAGGCTAACCTAAATTAGAATTTAATGTGCACTATGATTATTTGGTTATACATGCATATGGGTAACTTTAAATGAACTGCAAAATTTGAGCAAAAGAATACATGTTTGCATATGCGAATATAACTTGAAGTGTAAGTGTAAAACGTGAATAAAAAATCCATGATTCATGTTTAAACTGAACATTAGTGCACACATATATAAATCTCTAGGTTCAACAGGGAATACACTTTAGTAAGGCGTTGAATTGTTTCACACATGTTAATAAAATAAAGGCACACAATGGATTTATTGCCAAGTGCACGTATATAATTGCCTCTCTGTGACGTGTAAGGGTGGAGCCTCACTTATGCTGCTCCAGGAGGACAATCACAGGAAATGCTGCGTGCTGCTGTGGGGTGGCTCTGCATTGGATCAATACTTAGTTTTTCCTTACCTCTGACAGGAGCACAGACACCCTTTTTCTGTGGCACAGAGGGTGATAAGTATTTGGTTGTCGTGGAACATTAGAGTGCTGCAGGCAATCGGTAAGCCGCGCCAGCAGGTTGCTGGCTGCACACTCTAAAGAGTCAGACCAGTTCCTGTTTCCTGACCCCCACCAAATGGAGGCACAGGCAGTGCACTAGTCCTGTCCCCTTGATATACCTCTGTAAAATAATAGTTGTCCAGCGATTTTCAATTTTTGATTTGTGTTTTTGCATCATTACAGAAGTAATTTAGCTTGGGCAGATATTGCTATAAGAGCCAAATTTATCTGGACATTTTTAAAAATGGTGGATGTGTTGCAGTAATGATGTAATATTTCAGGAACCGTGAAACCTATATACTTCATTTTGGAGTCAAAACATAGATTGTGGTGGTCACATAGTCTTATAGAGACATAAACTAACTCCTCAGAGCAACCCTTCTGCCATTTTCCAAAATGGCAGCTATAATAGAGGAAGAAGAGACATATAGAAATGTTTATGATCTGAATATGAAAAAAAAATCATGTTTGTCCCTCCTGTTTTAGACACATTTTTATAGATCACTTTATTTGTTCCGGCAATCGTTCATGGTACATTTGCAGAATGTTGAACATTTGAGAAGAGTATATTGTAAGTAGATAGATGTACCTGTAAGTTCTGTGGGTAGAGGCTTTAGAAATTTCATAGGTTTTAGCACCTCATCAATATCTTCCCAACCAAAGTCACATGGATCTTTTTCTACATATACATGACCCAAAACATTTACACATCTTCTGATCAAATATAACGCTCTTTTAATGTGTCCCCGCACTGAATATGCCATCAGGGGAAGTTCACTTAGCGGGAATGATCTCTTGAACTCACTGTACTGAAGATCGTCAAATGTGTGATCTACAGAACTTGTTTTCCACACTTGCATAATATATTTTTCCACGTCTTTAAAGTAACATTCTTCTGTCACAGCAAATCCTTTTAGAAACTTCACAGGTTCAGTAGTTAAAGCTCCAAGCTTTGTTTCAATTTTGCTCATAGTGTCATCCCCCGTGAGAATAAGTGCATTGATAACAACACTGGGCATCTCGTGGTCAAGTTTCTTGTACAGAATATCATGCAGGATTAAGTGTCTTTTCTCGCCTGTTCCATAATGTTTCCATAACTCTGCCAATCCTTCACTTATGAACGTTGCAACAAATCTAAGCAGCACAATAAAAATATTTGGGTCATTTGACAGTACTATGACTCAATTGAAACAATTTGGAACAGCCCACTCGACATGTGGTACAACACGAAGGTCAACTTCCTCCAATTTGTTGTTAAATTCTGGAACTATATGGCCCGTACCTTTTGAATATGTCTCTGTGGGCACCAACTCCTCATTGACAATCATTCCACTTGCAATAATTGGAAATTCGATGTTCACTGAAGCATCAGCAATGTTTTGGTAAGATAACATGTCAAAGTTCATCTTGTGCAATGTTGATGACCAGAATTTGTCAAGTTGCACATGTAAAGTATCAAATTTTTGATGTAGGCAAGGTCAATTGTTCTATTTTTAGACATTCGTCTGATTCTCTCACAATCTTAGACAGATAGCTCAAGAAAACTGTCAAAGACAATGTGCAGGTCTTGCAAGGTGCACACTGACTTTGATATCTGTAGAACAGTCTGAACGACCTCTCCGAAGTTTTGCATGGATAAAATGTTGATCACTCGCAATTGTGACATACAGTCCACAACAACAGCAGTTTTCAATGAAGATACCTTTTCAAATTGAAATTCTTCAGGTGAAAGTTTTTTTTTTAGCTGTTGTAGGAATTTGTGCTTCACTGATTTGGTTGCAGCATCGCCATCAAATAATGCATTTGTTAAAAGAAAATCATGCAACAGAATGTCCTTGATAAATTCACCCCTTTCTTTTGCTACATCCATATCTCTGTGTACTTGCAAAAGTTATTTTTTTGGAAAGTGTTTTGTAGTGGCTGGTTGGACAAAACTTTTACTATGGCAATTAAAGCAGTGAAATCTAGCTTTACTGGTTGTGTCAAACAACTTTTTCTCTTTCAATACTAATCTCTCCTGCTTCAGTTTTGTATATATGGCAATTAAAGCAATGAAATCTAGCTTTAGTGGGTATGTCAAACAGCCTTTTCTCTTTCAATACTAATCTCTCCTGCTTCAGTTTTGCATATAGTTTCAATATATGTTCCAGGATATCTAGTAGACCACTTGCTAAAAGTAACATGACTTCAAAAGCTAAAACTAACAAGCATTGGAAATGCAATAGGTCTCGCAGCATTAGAGTTAGTGCATTTAGAATTGTTTATGGGTTTTTTGTTGTAAATCTTTTGCATTTTTATTTTTTGTAGCCAATGCTAAAGAATTACAAATCAAAAAAGCAATAAACATTTGTAAAAGCTTTAACTAAAAATCCTGTGAGACCTATTGCACTGTGTGAGGGTGAGGTGTTGAGGGTGAGTGAGGGTGGGGGTGAGTGAGGAGTTGAGTGTGAGTGAGGTGTTGAGGGTGAGTGAGGTGTTGAGGGTGAGTGAGAGTGAGTGAGGGTGAGGGTGAGGGAGGGTTATTGTGAGTTAGGGTGAGGGGTTGAGGGTGGGTGAGGGTGAGGTGTTGAGGGTGAGTGAGGGTGAGTGAGGATGAGTGAGGGTGAGTGAGGGGTTGAGGGTGAGTGAGGGTGAGTGAGGGTGAGTGAGGGTGAGTGAGGGTGACTGGGTGTGAGTGAGAGTGACTGAGTGTGAGTGAGTGTGAGTGAGTGTGAGTGAGGGTGAGTGAGGGTGAGGGTGTGTGAGGGTGAGGGGGTGTGAGGGTGAGGGGGTGTGAGGGTGTGTGAGGGTGAGGGGGTGTGAGGGTGTGAGGGTGAGGGGGTGTGAGGGTGAGGGGGTGTGAGGGTGAGGGGGTGTGAGGTTGTGTGAGGGTGAGGTGAGGGGGTGTGTGAGGGTGAGGGTGTGTGTGAGGGTGAGGGGGTGTGAAGGTCAGGGGGAGTGAGGGTGAGGGGGTGTGAGGGTTAGGGTGTGAGGCTGAGGGTGTGAAGGTGGGTGAGGGTGAGGGGGTGTGAGCACCTGCTATCATCTCGTATTAAAATTGCATGCTAGAGCATAGTGCACATTCAAAAATCACACAAGCTACTGAAAATACCTCGACAAAATACATCTCAGTGTAAAGGTTGAGGGTGTTTTCTATGCGGATAATGGTAACTCACAAAGTAAAGTTCCACTATGGACCTGACAAAGTGGCTGTCACACTTCCAACACTTAGAATGGAAAATGTTCACCCAACTTAATTCCCCCTCTCCAACGCTAATAAGCCGCGCAACTTATCAGATGTTATTTGGCAAGTAAGAATTCATCCCAATTCATATGTTGCCCTTCAAAATTATTACCAGTGACTTACCAGTTAGTTAAACGTCGCAAATCAAAGGGGAGCTGCAATATTTACTGAATGGTTGAGCAGCAGAAGACTGTCAAAATCTTGGCACAGTTCTACTACAACCCCTCTATAAAGATGCAAATAAGTCAGCGCCTACGTTTTACCACCTTTTTTCCCGCTGAAACACAATAGGTAAACTTTGCTCGCGGCTTTGCTAGGTAGATTGCAAACAGAGATAGAGCATCGGAATGCGGCGCTCCATTTTAGGCAGGTTTTTACACAACACTTACCCGGTGCAAGAGCAAATGTTTAGGCAGTGAGAGTGTGTGGGGGTCGAAATCTCCCAGGATGCCTAGGGACCTCTGATTGACATGCCTCATAAGTTTGTGTAATTACCGGCGTGACTAAGATGGCTTCAGCACAGCTTGTTTAGCATTATGGGAAATATCTCAAATGGTGGATTCTGTATGAAGCAGTTAACAGCCGTAGAACTCTAGCAGACAGAGGAACAATGGAGCAGAGCTGTGAAAGAAACCAGTCAAGCGGAAGGAGCTAGTAAGGCCCCGCGCCATGTGTGTGGCCACTGGTCGTTTCTCACAGGATGTGCCTCTGTGACGAGGAACGTGTGGGGTCCGAGTGGACAAATCAAAGCTGCCCCCACCAGCGAGGGGTTATGAGAGGACCTCATAAGACTCGAGATTAAAGTCCTAACTGAAGGAACGGCGACCTTCCGGGAAGAGTGAAGAGGCGGGAGATGTGCGCGCGAGCCAGCACTGATCCCAAACAGGCCCCCGGACCTCGCGAGCCGCTGCAGGGCCCGGGAACAGGAGACCCAAACAAAGGAAAGCCAAGTAGAGCCGAGAGGAACACAACGTCTCAGCGTGGGGAGCGCAACTGCGAAGAGCAACCTGAAGGGTGTAGCGGGAGGAGAGTAGGAGGAGGAGAGTAGGGGAGGCACGGCCTAGCGGCCGTGCAATCAAGAAGTGAGGGGGCGGGAGAGTAGGCAAGGCAGGCGGCTGGGGGGAGGGGGGAGGAGAAATGCGACGCGACATGGCAGGCAGGGGAGGGGGCGGAGCGGGGGTGTGGGAGGAGTGCGGGAACAGACAGAGTAGGAGGAGGAGAGTAGGGGAGGCACGGCCTAGCGGCCGTGCAATCAAGAAGTGAGGGGGCGGGAGAGTAGGGAAGGCAGGCGGCTGGGGGCATGTGCACGCGCTTTTAAGCTCAATGCGCATGCGCATTGAGCTTAAAAGTCACGGGCACTGCAAGGAATCGCCACGATTCCTTGCAAGTTGGATAAAGAGTGGATGAGCCCCTATAGTCTCGCTTGCTCGATGCGCATGCGCATCGACAGGCGAGACCTAAAAACTAACATATCTCCAAAAGTTACATGTTGTTACTCGTGTAGAGACACACACCTGCCATGCACGTTTCACACATACCCTCTCTCACACACACAAACCCTCCCCCAAACATAATGTCAACACTGCAATACAGCAAAAACAGTGTGAACAGCACACACAACACACCATTAAAGAGAAAAGACACATCATTGAAGAGAAAAGAAAAAGCAGTGATACCTACAGATCAAAGACAATAAGTGACAGACACACAAATACCTCAGATATCTCTTGCAACCGCCATTCATATATAACAACCAGACACAATCATGAGTAGATTAGTACAGACACTTCATACCAAAATGTCAGATATAAAATAAATGCCAAGGAACACCCATCAAAACGACGTTTTCAGAAACCTTGAGATTGTATAAGCTGCACCAACATCTTCGAGCAGGAAGGTTTCTCTCTCTTTCTCACACGCATGCACACACACACACACACCATATTATATGCTATTTTGTGTGCCAGCATACAACACCCCTAACACACACTTGACACCTAAACCACCCCACCTAACCATACAGACAACAGCTGCTTTGTCTTGACAGAAAGGCCCCCCATAGCCTTTGGCTACAAACTGGCTTCATGAGTTTAACCAGTCTCCTGTGTTGCTGGCCAGGACATTTGGAGAACAAAATAAACTGACCACCCCTTACCAAACTAATGCCATGGCTCGCCAGTGCATCCAGCTAATATAATGCTTTGCTTCTTCATGAGCAGAACGGATTTCACAACTATAACACAATAAGCACACAATATAGGACGGATCACATCATTTCAAATGGACTATGGCTGCAAGAATAGGCTGCAAGGATGCCATGTTGTCCCTTACCAGATGTATCTAGGGCATTCATGTGTGGTTCTAGATTTGACAGTGGCCTAAATTGGCATTAGCTTGTATGTAAAACATATGGAATTCACATGGGAAAGTTATTAAAAGAAATCAGAGCCATTTAATTTTCAGGTGGATCTCATTTGTGCCACCTCCTTGGAACCGGGGAAGCAGGTTCTTGTCTAAGCATTGGCTCAATATCCTGAGATTCTGGGCAAATCACTTAATTCCCCATTTGTTATAGAAAAAAAGCCCACACAACAAAAGTGTCTATGTTTAATGTAAATGGTGCTCATGTAAAGAACGCCAATACCTTCAGGGACATGAGAGCGCAGGAGACGCTGAAGCAAGGGGGTGGGTAAAACAAGAGAGCAGGCAGGAGAATGTAGTGGGTTTAAAGTGGAGGGTTCGTTAAACACAACGGTGGGGGGGTGGGTTAAGACGCTGGAGAGGAGAGGAGGCGGCGTGCAAAAATGAAAGTGTTTGTGTGTCATATAAATGGTGCTCATGTAAAGCACTCCAATACCATCAGAGACACGAGTGAATTGGTGGATGAAGCAGGGGTGGGTAAAAGAGCAGGGAGGAGGACATGGTGGGTTAAAAGCAGCAGGTAGAGGGCGGTTCATTAAAAACAACTGCACCGGGTGGGGGCTAGTGGGTTAACAAGCCAGGGAAGAGAGAAAACGGCTTGCAAGTTAAATAAAAAAGTACCTTTACAGTGCGTAGCCAGTGTCTTGAAGCTGTACTTTAGCCAATCCCCATGCCACGGCATGGACAGGTAAAGCAGGGCAGAAAGCCTGGAAAGTAAGAGCAGATGACCTGCTTGTGATGGGGGAAGTGCCGCGCGCACGTGAGTAATTAGCGCCGCGGCCGGGCCACAGTAATTACATGAGACGGCTTATTTGCTTTGCCGTGTGGTCCCGACCCCCTGAGCCGGGCCACGGCCCTTTATGTATAGCTGGCACGTGACAACACGTGCCAGCGCCAAGTGAAACCACCGACACAGGTAGACTGCACCGCTACCCCGCGTCGGAGGCCACTACATTCCTTCCAACCTTTATTAAACAACAAGCAAAACATTGAATATGTAGATCTGTTCCAGTCACTAGACTTCCAGTCCTTGGTTCGTCACACCAAGAAGTCTGCCAGCCTGGAGGATGGAGCAGGATTGCTTCTCAGGCCATATCTGGAGTGTTCTCCCCATGAGGATGGCAATGACGGGGTCATTTCCTGCGAGACCTCACCCTCTGGGGATCTCACAGGGGAACTTGGCAGTACTCTGACTGGCGTTCCAAACAGTGAAGGGGTGCCATGGTCGGATCGGTCCACATCTTTGGTGGGGGTCATTCCTTGGTCACTATCTGCTCCTTCCTCCCCTGGCAGTTGACGTGGTCTGGCGTCCAGGTTGTCCGATAGCTGCTGGTCTGGATTTCCGGCGTGTACCTTTTTGAAGAAAGAGATGTTTCGGGTGATTTCCTCGGTTCCTCTTCTGGCGGTTATCACAGTGCCGGTTCGACGGATAACTGTCCATGGCTGATGTTCGAACGGAAGCCGGAACTTGCTCCCAGGGTACCTGTCCTTGAAGTAGACTCTGTCCCTTACTTGAATGACCGACCTCCGGGTTCGTCAGGCGGCGCTTGCTTGGTCATTGGAGCTGGTCTTGTAGGCTAGGACCTTTTCAGCGTCAATCTGAGATGGGGTCCTGCATGCGTGTTGCGGGATCGTGTCCCGCACTACTTGGCACATGCTTGCTGGCCCCGGAACTGCTTTGGTTGTGAGATGGGGCGTCAAACGGTATTCTCTCAGGAAACTGTATATGGCCCTCTCGAGTGGTGATCCCACCGACCCAGACACCGCCGCTACCAGCCTCAAACAGTGGATCAACGACTGCGCCAACACCCTCACCCCTCTCAAGATCTCCACAAACATCCACACCAACAAGAAAGCCACCTGGTTCACCGAAGCCCTCCGGACCTCCAAGCACACCTGTCGGAAGCTGGAGAAGAAATGGCTCCGCGACCGAACACCAGACAACCACACAGCCCACAAGAATGCCACCCGCAGACACCACCAACTCATCAGAACCACCAAGAGGACCGCCTTCAAGGACCGCCTAGACAACAATGCACACAACACCAAAGAGCTCTTCAGCATCGTGAAAGAACTCTCCAACCCCAGCTCCAACACCAATGACATCCAACCATCACAAGACTTGTGCGACTCCCTGGCCACCTTCTTTCACCGCAAGACCACCGACATCCACGACAGCTTCAACTCCGACACCCTCGCACCCACCACCCCTGTGACCTCCACCCGCACCAGTCGCCTGACCGCCTGGTCCAACGTCAGCGACGAAGACACCATCAAAACCATGAACTTCATCCACTCCGGATCCCTATCCGACCCCTGCCCTCACCACCTTTTCAACAAAGCCAGCACAACCATCGCATGCCACCTCCGGAAAACAATCAACATCTCCCTCGAGACAGCAATCTTCCCGGAAAGCTGGAAGCACGCCGAGATCAACGCCCTACTGAAGAAACCCAAGGCGGACCCCAAGGACCTCAAGAACTCAAGAACAAGACCCATCTCCCTGCTCCCGTTCCCGGCAAAAGTGACAGAGAAGATTGTCAACAAACAGCTAACCCGCTACAACAACATCCTGGACCCATCCCAATCCGGCTTCCGAAGCAACCACAGCACCGAGACCGCCCTCCTCGCCGCCACCGACGACATCAGGATCCTGATGGACAAAGGAGAAACAGCCGCCCTCATCCTCCTGGACCTATCAGCAGCTTTTGACACGGACTGGCACCACACACTATCAGCACGCCTACACGACGCCGGAATCCAAGAGAAGGCCCTGGCCTGGACCAACTCCTTCCTCTCCGACCGAACCCAGAGCGTCCGCCTACCACCTTTCCGCTCTAAAACCACCGAGATCATCTGCGGCGTCCCAGAGGGATCCTCCCTCAGCCCGACGCTGTTCAATATCTACATGGCACCGCTCACCCACGTCGCACGACAGCATAACCTCAACATCATCTCCTATGCCGACGACACCCCATTGATCATATCCCTCACCAAGGACCCCCACACTGCCAAAGCCAACCTCTACAGAGGAATGAAGGCCGTCGCTGACTGGATGAAGGACAGCAGACTGAAGCTGAACTCAGACAAGATGGAGGTCCTCATCCTAAGACCCTCCCCATCAGCCTGGGACGACTCCTGGTGGTCCACATCGCTAGGCACTGCACCACGCACGCAACCTGGGGTTAATCATCGGCACCGCCCTCTCCATGACCAAGCAAGTCAACACCGTCTCCGCATCCTGCTTCAACACCCTCCGAATGCTCTGCAGGATCTTCAAATGGATCCCTCACGACACGAGAAAAACCGTCACCCAGCCCTCATCACCAGCAGACTCGACTACGGGAACGCCCTCTACTCAGGAACAACAGCCAAGCTCCTGAGACGACTACAACGAATCCAGAACGCCTGGGCACGTCTGATCCTCGATGTCCCCCGACGCAGCCACATCACACCCCACCTGAGAGGCCTACACTGGCTCCCCGTCAACACGAGGATCACCTTCAAACTCTTCATCCACGCACACAAAGCACTACACGACACCGGACCCACATACCGCAACGACCGACTCAGCTTCCACACCCCCACCCGCAGCCTCCGCTCGGCCAACCTCACCCTCGCCACAGTTCCTCGCATCCGGAAAACCACCTCCGGTGGCAGATCCTTCTCCTACCTCGCCGCCAAGACCTGGAACGCCCTCCCTACCATCCTACGACAGACCTAGGAACTGCTGGCCTTCAGAAGACTTCTCAAGACCTGGCTCTTCAATCAGTAGCAGCCCCCCAAAGCACCTTGAGACCCTCACGGGTATGTAGCACGCTTTATAAATTCATGATTGATTGATTGATTGATTGATTGATCCATCCGCATGTGCGATGCGTATTACCTTGTTGAGTGTGCGAATGAACCTCTCTACTTCCCCATTTGCTTGGAGCCAGCGCAGGGTCACTTTCCAGTGCTGAATTCCCCTGGCCTTGAGATAGTCTGCAAATTCTTCTCCATGGAAGGGTGGGCCGTTGTTTGTCTTCACCACTTTAAATATTCCGTGAGTAGCGATAGTTTTCTCGAGTTTTGTAATCACTTCCGTGGCTGTCTGACTTCCTACAATCTCGACTTTGGGGTACTTCGTGTAGTCGTCGATGATCACTAGGGCATAGCGTCCATCTGGGAGGTGTCCAAAATCAACACTCACGCACTCCTATATCCGTCGGGGGTTTTCTCCAGTGATGACGGGGTAAGGGCGATCCGGTTGGCCTGATTCCTGGCACCATGAGCAGCATGTTCTGACTGTTTGTTCAACCAGTGGGTCCATCCCCGGGAACCACACCTTGGCCCTCAGCCGACTCTTTGTTTTTACCATGCCTTGATGTCCCCTGTGTGTGAGGTCCACAGCTTGTTGAACAAGGCTTGATGGGATCACCAATCGCGGGCCTCGGAGCAGACAACCGCTGCTGTCGACCGAAAGTTTATCCTTGACCTACACAACTAACTCCAGGACGGTCTTTGCTTGCGGCATCCGTCTGGTCATGGTGGACTGAATGGGGCACCAGTCATTCGATTGGACCACTATTATGGCCAGATGCAGGCATTCATCAATCCAGGTGGTTTCTACGATGGCCTCATGACTCATTGGAAGTGGTCGGGATCTTTCGGATACGAGTCAGACATATTCTTCAGTGTCTTTGGCATCCTCTTCTTCCACTTTGGTGGTGGCCCTGGGATGTCTCGAAAGGTAGTCCGCTGGACTGGATGAGCCTGGTTTGTATTTCACTTGATAGTCATACCCCTGCAGCTGAGGGATCCATTTTTCAATCCTCTGGGAGGCTTGGATGCTGACCCTTGAAACAGGGAGATGAGGGGTTTGTGGTCTGTGGACACTGTAAATGGATGGCCGTACATGAAGACGTGGAAGTGCCGACAGGACCAGTGG
Source organism: Lissotriton helveticus (assembly GCF_964261635.1). Taxonomy (NCBI): domain Eukaryota; kingdom Metazoa; phylum Chordata; class Amphibia; order Caudata; family Salamandridae; genus Lissotriton; species Lissotriton helveticus. The sequence goes on from NC_136057.1 coordinate 1,861,352,151, forward strand.
ATGGCGATTGCTTCTCGTTCTATCTGTGAGTATCTCTGTTCTGTGTCTGTCAGGGAGCGACTTGCATATGCTATTGGGCACACTCTCCATTTCCTTGCAACTGCGTGAGCACGGCTCCTAGCCCATATGGGCTGGCGTCCACAGTGGCGTTGGTGGATCGGGCCGTGTTGAAGTATGACAGTGTCGTGTCTGCCAACAGGGCTGCTTTGGTATCCTTGAAGGCTTGTTCCTGTTTGGGGCCCCACTGCCACATGGTGGTGGATTTCGTCAGTTCCCTGAGGAGCTTTGTGAGGTTAAATAAATCCGGGACAAACCACCCGCAAAAGGTCACCATCCCAAGGAAACTGCTTATTTCCGTGATGCTGGAGGGTGCTGGGGCTTCCTGTGCGTCTCGCACCTTGTCGGGGTCCGGGGCCACTCCTTTGTCGGTGAACATGTAACCAAAGAAGCTGATCTTGTTCTTTAGGAATTGGCACTTTTTCCTGTGTAGGGTCAGTCCAGATTCTTTGATCCTCTGGAGAACCCCGCGAAGTCTAGAGTGGTGATCTTCCATCGACGATGCGTATATTAGTAAGTCGTCGCTTACATTCAAGACCCCTGGGAGCCCGCTGAGGACTTCACGGATGGCGCTTTTGAAAACCTACGCGGTACTTGAGATCCTGAAGTTGAGGCGTCGGTATCTCCTGACACCGACGTGCGTAGAGAGTGGTGTTGTATCGAGAGTCCGGGTGTAGTGGCAGTTAGTGATAGCCGGACCGTAGGTCCATCTTCGAAAACCACTTTGCGCCGTTCAGTTCTCCCAAGGTGTCGTTGATGGTGGGGGTTAGGTGTCATTCCCTTTTCACTGCGGCATTTGGGAGGCGCATGTCAACACAGATGTGGACCTGCCCCGGCTGTTTCGGTTTCTGTGCCACCACGATTGGGGACACCCATGGGGTGGGTCCACTGACCTTCTCTATAATCCCTTGCTTCTCCAGTGCCTCAAGCTCTTCTTCGACCTTCTTTCGCAAGTGGAAAGCAATGCGCCTGTGCCTCAGCGCCACCGGTTGGAATGACAGGTCGATGTGGAGAGAGACCTCTTTCCCTTTCAGGCATCCAATGCCTTTGAAGACGTCTTCGAACTCCTTCATGATGGCCTCCAGTTCCTGCTCTTGTACCGCCATGGCGAGTGATATCAGCTTCAGCTCTTCTGGTGACTGTCCGCATATCAGCATACCGCTTCCTTCCTTGGTCACGTACACTGTGGTGGGGATCTTGAGGTCCTGGTGTCTCAGCTCAGTTTTGAAACATCCCAGGAGCGGGATGGGTGTCTTCTGTCCGTATGCAAATACCCTGATCCTTGCTTCGCGTAATGGCGGGCGTGGACTTAATTGATTATACACATTAGCAGCCATTAGTTCAAGCGAGGCCCCAGTGTCTATGGTGGCTCTTACATCCTGGTGGTGGAGCTTGATTCTGCACCTTGGAAGTCGTTGTCTCTTCAGTCGCGGCTGGTCTGCTGCGAATACATAGTGGACCAGGTAGTCTCCCGCGTCATCGTCCATGTCCTCACTGTCTTGTGCTTCAGCCACTGTCTGTGCTGCTTCTTTCCATGATTTTGCCAACCTGCATACTGCGGCGAAGTGGTTCATCCACCCGCAAGCACTGCACTTCTTCCCTCTCGCTGGGCAGTCTTGCTTGAAATTGGGCGTGCCTCCGCAGTAGCCGCATTCCCTTTTCTTGTCTTGCTGTCTTCTCCCTGGATTTTGCCATGCTTTGGGCCTCACCACGTTCGCCTTTTCCAACGCGTTGACTTGTTCAGTCTTGATGGGTCGGTGGAGGGCCGCCTCCATGTGGGATGGTCGGACTTGCAACAGTTCTTTTGACCCGCCCAGGGTGAGGATGTCCGCTAGAGACTTGCCATCCTCTTGAAGAATGTTCACTCTGAGTTTGCACGAGTAGCACCCTTGTATTATCTGACCTCGGATTTCTTCCTGTTCATCTCGAAATCCACACGTGCTGGCCAGTTCTTTAAAACACCTGTGGAGCGCGTCTGACGATTCCTCCGCCTCTTGCTTGGCCTGGCGAAAGATGAATCTTTCATAGTCCCTGTTTGCCATCGGCTCAAAGTGCGCATTTAGGGTGCTGAGAAGCGAGACATACATTTTGGGTGTGGTCTCCACCAGGGTTTTGTAAATGCGGTGGATGTCTTTGCCTCCTAGGTGGAGGAGTAGGGCTCTGCGCCTGTCCCGGGCTATGCGCGCCCCTTCAAAGTAGATCTGGAGACCGTCGGTCCAGTCTCTCCATGGAGGTGCAAGGGATGAGGGGGCGCCGTCCACCACAAAGGGCTCAATGGCAGGGATCAACGCCATCTCGGCGCAGACACAGTCACACCTCCCGGCATGTGCACTGCTTACCTCCTGGGTGTGGTAGTAGCCGCCTGGTCGAGGGTGACGAAAATGCTGTCGGGATCTTCTCCTGTGGCCTGTGGGTGCTAGGCCTCACTGTAGCTTCCTCCTCTTCCAGGGTCCTGGGGTACACACGTGCGTGGGCTCCAACAGGGTGAGCAGAGATGGCCCCCCCTTCTTCCCAGTCAGCGTGGGCTCCAACTGGGTGAGCAGAGATGGCCCCCCTTCTTCCCAGTCACTCTCAGGGGCTGCAGTGCCTACCCTGGATGCAGCAGACTTGCCAGGGGGCACACAGCAGGCTCGCACAGGGCAGGCAGCACCTCCATAGACTCACAGCCTAGATCAAAGGCTCACCATCCTCCAGAGAGCACAAACCCATTAAGTGCTCAGCATGGGTTCATTTCTGCCCCTCATCGCCAGTGTGATGGTGGAAGGGCTGCGCGCGCGTGAGTAATTAGCGCCGCGGCCGGGCAGCAGTAATTACATGACACTGCTTATGTGTTTTACCGTGTGGTCCCAACCGCCTGAGCCGGGCCACACCCCTTTATTTATAGCTGGCGCGAGACGGCACGCGCCAGAGCTAACGTGAAATCTCAGACGCGGGTAGACTGCACCGCTACCCCGCGTTGGAGGACACTACACTACTGACAAATCAGAAGCACATAAATTTGAGGGCGGTTGTAATCAACTAATGGTAAGTAAAGCTAAGTATTGGGTGGGCTGTAAGCCCCTTTAAAGTTTTTTCTTTTTTTATTCAGAAGAGATTTTGCCTCTGTGCAGGCGAAACCTAAAAAGGCTGCGTACAATGACGACTCTTTGCTCCTTAAGCCTAATAGGAGATGGGCTGTAGGAACTTGCTGCCTGCAGTTGTTTTGTTGCTGTATGTTGGAATGAAAAGAAGATTTTTGTTTATTTAGGATTAGGAGTGGACTCAAATTGATTGGTGATGCCACCGGGCTCATCACTCCGGGATACTGCGTTCCTTTTCTGTCTAGTCAGAATCGTAGCCTGTATATGAAGCTCTTCTTTGGTTTCAGCAGGTCGTTCCTTTTGGGACGGCTTGTTTCCACATTTCTATGAATCTATTGAAGTGTAGCAAGATTGGGAGAGAGACCTTGTGTCTCTCGGCACCAGAACAGGCCACAGTGCCCAATCTTTGGTCTGTCCATTGGAACCAAGGTAAGGGGAAATGTAATGCTTAAAATGTAAACACACATATCTTGTTTACTAGAGATATTCAGGCGCATTTAGAAAGAAATGTGAGATTTTTCTGCCTCACAGGAATGTGGCAGACATAGCTTAAAACATCAAAAGTGCCAGAAAGACCAGGAGAGAGCATCTCTATAAATCATATGAAAAGCATCCTTGGCACTGAGGGCCCACCACCCAAGCGATCACTTTAGGGTTTTGCATGGGAGAACTAAACTCAAACTATAGGACACAATGGCTGTGACACCAGGAGCCCTGTGGTTCTCTTTACTTGCTCACTAAATTGTTTCTTGATGAACTGTTGTTACATCTATGTTGTTTACATTTATCTCGTGCTTGCATGCACAAGCTGTGTTTTGATTCAATCTTGATTCCTCGCACGATCAGTATGTTCCATATTAGAACATATGGTCGGACCTGGAATCAAGACTGGCAGTTGTTGGGAGCCAGTCGGAGCCTCCAGTCTTGTAGCCGGTGGTGCTTCATTTATGTCTGGAATAAACTTCTAAACTATTTCTGGAGTCTTCATTCCAACACAACAATTTGGCGACGATACTTGGCTTGCATGCACGAGCTGTGTTTTGATTCAATCTTGATTCCTGGCATGATCAGTATGTTCCATATTAGAACATATGGTCGGACCTGGAATCAAGACTGGCAGTTGTTGGGAGCCAGTCGGAGCCTCCAGTCTTGTAGCCGGTGGTGCTTCATTTATGTCTGGAATAAACTTCTAAACTATTTCTGGAGTATTCATTCCAACACAACAATTTGGCGACGATACTTGGCTTGCATGCACGAGCTGTGTTTTGATTCAATCTTGATTCCTGGCACGATCAGTATGTTCCATATTAGAACATATGGTCGGACCTGGAATCAAGACTGACAGTTGTTGGGAGCCAACCGGAGCCTCCAGTCTTGTAGCCGGTGGTGCTTCATTTATATCTGGAATAAACTTCTAAACTATTTCTGGAGTCTTCATTCCAACATAACAACTGTGCTGCCAAAACCATATAGAGGTTTCCAAGCAACAAAGACAGCATTTAAAGACCTGAGCGGCCTCATTTACAAGAAAATGCAGCAGCGTGGCACCACAAGCCCTTTGGCTGCGCCACATTGTGGCTATTTCAAAGCACAAGGATGCTGCATATTTACAATAATATGTCGTATCCCTGTGCTTTACCCTGTGCTGGCGCACAATTGGCTGCCATGCGCCGACGCTGGCACCTTTTCACCATGTTGCAAGGATGGCTGCCTCATGGGTATGATTGTTTATGTGCAGAGGTGATTTCCTCATTCTATGTGTGCTGCAGAATGCAGCACGCATAGAATGAGGGAAAAAACAAGGAGAAATTAATATATTTCTCCTTGTTGCGCCTGCCTATGCCTCCCTTGGGTCAGACGCATTTTCAGGTTTTGGATTTCTCGTAAATCTGGAAATGTCTTCCACAGCAACACCATAGAACGCCCTTGTCGCGCAAAGTGATGCGTGTAAAGGAGCCATATTAACAAAAACAGGAAAAGCCACGCAGGTTGGCTTTTCCTGTCCTTGTAAATATGGGGCAGCAAAATTGCACATCTGGTGCATCACAAAAAGTGAGCCCCCTCTGGTTTTATGGATTTAGGGACTTCTTTACAAGCCCCTTGGGCTGCTGGTTCGTCACTTTTTCCCATATTAAAAGTAGCTTGTTGTAAATATTCACATGAATACCTCCAATATCCATCTCAGAGGTACTGTTAATAGGGTCCTATAGGTACATACACATATTTTCCTTTCTTGGTGATCTCATTCTATGCTACACCGACCTTTACTCTGCCTTCAAGTCTTCTCTTACAAACTTTAAAAAACTGCATACAGAGGACGACATTTCCGCTATTGATGGATGTAATACTTTTGTCATTCCAGTCCTACAGAAAATGTACAACCAACGTACACCGATAAACAGCTATGTCACGCTGAACACATTTCATGAACATGTATTTCCATCGTTCAGAGCATAATTTCCATTTTCACATTTCCCACCTGTCATTGTGTTGCTATCTTTATTGAACTTCTTCTTTCAAAACTTGTAGGTTTTACAGTCAGCATCCTACAGCCAATGACGAGCTACCGAATCGCATCATGTCAGGCCATGTGATTGTGAAAACCAATGTGAAGATGTTCACTGAAACAGCCGCCATCTTTGAGGATGGAACAGTGGAAGAGGATATTGACGTGGTCATCTTCGCTACAGGATACAGTTTCTCCTTCCCCTTCTTTGAAGATTCAGTTCTAAAGGTCCACAACAACAAGATCTCTCTATACAAAAAAGTCTTCCCACCACACATGAAGAAGCCTACCGTGGCCGTCATAGGCCTGATCCAGCCCCTTGGTTCCATCACGACTGCTGCCGAACTCCAGGCCCGCTGGGCTGTGAGAGTATTTAAGGGTAAGTGAAAATATTACAGAAACAAACAATGGCAGCCTTTTACAGTTTCTCCATGGCTGCACAATATGACACTGCATGAACTGTACAACATACAGTTTGCGGTTTTATAAAATACTGCACCAGCACTTCCCAATCTTTTATTATTTTTATTTGAAAAGTTTTATATAGCGCTGGCTAGACCCGGAGGTATCAAAGCGCTTTACATGAGGACAAGCGTTTTAGAGCATAGTTACCAGTTACATAGTTACAAGTTACAAAGTTTCAAAGCATAGTTACAAGTTGCTGGAGTGCACGTGTGTTAAAAACATATACGTAAGGGAAAAAGCAGGCAAGGGGAGAGATTCAGGGGAGAGAGGATAGGAGCAGGGGAGGTAGACAAAGAATGAAAGAGGGAAAGAGGTGGGGGGGTGAAGGAAACGCAACCGAGAGACGAGAGAAAACAGTGTCCAACGTCTGGTGTGCTGTGATCCCAGTGGAAATGGTGTCATTCCCACACCTTCGCAGCGTGTGGCTCCCTTTACGCTGTGGACTCTCTCAGAGGGGTCTCTGAGACTCCAGGGCATAAACACTGGATCCTTCCCCAACAAGGGGAGAGGGAGTGCTATGGCAAGGGGCGCCATTCCCACACCACCACTGTGTGCGGCTCCCTTGACGCTGTGGACGCTCTCAGAGGGGTCTCTGAGACTCCAGGGCATAAACACTGGATCCTTCCCCAACAAGGGGAGAGGGAGTGCTTTGGCAAGGGGCGTCATTCCCACACCACCACTGTGTGTTGGTGCTTGACGCTGTGGACTCTCTCAGAGGGGTCTCTGAGACTCCAGGGAATAAATGCTAGATCCCTCCCCAACAAGGGTAGAAAGAAGTGATTGGGTAAAAGGCACCACACACCATGGTGGTAACTTTAGGGATAATGGTGTATTGCGTGGTAAAACAGATTTTGATGATTGATTTTTGGATATTAATTTTCAGCCTCTGCTAAAACTCTCTTTGCTAAACATCTGTGCCAATAGCTAGGAGGTCTCAGAGTGCAAGTTCACTCTCCCAAAGATGGCTGTCAAGTAAGGGCTAGAAGAGCAGTATGCATAACTTCTTCACGAAGATGGTTGCTGAGAAGGTGCAGGACAGGGACTTGTAGCAAAATGACAGGACTGCAGTCTCCATATTAAAAGGTGGAAATGAAGATATTTTTCTGCCAACATGCATGAAGCTAATTTACATTCTGTCAATGAAAATTTGTGGACTACTTATACTTTATGCTGCACGTGAAACGTTTAGCTCCTGTCACGTGGGTATGTTTTGGTGAGAAGTCAAAGCACTTTAAACTGCACCTATAAATGTATGTTATGTTAGAAACATTTGTGTTGTACAGTGTGCCAATAATATAGCCTTGTGGTGCTGTCGATCATCTAGCTTCCCTTCCACAAGAGTCTGAAGAGAAGTCAGATGTGTCCTACGATGATGTTTGGGCCCTGTTAGGTCAAAGCCTACCCAACAGCACAGCTGTCAGGTTTGCTAAAGACATCTTGGGAACATTCAGACAGCTTCCTAAGGAATGCATTCTGTCTGTTGCTTACAATCGGCTTTGTGGTTTGTTACTCACATTTTGAGATTTTCGATTTACTGGCTTTATTTATTTTAGACTGTCCAGCTTCAGTTCGTCCCTCCCAAGGAGCAACGCCTTATCACACTGCCTCTCCTTGTATTCTTCCAGGAGGGCTCCTTTCTGCCTGTAAATGTTAGGCTTCATTTACAAGATCACTGTGCCGCCGGTGCATCATGCTTTTTTTGATACACCAACAGCGCAATGGGCTTGCCCATATTTACAAGGCCACGTAAAGTCACCCAGTGTGACTTTTCATGGCCTTGTAAAAATGGCCCCTTTCACGCATTACTATGTGTGAAAGAGGGTTTCCAGGGGTGTTGCTGAGGGTGTTCCTGCTCAACACCCACGGAACCTGACACAGTCCCACATTTACAATGTTTTGAAAAGCTGGAAATTCATCAAAATCCTACGCCACCCTAGGGGAGACTTAAGAGTGTTGCAAAGGGGAGAAATGTTTTTATTTCTCCTCGTTTTTTCTTCGTTCTATGCGTGCTGCATTCTGCAGCATGTTTTTGTGCAGGAAGGTGTCCCTTCCTGCACAAAAACAATCATCCCCACAACGCAGGCACCCTTGCAACATGATGCTAGGGTGTCTGTTTTGGTGCACAGCTGCTGTTTGTGCGCCGGCACAGGGGAGAAGGACAGGAATGCACCACATCTTGTAGATATAGCACATTCCTTCCCTTTTATTTTGGCACATGGCAGTGCAGCAGGCTTGCTGCACTGCCTTGTGTCAAAATATAGTAAACGAGGCTCCGTGTTCTCATATTATCACATTTGCTGTGCATTCGAAGACAGGGGCCAAATTTAGGCCTGGACAGAGTTTGCGTTGTTCTGCTATGCAAGACTCTGCAAAGTGACCAAAAAACTCCACCATGCTACACGGAGTTCTGCAAGCGGTGGAGTGCTCTATGTTGTGCTGTTCATGCTGATTTTTAGATCCTGCTGTTTTGTCCTGCTCTTTAAAATCAGCCTGATTAGCACCACACGCAGTGCAAGAGGACACTGCTTCTTTCTGCTGCTTGAGTAGATGTTCTACTTCAGCGGCAGCTTCCTCAACGCTAATGTAAGATTTGCCAACGCGAGCTTTAGGGACCATCCATGACTGCCTGCGTTGAGAAATATCGCCGGGAGTTGGTCTAGAGTAAGATTTTCCTTTCTCCCTAACTTAACGTTGGCAAGCACTAGTAAGAAAAAAACTCCGCTCCTCAGAGTTTTTCAGAACTCCGTGCCCCACGTGCTACATAAAGTGGCAAAAACTCCACAAACTGCACTAGCGGGGCGGAATTTAACACCCAGGCCTAGTGAAATGTCAGACTCTGTCTTCTGAGGAAGCTTGGTGTTCACTTTCCTTTCTCTGACTTCGAAGTGAGAGGATTTATCTGACAATCTTGCTGGGTACTGGGGATAGGAAAGGGGTATTTTCTAGCATACAACAACATTTAAATGAACTGTGCAAGTATTTAATAATTTATCGGAATTAGAAAAGAACAAATGAAGCAAATTATTTTGATAATTCTGCAGTGTGTTAAAAACAAATACTTTAATATGATCAGTACACTAGGAGATGCCATATCCACACATTGTCAATGGCAATGTGATACCACACCATGCATACTCCACTCTATAACGCATCATTCTACTCTGCAACACCCCATGCCATTGCACTATACTCTGCACCATTCCACTTTACACAACTCCACACCACAGCCCTCTGTGCCACTGCACTCTAAACCACTCTATGCCTCTTTACTCGACTCTGCACCAATCTAGTTTATGCCAATGCTCTCTACGCCACTCTACTCCACTCCACTGTGCTCTTCGCCACTGCAATCTACAACTCTCCAGTCTGGGCCACTCCACTCTACTTTGCGCAACTCCACTCTACTCTATGCCGCTCTGCAACACTGCACTCTAAGCCACTTCAATCTATGCAAATATATAAGCTTCGCCAATGCACTCTATTCTGTACCACTACACTCTACACCCATACACTTTATGCCAATCCATTGTGCGCCACTCTAATCTACTCTGTACTACACTCTATGCCACTGCACTTTACATCACTTTACTCTATGCCATTACACTCTGGGCCACTCTACTCTACACCAGTGCACTCTACCTGCACCATTCCACTCTATGCCACTTCATTCTACTCTGAAACAATCTACTCTACACCATTGCACCCTACTCCACTATGCGCCACTCCATTCAACGCCACTGCTCTGCTGCTCTACTCTAAACCACTGCACTCTATGCCACTGCACTCTACTCTGCACTCTTGTAGTCTATGCCACTGCTCTATACAGCACTCTACACTGTTGCACTCTATGACAATCTACTTTGCAACACTTCAGTCTCCATCACTGAACTCTACGCCACTCTACTCTGCAGTACTGCACTCTATGACACTATTGTCTGCAGCACTGCTCTTTGCAGCACTCCATTCTACACCACAATCCTCTACTCTACACCACTCTACGATACTGCCCTCTACGCAACTCTACTCTGTGCAACTGAACTCTATGTCACTCTAAACCACTGTACTCTACTTTGCACCACTGTAGTCTACACCACTACTCTCTATGGCACTCAATGCCACTACACTTTATGCCACTCTGCACTGCTACCCTCTGCAGCACTCTAGTCTGAAATACTGCACTCTCCACCACTGAATTCAGCGCCACTCTACTCTGCATTACTGCACTCTATGCTAATGCACCCTATGCCTACTCTACTTTGAAGTGGTGCACTCTGCAGCACTCTACTCTGTGCCACTATACTCTACTCTGCACCACTCTACACCACAGCACTCTATGCCACTCTACTCTATACCTATGCACTCTACACCAATGTACTGAATTCCTCAATTCACCACTCTAATTTACGCTACTGCATTCTATGATGCTGCATTGTACGCTGCTGAATTCCATGCCACTGCACTCCACAACAATCTACACCAATGCATTCTACACCAGTCCACTCTACCCTACACCAATCCACTGTACGCCTCTCTATGCCACTACAAACTACTCTACTCTGTGCCACTGCACTCTACTCTGCACCACTGTAGTCAATGCCACTGCACTCTATGCAACTCTACTCTACACCACTTCTCAAACAATGCACTCTACGCAACTCGACACCACTGCACTGTACAATACTCTACTCTGTAACACTGCACTTTACGGCACTGAACTCTACGCCACTCTGCTTTGCACTACTGCATTCTGTGCCTCTGCACTCTACTCTATTCTGCACCATTCTATGCCACTTTATGCCACTCTACTCTGCACCGCTGCACTCTATGCCACTCTACTCTACTCCGCACTGCTGCACCCTACTCTCCTGTACTCTTTACCACTCTACTGTGCTCAGCATCACTGCACTCTATGCCACTGCACTCTACTATGCACTCTAATCTATGCCACTGCATTCTATTGCTCTGCATTGTACGCCGCTGAAGTCTTTGCCACTGCACTCTGCACCACTGCTCTCTACACCATTATGCTCCACCATTATGCTCTACAACACTCTGCACCAAGCACTCTACAGCAGTCCACTCATCTCTTTGCCACTCCACTCTACCCAACTCCACTCTATGCCACTCCAACACATAACACTCTATCCCACTCCAAACTACAACACTCTGTGACACTCTCTGCCATTCCACTCTCCGGCACTCCACACTACTCTATTCTAACCCCCTAAGTTTGAGCCATGCTGGTGTACAACATGGATAAAACACATTGCCACAGACAATATCTCTTGCATAGGTAAGACCTATTGGCATTGCCAATGCTTGTGTTCTCGTCTTCGTCTGCATGGCAATGTCTAATTCAATGCACAGTAAGTGTAATACTTTGGTGGCAGGACAGTGTGTAGTGTTATTTTTTGTATATCTTTGGTTTGTATTGTAACCGGCCTGTTGTGCAGCTGTCAGAAATAGGTCTCAACGTGGTGTTGCTGGATATGGCACGTTTAAACAGTTTTGGACAAATCTTTGGGAAATGCTTTCTAAGGCCCTGAATAAGAATGTCCCGGAGAGGTGCAAGCTAACTGTTACACAGATAAAATCAGACACCGTGGGGGTTAGGTTTTTAGGTCTCGGCCTGAACCAGCGCATGTGCTGGTTCGGCCGAGACATTTAGTAGCTCTGAGAAATACTACTTTTCCGGCGATCAGCTTGCTAGAACGCACACAAGAGCGCGCGCGTCGTGCACAGCGGCCGCGGCTTCTTTAAGGCTTGTGAATGCTTTACCCTACCCCCAGCTGGCATGCGGCTTCTTTGATCTTCATTTTTATTTTTTTCCAAGCGCGGCCGCTCACTTCTAGTTTTGAATGGCGTGAAAAAGAACGCAAGTAAAGTTGCGGTTCAAGTCAGCAGTTCTTTTAAGCTGCCGAAATCAATGCCTTAAATGTAATCTAAGAGGGGTATCGTCTTTCTTAACCAGTTTTTACAAATATTTAGACAGTTTACAACAGAAAGCAATGAAGTATTTCCAAGTAAAAATTCACTGTAACTGTAGTTGACGAACAGTTACGTTGTTTAATTTCTAATGTTTTCTTTTTTGTTTTTTCTTCAGTGCTACATCATTTGAGGATGGTCGCTTTGTTTCAATAAAATTATTTGGGTCAGAGAGAGGCTTGACACGCTGTTTCTTAAAATAGCTGCTGTCAGGTGATCGTTCTCTAACTGGAGTTGATGATATTTCTGGCTGTAGTCATATGACTAGTGGGGATTTAGAAGCCATGGAGCTCTTGGTTGTGCTGGTCTGCCTCATCATGCTGTCTGCAGGTGTGTGTTACCCTACGATACGCGGTTTGTTGACTTTATCGTTCCAGGCAGGTGCAAGGCAGAGTATAAACCCAGAAAGCACAATAGTACTAGATAACTATATAGGTAGACCCCCTGCGAGGGAGTGTTTATTTTACTTTACTCTTCAGTGATTTCGTTCCACTGTATATCTTGTTTTATTTATATACTATAACATTTTAGCGGTTTGGATTTTTTTGTATTGTATCTTTTTTTGTAGGAAGTGTATGCGCCAGATTAACGCCTGTCTGCAGAACGCCGTGTTGAAAGTAAATTGCATTAGGAAGGGATGTGTAATATTTTTAACGTTGGTCTTAATGTTATGTGTTCATGGGTCGTTGTTTCCAGAGTCGAAGTCTTTGTATACCAAAGAGAACTGTGCCGTCCTGTCCAGTTGACCGTTTATGGACTGTACTGTGAGCCACTCTGACAATCTTCCCTCCCCCGTAGTCTGGATGTTGTGTAAATACTCTTGTTATCCAGAGTGGATTATAACAACGGCCAGAATCTAATGGGCCCGCACGTCCTATGCACAGGGTGAAAGCCCAGGAAACCCCCCCCCCTTGGGAGTTCCCATGTTGGTGCTTAAGTGAAGGGTGCAACAACTACATTCTCAACACAGGGACATTGAACCTCAAACAGGCACCGTAACACTCATATAAACAGCGCCCTAGAACATTAGGAAACTACCAACCGACGATGAAAATCCTTGCTTGACCTCCAGTGTACCGGTGACGGCTCCAATTAGTCAGTCAAAAAGTCGGCATATCGTTTGGACGGAGTTGAATTGGACCTCAGGGAATGCCGTTCCTCTGTGTGGGTGCTTCGCCACATTCTTACTTTATAAGGGTCTCGAAATTTGGACCGACCACCACCCACACCACCAGGCTTAACCTTTCACCCAATCTCAATCAACGTTTGACCCCTTGGTGCCACCCGGCCCACCCCCGTGCTTCATGTCCAGGACCCCCTCCAGCCTCGTGCCACCTGGCCCACCCCCGTGCTTCATGTCCAGCGCCCCCCACATGTGGCCCACACTGAAAGAACCGCCTCAGCCCTGGCAGAGCACGGACATGCCCATCCCGGGATGGGTCACCTCGGAGCTCCGGCCAAGCCTCTCCCGCCAGCCGCCGGAGCATCCCTGGGACACCTTTCGTGTGGAGACACATCCGTTCCTCTTCAGGCTCTGGCATGCAGCTCGCCGGACCCCTCGGTTGCGGTGACAACATCTTTATTACTCTGGGGCCAGGAGTAATTTGGGTTTATTCTACGGGGTAAAAGGTCAGAGCTTCTGTGCCTTGGAGAGGAGCTTTGCATCTTGACTTTTTCTGGATTTGGGAAATACAACTGGTAGCCCTGTTGCAACCATCAGCTATTAGTGCTGGAAAAAGCTTTTGTAGGCTAGACAGACTGGGCATGTCTCCAGGCAGTTCCAAACACTGCAGGCACATTTAGACCTCGTTGGTAGAGAGCACGCATGCACTACAAGGAGGTAGTGTCTAAGGAGGCCAAAACCACTACTGGCACGCTTTGAGTGATCTTGGGCTAATCACCCTTTCTCCCTAACATTGTTTCTTTTTCTCTGAAAGTTGTGTTAGCTTAAAAACAGGTTGAACACCACACAAACCACTGCCAACTTTCACCGAATGCACTTCAAATAAAGGGCCGAACCTGCCAAGGGAATGCAGCAGGCACAGAGATGCACATCAAATAAAGGGCAGAACCGGCCAAGGGAATGCAGCAGGCACAGGGCTGCACATGAAGTAAAGGGCTGAACCTGCCAAGGGAATGCAGCAGTGTCGCACAATAAATGTTGCTGACAGAGTTTTAAGTATTTACAGCTCTCAACTTGTCATGATGTCGTTAATAATAAGAGGCGCGATGCATGCTTAGTGTAGCTTGACCACAAGGTGTACATATTTGTCATCAGGCCCATACATTGTAGAAACAGAAGGCCCACGATGAACCAATGGTACACACAGCATGGTACCTGCAGGTATGCCTCAAGTCTGGAATGATAACACTTATAAAGCGCCCAGCGAGCTCTCTAGGCACGGCGTCCATATCCTCTAGTGATTCCAGGCCTTTCTTAATGGCAGGCAAGGAGGCCAGTTTCCCCCACCCTCCTCTGGGCCACCTCACTCATCAGAGCACCTGTGCTTCCAAAACATGGAAGATCTCAAGAAACAGAGGTCTTCTTGGCACTACTGAAGGATGCATGTTGATTTGAGAGATCAGCCACCACAGAGCTACCATTTTAGTTAGTTAGTTCAGGACTTTAGCGATTGGCTGATTTGTTTGATCCTCCCCCTAAAATGAGTCATGTGGTGCGGACATCCGCCGGAGAGGCAGACTAATTGATACGAGTCTTTGCTTTTTAGGTCTCGCCTGAGCCAGCGCATGCGGTGCCCTGGGCGAGACATTTAGTAGGGCTCTGAGAAATGCTACTTGCCGACGATCAGCTTGATTCTTGCGCTCGTGTAAGCTTTCCCCATGCTCTTTATAGTGCCCATGGGGCACAAGCAGGGACCTACTAGAGTGCTTCTTTAGCAGAACGCACTCTGCGGTCCCCTCAGGGCACAATCAGGCACAAATAAAAAGCGCAGCTGTTTATTGTCACTGACACTCACATGATGGTATTCTTGTGATTGCCGACGTGCGCCGTGACTGGACTACCGTCAACATGAGAAATGACCCCAGTGCTGGAAGACCGGTTCCGTGGAGTTGCGGTGTGTATTCTCGGAGCTTTCGATGCGCGCGCACCCCTGCTTTCACTTTTGTCGTCGTTAAATCCTGTTTTTTCCCCCATTGACACTTAGTTATTAAGGCACCTTCAAACCTTATCGATCTGCAAGTCGTTAATCCTAAAACGAACTATTTATGTATTCTGACCATGTGCCTATGTTCCTATGTTGGGACTCACTTTTGCCGTCTTCTTAAATCACACGCGCACCCCTGCTTTCACTTTTGCCGTCTTGTTTATGTTTCTTGTTTAGGTCGGGTGGAGCGCTGCTGAGCGCATAAGCCAATGTAGCCCCACCCACTCCCCCTTGTTTCCTATGATTGCAGTTTGCGGGACATTTCTTCCTCTCGTGACATTGTTGCATGCCTCACCAATCCGCTTTTCTTGCCCTTCGAGGTCTCTGAGTGTTTTGCTGCAACTTTTGTATTTGTTTTGCTCACTTGAAGCGAGCTGCCAGCTTCACTAGAGCACCTCTCCTTTGTGAGGCTCTCGCCCTCCCTCCCACTCTCCAGTGGTGGGAGGGGACTGGACTGTCTTTGTGGTCTTTGGCAGTAATTTACTTATTTCCAAGCACATCAGCGCGCTGATAAACCTATTGGGAACATATTGAAGCTCAGTCAGGTTGTCATTGCCATGTCACTTCTATTTGCGTGAGAACCAGCTGCACCATCTACTGCTGCAGATCAAAGAGGGCGCTGATTAGACGGCCTCTTCCCTATCAGTGTTGCAGTTCAAACACCTCTGAAACAACATTGTGTACAGTGTCCTGGGACCCATGGGTCGTTCAAGTTGCTGTTGCCATACTGAGGTGTGTAGAGATTCCCATTCACAAAAAAGGGAGATCGGTACTTCCTCACAAGTTACATACCAGTGTCCCTGCCAGCTGTTGTGGAGAGAAAACAAATCTGGCAACGATTCCTGCAAAAGCTCAATAGCCTCAGTATGCCGAATCAAATGTGGGTACTGAGAGTCAAAAGTGTGCTGCCCCTTTTTAAACCGTTATTTCCTTTGCAGTTTCACAAAGTTCCATCTGTTCTGCTGCTCATTTTTTTATTGAATGGCTCTAGAGTTTTATGCAGAGCATCAAAATAACTATTGGTGTAGAAGTGCTTATGCATACATTTTCATATAGTGTAGGAGCATTCATGTAACATATATAGCATGGGTGTGTTCAATTTGGCAAACGTGTATACAGATTTTGGTCAGAAATGCAAGTGGCGCTTACAGTTCGTTGCATTAATATTTAAATCGCAGCAGAAGTTCCGATTTTTTCCGAAGCAGAGTTGTGTAGAGCTTAGCAGTCTTCACAATGTCAGCATTTTTTTAAAAAATGCAGTGAGTGTGTGAAAAAAATGTTTTGACCATTCCTAACCTCTGATGACTTTCTGCTTCGGTATCATTGCTTTTGCCGAATCCACTACTTTTCTTAACCACATCGTTGCTTGCTGCTTCCCCTCCTGTGCTGGACAGCAACGAAAACGGGTGTGGTCATGACGAGCTGAGCTCGTCATGAGCACAGGAGCACTGTACTGCATGACGAGCTGAGCTCGTCATGAGCATGGAAGGGGTTAAAAGTCCTTGCCCTCGTGTTTTTTTTCACAACAAAAGCCATAAAACCGTGTGTAGCGGGGGGGTTTGCACTTCGATAATATCTTCCAAGGCTGCGATTCCTGGACACAGTGATCTTTTAGGTTTGTGAAGGAAGTGACACTGAAGCACAGGGGTAGCGCTATCTTTTGGCACAGCTGAAAACTATCGTCGCTACCCCAAACATGCACACAGTTTTTGAAACTCCCTTCTAACGGCACCCCATAATTATGGCATGCTTTTGTTGCAATTGGTGTTGCAATATTTAGCAATGCCAATAGCTCAAACGTATTTAATGCGAGACCTATTGCATTGCAAATGCTTGTTTTTGGGTGTGATAATGATTGCCTATGAGTTAAATACTTCAAAATGATGCATTAAAGGCAGATGTGTTATCAGCACCAAAGTTTACATATTCTAATATTTCTTCGTACCAAACACTGCAGATCCTAGTATTTACTAGGCTTTTCCCCCAGCACATATCAGAAGGTTTGAAATAGCAATATGTGCCTGGGGACATGCCGGAGTGCACACTTGATCACATCCTGTTATAACGAAGTGCAGTAAACTTGCATACATGTTTGCACAGTGGTTTTTTTTTCTGTCCCACTGGTGATCAACGCCTTGGTGTTTGTGATATGTGCTTGTGAAATTCTGTCTCACATTTTGTTGTGTTTCTTATTTGGATATCTCAAAAGTGGTCAGTGCTGTTGGTGTATGGATGTTTGTGTGTGATGGGTTCTGTCTAATCTACAGGAGAGGGTACAACAGGTAAACGACGTGGGGTGGGGGGCGGGGTGGAACTCGAAGATGACGGAATAGGTGTAATTAAATAAATAGTTAATACCTATTCCATAATTTGTCGACTTCTCCTCTGCCACGCCCCACTGCGCCACTGAGCCAGCTGCCGCTGCTGATGTATCTCGCTCGTGTGTGGGGTGTTTCTATTTACCAATCTATTTGGAGCAAGTATTTTGTCGTACTTCCTGGCCACTGCAAAGGAAAAATGTAGATGGCTGTTACTACTTATGTAGGCGAGATCTGGTAATTGCTGGAAAAAAGGAGGGATTCGGAGTTTTCGTTACCAACATCTGTAGCTGGCTCAGGTAAGCGCGGTGAGGCGGCAGGGCAGGGCGCGCCAGCGGGGAAATTCCGACAGACGACGTAATAGGTATTATTTATTTATTTAATTATACCTGTTCCGTCGTCTGTCGACCTCCACCCACTTCCCACCCCGCCTCACCCCATCAACCTCCCCAACGCGTTTACCTGTGCTGGCCATCGCTGGTCACACAAGTGCGAAAAAACTCCCTCAGAAGCTGACGCTCCAACTATAGAATTGCGGTCGGGTTGTGCTTCTGTCTCATGATTTTCCAGTGCCATATACAGGTGAAGTGTTATGCTTCAGAGAGAAGTTCGGCCAGCACAAGCCATCTGATTGATGTCTGCGGTGTGACGTTTTTTGAGCCTAATAGCGAATGCCAAAGTAAGGCTCAAACCTAACTTTACCAAAACAGTTTAGCAAGGCCACAACACAACATTTCAACAACAAGAAAACAAGCATTGGTAATGCATCGATTTCATCTACGTAATGAATAAAGAGCTGTTTTCATCAATCATCGTCTGGAAGAAGGAAAGAGCTCCCTGACAGGTAATATGGAAGGAGAGGATGTGGGGCAGTGGGCAGAGCTACTGACTCAAGAACTGGGGATCCTGGTTCGAGTCTTGGTGGTGCCCCCAACATCCTGTGATTCTATGCAAATCACTTAATCCCTCCGTGTGATAAATTTCAATATAAATATGCTGCAATAGTGAAAGGCAGAGTCCTATGAAAATACAGTTCCACCAAAGCGGATGTTAGCAGTATTTTTCGCAGTGGGAAACTGATAAGAAAAGCAGACGAGGAACAAGCATTTGTGCTGGAAAATATGCTACAGCCAAAAGAAAAAGAGTGAAGGTAAGTGGCTCGCACAGAAACCAATGAGAAACCAGGAAAGAGAGGATGCGGGTAAGTCCCTTTTAAGTTTATATTAAAAACAATAGATTTTTCAGGCACAGCACAAGCGCTGTGCAGGCAAAACCTAATTGCGAAACCTAAAAAGCGCAGCAAAAGCACTGTGCAGGCAAAACTTAAAAATACCATTTTCACCACTACCCTGAATTGACCGAGTGAAAGAAGACTATGAATTAGACAGGCAGGCCCAAGAAATTCGATATCCAGCAGGGAGAGCAGCCATGTCTGGTTGCTCTGCAACAAGTAACTTATTGTAGGGTCCTCACCTTGGTAAGATTGAGCCGGTTAGGCACATGGGCACAAATAAGTTAACAAAAGCAGGATATCTAGGCAGGATGCTTCAGTGATGGAAAATTGGTCGCCATCATAAGGGTTTGTTACTTTCACTATTATTTCAGACTGCAGTCCCTTATTGTTCCGCTTATGCACACTTTGTGTCTGTTATTGTCCAGAATCTCTCCGACACTTAACACTCTCACAACATAAACTCTCTCTGGTGCCAAACACTCTCACAACACTGATACCCTCTGGCATCCAACATCCCGCACCATATCTGGACTCTCTCACAGTACACCCTCTCAAAGCACCATGGAGCACTCGCACGCATCATTTCTGTTGCACATGCACTCCCTGGTGCACAGCTCTTTTACTGCACCTGCACTCGCTGGTACCCAATAGTGTCCCAAGATTTGCAATCCCTGGAACTCAATACTCTCACATCGTTCGCTCACAACCAATACTATATATAGTTGTATATAGCCCACTCTCTTATGAGCTTATGACTCATGCTGAAGAATCTAGCCTTCTGCACCCGTCTCAATCGGGCTTCCGGGCTTTTCATTCTACGGAGTCCTCATTACTCCTCGCCGGTATGTAACGTTTACAACGACATTTTTACAACGCACTACCATTACAACGCAGGCATTACCACGCATACGATTACAACGCATTGCGCTGGGGGGCGCTCTAGGATAGGTAATAAGTTTAATTTTCTATCCAACACCTTCCCTAGTGTCCACGGGGACTGGAGTTGGAATAGAAAATTATACTTACCACTATCCAGCACCCCAAAGCGCTATGCGTTGTAACGGTATTCGTTGTAAATACCGCGTTGTAAAGGTATGCGTGGTAAAAGTATGCGTTGTAACGTCATACATCCCTCCTCGCCGCGGAAGCCATCAGACAGGGGGCAGACGCTGGGCATACTATGGCCCTGGTTATGCTGGACCTGATCGCTGCTTTCGACACTGTGGCCCATTACACCCTGCTGAAGTGTCTGAATAAGGTTGGTGTCTCTGGCCCGGCTTTGAAATGGCTGAAATCGTTCCTGGTAGAGCGGAGATTTCGGGTTAGACAGGGAGCACATTATTCCAAGGATATCAAACTGGAACAGGATGTGCCTCAGGGCTCTGCCCTGAGTACTACTCTGTTTAACCTGTACGTTACTCCTTTGGCGGAGATAGCGCAGGGCTTTGGAATTGGGGTCGTCTCATATGCCGACGATACCCAGTTGGTGATCTCCCTATCTCGGGCACCGGACGTTGGAGCCTCTAATTTCAGGGCATGCATGCAGGAGCTTGCCTCCTGAATGGCTAAGAACTGCCTGAAACTAAATGGCAACAAGACTGAGGTGCTTGTGTTAGGGGGTGATTCATCAGGATGGACGTCAGCGTGGTGGCCTCCGGTTCTGGGCCCTACCCCTATACCATGTACCCTGGTGAAAAATCTTGGAGTCTGGTTGGACCCACTCTCTCTTACGAAGTCCACACCAGACGTGTACTGGGGAAATGTTTTGGAGTCCTCAAAAATTTACGGAAAACTATGGATCTCCTTCCTATTGAGGCTAGGAAGACGCTGGTGCATGCCCTCATTACATCTCACCTAGACTTTGGCAACATTCTCTATTTGGGCGCCACTGCTAAATGCCTTTGAAGACTGCAGGTTGTGCAGAACGCCGCTGCACGGCTGGTACTTGCGCAGCCTAGGAGGTCTGCCTCTAAAAGAGCCTTGGATACCTTGCATTGGCTACCAGTTAGGAAAATAGTGATGTTTAAAGCATTATGCACATGCCATCGCATCACCCAGGACACTGGTCCTTCGTATTTGAAGGATCTTGTCACCAGCTATTTGCCTGGAAGGTCCCTGAGATCTAGTGGGACTGGCCTGCTGATAGTGCCAAAGGTGAAGAAGGCCAGAATGGGAGGTAGATCCTTCCGGTTCTTGGCAGCTCAGAATTGGAACAAACTCCCTGTAAATCTCCGGATGGAGACTTCTGAAGCTAGGTTTAGGAAGACGCCTAAAACCTATTTGTTCTCCGGCTAAGCAAGGTGGGCACCGTGGAACCGGGCCACTGCCATTCTCTCTCACCCCAGCGCGGGGACACGCCGAGATGGCGTAACCATGCGCTTTATAAATCCCTTTTTATTATTCTTATATATATGTACCACGTCGGTTCAAAGAATTCTGGGATTTGCAGCGCTAACCATGGGGGCAGCTCCCTGCGGCTGAACCACACCGCTTTCACATCAATTCACAATCCTTCTCACGAAGGAAAAACGAGGCGCCCACCAGTAAAATTCCCAGCTCCGTGATTTTAATCAAAGACCATTTCCATTTTACAGGTTTCAAAAGCAAGTAATCTACGCGTTTCGGTGTCGCAGACACCTTGGTCACGATCGTGACCAAATATGGGGGTCCGTTACGGACCCCCGACCCCGGGGATCACCACCTGCCCGGGGCTTTAGGAAAGAAGGGAGGGGGCTGCGTGCCCCCCCCCCCCCCCGGAGCCTTTGATGGCCCTGAGGACCACTACCCCCCAGGGCCGGCTCCTGCAATGTCCCAGGGTGCCCACCTCTGGGACATTGCTGTTTGCTATGGCAGGGTGGGAGCGCAGCTCCCACCATGCCTTATCAAATCCTGCTTTGCTTCATTGAAGTGAGAGCAGGAAAACCTGCTCTCGCTTCAATGAAGCAAAGCAGGATTGCTTTTGAGCAAGGGGAGCTGCATGTTAGCAGCTTCCGTTGCTCTAAAGAAATGTTTGGCTCCCGCAGGAGGCGGGGAGGCAGCGGGACCGAGGGGGCATTGGGGATCCCCCAACAGTCCCTAATGGAAAGGGCCGGTCCCGGGCCATCTAGCCCACCAGGTACCTCCAGTAACCTTAGAAATTTGTGGAAAAAAACATAGGTTTTAGGGATGCTGTAGTTGGAAATTTGCATTTAAAAAACCTTAGAACTCCACTGAAAAAAACATAAGTTCAGAGACGTTATAGTTAGAAACTAGCATTTAAAAAACCATAGCAATTCACTGAAAAAAACACAGGTTTCAGGGACGTTATAGTTAGTTGACATTTCACTTGTACAAAACCAGAGAAATTCGACCGTTATAGTTAGTAGAGATAACTATCACTCATGCCCCCACAATGCACTGCTGATGACGTCACATATTATATCACTCATGACACGGTCAGTGACAATACTGATGACATCACTCATGACATCTCAAATGACATCACCGATGACATCACTGATGACATCCTCCATGTGATAATCTGATGCACCTCCACACACCCTAATAAAACCTTGTATACACCTACTCTAAAATACAGACTACCAATATCGAAACCATAGACAAACTATTGGCAGTTAGTACATACCTGTTCAGTAATTCCTAGGTTTACACATACACATACACTCATTCACCCATACAGTAACTCATACATGCAGTCACTCATCAATACAGCACTATCATAGGCACTCATACACCTATACATACACTCACACACTGCCACTCATCCATAGACTTACTCACACACCTACTCAGTCATGCAAAGAATCAATCACACCCATTTACTCACCTATACAGTTATACACAGACCACCTCACTTATTTATACAAATACTAACACATACTTACTCTCTTATACAATCACTGATACAAGCACACACTCATCCATACAACCACTCTCACAATCACTCAGTCTCACATATAGTCATTTATATACGCCAACACTCACGTGTACTGCCTTTCACATATGTAGTTACTCACACATATACCACTGAGACATCCATTCATTCACCAACACATGCATACACACACTCACCCATCTATACAGCCCTTCACAGATGCACTCTTCAACCCATACACCCAGTGAATCACCCACTCACACATCTATGCACAGAGTCACCCACCCCCACCCACTCACACAGACACCCATACAGATACTCAGACAACCAATCAATAACCCATATAGACAGTCACGTAGCTACTCACCAACACATGCAGCCACGTATACACCATCAGACTGATACCAACATTTACACAGTTTACTCACTAACCCATGCATTCAGTAAGATACGCTTAATCAGTCACTTATACAATCAGTCACGCACCTACTAAATCATCCATTCAGACACTTACACACCCACTCATTCTTCAATGCACCTTGGTGTGTATATATATATATATATATATATATATCGAGTCGCCACATTTCGCTGTATTTCACTAAGATAGTTGGCACTCAAAAGTCTCTTTTCCAGGTGAAAGTTTTATTGGCAGACCCCCCGCCCCCTCGACAAACGCGTTTCACCACTTGGACTTCGTCACTGAACCCGGGAAAAGGAGGAGCGACAGCGGTGGCGGAGCGGTTACGAAAAAATATATATATATATATATATATCAGGAACTTCGTCTGCATATCATTCGCTGAACACAAAGGACGAATCGGACCCAAGCAGGTAAATTTGCTAATTTTTAATATTCAGTGCAACCTTCGTTCGCCATGACGCGTTTCGGGCCCTGGAGCCCTTGATCACATGACTTGGCCAATTGAAACTCGTGATTTTAAGGTGCATGTTAGGATCACATGACCCTGGGCCTATAGACATAACCAACAGACTTCTGCCTAATCCACACAACATTACTCATATTAGCGAAGTGATATATACAATAAAAAATGGAAATGTTCAGCAATGTTGCTAAAATTCAAATGTTACATCATTTTCGCTTTTGTTATTCTCCACTTAAAACCCAGAATAGATGTTTGTGCAAATTTCGCGGTAAATAAATACATAAATACATATATATTTAATAAATATTAAATAATTCCTATTTCATTTAAAAATACATCAAATGTATAATTTTGGCCGATATTTCATTATATATGTTCATTTACCCAAATAAATACAGAAAAACATTTTAAATTCATTAATACGAATTAATAAAAAATTTGCAAAATCTGCTTAATCTGTGCAAAACAAGCAACTTTCTTTTCTAGTGGGATATATATATATATATATATATATATATATATGCGAAACAAACGCCAAAGCCACTTCCAATCCCACTGACCGGCGAAGCAGGAGACGGACCACAGGATCTGTTAAAGATGTTATATTTTCGTGTCAGGTAAAAACAGCAATGACGCGTTTCGGGCTCGCAAGCCCTTGCTCACATGTGGATCACTTCAACCATGTTGTTTTTTTAAATGCTTAAAAGTGCACGCCCCCAAACCCTAATTTAGTTGGCCATGTGACCATAAACACTGAGAAAATACTGTCTTAAATTTTCGTTTACACTTCACAATGAGACGTTCTTCAAATGTACACAAGGTTTTAAATACATGAATGTATAAAAACACATATTGCATAAAAGGACATTCGAAAGAAAGATACATATTTTTGTGTTATCTTATTTTAAAAAGAAAGTTGTTTTAGCTGCATAAATGCAAAACATTCCCAATATCAGGCATATGCATATCTGTATAAATACAGAAAACATATTTAAAAAAAGGATAAATCGCAGAACAAATTGGAAACCGCAAACTCAATCTTAAATAAATTATCAGTAGTGTACTATTGCTGATGTATTAGACAGTAGTGAATGGTAGATGTTGTCCTACTAAAGTGCAAATATTCATTCATAACCTAACAACATTTATGGTTGTTATGCAAAACTGTGCGAAATATTTAGTGCAAACATATAGTAAAGTGCAAACCGTATGATACATAATTTCAATATAAATATTGTTTATAATAAAATTGACCATTGCTGAATTTCATTATTAAAATCATATAAATAAAAAATTTTCATGATCACAGTTAAAAGTGCAAACATTTTGTTTAAAAGTGGAGAGAAATATATAGATGAATAAAAAAAAACATTGTTAAATTATTTTTATATTTTTCATCTATATAAGCAGTTCTAGGAGTAATTCATAATGTCACGGATAACAGGAAAAACATGTCAGTTAGAACTAGGAAATGGTTAAAAAGAACAATCAAATTTGCTGTGTCTTCAAGGCATGATGATATTGTGTAAATACATACACATACAAAAAAATATAATTTTTTATATATAAATATATATACACACATCGATGAGCAAGAGTAGAAGTCAAAACGCTAGAATTAATGTCAGAAGCATGTAGAACGGAGAATAATACATTCATAAAAAGTTATACATATCTTCTGTATTGTTCAATCCGTTGGGCCATTTGCTATTGAATACCAAAATCATGGTAGTTTCAAGTTGCCTCAAGTTATGTTCTCTGTTTCCGCCTCTACGTGATTTAGGAATAGCCCCTACCACATAATATTTCAGGCATGCTAAGTCATTATCATGAGTTCTTTTAAAATGACTTGCTACCAGATAGGCTGGATTATTATGTAGGATTGCTCTGAGATGCTGTAAAATCCTGACGTGTACCTGAAGTTTTGTACTGACTATGTAGTTTAGGCCACAGGTACACGTCAGGACATAAACAGCAAAATCCGTCTTGCAGTTGAAACTACCAGAGATGGCTATATCTTGGGAACTGAAAGGTGTTTGATAATGAGTTTTATTTGTTCCAAATTTACATGCTCTACGCGTAGAACATTTTCGGAACCCTTGCGAAGGTTGTAGCCACATAGTGTTCTGTCCGACTTCTGTTCTACTTTTATCCAAAACAGATCCCATGCTTTTAGCTCTTCTGAACGTAATAAAAGGGGTGCTGGGTAATCTTGAACCCAGTACCACATCAGTTAATACTATGGGCCAATTTTTCTTTATAATAGTCCTGATTTTACTTTCTTCATTACTGAATGCAGTAATTAACCTAGGACATTCTTTGTTTTCATTATTCTTGTTGATAACTGTACTCATATCAAAATTGTCAGTATTGTTAGATTCAGAAAGAAATAGACTTTCTCCAGGTCGTGAGTTGGCTTTAGCTATGGCCTGGTTTAAACTGGCATCAGAATATCCACGCACTTTCAATATAGCCATCATGTCTTTCAAACACATTTCAAAATCACTGGTGGTACTACATATTCTCTTAAGTCTCAAAATTTCTCCGTAAGGAATGCTATTTATAGTATGTTTGGGGTGTAGTCTGGTGGCGTGTAATGTCGTGTTACCAGCGGTTGGTTTTCTGAAAAGGATGGTCTCTATTCTGGCATTTTTAAAGTAAACTTTCACATCTAGAAATTCAGGGCATATTACCAACAAGTAGCGATAATTATCGCTAAATAGGCTTAGCGACGATTTATTTAGAACTGGTCTGGGCAGGTGTTAGTATTTGGAGATATTCGCGCTTAGCGCGAATATTTCCATCGCTACGCCTGCCTTGCTAATAGGCGATAGCGACGTTAGCGACTGCTTTCAGTCGCTAACTGGTTGGGTACGCCCACTTTGCATGTCATTAGCGATAAACATCGCTGACATGCAAAGCGGGCCCCAAACCGCTCGCTATCGCCTAAAAGCTGTCGCCTACATCAGTTAGCGACAGCTTGCTAATAGGGCGATAGAATTATCGACGCGTAGAGGCCGAAAACGGCCGCTAAAGCGGCGATAATTGCCTATCGCCCTGCTTGATAATATGCCCCTCAATTTCTTTTTTACTGATGTGAGACGTGAAATTGAGGTTGAGGGAATTGTCATTAATCTCTTCCACAAAGAGAGAAGACTCCTCCACATCACCTTGACAAAAAATAAAAATGTCGTCAATATAACGAAGATATTTTACTATCTTTTCATTAACCCAAACATGATGTTTTTTATTTAGGACCTGTTCCTCCCACCAGCCCACGTGTAAACAATCGTAGATGGGGGAAAAACAGGATCCCATCGCCACACCCCTGAGTTGTTTAAATAAATCCTTTCCAAAGAGAAAAAAATTATTATGAAGACACCATTCAATAAGACTGATAATGACCTTATTATGTTCATAGTACTCACACAATCTTCTGCCCAAAAAGTGTTCAACAGCTGTCAACCCATTACTATGATTTTTGCTAGTATATAGAAACTCCACGTCTAAAGTTATTAACAACATGTCATCATTCCACTCTTGATCTTTTATTTTCTGCAAAAAGTCACAAGTATCTCTGGCGTAGCTGGGTAAACTTTTTACCATGTCCTGCAGGAAAAAATCAATATATTGACCGACATGTTCACTGGCGCTTTTAATGGCCGAAATAATTGGTCTTCCTGGTGTTGGAACTATACCTTTGTGAACTTTCGGAATTAAATACAGCACAGGAAGGACAGGGAATTCAATATTCATAAATTTAAATTCCTCCAATGAAATCAAACCTTCTGTGCACCATTTAGATAACAGTTTAAGTAGAGTCTCTTTTGCCTTTGCATATTCTTTATGGGTTGTTCTTTCGTAGCAGTTGGTATCCGCCAATTGCCTATTGACTTCACTGATGTATTCTTTCTTGGGCCAGATGTGCAAATTGCCGCCTTTATCTGAATTCTTAATCACAATTTCTGTATTGTCATTCATTTTCTTCATAAGATTGATGTAGTCTATTTGCTTGCGATTATTTTTCTTCTTTTTACCTCTGGTGGTTCTATAGAGTTGCTAAATTTCATTCGTCACACAGTCATGAAAAGTATCATAAGCATCTTTAGTCATTAGAGGAATTAAGCTGGATTTAGCTTTAAAGGGAGTGATACCAGCACCTTTTTGTAACATATTGATTTTATTAAGTCTAGACTGTATATTCAAATCAATATCCGGCCCTGATGGCTGGGAATCGGTAGCATCCCTGAGGTCATGCATAGTGAGGAGAGTTGAAACATCCAAGGATACTAATTCCAGATTTTCGTTTTGGGGTTCAGAAAAACGAGAATCTGCTTAAATAGATTTTTTTAAATTATGTAGTGCAAAGAATTTTACAATTTCAATTTCCTGATGAAGCAGAAGACTTCTATGCGTGTTGACGCGTAGTTAAAAGATTGTTTAGGGCAAAAGTTTAATCCAAGAGACAATAATTGCTCCTCTGCTTTAGTTAATGTAATGTCCGACAAGTTGCTGATTGATTTATCATCTACTGGTGTTTCCTTTGCCACATCGGTTTCTTTTTCTTTTTTTGTTGTTTTTTGTTTATGCTTTCTTCTTCTTTCTTGTCTTCTTTTGTTCCTCTGTTTTTTTGTTGCATTCTTTTGTCTTGATCTCAGTGTTTGTAGTCTCTCTTCGACTAAAAAATCATGGGGCATATTACCAAGCCCGCAATAAATGCGATAGCGACTTTTTAAAGTCGCTAACGCATTTTTTTTTATCGCACTATTACCAATACGTCTCTAACCTGAGTTAGATACGTATTCTTGACGTCATCTATCGCCCCGCGCTGGGGGCGATAGATGACGTGGGCCCCGAGGGAGGTGGCGTGTGCTCCGGACGAGCAACCCGGAAATCCAATTACTGCAAACAGATACACGTTTAAACACGCTCTCAGCAGCCGTCACAAAACGCCAAACAGGAGATAGTCCAAGGGTGTTTATTCAGTTGCTACATGTTTCGGCTTCTCACAAGCCTTGATCACGCAATTGATTGTGAATGTGCACAACACATAAGTAGAGTGAATAGTGGTGAACATGAAAAGAGGACTGTAAACAAAGTAAGGCAGACATCTTAGCCTAGTCAAAAGTAAAATACTCAAACATGAAAATAGGGCTAGTTGAAAAAGGGGGCTAGTTGAGAAAAATGCAAAACGTAAAACACACAATGTGAGCTAATTTATATAGCATGTAAAAACGTAAATAACATAATATCTCTGGTGGCCATAATAATCATAATGAAAATAATGCCCGTACCCACACAAACAGCCGGCATATTGGGAACAAGTAAATCAAGTGCCGTGTGGCCAAATGACAAACATAAATATGTATATGTACCCCAGATCAAAAACTGCCACGCTGCCACAAAGGGGGGGGGGGGGGGTTCGGAAGGGGCCCAGGAAAGTTCCGGACACAATGTAAATGCTGAGCCTGTCACCGGGTAAGGGGACAGAAAACAAAATAACGAGTGAAGCGGAAATATGTCCCGTCACTCCGAAGCAGCAACCATATCTGCAAAAGGGGAAAGCAGGTTACAAAGTCCATGTCAAGGCCCATACTTAGCTCCACAACTGCCCAAATTCAGAAATTGCGTCCAATTCATGTTCACAAAAGTTCAGTGATGCCCAAGTGGGCGTGCTCATAGATAGAACAGGAACAAATAATCCAAAAAAGTGGGAACAAGTCCTGTAAACTGAAAGAGAAAACAGGGTTAAAATCAACATGATACACTCATGTGCACATACAAGTAAACTAGCTCTACAGAAGGAAGAGGGAATTACAGACTAAAGAACCAGGGAAAACATTTTATGTGTAATTATCTTTGAGGTGAACCGCAAGTTCTTCATCTTGGTTCAAACCTCCCGGGGCCTTGCTACTGAAGGAAATGATGTATTTAGACTCTATTTGCCTCAGCTTCAATAGTCGATTGCCACCTCTCGGATTCCTGATTATCTGTTCAAGGATGAAAAATTTCATCAATGCAGGATTCGAGAAATGGTGCTCACTGAAATGTCTGGCTACTGGATATTTGGGATCTTTATGTATGATGGCCCGATAATGTTCTAAGATCCGTTTCTTGGCAAATCCAGTGGTACTGCCAATGTACCATAGATTACAGGGACATACGATGACATATACCACAAATATCGTAGTACAGGTAAGGAACTGGTTAATGGCCTTGCTAACCCCATTATAGGTGACATTCTTAACTGAGGTGCTGGATTTACAGGCCTTGCAGTGGCTGCACGGAAAGAACCCCTTTAAACCCGACTCTAGGTTGCTGGGGTGCCTTGTGATGTCACTGCGAACAATCATGTCTCTTATGTTCCTTCCTTTTCTGTAGGTGATACTGGGCTTGTTATTGATGAGATGACCAATAGTGGCATCACTCGTGAGAATATTCCAATTTCTTGAAACAATCTTATGTATGTCTTTAGATTCTCTACTAAATGTGAGGATGAGTCTGGTAGTATCCTCCTCACTGTTGATATCCTCAACCGGATTCTCACGCAAGGTCTCGCTGCGTGTGATAGAGTCTGCTCTTTGTTTGGCCTTCTTGAGAACCCAAGCCGGATAGTCCCTGAGTCTAAAGCGTTCCATCATATCCGATGCAACCAGTTGGTAATTGCTATCGGTACTACAGTTTCTTTTTGCCCTCAGCAGTTCACCGAAAGGAATACTCCATTTGAGGGGTTCCGGGTGACTGCTGAGGGCATGTAGAATACTGTTGCCGGCAGTAGATTTTCTAAAGAGGGAGGTAGTGATGGTATTATCCAGGATGTCAATTTTGACATCTAGATACTCCGCTGTCTTGCTGTCTATGTTGCTCGTGAGTTTGATATTCTGACTATTGTTGTTGAGAATCTCAATAAAGTCAGATGCCTCTTCTTTGGTGCCCTTCCAAACCATGAAGAGGTCATCGATGTACCTCCACCATGTAACCACCCGACTGGTATGTTCGACAAGCGATGGGTCCGTGAAGATGGTATTTTCCCACAGCCCCAGGAAGAGATTCGCGAAGCTGGGCGCAAAACACGAACCCATCGCTGTACCAATCTCTTGTTTAAAGATGGCACCATCAAATAGAAAAAAGTTGTTTTTTAGACAATATTCAATCATTTCAAGGAGCATTTTGCTATGCTCCCGGAAATGTAAGGCACGTCCATCAAGAAAATGTTGGCATGCTGCCAAGCCTTGTTGGTGATCAATGATAGTATATAAGGCTTGGACATCCATGGTAATCAGTAGATAATCTGCATGCCATGTAAGTTCATTTAGTTTGGCAAGGAAATCCTTGGTATCCTTGACATAACTTTTGAGACTCTGTACCCAGTCCCTCAAATAGTGATCCACATATTTGGAAACGTGTTCCGCTACACTACCACGAGAGGAAACGATGGGTCTACCTGGCGGGTGATCTGTGCTCTTGTGAATCTTAGGGAGCAAGTAGAGCACAGGCAGGGTGGGATTGTCATTTTTGAGAAATCTGTACTCTTCCCATTCGAGAATCCCTTTATCCTTCCACTCAACAAGTTTGTCCCACAATTCAACTATACTCTTATTGTACTTCTCAAAAGTGGTGGTGGAATAGTAGTTGCCTTCAAATAGCTGTCTATGGGCCTCTGCCACGTAGAGGTCCCTTTCCATAATAACAATATTGCCACCCTTGTCTGCGGGACAGATGACAATAGTGTTATCTTCAGCCAAAGATTTTAAGGCTTTCCTCTGATCGGGGGAGAGGTTGTCCAGACTAGATTTAAAAAATCTTTTTTTGTTTTTTCTCAGACTATTGAGTTCTCTGTTCACACATTCATGGAATGTGTCTATGGCGTCATGGGCCATCTGGGGAACAAACGTAGATTTAGGTTTGAAACCCGATGCAGCACTTTTGTCAACAAGAAAATTGGCTTCCCTCAGAAGCTGGGTGTTACTTATGGTATCATTGGGGTCACCATGTGCAAAACCATTACATGTCAAAGGGTCAATTTCATTTTCTTTATCAAGGTGTATAATGTCAATCAAGGACTCCACATCACCAATCCTAAACGGGTCCTCAGTAAGGGACGATGGTAGCTGCTGTTGTGCATGTTGGTGTCCCATACTGCCCTTCAGTTTATGCCATTTCTTAAGTTTTAGTTTACGAATGTATCTAAAAACATCAATCCTGGATTCGGTATAATTAAAGTACATTGAGGGACAGAAAGACAGCCCCAGACTAAGGACAGTCAGTTCAGTTTCAGTAATTGTTCTTTTGGATAAATTAATAACAGTTTTCTTTACCGTATTGTCATCCATCATAGTTCTTTTCTGGAGCGTGTGTTGGCTCTTCCCATGTAGCCCCCTGTGTTGCCTCCTCTCCCAGCGTTGGCGAAG
Organism: Lissotriton helveticus; assembly: GCF_964261635.1. Lineage (NCBI taxonomy): Eukaryota > Metazoa > Chordata > Amphibia > Caudata > Salamandridae > Lissotriton > Lissotriton helveticus. The sequence goes on from NC_136057.1 coordinate 1,861,384,135, forward strand.
TCTCTTGCCCTCAGCAAACCCCACCGAGAGGCCGGGGACGAGCCAGGGGACGAGCCAGAGGACGCGGAAACGCAGGAACAGGGGCAAGAGGCTTCGCCAACGCTGGGAGAGGAGGCAACACAGGGGGCTACATGGGAAGAGCCAACACACGCTCCAGAAAAGAACTATGATGGATGACAATACGGTAAAGAAAACTGTTATTAATTTATCCAAAAGAACAATTACTGAAACTGAACTGACTGTCCTTAGTCTGGGGCTGTCTTTCTGTCCCTCAATGTACTTTAATTATACCGAATCCAGGATTGATGTTTTTAGATACATTCGTAAACTAAAACTTAAGAAATGGCATAAACTGAAGGGCAGTATGGGACACCAACATGCACAACAGCAGCTACCATCGTCCCTTACTGAGGACCCGTTTAGGATTGGTGATGTGGAGTCCTTGATTGACATTATACACCTTGATAAAGAAAATGAAATTGACCCTTTGACATGTAATGGTTTTGCACATGGTGACCCCAATGATACCATAAGTAACACCCAGCTTCTGAGGGAAGCCAATTTTCTTGTTGACAAAAGTGCTGCATCGGGTTTCAAACCTAAATCTACGTTTGTTCCCCAGATGGCCCATGACGCCATAGACACATTCCATGAATGTGTGAACAGAGAACTCAATAGTCTGAGAAAAAACAAAAAAAGATTTTTTAAATCTAGTCTGGACAACCTCTCCCCCGATCAGAGGAAAGCCTTAAAATCTTTGGCTGAAGATAACACTATTGTCATCTGTCCCGCAGACAAGGGTGGCAATATTGTTATTATGGAAAGGGACCTCTACGTGGCAGAGGCCCATAGACAGCTATTTGAAGGCAACTACTATTCCACCACCACTTTTGAGAAGTACAATAAGAGTATAGTTGAATTGTGGGACAAACTTGTTGAGTGGAAGGATAAAGGGATTCTCGAATGGGAAGAGTACAGATTTCTCAAAAATGACAATCCCACCCTGCCTGTGCTCTACTTGCTCCCTAAGATTCACAAGAGCACAGATCACCCGCCAGGTAGACCCATCGTTTCCTCTCGCGGTAGTGTAGCGGAACACGTTTCCAAATATGTGGATCACTATTTGAGGGACTGGGTACAGAGTCTCAAAAGTTATGTCAAGGATACCAAGGATTTCCTTGCCAAACTAAATGAACTTACATGGCATGCAGATTATCTACTGATTACCATGGATGTCCAAGCCTTATATACTATCATTGATCACCAACAAGGCTTGGCAGCATGCCAACATTTTCTTGATGGACGTGCCTTACATTTCCGGGAGCATAGCAAAATGCTCCTTGAAATGATTGAATATTGTCTAAAAAACAACTTTTTTCTATTTGATGGTGCCATCTTTAAACAAGAGATTGGTACAGCGATGGGTTCGTGTTTTGCGCCCAGCTTCGCGAATCTCTTCCTGGGGCTGTGGGAAAATACCATCTTCACGGACCCATCGCTTGTCGAACATACCAGTCGGGTGGTTACATGGTGGAGGTACATCGATGACCTCTTCATGGTTTGGAAGGGCACCAAAGAAGAGGCATCTGACTTTATTGAGATTCTCAACAACAATAGTCAGAATATCAAACTCACGAGCAACATAGACAGCAAGACAGCGGAGTATCTAGATGTCAAAATTGACATCCTGGATAATACCATCACTACCTCCCTCTTTAGAAAATCTACTGCCGGCAACAGTATTCTACATGCCCTCAGCAGTCACCCGGAACCCCTCAAATGGAGTATTCCTTTCGGTGAACTGCTGAGGGCAAAAAGAAACTGTAGTACCGATAGCAATTACCAACTGGTTGCATCGGATATGATGGAACGCTTTAGACTCAGGGACTATCCGGCTTGGGTTCTCAAGAAGGCCAAACAAAGAGCAGACTCTATCACACGCAGCGAGACCTTGCGTGAGAATCCGGTTGAGGATATCAACAGTGAGGAGGATACTACCAGACTCATCCTCACATTTAGTAGAGAATCTAAAGACATACATAAGATTGTTTCAAGAAATTGGAATATTCTCACGAGTGATGCCACTATTGGTCATCTCATCAATAACAAGCCCAGTATCACCTACAGAAAAGGAAGGAACATAAGAGACATGATTGTTCGCAGTGACATCACAAGGCACCCCAGCAACCTAGAGTCGGGTTTAAAGGGGTTCTTTCCGTGCAGCCACTGCAAGGCCTGTAAATCCAGCACCTCAGTTAAGAATGTCACCTATAATGGGGTTAGCAAGGCCATTAACCAGTTCCTTACCTGTACTACGATATTTGTGGTATATGTCATCGTATGTCCCTGTAATCTATGGTACATTGGCAGTACCACTGGATTTGCCAAGAAACGGATCTTAGAACATTATCGGGCCATCATACATAAAGATCCCAAATATCCAGTAGCCAGACATTTCAGTGAGCACCATTTCTCGAATCCTGCATTGATGAAATTTTTCATCCTTGAACAGATAATCAGGAATCCGAGAGGTGGCAATCGACTATTGAAGCTGAGGCAAATAGAGTCTAAATACATCATTTCCTTCAGTAGCAAGGCCCCGGGAGGTTTGAACCAAGATGAAGAACTTGCGGTTCACCTCAAAGATAATTACACATAAAATGTTTTCCCTGGTTCTTTAGTCTGTAATTCCCTCTTCCTTCTGTAGAGCTAGTTTACTTGTATGTGCACATGAGTGTATCATGTTGATTTTAACCCTGTTTTCTCTTTCAGTTTACAGGACTTGTTCCCACTTTTTTGGATTATTTGTTCCTGTTCTATCTATGAGCACGCCCACTTGGGCATCACTGAACTTTTGTGAACATGAATTGGACGCAATTTCTGAATTTGGGCAGTTGTGGAGCTAAGTATGGGCCTTGACATGGACTTTGTAACCTGCTTTCCCCTTTTGCAGATATGGTTGCTGCTTCGGAGTGACGGGACATATTTCCGCTTCACTCGTTATTTTGTTTTCTGTCCCCTTACCCGGTGACAGGCTCAGCATTTACATTGTGTCCGGAACTTTCCTGGGCCCCTTCCGAACCCCCCCCCCCCCCCCCTTTGTGGCAGCGTGGCAGTTTTTGATCTGGGGTACATATACATATTTATGTTTGTCATTTGGCCACACGGCACTTGATTTACTTGTTCCCAATATGCCGGCTGTTTGTGTGGGTACGGGCATTATTTTCATTATGATTATTATGGCCACCAGAGATATTATGTTATTTACGTTTTTACATGCTATATAAATTAGCTCACATTGTGTGTTTTACGTTTTGCATTTTTCTCAACTAGCCCCCTTTTTCAACTAGCCCTATTTTCATGTTTGAGTATTTTACTTTTGACTAGGCTAAGATGTCTGCCTTACTTTGTTTACAGTCCTCTTTTCATGTTCACCACTATTCACTCTACTTATGTGTTGTGCACATTCACAATCAATTGCGTGATCAAGGCTTGTGAGAAGCCGAAACATGTAGCAACTGAATAAACACCCTTGGACTATCTCCTGTTTGGCGTTTTGTGACGGCTGCTGAGAGCGTATTTAAACGTGTATCTGTTTGCAGTAATATATATATATATATATATATATATATATATATATATATATATATATATATGACCTACTGGCGGTCACCAGTAGGTAGTTATAGTTAGGACCTATTATCCATAGGAAAACCGCAACATTCTATCGGCAATAACTTGGGCGTCGATTGATGAACCTTCTTGAAATTGTCCAAACCTTTGGCCAGCTCAGTGCTGCTCCTTCCATGAAAGTTTGGGGGTGATTGGTCAAGCGGGGGTCGAGATAAAAGGGGGATCACAAAACGAGTTTTCCCCATGCAATTTCCCATAGGTCGTTTAGACATGGCTACAGCCCGAACGGCTGATTGGAATTACACCAATTTTGGCAGAGAGGTAGTCCTCAGTTCAGACTTGTGCCTTTTGCTTATATGGTGTCAATCTGTTCAATAGTTCCTGAGAAAATTATGGTTAAAGTAAATTATATATCTATGGGTGTGGTGGATCCGCGTAGAGTGCGAGGATTGGCATTGTAGCATAAGCACACCATCCCGATCACGCGCTCAATGCTAATTGGCTGTCAAACGGTTGTAAACATTCAAAACCAGGAACTGTTGGCAGCCATTTTGTGCCTCGGTAGAAGCGAGGGTGAAGACGTCTATGAAATATGTGTGCAAACATGAAAAGGGGTCAGGGTAGACACACCCTGATCCCCTAGGTCTGCTCAGGTGGTCGCACAAGGACCTCTAGGGCAAAAAAAAAAAATAAAATAATTTTGAAATCGCGGGATGCATGTAGGATCCGCGCATTTCGCCGCCGAAAAAAACCCCGAGCCCGCGATTTTAATGTTATTAGTCCCCGGGGCGGCCAAACCCGTGGGCATTTTAAAAAAAATAGTGTGGGGGTTCCAATCCCCCACACACTGCCCCGGGGACCGCCACCCCAGGGGGTCTAAGTTAATATATGCGGGTTGCTCCCTTGCCCCCCGCAGCCCTGGGGAACGCCACTCCCTGGGCTTGTTAAAAAGGGTGGGAGGGGTCTTAGACCCCGCCAGCCCCGGCTACCGCCACCCCCGGGGCTTCTTTAATGTGTGGGAGGGGGGCTGCGTGCCACTCCCTAGGGTCGGCTCCTGCAGTGTCCCATGATGCCCACCCCCAGAACACTGCTGTTTGCAATGGCAGGGCGGGAGCCTCGGACTACAACCCTGTTATTGCAAACTGCTTTCCTATTTGGAAGAGAGAGCAGGAAGCCTGCTCTGTCTTCCAAATAGGAAAGCAGATTGCTTTTCCTCAGGGGGAGCAGTATGTTAGCTGCTTTCCCTGAGGAAAAGAAATGCCGGCTCCCGAAGGACGCGGTGGAGCTGGCTGGGACCGTGGGGGCATTGGGGCTACCCCCACGGTCTCCAACGTATTATATAAGCCCCGGGGGATGGGGTCCCCGGGGATAATAAAAATTACTGATAGGGGCAAATTCTTTTTTTTACGGATTTTTTTACGTATTTCGTTTTCCAACTTCTTCAGAGGCACTGACTCAAATATTCCCAGGCAAACAATTTCCAGGCAGATACACAGTAATTAAACTCCCGCCTCAGTGGGCGTGTCCCAACACATGGCCTCATGGTATATGTAGTGTCCTGTCTTTCTCTAGTGAGTCGCCTGCCTCGGAGTCCTAATATTGTTCAGTTAAACCACAGTGGGGTGTGCTTCATCACATCTCGACATCGCAGCTGTCATCACCTTCCCACAATAGCTCCTTGCTCCCATACCGGTGGCGTTGTAAAGCGTCTCCGTGGTGGGCTGAGACAGCCCCAGGGCTACCTCCGCGGCTCAGGCACGCCGCTCCAATCCAAACACAAAGTTTGCCTGTAAAGTAGAGGAGCCCACGAGCAAGGTAAGGAATTCAGCTTTTATTCATTGTAGAAAGCATCCTGCTGCCAGAGAAATCGTTTGCCTTTGAGTGCTGGCCCGAGCCTCTGATGAAGTAGAGATACGAAACGCGTCAGGCTGGACTTCTATGCTGTTGCTGAAATTTGCATCCATTTCACTGCTGCTTCCAACAAGGATATTAAAGGCTGAATCTTACCTTGCTTGTGGGCTCCTCCTTTTTTGCAGGCAAACTTGTGATGGTATTTTGAGCGGCACCCCTGAGCCGCGGAGTGAGCCCTGGGGCTATGCTAGCCCACCATGGAGACACTCTTCAGCGCCACCGAGAGGGAGCAAGGAGCTCTTGTTGGCAGAAAAGGACAGCTGCATTTTGTGATGTGATTCAGCACACCCCACTGTGGTTAATTCCTAAGTGTTCAAGGGCAGGCAACCCACTGGGGAGGACAGGTAACTACAAATACCAGGATGCCATCTGACTGGCCACACCCACTGAGGCGGAGTTATAATGCTGTGTAGCTGCCAGAGAAATCGTTTGCCTTTGAGTGCTGGCCCGAGCCTCTGATGAAGTAGAGATACGAAACGCGTCAGGCTGGACTTCTATGCTGTTGCTGAAATTTGCATCCATTTCACTGCTGCTTCCAACAAGGATATTAAAGGCTGAATCTTACCTTGCTTGTGGGCTCCTCCTTTTTTGCAGGCAAACTTGTGATGGTATATATATATATATATACTTTTTTTTTTACACAAGGATACGCCGCACTCAGGATCTTGTAAGTTTCAAAGTTTTATTTCACAAAAAAAATATATATATATATATATATATATATGTTAGTAAATTCTACAGGGGGACTAGCTTACTATACAGTGCAAGCCACAATATTGCAAGGGGTGCAGCAGGGAGCTGCCTGACTGAATTTCATACAGACAAACAGCATCTCACCCATCCGACTTGTTCTCAATGGGGTTCCATTATAGACTTTGTATTCATCTCTTAATGTACCTCAGCGTAATTGTTACCACCCCATCAACTTCCTGCCCTCCTCCCATCTTCCTCACAACTCCTTCTGTCACACTATAATGACCCTTCCGCCCCTCAACAGATGCAATTAGGCCGCCATGTGAGCAACCCCTCAAGTACTTACAAACTTTTAAAGAAGAAGAATTAGCACTACCTTTAAATGGTAGCATTAGTTCGCTCATCTAAACAGTCAACGTCAATGATGGTACTTGGACCTTCTGCAGTTGTCAGTACTGCCCCACAGGAGACTACCTTCCAGGGCGGACCTACTGACCAAGATGGGAGGGAAGATTCTCCATCCTAGCCTTCCCTCACTAAACTTGGTAGCATGGCTCCTGAGGTCCTACAATACGGACACTTAAATCTGCCGCATGACTGAATACACATTCTGAAAGAGGGTAAGAGGCCTTCCGCAAGAGCGTCATACGCGTTTAAGTGGAAGAGATTCTACCTATGGTGTGTTGCAAATCACTTTGACCCTACAAAAGGAGCAGGAGGAAGTGATTCTTCCTTACCTCTTTATTTAGCTAGGGCAGGGCTTAAATATTCCTCCATCAGAGTTCATTTGTCAGCCATTACTGCATATATAAAATCACCCAACAAACCTTTTTTCCAGTTGCAGGTTAAGGATTTCCTACATGGGTTGCAGAAAGTATATCCCCCTGTTCCAGCTCATTACACAGATGTGTCAACCATTCGACGTAATGGTCGCCACAAGCTGTTTATTCCTGCCCATGCACTATCCCAGGGATGTACACTAGCTCTTAACTGTGTCCTGCTCCCTCCGTTTACTTTGTCTCTGACATTTACTCGTCATGAAATGTCATTTGTAACTTAAACGAAGCAGGACTTGGTAATGACTGAATGAATGTGACAGTGTGTGTTACGGACAGGTCAGTACTTGTGAGGTAAAAAAGATAAAAAGGAAATGTAAACTGTGCTGCATTTTTTAATAAAGATAGATCGTTTTAAATGTACGAGGCAGAAGAATTAAAGTATCCTCTTCTGTATGTATGTATGTATGTATATATTTATGTATGAGACTGTAATGAAACACAACTTTGTCTCTGGCATATACTCGTCCTGAAATGTCATTTGTAACTTAAACAAACCAGGACTAGGTAACGACTGAATGTTATGTTATGTTATGTTAAAAATAATTTATTAAGCGCGCTGACACCGATTGGTTTCCTGGCGCTATCGAAGGACAGACGACGTGACCAGAAGTTTTAATACGTGCTGGAGTTATTGATATGCTTGTCTGTAGAGCCAGGTCTTTAGTGCTTTCCTAAATGACATGAGGTCCGGACAAGTCCGGGTCTCAAGGGGGAAGGCATTCCACAGGCGAGGGGCCAATGTGGCAAATCTGCAGCCGCCCGAGCGCTTGCGTTTAAAGGAAGGTGTCTGAAGAAGGCCCAAATGGGCTGAACGCAGATTGCGGGACGGAACATACTTCGTGATAAGTTATTCAATGAATTTAGGACTTTTACAATGAAGGGATTTGAAGATCGTGCAACCTGTTTTGAATGTGCAACGCTGGCCCATGGGGAGCCAGTGGAGTTCCCTAAGCAGTGGGATGGCCGGTTGCCATCTAGGTTGGCTTAGAATCAGTCTGGCAGCATAATATTGTACCATCTGAAGGCGTTTCAGCAGGTAGAGGGGTAAGCCTAGATAGATAGCATTCGCATAGTCCAGGTGGGAAAGCACAATGGTGATCACCACCTGGATAATGGCCTCCGGGGTGAGAAGGCGCCGAACCTTCCGAATTTTCCTCAGTTGGAAAAAGCACTTGGAGACCACCTGGCCCACTTGTGTTTTCAGTGAGAGATCCCTATTCAAGGTGACTCCAAGTGTCTTTGCCGAGGAAGAGGGGATCGGAGCCTGGCCCATGTCCGGTGGCCAATAGAGCGGGCCCCAATATTTGACACTGTCTCCTGTGAGTGTGACAGTGTGTGTTATGGACAGGTCAGTACTTGTGAGGTAAAAGAGTTAAAAAGGAAATGTAAACTGTACTGCCGTTTTTATTAATGTTAGATCATTTTAAATGTTCTAGGAAGAAGAATTAAAGTATCCTCTCCTGTATGTATGTATGTATGTATGTATGTATTTATGTATGAGACTGTAATGAGACACAACTTTGTCTCTGGCATTTACTCATCCTGAAATGCCATTTGTAACTTAAACAAACCAGGACTAGGTAATGATTGAATGAATGTAACAGTGTGTGTTATGGGCAAGTCAGTACTTATGAGGTAAAAAAGGTAGAAAGGAAATGTAAACTGTGCTGCCTTTTTTAATAATATTAGATAGTTTTAAATGTACTAGGAAGAAGAATTAAAGTATCCTCTCCTGTATGTATGTATGTATGTATTTATGTATGAGACTGTAATGAGACACAACTTTGTCTCTGGCATATATTCGTCCTGAAATGTCATTTGTAATGTAAACAAACCAAGACTAGGTAATGATTGAATGAATGTGACAGTGTGTGTTATGGGCAGGTCAGTACTTGTGAGGTAAAAAAGGTAGAAAGGAAATGTTAACTGTGCTGCCTTTTTTAATAATGTTAGATCGTTTTAAATGTACTAGGAAGAAGAATTAAAGTATCCTCTCCTGTATGTATGTATGTATGTATTTGTGTATGAGACTGTAATGAGACATAACTTTTTTTCTGGCATTTACTGGTCCTGAAATGTCATTTGTAACTTAAACAAACCGCTCAACAAACCTTTTTTCCAGTTGCATGTTAAGGATTTTCTACATGGGTTGAAGAAAGTATATCCCCCTGTTCCAGCTCATTACACAGATGTCTCAACTATGTGACGGACTGGTCGCCATAAGCTGTTTTTTCCTGCCCATGCACTATCCCAGGGATGCATCCTATCTCTGAACTGTGTCTTGCTCCTTCCGTTTACTTTGTCTCTGACATTTACTCGTCCTGAAATGTCATTTGTAGGTTAAATAAACCAGGACTTGGTAATGACTGAATGAATGTGACAGTGTGTGTTATGGGCAGGTCAGTACTTGTGAGGTAAAAAAGGTAAAAAGAAAATGTAAACTGTGCTCCCTTTTTTAGGTTTCGACCTGGCGAGAGCACGCAGTGCTCCGCCTAGGCCGAAATCTTTTGAGTTACAGTTTGGATGTTCGGCACGCCTCTGTTTCCCATTGGCTAGCTCCATAAATGGACACTAGCCATTGGCAAACAGAGGCGTCCGTCATCCCACGAGGCGACTCGTGGGCGTTCCTGGGATGTTTTTCTCATCCTGCCCCTTCTGACAACGTCATGCGGCTGTGGGCGTGTGTTTTTTTTTTTTGGCCGCCTTTCATTTTGTTTTTTGCCCCGACCTCTGGTGAGTGCTTGCTGCTGTCCTGCCTTCCTCCGTGTCCCTCCTCCCGCCGTCCCCCCTCCCGCTCTCTGTGTGCCCGTCCCCCCTCCCGCTCTCCGTGTGCCCGTCTGGATTTCAGAGCAGCGTGCTGCCCAGCTTAAAGCGCTTCAACGCCTCACTGGAAGAAGTAAGTGCTATATAATTTCAATTACAAAACGTTAGGTAAACTTCCCTGATTTCGTCTATTCTGTGTTCTTCGAAGGAGTACCATGTTCACGGTGTCCGTCAAACCAGCCCCCCTCACCCGCGCCGGCTATCTGTTGCAGATGCGCCTTCTTAGATCTGCCGCCTCCCGCACACCCCTGCACTCTCTTCTCCAGGCCAGACTGCGAGTTTCAGCGCTTTTCCTGCCCCCGCCCCCCGCCAGATCACATCGCACACAAACACTGAGTACAGGCCAGCTCGCGCTGCCAGTACTGCCCCACCCTCAGAAGACGCGGCTGAGCTCTCTCCCTGCTGCGCAGCGGAAGACCCCAGCTTCAGAACCTCCGACACCTCACAGCGGCCGCCCTGTGCCAGCGCCCAGGCCGCCCTGTGCCAGCGCCCAGGCTGCGCCCTGAGTGGCATCGAGCAGCACCGCGTCCTAGGACCCAGAGAGAAGCTGCCCAAGAGGGGAGCGGTGATGGAGAAGAAGGGTTGTGAGTGATTGACACACTGATGGAGTGAAGCCTCTTCCACTGAGCGCCTCGCCCTCCAGAGGAGTCTTGCCCGACCCCAGAAGCATCCTCGAAGCCCGGTGGAGCGCCAAGTAAGTTCCACTGTCAGAAATGTGTGCAAGTTTCGGGGAGGGAGTTATCGCACAGTTGTTGAGGATGAAATCGTTGCTGCTAGCAGTTAAGCCAGCTCAGTGGGTCAATGTGCCTGCCCTTCAAATCTGCGTGCGAACTGCAGGTCATGGGTTCTACCGTGAGAATGTCGATGGACCTTCTTGCCCTTTTATCATCACGAGAATGTTTAAGAAAGCACCACTGATGTAGGTTCTAGCAGCTGTGTTTTCACACTTTATCACTAGGGCACCGTAGGTCTGCTGCAATCTACCATGTATGCTGATTGGCTCAAAGCATTAACACATTTAATAAGCAAGCCAGTAGTGAAAGTTCTCAGTATTGTCTTAAATTCAGTCATTCATTCAATCGAGTTTTATTTTTTATTTCTAGCGATTGAATACTATTTGTTCGGTCCTGTTTAAGGACTAACTCGAGTAGTGCATTCCACTCTCTCAGCTGCAGGTATGAAATGTGAACTGGTGGTGAAAGTGTTAACTGTGGCGGCTAGAGTCTTCAGTTGTACTCAGGGATACTTGGCGGGGGGAGGGGAGAGGGGTGGGGGGTCCGATTACAGCAGACTCCATTCGAAACTGGTCAAAAAGAATTTGTAACTGGGCGCAGAGCCATGGCAGGAGGTTTCACGGGCACGGACGTTTTGGGCATATCACCAAATACATGATGCTTGTTCGAAGGCTAAACTTATACCCGGTGCAATGCTGCGTGTTCACAGACTATTCTCGGGTGAATCATGGAAGGGAAACAGGGTGGCTGGTAGTGAGATGCATACGTATTCAGCAATAACATGCCTATAATCTGTCACACTTGCACACATTCCTGCTTACATGCATGTTGTAAACGTGTTTACAAACACAGCTAAACGCATGTAAGAACAGATACACCTACATGCATGCATGCATGCTTTCCAATACACATACATGCGCACCGACATATTCACATACATGCACGTACATACACTCTTGCGTGCATGCAATAAACATATATAAACGAATCCTCAAATAAAACGCCTTCCGTTGCACACACACTCAGACATCCATGCGGACAAGTACCCCGCACACACTAGCATGCATGCATTAATACACGCATGCGTGTTCATACAGTATACATGCAGCCATTCTTGCATGCACAGGCGGGTGCAGGTCGTGACTCAGACACTTCAGTACAGTCTGCTCCGCGAGAGAGCAAACACCTCTTGCCTTTTACTCCTGTCCCACTTACTGAAATTGGTTGATTGATTGTTGAGCCATTCTGTTTAATCGGCCAAGCTTTCTTTATTACGCCTAATCGGACAACTGACTGGGTTAATGTGCCTGCTGCCGAGATCTGTATGCAAGTATTTACTGCTGCATTGGATACAAGCAATGCCTGGTATTTTACAGTCTAAAAACCTACTGGATGCCCGGTATAGGACAACTCTCCTCTGCTCTGGTATTAGCTGAGACTGTCTCCCAAGAAGGCGTGGCTCTCGCAGCTGTTGTGCCCCAAACACTGAAAATATCCTTTTTGCAGGGAATTTTAAAACATGTCCTGTTGTCCATCCTGTTCCTCTTCTTCCCCATTATTTTCTGTTTTGGCTGCTAGCAATAATAATGTTAGTTCCCCCCAGCAGTGATGGACGAGCCCTCCATTTTTCTGGGGTTGAAGCACAATAGCATGGTCCGTTTTTCCTTTTTTCATTTCAGGGCACTTGGCACACGTGGAGACATCAGAAGACGTTAGTTTGGGAGCAGGGGAACGAGTCAGAACGCATTTTTGTTGATTCATTCCACAACTCATCCTCCTGTAAATGAGGTCATCTTAAAAGCTATAACTCATACGGATTGAGCATATTTCTTGTGAATACTCTGCCATACTGTAATTGAGTTCCATACTCTTTGCCACCTCCTGGAGTAAGCCTCGACTGCTCCATATTTCCACTTTTGGGAGAGAAGTTTACAAAATGAGTTACTGTTCTACAAATGGATGAAATAGTCTTAAAACCCGAAAAAGTAATTGCACATGTCAGTATCCACTGTAGATACTGTCCAATAACCACCTACAGCCACCAACCAAAAGGAAAGTTCATAGTCTTATGTCTTTCTCCTATTATAAGAAAATATTGGGGGAGTTTAGAAGCAGGCTCAGTAGAGGCAGCAATTTGCTTCACATAAATCTCGACTATACCCCTAACAAGCCCTAACATGGCAATGTAAATGGCAATGCCATTTATTTATCTGTTTTCAAAACCAACACATAAATACAAATTTTGTCATTTAGAATGCCAATAGCTCTAACTTTTCCAAAGGCGAAACCATTGCATTGTAAATGCTTGTTATTATTGTTAGATCATTTTAAATGTACTAGGAAGAAGAATTAAAGTATCCTCTCCTGTATGTATGTATGTATTTATGTATGAGACTGTAATGAGACATAAATTTGTCTCTGGCATTTACTAGTCCTGAAATGTCATTTGTAAGTTAAACAAACTAGGACTTGGTAATGACTGAATAAATGTGACAGGGTGTGTTATGGACAGGTCAGTACTTCTGAGGTAAAAAAGGTAAAAAGGAAATATAAACTGTGCTGCCTTTTTTTATTAATGTTAGATCATTTTAAATCTATTAGGAAAAATAATTAAAGTATCCTCTCCTGTATGTATGTATTTATGTATGAGACTGTAATGAGACACAACTTTGTCTCTGGCATTTACTCGTCCTGAAATGTCACTTGTAACTTAAGCAAACCAGGACTTGGTAATGAGTGAATGAATGTGACAGTGTGTGTTATGGGCAGGTCAGTAATTGTGAGGTAAAAATGGTAAAAAGGAAATGTAAACTGTGGTGCTATTTTTAATAATGTTAGATCATTTTAAATGTACTGGGAAGAATTAAAGAATCCTCTCCTGTCTGTATGTATGTATGTATGTATTTATGTATGAGACTGTAATGAGACACAACTTTGTCTCTGACATTTTCTCGTCCTGAAATGTAATTTGTAACTTAAACAAACCGGGACTTGGTAATGACTGAATGAATGTGACAGTGTGTGTTATGGGCAGGTCAGTACTTGTGAGGTAAAAAAGTATAAAAGGAAATGTAAACTGTACTGCCTTTTTCATTAATGTTAGACCATTTTAAATGTACTAGGAAGAATATTTAAGTATCCTCTCCTGTATGTATGTATGTATGTATTTATGTATGAGACTGTAATGAGACACAACTTTGTCTCTGGCATTTACTTGTCCTGAAATGTCATTTGTAACTTAAGCAAACCAGGACTAGGTAATGATTGAATGAATGTGACAGAGTGTGTTATGGGCAAGTCAGTACTTGTGAGGTAAAAAAGATAAAAAGGAAATGTAAACTGTGCTGCCTTTTTTAATAATGTTAGATCGTTTTAAATGTACTAGGAAGAAAAATTAAAGTATCCTCTCCTGTATGTATGTATGTATGTATGTATTTGTGTATGAGACTGTAATGAGACACAACTTTATTTCTGGCATTTACTGGTCCTGAAATGTCATTTGTAACTTAAACAAACCAGGACTTGGTAATGAGTGAATGAATGTGACAGTGTGTGTTATGGGCAGGTCGGTACTTGTGAGGTAAAAAAGGTAAAAAGGAAATGTAAACTGTGCTGCCTTTTTTATTAATGTTAGATCGTTTTAAATGTACTAGGAAGAATAATTAAAGTTTCCTCTCCTGTATGTATGTATGTATGTATGTATGTATGTAGGTATCTATGTATTTATGTATCTGACTGTAATGAGACACAACTTTGTCTCTGGCATTTACTCGTCCTGAAATGTCATACACACCGACCCCAAGACCACCCTCAGAGGCACCCTCATCTACAGACCCCCGGGACCGCGCACACAATTCAGCGAAGCCATCGCAGACTTCATCAGCCCACACGCCCTAACCTCCTCAGACTACATCCTCCTTGGGGACCTCAACTTCCACCTGGAGAACAACAACGACAGCAACACCGCCGCTCTGCTGGACAATCTCGCCAACCTCGGACTCAAGCAACTGGTGAACACCCCCACCTATTATGCCGGCCACACGCTTGACCCAATCTTCTCCTCCAGCAAGCACATCTCCTTCAGCCACTCCACCGGACTACACTGGACAGATCACAGCTGCATCCACTACACCTTCAGGAGAACCACGACCCACCACCACCCGCAACAGGTTCCCCGCAGAAGCTGGAGTAAGATCAACGCCGACCAGCTCACCATCTCCCTCAGCCAGAACCCTCCCACCAACACGACGGACCCCAACAAAGCAGCCCGCAACCTCACACAGTGGCTCACCAACTGCGCCAATGACCTCGCACCACTGAAGAACCCTCTCAGCAGACCCGGCAGCAAGAAAGCCTCGTGGTTCACCAATGACCTCAAAAACTCCAAGAAAACCTGCCGCACCCTCGAGAAAGCCTGGCGCCATGACCAGACAACAGAAAACATGACAGCCCTCAAGAACGCCACCCGCAAACACCACCAGTTGGTCCGCACCACTAAAAGGACTACATTCAAAGAACGACTGGACAAACACACCCACAACAGCAAGGAACTGTTCAGCATCGTTAAAGAGCTCTCCAACCCCAGCACCTGCAACAACGACATCACACCCTCGCAAGACCTCTGCGACTCACTCACCTCGTTCTTTCACCGCAAGATTGCCAACATAAACAACAGCTTTGGCCCATAGACCACGCACCCAACCACCGAACCAGCGCCCCCCCACCACCACCCTCTGCACCTGGACCCCGGTCAGCACCGAAGACACCACCCGCATGATAAACACCATCCACTCCGGCTCCCCAACCGATCCCTGTCCATGCCACATCTTCAACAAAGCAGACTCCATCGCACCCCATCTCCGGGACATCATTAACTGCTCCTTCGCATCCGCCACCTTCCCGGAGAGCTGGAAACATGCCGAGCTCAGCGCCCTCCTGAAGAAACCCACCGGGGACCCCACGGACCTCAAGAACTTCCGCCCCATCTCGCTCCTCCCTTTTCCTGCTAAAGTCATCAAAAAAACCGTCAACAAACAACTCTCCGCCTTCCTCAAGACGAACGGATCCCTCGACCCCTTGCAGTCCGGTTTCCGTGCAAACCACAGCACCGAGACCGCCCTCATCGCGGCCACCGATGACATCAGGTCCCTGCTCGACAAAGGGGAAACAGCTGCCCTCATCCTCCTAGACCTCTCTGCAGCCTTCGGCACCGTATGCCACCGCACCCTGATACAGCGCCTCAGCAACACCGGAATCCAAGGAACGGCCTTGGAGTGGATCATCTCGTTCCTCGCCGGAAGAACCCAGAGAGTCCGCCTCCCCCCGTTCCGATCTGCGGCCACCGAAGTCATCTGCGGCGTTCCAAAAGGATCCTCGCTCAGCCCCACCCTCTTCAATGTCTACATGAGCCCCCTTGCAGCGATCGCACGCCAACACAACCTCAACATCATCTCCTACGCTGATGACACCCAGCTGATACTCTTCCTCACCAACGACCCCACCACAGCCAGAGCCAGCCTCCAGGAAGGAATGAAAGAAGTCGCAGAAGGGATGAGGCTCAGCCGTCTGAAACTGAACTCAGACAAGACAGAAGTCCTCATCCTGGGACCCTCCCCCTCTGCCTGGGATGACTCCTTGTGGCCCCCGGCCCTGGGCTCCGCCCCCAAGCCAACGGACCATGCACGCAACCTGGGCTTCATCCTGGACTCCTCCCTGACGATGACCAAACAAGTCAACGCCATCTCGTCATCCTGTTTCAACACCCTGCGCATGCTCCGAAAGATCTTCCGGTGGATCCCCACCGAAACCAGGAAGACGGTCACCCAGGCCCTCGTCACCAGCCGACTGGACTACGGAAACACCCTCTACGCGGGAACCACAGCCAAACTCCAGAAAAGACTCCAGCGCATACAGAACGCTTCTGCACGACTCATCCTGGACATCCCCCGTCACGGCCACATCTCTGCCCATCTGAGAGACCTGCACAGGCTCCCCGTCAGCAAGAGGATCATGTTCAGACTCCTCACCCACGCACACAAGACTCTCCACGATATGGGCCCCAAATACCTCAACAGCCGCCTCACATTCTACACACCCACCCGCCAGCTCCGTTCAGCCAGCCTCACCCTCGCCACCGTCCCACGTATCCGCAGAACCACCGACGGAGGAAGATCCTTCTCCTACCAGGCGGCCAAGACATGGAACTCCCTCCCCACCCACCTTCGGCTGACCCAGGACCATCTCTCCTTCAGGAAACAACTCAAGACCTGGCTGTTCAAGCAGTAGCGCCTCCCCCTCCTCCCAGCGCCTTGAGACCCTAGCAGGACTTGTAGTTGTTGGTACTCCCCCAAACTTCCTTGCATACGCGGCAAGTAACTTTTTTTCAATTCACCTTTTTTTAAGCCTGGTGGAAAGGTGAAAAATGTCCAGACAATGCTGCTATATTTTTCCTTTGGTGGAGGTTCAGGAACAAATTCTTGTTCTGTTGAGTTCTCTGAATCAGAGGATGATGGTGGATTAGCAGCCATGGTATCTTTAAGTAAATCTCTTATCCAAAAAAGAAAGAGCAGCAGATCTTCTCAGGAGGTCTTTCCCTAAGAAAAGTTCTAAGAAGAATGATTGAAATGGGTGCGGTCCTTCAATAGTTTCAATAGGAAGTGTAATGAACCAATCAAATCTCTTATTTTGAGGTCACATTGGGTGCGCGTAGGATGCGCGCACTCAGCACGCTTCCTGCTCGCACCCAGCCTGACTTTGCAAAATTGCATTAAAAAGTGATGTACTTTTTAATAAAGTTAAACAATATTCAGATAATCTCTTGTCTTAATATTTATATTAAATATATATAAATAACTTTTTCAACATAAAAAAAAATTGCGGGAGTTGCGCATCCACCACGTCTGATATGCATATGACGTCACGCGCTACCGCGCGTCCATCACGTCACGTAACACGTACATCTCGCGTATGAGCCAGAATTCAATGTGTGTTATGGACATTTTAACTCTCAATACCACAAATCTAATTTCTTTGCAATAGGTTTTAATATATGAATAAATCATATAAAAGACAATAATAGTTTATGATTCACTGACTAGCAAACTTCAGACCTCCCAATACTTTTTTCGAAATTGGAAGTACCCTTTCCCAATTAGAGTTTAGTTCGATACAGGTGCCAGCTCTTTACTGGCGGATTGTTTTTTTGTGTTTAAGAGCAGTTATCAGACTGACATAGACTATGATGATGTATATATGTGTGTGTCTGTGTGTGTGTTAGAATGGAAATAAGTAGACTCTCCTGTAGAAAAAGCAGTACACACCCGATAATGGAAGCTTTTAAGAGGGGAGTCAAGTATATAAAATCAATTCAGATGCCAGCTCCTTACTGGCGAAATGCCTTTTTAAAGTTTATGGCCAATAATCAGGCTGACGTAGACTACTGTGTGTCTCTGTGTTATATATGTGTGTGTCTCTGTGTGTGTTAGAATGGAAATAAGTATCCTCTCCTGCTAGAAAAAACAGTAAACACACGATAATTGAAACTTTTAAGAGGAGAATCAAGCATATAAAATCGCCCATTCCAAACACCTTTGACAGCCAGGAAACCCTTACTTCCCTAAGCTGTTGTACAAAATGCCAGGAGAACATAATGGAAATATCTTACTATACTATGTTCAAACTTTAAGCTGTGCCTTTTAAAAAAAAAATTCAAAGACAAAACAAAGTACCAAGTAATCCGAAGTAAAGAGTCTTCATTGCGTGCTCCTTCTAATAACATTTTAAGAGTATATATGGTGTGGCTACATCACAGTACAGCATGAGAGAATAGATTCTGAAAGCTGATGAGGGCTCCTGCTCATGCATGGGCACCCTCTCACACCCAGCACTCAGCCTTCAGGATTGTTAAGGCCTGCCATAGGAGTGACTGATGACTTTATATATGTCAGTGATAAAATAAAACCAGTGAAAGTAAGCTTGACATTTTGTTTCACTTATGGTTGTACAGACGTGAAAGATTAGGCATCTAAATCCATGGAAAAAGTTCTTGTTTTTGTTCACTCAAAACACACCATTTGAGTTGATGTCTGAATTTTTGGGTTGTAGACAACGCAGAAGTCTTCAACAGAATGTAAATGTAAAAGAGATGTACATTAGCACATTTTAACTGCTATTGTAAAAAGTGTAAACTTAGGGGCCTATTACGATGGAGGATTTTCCGCATCCTCCGGGCCGGCGGAAGCCACCGCCGGCCCGGAGGATGCGGAAAATCCTCTGCGGACCCACCAAAGACCCACCACCACCTTAGGATGGCTGGTGGGCCCTGGTTTCCGTCCGCCGCTTTTCTTTCGCGGTTGGCTTACAACCGTGGCGGAAAAGCTCTAATATGGTGACGGTGTCTCTCAGACACCGCCAGCCATATTAGGATGGGCTTTAAAACATGCTTTTCCACGGCCGGTTTTCCGCCGTGGAAAAGCATGTGTAACTTCACTGCGGGGGCCCGTTGCGGGCCCCCTGGGTGAAGGGGGGGTGGGAGGTGCACATGGGGGGTACCTATGGTACCCCCCTGCATTTGTATGCAGAAATCGGCAGGCACCGCACGGTGCCTGCCGCTTTCTGCATACAATTGCAATATATGCATTTTTACCAATGCGGCGGATGCAGCTTGAAGTCGCACCCGCCGCAATGGTAAAAATAGAGGATGTGACCGCCAGGGTGGCGGTCACATCCTAATTGCACAAGAGGGAACTCCGCAGCCCATGCGGAGGTTCCCTCCTACTCTATGGTGGCGGACGGACTCAGGTCCGTCCGCCATCATAATCAGCCCCTTCATTTGGTCAATTTGGTACATGTCTCATGTTTGACCATGTAGCCATTCTAAAGTTTGTATTAACCGCAGTTATGGTCTGCTTGCATCACAGAACAGCCTTACAGTAGGGATTCTGAAACACTTCTTTAGCTTTGTTCTTTTTGTTATTAAAAAACATGGAGAGCGTGCTAAAATACAACAATGGCTAATCAAGCATTGGCTAGCATTGGCTGTTGACTTATGTAAGAATCTGCAAACAAGGTCAATATCTAGGACATTATCAGTGTCAGCTTCTATTGTTAGAATGTTAAATATTGATTCACATGTGCCCTCCTACCTACCCACCAACACCTGTGGTTGTTTCATGTTAATATTTATTTTACATACGCATTGACAACTCTATATTACACTTACTTACTCCATTATCAACCTCATGTGTGAATAGAATATAACAATGGAGTCGATGCCCAAGCAGACTAATTAAAAAAGTGACTTCACTCCCAACTTGAAAGACTTCTTCAAATAAATACTACTTATGATAATTTGGACACAACACTAGATGGCAGGAGTATGCAGAGTATGTAAATCTACAACTAGCATGCGAACACATCTTTACCAAGGAGATAAACATTTATTAATATATACATTTGTAATCTGAATAAGGTAACTAGGATGTTGCATTTGTTTCTATGCATTGAATGTGCACCCATGGGCAGCATTCTTGACAGAGTGCCTGTTGGGAAGAAAGTGAAAATTGATTTGTTATTCTGTTTGGATTGTATACAGGTCAATAGTTTTTTGTTTTGCTAACTTAAATTTATTTACATGCTAAACATAGTGCACTCTCCCCAGTCAGTAGCAAAGTGGTAATGAGTCCATTACTAGGAAGGGTGTATAGCCAGTGAACCAACATGGCGGATGCAACTCAGAAAAGATCCTTGCAAATCCATTACTTATACTGAGATTGACCCTGTATCAGACCCATCCACACAAGTGTGAATTGGAGATTATCTGCCACCAAAAACCCCTCAAGTACTTATATTTGTTACTTTTTAACTTCGTCGACTAGTTATATTGAGAGTATTTACCTTAACGTTATCCTTAAAAAATTGTGAGTCTTTTTGGCTGCATACAGTACAGAAAGTTTCAACAGACTCTAAATGTAAAAAAGATGTACATTAGTGCATCATAACAGCAATGGTAAAAATTGTAAACTTAATTTGCAATATTTTCTACATGTTTCCAGGGGTTTACCGATCGAGTACATAGGACAGTCACAACTGTTCAAAACAATTTGTAATGGCAGGATAACAAACATAATTTTAAATTCACAAACATAATGGAAATATCTTACTATACTATGTTCAAAATTTAAGCTGTGCCTTTTTATAAAAAAAATTCAAAGACAAAACAAAGTACCAAGTAATCCGAGTTTATGCACCACTAAGGTATTATAAATTTTTTATCATGAAATGTTAAAGTCAAACCTGATGACTCCATTAGGTCCATTGCAATTTTCATTCAGCTTGTGGCGACCAGTACGTCCCATGGTTGACACATCTGTATAATGAGCTAGAACAGGGGGATATACTTTCTTCAATCTGGGCAATTGGCTGCTGACTTATGTAACATTCTGCAAACTGAAAAAAGAGTTAAAAATGTATATGTTGTACAAATGTCCAAGCTTAATTTTAATGTAGATAAAAACAATTTTTCTCAATAGGATTGGGGTTGAAAAGCAATCATCAGAGGTTTCAAACCAACCGTGTTAAGATCAGACTAGTGGTTAGACAAAATCATATGTGAATATCAATATGCTTCCGATGGGCACTATGGACGCGTTCGGTAGGCGTTCACAAGTGTCATCCCTAAAAGCCCTCTTTCCCATTTACAACTATTCTAATGAAAAAAGTTATTAACATAAAGTAACATAAAGTAATGTATCTTCAACAAATTAATGTTTAAAAAAAACATAATGGAAGTATCATTACCAACATGCAAAAAACACCACAATTGTAGCTGTCCTGTTGTTTTTAGTTTGATTCTATCACTAACTGCCATTGGTCATATTCGGGACGCTTCAATATCTGTAGGAAAACCTTTTAGAGACATTCAAATGGTTATGTTAAATATTTTGTTTTGATTCATTTCATAAAGAGAAATCATACCAACATTTTTATTTTTGCAATATAAGACATAATAAAGAGATATTGGAAAGTTTCATAGGAAAAGGTTACCTCCAATTTAGTAAAAAGTCTTGGTAGGTTCGAATTTTGCTACTCAGTGAATCATAAACTATTATTGTCTTTGTTAAAGGTTTCAAAATCTGGAAAAAAATATTACAGAAATAATTTTTAATATGGAGAGTTTACATTTTATGGTAGAGATGTCTGCTCTTGATAAATTTCAAAACAAAATCATTTTAAAAAATGACCATTAAATTTATTTTAAAATATTTATTTAAAAAATATTTAGTCACTTTAAACTATTACAACCACTCATAATTTTCAACAAAAACAATAATAACTTTCAAAAAATCTAATTACTTCTCACCTATTAAGGAGACATTTACACCAGCCGATGGAACATCATTACAACACACATACAAATGATGTACCCTTACTTAAAAAAAGGTACCCTTTAATAGATTACCTATGATGCTCAAATTATAAGGCCTCAACATGTCGAGATTATAAGTTGTACGTAAAGGCATCTTGCTAGCATTATTAACTAATTTTACAAACTTTTCTTGCATATCGGCAATACGGTATGGTCCAGTAAACTTATGCTCCAAAATGCCTCCTTTTCTTGTTGCGCGCTTGCAATTTGTCAGAAGCACTAACTCTCCTCCTCTGAAGGTGCACAGCTTATATATTAGTATGCTCATCTAAACCATTTGTCTGTGGGTGATAGGTTGCACTTACAGAACATTCTATTTGTAAAAGCTTAGATAACTGAATTAACCGGAAAAAAAATAGGTATAATTCTATTTGGCAAGCAAAATGGGAAATAGCATTGCATTATACAAATGTTAGGCCGAGATTGGTCACTCACTTTATTCACAAACTCCTGGCCTTGATCTGATAGAACCCTTTTAGAACTTCCATGATCTAGAAATTGAGAAATAAACATCAAGGAAAATTGAAAGACATGTCTTCAAATAATAAAATTCAAAACAACATTTTCACTTTGTATCTCAAGTGCAGGGGGAAAACGTGTAATGAGCATTTAAATGAGAAATATATGGGCTCCAGAAACAAACGTCTATAAGACTATCACAATGGAGATTTACATTTAAAAAAAATATTTATAGAAGCAAGAAAAATTATAACTCACCCATTTTTCAATTTCAATAGTCATATTTGGCGAATAAAATCGGGAGGACATGATTTTTTTTCGTTTTGTTGATACCAGAATGCCCACTGATAAGAGACGAATGGAATTCAGAAAAAACTTTTTGGACTGCTTCAGCACCAATGACAACGTTAGTGTTCTTTTCTTTACCAGTGTAGAGCAAGCTACCATCTATTGAAAAAAGCTAAAAGAAAAATGTTACAGTAACTATGCATGTCAAAAAGATTTACATGAAATGAGACCATGCCTTTTCTCAACCAGCCTTAAAACATTACAATGAAAAAACATGAATTGAAAAATTATAGTACTGTCAATGGTGAATTTTTTAGACAGTCTATGCAATCCATGCTTCTGGACTTTAGTGAAACCTTCAGGATACACATTATGTCTCACATAATCAAAAAGCTCTTGGTACTTAGTGGCACCCATTTCTATTTAAAATGAGAATAAACATAAAAACAAGGTTAAGAGAATATCATCACATGCTCACAGTACATTACAATACCACAAATAACTAAATATGTGAGTGAATACACCAATAATATAACAACTGCCCCCCCACCCCTGACCCCTCACTCTCCTGACAAACTTTAAAGAAGCGACGGCCACGTGGTGCAGCACTTCACAATCATGTCGCCTCACATTCAGGGCCGGGGAGAATAAGTGGTTGCTGTAAAATGCCCAGAAACAGAAGCCACAAGGAAGCCCCAAAGGAAAGGCCACTTTGATGAAGATGCTAAGTTGTAACTTAGTGAAAACAAGCCACTTCAGCAACGAGGCCTGTGCGTGGGATGGCCACGTGGTGCAGTGCTTCACAATTAGCGTGGGAAAGATTAAGTGCCACGGAGAGATTAAGTGATTTGCAAACACACAGAGGTTGGACTCTGTTTGTAAAATGGTCGGCCCTACGCACTGTGGTTATCTCAAGTTGGTAGTACCAGAAAGTGATGACTAGCTTGTCAATTGTATATCAATGATTACCACTAGTACTCTAAGCCTTGAATAAAACCTGCCCTACAAATGGGGACCACAAAACCTTGTCACTCTGGCGCAGCACTTACCAATAAGCCACAGGGAACAGGAGCAGCGCCTCTCACCCCTCTCGTCGAAGTTTCAGAATATTCGACTCCTTACCAAGCTTTAATTCCTAGGAAAGATGTTTCTACAGAAATACTACACCACCTTTCCAACTTCAAAATATGAAATACCTTTCAAGCTACCTTTCTTCCCAAATGCAGCACAGAACATAGCCCCTTCAAATACTCAATGACATTCCATACATTTAAGAGGAAGGCAGCACCAGTTATCTTGAGATTCTAAACCAAGACCAGTTAAAGAAGAAGGAAACCGTGCTAAAATACACTGCTTTGAGAACGGCCACGTGGCGGTTGGCAAATTAAAGAAATCCGGCAGGATTTAGAGATTTGCACAGAACAAAGGATAACAAATAAAGTTTAACGTTATTACAAAACATGGAGAGAGGGCTAAAACACAACATTGGCCAATCGATTACATGTGCAGTGCATGGGGAGGAAGCAGCACGTGTGGCACTACTTAAATAATGAAAGGCGGCAGGATTAAGTGATTTGCCCAGAAACAGCGGCTAAGAAGGTAAGTTATTCGACATACAAAAGCTGGAAATCATACTAAAATACAGATTTGCCGAAAACATTACTTTTGCAATGCATGGGGCACGTGACACACTACTTACACGACAAAAACTACATCGCATTAACTTGAACAACACGTAGCACACTGCTGCGGGAGCCGCCACGTGGCGTTTGGCAAATTAAAGAAACGTGGCAGGATTAAGTGATTTGCACAGAACAAAGGATAGCAAATCAAGTTTAACGTTGTTAAAAACATGGAGAGCATGTTAAAATACAACATTGGCCAATCGATTACATGTGCAGTGCATGGGGAGGAAGCAACACGTGGCGCAGTACTTAAATAATTAAAGGCAGCAGGATTAACTGATTTGCCCAGAAACAGCGGCTACCAAGGCAAGTTATTCGACATACAAGAGCTGGAAACCATGCTAAAATACATAATTGCCGAAAAAATTGCTTTTGCAATGCATCGGGCACGTGACACACTACTTACACGAGAAAATCATCAGATTAACTTGAACAGCACGTAGCACACTGCTGCGGGAAAGGCCACGTGGCGCTTGGCAAATTAAAGAAACCAAGCCTGATTAAGTGATTTGCACAGAACAAAGGATAGCAAATCAAGTTTAACGTTATTAAAAAACATGGAGAGTGTGCTAAAATACAACATTGGCCAATCGATTACATGTGCAGTGCATGGGGAGGAAGCAACACGTGGCGCACTACTTAAATAATAAAAGGCGGCAGGATTAACTGATTTGCCCAGAAACAGCGGCTACCAAGGCAACTTATTAGACATACAAAAGCTGGAAACCGTGATAAAATACACTATTGCCGAAAACATTACTTTTGCAATGCATGGGGCACGTGACTCACTACTTACACAAGAAAAACTACATCGTATTAACTTGAACAGCACGTAGCACACTGCTGCGGGAGCGGCCACGTGGCGCTTGGCAAATTAAAGAAACACAGCAGGATTAAGTGATTTGCACAGAAACAAAGGTTAGGAAGTCAACTTTAATGATATAAAAAAGCAGTAAAGCGTGCTTAAAAACAGGATTGTCAAATGGAACAAAAATTTGCATTTATGCGGTACTTAAAGATCGTTCAGATTAATTAACTTAATTACCCTTAAAAAAAGTGCTCACCTACGAAGAAGTGGATACGAACACTATCAATGGCTGTGACTGCGGAATAGGAAAAGTTCGAGTTCAGCGACGCGATGCAAGGAGTGAACACGATCGGCAGGGCTGTGACTGCCGAATAGGAAAAGTTCGAGAAGGTTGGAAGGTTATAAATGCTTTGCAGAATGATGATTGTTTGAGCATGAAGTCACTGGGTGTGAGAGCTGTGATTGGGCATGTTGTAATTGAGCATGTGCAAATAAAATGAAATACGTTAGGGGTACACGGCCAGATGGTGGGAAGTACTGTGCGCATGCGAAACATTAACACGCATGCGCTACCACAAACATGCATGCGCATGGTGAAGGCAACGCCTAGATGGGGTTTGGATATCGATAGAACGCCGGCTCCCCGCCCCCCCACGGTCCCCAACGGTCAGGGCCAGCCCCTGGGGATGGGCTCCCTGGGGCTACCAGTGGCATGGGAGGGGGACCACACGGCCCCCTCCCCATTAACAAAAATAAAAAAAAGGCCGGCCCCGGGAAATGGGGTCCCCGGGGCCTTGAAGTGGCCTCAGGAGGGGGGCTATGCAGCCCTCCTCCATAAAAAAACAAAAAAATAATTGGCCATGCCCCGGGGGAGGGGGGCCCCGGTGGCCGGAATTGGCCACGGGAATACGGATACTGCGTGCATTGTCATCGTACCATAAGCGCACCCTTCAGATCACACGCTGATTGCTAATTGGCTGTCAAGTGGTTGTCAACATTCGAAACTAGAAACTGTTGGCAGCCATTTTATGCCTCGGTACAAGGGAGGCTGAAGAAGCCTGTGAAATGTGTGTTTAAAACGTGAAAAGGGGGAGGGTAGACACACCCTGACCCTCTAGGTCTGCACAGGGGGTCCCACAAGGACCACCCCAAAATTTTTTTTTGGGTGGGGGGATCGTGATCCGCGCATTCTAGAGATATAAAAAAAAACAAGAAACGTGGGCTTACGCGCGTCTTTGGTAATTTGCATTCTTTCAACTGTTTAGGGGAGATGCAACAGTGCTGGATCCAGGATCCACCACTGAGTAAGAAAAGGTAACGATAGCACTACTTACCTGCTAAGTGAATTTCCTTCTATAGGCTAACATTGACTGGGTTCACTTGGAAATTCTTCTAAGTGTGGAGTTTTGGAACTTTAATATATTCACCTAAAATCATCCGAACAGCGAATTCCAATTTACTCACCTGTTAGCAGGAGAGAACCCAGTGATGCATCTTTTAGCCCAGCACTGACCCTGAAAAGTAATTCTAAGCATACTTACAAGTAACTTGTATTTCCTTCCATAGGAATCCATTGTCTGGTTTTCACTAGAAAAGTTTCTAAGTGTCTATTTTCACAAACTAAAAATATTCCTAAAAAATTGCCTATATGACTTTAACGCATTCTTTAAACTGTTTACAGGAGATTTACCAGTGCTGGATCCAGGATCCACCACTAAGTAAGAAAAAGTGACGATAGCACTACTTACCTGCTAAGTGAATTTCCTGCCATAGGATAACATTGGTGGTTCTGGGTGAAAAAATGTCTGTGCCAACTTTTAAAATACAATAATATTCCTTAAAATTCACTACTGTAACCAAAACGATTTTACTCAACTGTGATGTCCAAGGACGGAATCTAGGATCCAGTCCTGTGGTTAGAAAAGTAATCTATAAAGTAACTAATTGAATTTAACTAGAAATTAACATTGAGGTCAATGTTTAATTGTGATTGAAATTGTGTTTCCCATTGCAACAACTGTGACTACTGTACTTAAAAGTCTATTGCCTATTTGCAAAGTATTTAAACTAAAGTAATTCATTCTGATAAAGTATATTTTGTAATGTAATGTATAATGTAATTAGAATGTAATTTAAAAAACTAAAATATGTAAAAATAAATAATTTAAAAAATGTAATAAATCAGTATCAAAAAAATAAATAAAACAATTAATACATTTAAAAATTGTCATTTACAAAACCTTCAAAATTCACTGAAAAGACCATAGGTTTCAAGGCTGATATAGTTAGGAATTAGCATTAAAAAACCTTATAAATTCACTGAAAAAAACATATGTTTTAGGGGTGTTATAGTTAGGAATTAGCATTTAAATAACCTTTGAAATTCACTGAAAAAACCGTAGGTTTGAGGCATGTTATAGTTAGGGATTATCATTTAAAAAACCATAGAAATTCACTGAAAAAACCATAGGTTTCAGGGGTGTTATAGTTAGCTGGACATTTCGCTCATACAAAACCATTGAAATTCCTTTGTTATAGTTAGTTGTACTAACTGTAACTCTCGCGCCCGCAATCCACTTGTGATGATGTCACATATTACATCATTCATTACATGGTCAGTGACATCACTGATGACATCTGAAATGACATCACTGATGACATCATCCACGTGACAATCAGTTACACCTCATCATACACTGGTATAACCTTTTATCACTCACTGTAAAATACAGAGTACCAGATTTTAATCCATTGACACAGCAATACAAGTATCTAAAGACCCACTCAGTGATTCCTAGAGCTACACACACATCTAATCACTTACCTATAGATTCACTCATGCATATTGCCAATATTCAATAGAACACTATCAAATATACTTTACACTCATATTGACATTACACACCAGCAAACATCCTATTCAGTTATACAGTCATCCTACTCACTTTTGCAAACAATGTATCATATTTACATTTACTCAGCTACACACTTATAGAAATAACACTTAATTTATTCATGTAGATAGTAACTCAAACTTAGTGTGTTATGAAATCACTATCACAAGTATACAGTTATCTATACAGTCACTCATGCAATCAATGAGTCTTATGTATACTTATTTATATACAACAACTGTCACATACACTGTCTTTTATTTTTGTACTTTGTTGAACATGTACCATTGAGGAATATATTTGCTCATTACCACACCCATAAAGATATTCACTCATTAAAACAACTATTATAACAAGTAGTCTTAATGTCATATACCTACTGAATTAATTACTCACATATCTTTGGGCAGTCCGAGATCTCCCACTGAATCACACACATTCACTCTCCCATATAAATAGTCAGTTAAGTAATCAATAACTAATATAGACTTTCACGTACCTAGTAACCAACGTATGCAGTAGTTTACGCAACAACTGACTAAGTAATACAGATATTCATACAGTCAGTATCCAATATATTTAGTGAGACACTATAAATTACTCAGGTAAACAATCAATTACACTGCTGCTAAATCCTGTATCCAGATATTTATATATCCACTCATTCTTCAATGTAGATTGCTATATATGTAATACATATTTAAATAACAAACCAAACCACATTCACTAGATGATGTCATCAGTGTTGTCATCAGTGATGTCATTTGAGATGTCATCAGTGATGTCATCAGTGATGTCACTGACCATGTCATGAATGATGTAATATATTACATCATCACCAGTGGATTGCGGGCGCAAGAGTTACAGTTAGTACAACTAACTATAACGAAGGAATTTCAATGGTTTTGTATGACTGAAATGTCCAACTAACTATAACGTCCCTGAAACCTGTGTTTTTATCAGTGAATATATATATGTATCTCTCTCTCTCTCTCTCTCTATCTATCTATCTATCTCTTTCCTCTCTCCAACCCGGTGCTGTAGCCACGGGGGCATTTGTGGGCCTGGCCAGCCCATGTTAATGATTGATCCCCCCAAAAGACAGAGGCATCTGGCACAATATTTATGAAAAACTCAGTTTAAATTCAGTTTACCCAAATTATCTGCATTCACAAACGAATGCATTCAGCATGATTGGAAGGAAACATGCTGAAGCTCGGAAGGTGAATGTACAATAAAAATGCCTTTTTTATCTTGTTCCTTTTGCTGCGTGTTAATAGACAGGCTATGTGTTCAGAAACATTGCTGCTTATTCTTTTATGTGGCAAGACGGTTTACTTTTATTTTTCTTTCTGCAAAGTGGTAGGATTTTGTAAAGTTAACTATGTTACTACTGTACAAGCAAGGCCACTGGAATTATGCAGCAGGGAGGCTCAAATTATGTGGCACAGTTGACTAAATTGTGTGGCAACAAAACACAAATTCTGATGCTTAATGCATCACAATTTGTGACGGTATTACTTAATTTTTTGTTACTTTTTACACGTTAACACTGTGAAATTTCATTTTTTTTGTTAAAAGCTGCAGATTATGCAGCAGATGATGGATTATGTGGTAAATGCAGCAAATATATATTATGCAGAAAACACTGCTGAAATCACATAATTCAATATCCCTATTTACAAGGAGTGTGAAAAGAAAGACTGTAAGGTGCCACAGTCATGCATAAAATACATTTTAAAATCTGTAAATGAACAGTACAAATATTTCACCATACGTCAGCAGTTATGAAAGCACAAATGAATCACATTTTGTTCTGTTATTCTGAAGTGTGAAGAAAATTTAAGATTTTAATAGGAACAAAACAAATCTTGGTGAAGCACATGATCAATATTGTATTTTAATGTAATACAACATTTGTATAGGACTTACTACTCCTGTGCGTGACACTGGAGCGCTTATGTACATGGGCAGCAAGCTACACCATACAGGGTGCTGTGTGGTTGGAAGGGTGTTGGCTTTGTTTTTTGATACTATGTGGAAAATGTTTCCATGTTGTGCTTGATGATAACAAAGGTGCAGTTATCATGCATGTTTCGGAATACAGCATATACCAGGGAGGTGAATTATGTGGTGTAAAATACACAAACGCACAGTTTATGGTTTTTCAGTATGCTAGCAGATTTGACCAGATCTGCATATCCCTTAATGGCATTTCTTATGTTTATAGATTACTTATCTGGTAACTCCACTACATTGTACAATCAGAAATTTGTGTATAGTGTGCTATTTTTGGAGGGAGAGAGAAGTGGCGCGATCTCCTGGGTTTTCAATTGTTACTATCATCCTATATCTGAGTGTCGTTGTGAGATGCAAAGAAGCGGCCATAGTGTGTAGATATTAGGAACATGCAGTCGTTGACTAGATTAAACTCCTCTGATTGACCCGAAGTGTGACAGATCTTTTCAGTTACTCCATGGCAGTTGATTTAGTGATGGCTGGTTTATTGGTTGCACAATAATGGTGATGGGCAACACTTGTATCACATATCTCCTCACTGGAATTCAGATGTGTAAATTAGAGTTAGCTGTCGACTGCTGAGTATTATGGTATTAGTGTTAGTGTTAGTGTTAGCTAGAAATGTTATTTTGGGAAATTACATAACTATATAATACCTTAGTGAGCCATCGGTTAGCCCGCCTCGACTTACCTGCCTATCGAAAGTAGTTTGCTGTTTGGGTTGTTTACAATCTGTACATTGTAAATTGAAGATTGAGCTTAAGGGTGTGACTGTCTTTCTGGATTCTGTTATCGGAATGTATGGTGGTGTAGTTGTCTTGGAAATAACCATGTTTTCAACTGTCTTTAAGATGTAAATGCTCCTGGATGCTTTGGATTCTTGCTGATAGTAAGTTACAGAACTTGGTAGATAGTACTGAGAAATCAGGTCCTTGTTTTGGATTTCTTATAATAAGGTGGTATGATGATAGGTGTTGCAAGCCTGGAACACAGGGGCATATGTACAAGAACTTAACGCCGCCGTGGCATCAATTTTCTGACGTTACTGCACCTTTTTTATCGCCTTATTTACAAAGTGCTGCTAACTGCAGTTAACGGCACTTTTCCAGTGTAAACGTTAATTTTCAAGATTGCCACTCCAGTTAGCGGGACGTAGCGAAAATGAGATGCAAGGTGGGCGTTCCCTTGTAAAAACGGCCGCTAACCCCACTTTGTGATATTTACAATGCAACTTCTGTCTGCCGATAACCCCCCAAAACTGCTGCTAAGTCCAATTGGAGGCAGTATTTTAAGACCAGAAAATAGCTGGTCCTAAAATTGGTGCAACAACTTGGGGCCTCATTTCAGAGGTTTTGGTGCTGAACAGCACTGCAAGGAATGTTGCTGCGGTGCCGTGCGGACAAAACAAAACGTCAGTAATCTGCACTATCAGTAAGATAGGGTGCTTTCCTGGGCCTGATTCTTGAGAGTGTTGCATTACTGCGACAAAACAGCGTTGCAACACTTTTCACTGGGCCCTTCTTGCAACACCATTGATGAGCCGTATTCACTGTACGGCTCTCCATGTCGCAATTAATGACAGATATGTCTACATTTCTGCAGTTGTGTCACAAGCATGATGCAACTCCAGCAATACATGGGGCCAGCCTATCCCTATGGCACTGCATCACCCTTACACCTGCCATGAGGCAGGCGTAAGATTCTGACACAGTGGCGTCCTAGAATTGTCGCAGTGAAATCTGATGGATTTCACTGCTCCACTCCTATGAGGCTTTGTTGCGTGGGAATGCCCACCCTGCATACATCATACCTGACGCAGGTATAAGGTAGCACAGGGCTTCATAAGGTCACGCATATGCCTAGATGCATCACTTTGTAAATACGGTGCTACGTGGTGCAAAATTAACGCTGCAAGTACATCAAGAAAATGGCGCACCGGCAGCTGTAAACTGTCGGAAGGAGCTCATGAATAAGCCCCGTATATTTTTCCCCTACATTAATGCACAATGCATGTCCTGCACCAACATAGGCACCCTTGCGCCATAGTGTTGCGGGGTTGATTGATGTTGTGCAGGAAGGGACACCTACCTGCACAAAATCTATCAATCACGGGTATTTTCTCTTCCTCTGTGTGGTGTGCGTTGATGGCTGATTTGAAGATTGTGAGAGTATCAGGGGTATTGTTGTGGCTCAATCTCTTCTCGAGATGTCTGCAGGTGGGTCTGGACTAGTGGAGAAGATGAGTGAACCAGATGGCCTTCTTGGAGTGTTGTTTGCCTGGTCTTTTCTTAAGTGGTGCCAGTTAGGCGCAGTTGGAGATCCATCGGTGGAGGTTGCGCTCTGCAGAGTTGGGGTCTGTAAGCATTGGCGGAGTGGTGGTGCTGAGGGAGTTGACGAGAAGTTCTTCGGTGGCCTTGATCCAGCTGCGACGGGGGGCGATAAAGGCAGTGGCATACGGTGGGCCTGGTGAAGGCGTGATGTATACAATGATGGTCGGTCCAGGAGAGTTATGTGGTGTGGCTGTAGTTGAAGTTTCTGCTGTCGGAGAAGACGGGCTTGAGTGTGTGCCCAGCTATGTGGGTTGGTGCTGTGACTAGCTGTTTTAGTCCGATGTTGGTGAGGTCCCCAAGGAGGGGGGTGGTGTTCTGGTCACTGCAGTTGTCCAGGTGGAACTTGATGTCTCTGAGTAGGATGTAGTCGGTGGATGGAAGAGCCTGGGGTGTGATGAGGTCTACAATGGCATCAGTAAATGGGGGTTTATGGCTCAGGTGCCAGTAGACTAGGGTGTTGCAGAGGGTGGTGGGGGGGTTTGTCCGGATCTGGAAGTGGAGGTGTTCCATCGTCGCCGTTGTGTCATTAGAGTGCTTGGTCAGTTGGAGTATGTTTTTGTAGGCGATGGCAATGCCTCCTCCTGGATGGTCGAGGTGGTCCTTGTAGGTGATTTTGCAGTCATCTCGGATGATGATGTCTGGTACGTAGCAGAGGTTGGTTCAGGTTTCCGTGAAGAAGGCAATGTATGAAGAATTGGTGTCGAGGAGGTCCCAGATTTCTGTGGCGTATTTGTGGAGGGACCTCACATTGAGGAGGATGCAGGTGAGCCAGTTGGGTGTGCTGTTGGTCGGCTGGGTGGCAAGAGGTGCTGGTGGGCTGATGTGGCAGGAGGTGTGTTTGCAGTTTCGGCAGGCGCAGGTTGCAAAGGTATTCTTCTGTGATGCTAGATGGCAGGCGGCATTGCGTCCAGGGTTCAGGGCGAGGAGTTTGCTGGCTTCTCAGCAGTGGAGTGTCCGAGAGGCAGGGTCCCTGGTGCTGGGCGTGGTACAAGGGCGGATGGACGCAGATGGGCTTGCCTTTGGCTTTCCTTTGGTGCACCAGTGGCATGCTCACTGTGCATGGCAGAACAGGGTCTGCCATCAAGTAGGCTGGACAGCTGGAAGGCGGTAAGCAAGGGAAAAGACAGTGGAGGAGCGGGGAAGTGGGGATCGCAGTGGTTACAAGGGAGAGGATAGGGAAAAAGGAACTGCAAAAAAGCACAGGAAAGAACAAAGCCAAACAAAGCAAAGAATAAAAAAAAGACAAAGGTAGAAAAGCAATGGAGAAGAGCAGAAAGATAAACAGGAACAGCAGAAAAGAGGGGCAGAGGGCATTCAAGCTGCAGAGCAGTAACGCTCTACCACTGGTCCACCAGGGGTGAGGCGCAGGCAGGACACCTGACCTCCGGGTCAGAGGAACCAGCAGCAGAGGTAGGGGACAGCAGCAGCAGCAACCAGACAGCACAGGGCTGTGAGAGGAGTAAGTTCACTAAGAATTAGTTCCCCATACACCCAAAAGCAAACTAACAGGGGGCTAGGAAAGGCAGCACCACCCGGTTGCCTCTTCTGATCTAACCGTGGTGACCAGATTCCGTGTTTCCCAGTTCCCAATCGAGTAACGGCGGATCAAGCCGTATATCCAAGGGCCTGGGCAAGAACCGGCCCTATGTCCCTGACCCCCACTGCCACCAATGGCCGATCTCAGCGACTTCAGCCAGTTAGTGGAGTTCCCCACCAGTCTTGTACAGTGCCCATGGCAATGCAGGTAAGCCATAGCTAAGGGATTGCTTAGGGCACAGTGTGCGTCACCCACAGGCGCTCTTCTGCAACATGTCCCACCTTCTCCTCACCTAGACATTGAAACCGGGGCTTAATATACTGCACTCTCTCCAAATCTGTGACTCAGTCAGCAGGAGCATCAGCCAGGTAGGATTTCACAAGCCTGGGTACAGCAGTCGCCACCAAGTCCGCTGGAGAACCTCCTGATGATCCAACAGGTGATCCTACAAGGCCTCCTTAAGTGTGAAGTTGCAGTGCTCTCACCACAGAAGTTTGGTGCAGCTCAAGGGCCTCACCCTCCACAGCGTCCGGCCAGTGCAACATCCTCCAGCTTGTGATGCAGAGAGGCACAGCCCACCGTTGGCAATCTCCTCCGTGCACCCAGGTGTAGTGATGGTGCATGGTATGCGATGCAGACCTCCCTACATTGGTGTGCAGGAGCGTCTCTACCATTCACACCTCCAATGGGCGCCAGGTGATCTTCTCACACAGGTCAGCGACGTGTCTCCATGCGACCTGCCAGACTTCACCACCAGGTAAAGGCGATCGCTGATGCATCAATGTCTACTGCCAGGGCCTAGCAACTCCACGGCTCCTCTGCCTCCCACTCTGGGTCACAGACGTAGGCTCAGCGAGGCTTCCGGGCACCAGGCACTGTCCCTGCTTTCAAGGTTTTGGCTGCCATGGTGTTGCGAGGAGGGCTCTTTGAAAAGTGATGCATCACTGTTTTTCCCCGCACCTCATTTCATAACTGTAGTCCTTGCTTTGCGAGATTCTGGACCGCCAGATATTGTAACAAATGCTATAGATTACTTGGTCTGCCTATATAAATAGCTTTAAACATGAGAGTATATTATAAATTTGAATCTTAATTCAGTGGCAGCAGAAGAAATGTGATCAAGTTTTCTTTTCTGTTCGATCAGTTGAGCTGTGGAGTGTAGGACCGCTGTAACAGTCTAGGATTGTTACTGGTGGCCAGATAAAATGGCACTGGCTGCATCTAACCTGGAGATTATGAGCACATGAGTGGCCAACTTGAGTTGATCGTTTGGGAGCAGACTTTTGATCCTTTTAACTGAGTTAGATAGAAATGAGAGAGGTTCCAGTGGCAGTGTGCTATCAGTGAGGAAGCCCAGTGATTTTACAGTTGTTTATGGGGTGGATGGGCAACCGTTTTCGGCCAATGCTATCGTTAAGGCTGGGCCAATACTTTGTTAGACTTGCACGGTAATGGTAAGAATTCCAATTCTGTGGATTGAGCTGGATTGAACTTTAAGGAGTTCTCAGACGCCCGTGAGCGAACCTTTCCAATGCCTCTATTGAGATCAAGGATGCCCTCTATGGATTAGAGTTTTAAATAAAAGTGCATATCTGCGTTTTGATGAAGTCAGATGCCAGAGTTTTTTAGAACTTATCTTAAAGATTCAATATATAAGCTGAATAAGATGGGTGATAGGATGGACCCTTCAGAGACCCTTAGACTTACCTTTTTCAGGTTTAGATGTATGGGGACTGCATAACTCTTAGAGGCTCTGTCAAACTCTCACTGAAAACCATACTGATACTGATGGTGATGTCACAAATTGATCAATTGTAAGAACATATCAGATGAAGCTCTAACTATGCCACAATGTTTGATAATGCAACACAGGTCTATGTCATGAGGAATCCACGATTCACCAGGAGATATAAGGGTCAAAAGCCCTCGAAATTGCTGGTGGATTCGTATAACCGATACAAAAGGGGATGATGGACGGAGCGTTTGAGCAAATCAAACACTCACCCCAAGTCAACTGATCTGGGTTTAATCCATCACCATTCTTTAGCCCACTCAGCCACCCTATTTCAGACATGGCTATATGCAAATCAGTCTGACCCTGTGCCTCCTGGGAACAGTCCAGCCCGAACTGCCAAGCCATGTCTTCCATGCACCGGAAACAAGCATCCTGGGACCGGTTTCGGATTCATAATCCTCATCAGCCAGGCTATCTTGAATCCAGTGGCCAAGTGAGCAAGGGACTCACGTCTGAGCATACCCTGCCACACTTAGGGCGAACAAAGCGATACAAAAGGAGATGATGGACGGAGCGTTTGAGCCAATCAAACACTCATCCCCAGTCAACTGATCTGGGTTTAATCCATCACCATTCTTTAGCCCACTCAGCCACCCCATTTCAGACATGGCTATATGCAAATCAGTCTGACCCTGTGCCTCCTGGGAACAGTCCAGCCCGAACTGCCAAGCCATGTCTTCCATGGACCGGAAACAAGCATCCTGGGACCGGTTTCGGATTCATAATCCTCATCAGCCAGGCTATCTTGAATCCAGTGGCCAAGTGAGCAAGGGACTCACGTCTGAGCATACCCTGCCACACTTAGGGCGAACAAAGCGATACAAAAGGAGATGATGGACGGAGCATTTGAGCAAATCAAACACTCACCCCCAGTCAACTGATCTGGGTTTAATCCATCACCATTCTTTAGCCCACTCAGGCACCCCATTTCAGACATGGCTATATGCAAATCAGTCTGACCCTGTGCCTCCTGGGAACAGTCCAGCCCGAACTGCCAAGCCATGTCTTCCATGGACCGGAAACAAGCATCCTGGGACCGGTTTCGGATTCATAATCCTCATCAGCCAGGCTATCTTGAATCCAGTGTACGTATAACCACCAAGTGGAATAGTATTAGACAAGAAGCAGCAAGAAGGATTGTAGAAGGGATTGCCTGCTCCTGTCTCCAAATTTCTAAAGGCCTCTCATAACCATGTAGGACAGAGACTTACATTTTTATTTGAAAGAGCCTATTTATGGGACTGTTGCTTTGAAAAATTACTAAATAGTGCAAATATGTATGGAACAGTTCCGGATTACCAAATAGGCACAGTAGGCAGCGGCCTATAGTCCCCACTGCTTTTAGGGGCACCACGACAAAGGATCAAAATAATATTGATTTGATTTTGAAAGGAAATTACAATTACACTTTCTTAAATATTGTTTCCAAAAGACAGAAAAAAATTAATCAAGTCAAAGAAACAAAAACATTATATTAAAGACTCCATAGAGAAAATACTGTATTATGTACCCATTAACAACTTAAAGTACATAAGCCAGAGACATCAGATTCACATAACAGTTTGTCTCTTAAAAGCTCATCTTCTGGCAGCTGTCAGTTTGTAAAACAAATTCTGATGTTTTAGGTATTAGGAGATAATGTGCGAGTGGGGGCCCGAAATTCAACTGCCCAAGGGCCTCAGGAGTGTTTAATCCGGTACTGTATGGATTTATGTTTTTCATAGTCATCACACTGGAGGTACACACGAGTCTGTAGTTATGATGTAAAAGACTACTTTTAGTTTTTACCCATTCTTCTCTATTTTGTTTGTAAATGACGAATTGTGTATAAGGTGTGCAAACATTTAATACAATGTAATTTTTGCTTAGTTTGCTGCTTCCCAGAATTACAATAGTGTAGACCCGAGTGATGTACTTGATGTACAAATAATATGGACATAGCCACTGGTGTGACACAACGAAAGACTGATAAGCTTGAGAGGATTTTGTGTTTCACGTTTATTGACCCACCCACTTGGTTTATGAAGTGTCAGCCTTTGTCCATTGCTTTGTCAAGCGAGCTTTTGGCCATAACACAACATTCGAAGTATGTTAATATTTGAGAGTAAATACCCACCCAAGCATGTCCTGATACTGCTGTGCATGTATTTGTTGGAGAGGGTATTAATTCCCCGCCTCGAGGTCTGCATATCCGAATGGATGGTAACTGTAATATCGTACCTACTCTCTTCTCTTGTAGGGTTAAACAAGCTCCCGTCCATAGACAAGATGGAGGCCGATATTGCAAGGAGGAAAGAAGCATATGAAAAAAGGTAAAGGACTATACATTTCTTTCAGTTGTCTTCCTTTATTTTTCCCCACTGGCCCTCACCTCCCGAAAATATATCAAGCTTCCCAAACTACGAGAGGTTTACATCTTTATCATCTCCAAAGGGTTGTCACTCAGCCCTGCTCACAAGGAATCACATACAACCCTTGCACCCGAACTTCTCTTCAAGGATGGTATCCAATCTTGCTCTCAGAGGACTGCACAAAACCTGGGGGCATATTTAAAAGCCCCTATCGCTACAAGAACGTCACTTTTTCAGACGTTCCTTAGCGATAGGGGCTTTGCCGTATTCACAAAGCGGCGTTAAGCCACTTAACGTGGTTTAACGCTGCCTTGTCAATAAGGCTCCCTTTCATGCTACACTTGGCTGAAAGGGGCAGGCAATGGGTGTTGCAGTGGGCGTTCCACCACAACAGCCACTGATTTTGATGCTGCCCCATATTTACAAGGGTGGCATAAATATGGGGCATCACCAGAGTTAAGACCAGGGAAAGTCTGGCCTTAACATGGCGAAATAAGGAGAAATGCTTTATTTCTCCTAGTTTTTGCTGTAGAAACAGCAAAACGCTATTGATTGTTTATGTGCAAGAAGGTGTCCCTTCCTGAACATAAACAATCATTAAAAGAAATAATGAGTTGCACGTTCTATGTGCGCTGCATCCTGCAGCACTCATACAAGTTACAAAACACCATTAATGATTATTTATGTGCAGGTAGGGACACCTTCCTGCACATAAACAATCTTTCCCTGCAATGCAGACACTCTTGTAAAATGATGCAAGATTGCCTGTATTGGTGCTAGGCAGCTACATTTAGCGCCAGTGCTAAAGGAAAGGCAGGGCTGGCCGTATTACTGTAAATATGGTACATCCCTGCATTTGGAAACTGTCTGTGCGCAGCGTTAGCCTTCCTGGCTTAATGCCGTTTTTAGCCACGTTCATTGTAAATATGCCCCGAGTGTTGATGATGAATGACAGTCTAGCACACACCCCAAACCCAGATGGATTTCTCCTTCCTCACAGTTTCCTATGAGATTGCTGGCACGCTCTTTCCAGTGGAATACCTATCCTTGGGGCATATTATCAAGGGGGTTTATCTCCGCTTTTTTGGCTTTAAAAGCCAAGAAAGCAGAGATAAAATTATCTCCCTATTACCTAGCTGTTGCTAACACCAGTTAGCGACAGCTAGTAGGAGATAGCGACCATCTTGGGCCCCGCTTTGCATGTCAGTGAAATTTATCACTAATGACATGCAAAGTGGGCGTGCCAAGAGGTTAGCGACTGGAAACAGTCGCTAACATCGCTATTTCCTATTACCAACTTTTGGAGATATTTGCGCTAAGCGCGAATATCTCCAAAAGCTAACACCTGCCCCTGAGCAGTTCTTAGCAATGTTATCCAATGGTAGGTGGATAACATGGCTAAGAGCATTAGCTCGGTAATGCATGAATATCGCTGACTTTTCAGCGATATTCATGCATTTCGGCCGATTTTTATCGCTTAGGAGATAAACCTTGATAATAGCAAGGTTCCTAAGCGATAAAAATCGCCGCAGCTCGGCGATAAAAATATTGCCGCTAAGCCAACATAGCGATAATTATCGCTAGTTGTTGGTAATATGCCCCTGGTTCTCTCAAAGAAAAGAACATTCAGCAAACGCCAACAGATTGCAACAACCAGAACCCACTATAAACTACACTGTTACCAATTCCCAATGAAGTTAGCCCTTGTAAATCCACAAGTAATTGGTCCCTCAGGGCCTCATTTATGAAAAAAGTCGCAACGCTGGTGAAAAACAGTGATGCAACACTTCTCATTGCGCCATCCTTGTGTCACCATGGATGTGCCATATTTACATTATAGCACTCCATGTTACAAGGATTGCACAGATACATCAGGAATCCTGACGT
Source organism: Lissotriton helveticus (assembly GCF_964261635.1). NCBI lineage: Eukaryota > Metazoa > Chordata > Amphibia > Caudata > Salamandridae > Lissotriton > Lissotriton helveticus. The sequence continues at coordinate 1,861,424,246 of NC_136057.1, forward strand.
ATCTGGTGGCGCAGTAATGATGCATATCGGCAGTGTGTCAGTAAACTGATGCAACTCCAACAATGCGTCAATACACATGGGGCGATTCTCATGTAAAAGGCCCTGTGTCACTCCTTATGCCTGCTTGAAGCAGGAGCAAGGATTGTGATGCAGTAAAGTCTTAGGAGTGCACAGTGAAATCTCATAGATTTCACTGCACCATTTCTATGAGGCTTTTTTACGTGGGAACGCCCACCCGGCAAACATTGTACCTGATGCAGGTATAATGTAGCATAGGGATTTACAAAGTGACGCATCTGCCTATACGGGTCACTTTGTAAATAGGGCACAGAGTGGCGCATTGTTTAAGCTGCCGCAGTGCCCCAAAAAGTGACGCAACGGATTTGCAAGCCCTCATAAATAAGGGCCTCAGTTTTTCAAACAATTGTTCAATGTCCAGCCCCAAAGGCACACATCTGTTGAAGATCGTAAGGAAAGATGCCATGCGTAGTCTCTGGAGACTGCACCTTAAACTTCATAGAGATGTCAACATATCTAACTCCTGAGGGTGGTGCGTTCTTTGTTTGATAACATCTGCAGCTTACAAGCGATTTACACCCAAACCAACCTTATGTAGATTTACTATTCAGAACCCACAAAAGAACTGTACTATCTAGAGTCCACAAGGGGAATGTACATTTTCAAACTTCCAAAGTCCTGCACCCACATTCACACACACAGCTGGTGCTTTGCTCACCAACATATTTTTCTTTACACCACTGCCAAGGAATTGACATACAGTATGAACCAGACCTAGTCAGTCACAATGACAAAGGCCCCAAAGAGGTCAAGGAGTCAGATCAAGTCAAAGATAGAAATGGGCAGCATCTTTCCACAAAAAAAGGCTTTACCAAGCGAACCTCTTCTCCTATTTCTGCCTTTTGATTGATACTGAGAGTGAAAAGTAGGGTTCAAAGCCATCTACTGGATTGCCAGGACATAACTACATAGAAATTGATGCTTCTCGCCACCTGTTTCAAACACACACAGGAGTGTAGGAAAAAACCTCCACTCAGACCACAGAAGAAAGAACTACACCAACCGATGTCAGCTCATAAGGCGATGCAAAGGTATCTAATGTTAAAGGTGGTAGAGAACATACCCAGAAAGCTAAGCTATAAAGGCTTTAAGCCTGATCGGAAATAAATCAGGTGAATGGCGTCCTATAAGGGGGACCTCCAGAACCTACCTAGAAAGCAACACTTCAAGATGATCACCCTGCCAGTGATATAGCCCTTGATAACATGGGTGATTTTGGGACATCCATCAGCCTAGACTTTCACATTTTAATTCAACTGCTGCGCAGGTAGAATCAGCACTTCATAGTGGACAACCACCATTGTCCATTGTGGGCATCATCCCTTAGCCTCTTCTCAATCTGCATCACTGCAGTAGAAACCAACTTGACACACTGGGGAATAGCTGTATATCCCTGATTTAATGAGTGACTCCTCAGCATAGGTTTCTGAAACAGTACAGACCACAATGCAAGTGATCAGTTCCTTTGGCCTAACATTCAGCTGCGGGAAGACCATCTTCTGACCATCCAGGAAGATACTGGTCCTTCCGGTACAATAGCAGTAACAGAGATGAAAGCCTTGCGCTCCTCAGATAGACATATGTGCCTGGCCTAACACATCCAGTCTCGGGAGATGAGAAAAGTTAAAAAATCCAAGGCTCCTGGGCTTCATGTTCACATGCATCCGGCAGGTTCTGCAGTATTGGCAAACACAAGGAGATGATGGACAGAGCGCTGAAACTTTTCAGACACTCACCTCCAGTCACAGATCTGGGTTGGATCCATCATCATTATTTAGCTCAATTCGCCACCTCAGTTTAGATCCAGCTATATGCAAATCAGTCTTGCCCCTGTGCCTCATGGGAACAGTCTAGCCCGAACTGTCAAGCCAGGTCTTCAGTGACCTGGAAACAAGCCTCCTGGGACCGGTTTCTGGGTAACACCCTACATCAGCCAGGCTAGCTTGAATCCAGTGGCAAAGTGAGCAAGGGACCCACGTCTGGGCATACCCTGCCAACGTAGAGCAAACAAAGCAAACCCAAGGAGATGATGGACGGAGCGCTGAAACTTTTCAGACACTCACCCCCAGTCACAGATCTGGGTTGAATCCATCAATATTCTGTAGCTCAATTCGCCACCTCAGTTCAGACCCAGCTATATGCAAATCATTCTTGACCCTGTGCCTCATGGGAACAGTCCAGCCCGAACTGCCAAGCCAGGTCCCCGTACTGGAAACAAGCATCCTGGGACTGGTTTCTGAGTAACACCCTTCATCAGCCAGGCTAGCTTGAATCCAGTGGCACAGTGAGCAAGGGACCCCCGTCTGGGCATACCCTGCCAACTTAGGGCGAACAAAGCAAACACAAGGAGGGGATGGACAGAGCGCTGAAACTTTTCAGCCACTCACAGATCATTCACTGTGTTTCTTTTGCGTTTAGTGGAGGTTAAAGTTTTCAGGTAATTTGCATGTACACAAAGGGGTTGTTGCATTTTGGTCACCTTACTATGGTTGCATCAAAATAGGAGTTGAATTACATTTTCAAAGGAGCATATTATACAATAACAGATCATGAGAGTTGGGGCAGGGAATAGGGAACTGAAATGTGTTTCATTTGATTTTATTGTGGTGCCTGGACAGTGAAAATTGCAAAAAACACAGTTGATGGACAAAATGTAGAACAATGTCATACATTCACCCCAGTACAAGGATCTGGGCCTAAATCCATCGTTTGTTTGCACTCCACACAACCCTGGGTTAGGCACTGGCTATATGCAAATCAGCTCTGACCCTGTGCCTCATGGGAACAGTCCAGTCCGAACTACCAAGCCATGTCTTTCCCAGACCAGATTCAAGCATCCAAGGACCGGTTTCTGTTCAGACCGGAACCAGCGCCACAAGCCCTGGGTCACAGACCCTTCACCACTATGATGCCAGCGTCCTCCTCGCCCCCAACACAGGACGCCACACCGCCTGCCACCATGCCTCGTCGAAGGACACCCAAGGACCATTCTCCTGCTGGAACTGCAGCTATACTCTTTTCCACCCCACAACGCTAGCTCCTCTCACCTCCCAACTGACCAACAGCGCACCTGACCGGCTCAACTGCATCCTCAACGCTCGCTCCCTCCACAATCACGCCACAGAAATTGGGAACCTCCTAGAAGCCACCTCTCTTGACATCGCCTTCTTCATAGAAACCTCGACCAACCCCAGCTCTGGACCAGACATCGCTATCCCCATCCCCAATGGCTACAAAATCACCCGCAAAGACCACGCCTACCGACCAGGTGGAGGCATCACCATCGTCTACAAGAACACCCTCCACATGACCACTCACTCAAACGACCCAACTACAACCATGGAAGACCTCCATTTCCAGATCCAGACCAACCCCATCACCACCCTCTGCTGCACCCTCGTGTATAGGCCTCCCGGCTCCATCCCCCCACCCTTCACTGACCCCATCGTAGACCTCATCGCACCCCAGGCTCTCGCATCCACCAATTACATCCCACTTGGTAACCTCAACTTCCACCTGTACAATCCCAGTGGACCATAACACTGCATCCCTTCTGGAGAACCTCGCCAACATCGGACCCATGCAGCCAGACACTCGCTCTGCCCTGTCTTCCCCACCAGCGAAAACATCACCTACAGCCACAGCACTGAACTCCTTTGGACCAACCATCACTGCTTGCACTTCACCTTCACCACTCCCATCGTACACCAGCGCCCTCACCACCCCCCGTCATAGCTGGAGCACGGCCACAAAGAACATCTCATTGCCTTCCCCAGCACTACCACACCGCCGACATCAACATACGCCAACACCTCAGCATGCAACCTCCACCGATGGATTTTCAACTGCGTCAACACTCTGGCACCCCTCAAGAAGACATCAGGCAAGCAACACTCCACGAAAGCCCGCTGGTTCACTCCCCCCTACACAAGTCCAGACGCACCTGCAGACAACTCGAGAAGAGATGGAGGAACACTGAAACCCCGGAAACCCACGCTACTTTCAAAACTGCCTTCAATGTAGACCACCTCCTCCTCAAAGCCACAAAGAAAACAGCCCTCCAATACAGAATCAATGCCAACGCACACAACAGCAAAGAACTCTTTACCATTTTCAAGGAGTTTGCCAGGCCAAACAGCTAGACCACAGATGTCCCACCCTCTCAAGAACACTGCAACAAACTCGGCACCTTCTTCCACCAGAAGATAAGGCAAATCTATGACAGCTTCGACACCCAATACCATACCAGATCACCCGTTACCACTGCACGCAACCACACCACACCTCAACAGATCATGCTCAACTGGACCCCACTCACCAGAGATGATACACTCAAGACGATGAAGAGCACCCACTCAGAGCCCCATTGGACCCCTGCCAATATCACATCTTCTTTAGAGCAGGCACCTCCATTGCCTCACAGCTTCACTGCACCATCAACTGCTCCGACAACTGGAAATATGCCGACATCAACCAGCTGCTGAAGAAGTCATCTGCCGATCCGACAGACCTCAAGAACGTCAGACTCATCTCCCTCCTCCCCTTCCCAGCCAAGGTCATCGAGAAGGCCATCAACGCCCAACTCCCCAAGTTCATTGAAGAGAACCACGTCCTGGACATCTCTCAATCCGGCATCTGAAGCAACCAAGCACCAAGACTGCACTCCTCGTCTGCCACCGATGATTTCAATTCCCTCCTTGACCATGGCGACACTGCAGCCCTCATCCTACTGGACTTCTTGGCCGCCTTCGAGACTGTCACCCTAATCATGAGACTCCATGACACCGGCATCCACGACAAGGCCCTGGACAGAATCCACTCCTTCCTCACTGGCCGAACACAACGAGTTAGACTACCTCCATTTCTCTCAGAACCTACAGAGATAAGATGTGGGGTGCCCGAGGGCTTCAACCTGAGCCCCACCCTCTTCAACGTCTACATGGCCCCACTCACGCCCATCATCAAAAGCCTCAGACTCAACGTTGTCTTCTACGCCGACGACACTAAGCTGATCCTCTCCCTCACCAATAAACCCACAGCTGGCAAGATCAACTTTCAGGAATGAAGGCTGTTGCCACCTAAATGAAAGACAGCTGACTCAAGCTCAACTCGGACAAGACCGAAGTAATCATTTTGGAACCCACCCCATCAGCCTGTGATGACTCCTGGAGGCCCTCCGCACTGGTAAACCCTCCCACTCCCACGGACTACGCATGTAACCTTGGCATTATACTGGACTCCTCACTCACAAAGACCCTACAGATCAACGCCATATCCTCATCCTGCTTCCACACGCTCCGCCTGCTTCGAATGACATTCAGATAGATCCCCATAGAATCCAGAAAGACGCTCAGGCTGTTCCGAAATGCATCAGGAGTTTGTTTGTCATATACTAAAGAAATAAACCACGTTTGAACTGGATTTTGGGCTCGGCGCAATCTGTTTCTTTGACGAGAAGGATTGGTGTTTGATATATATATATATATATATATCCAACAACCAAGTTGCCTGCAGTGAGGAGCCCACACAGGTGAGTTTCAATCGCCGCTTCTTTAATGAAAAGGAGGCATCACAAGCGGCCAGAGTGCCTCGACATCATAGTGATCCTGCCCAACGCGTTTCATGATGGACACTTCCTCAGGGGCTGTGGGCTTGAGAAGGGTGTTGGACACAGCAGTTTGAACAGCACTCGTTTTTGATAAAAAAAAGTCACCCGCCCTAGTGGTGATGTTGAGTGAGCATGAGTGAGCATGAGTAAGAAAGCAGTATTATGCTTGTGGGTCTGCCACTTGACCTGGAATAGTGAAGGAAATTCCTGGCTTATGGAGGCACTGATGGCAAAATATTTACGCAGGCAATGCTTAGCATGACAGGCACCTGTGACAAAATGTGGGCAGATTGAATATAATTCTTGCCATAAAGGTAAACACTGATAATGGCATATTTGTGGTAATTAGCACTCCAGGCAGTTATTGGGATAATGGTAAAATACTGATACTGATACTGGCATACTAGAGGTAATTCTTGGCATACAGGGCACTCGTGGAAAAATGCTGGAGCTGGCATACTTGAGAAAATTCTTGGCATCAGGCACCCATAACATAATGCTTGCATCAGCACACTGAAAGTAATTAGTGTAATGAGGGAGGCCCACAATGGCCTATTAGATGGGGCGGCTGTGACAAAATGCTTGTCTGGCACACTCAGGTCATTTTTGACATCAAGGTTGCCCTTGGTATTTGGACAGCATTAATGGCAAAATTCTGGCTCCGGTATATTATATGTCATTTTTGACCTACAAATGGCACCCATGGCAAAATGGTGGCCCTGGCAAAATGGAGGTCATTTTTGGCATTTTTGAGCACTCCTACAACGTTTTGGAACTATGGGGTCTATTTCTGGGGAGTGTCAAGATGTATTTGGCTAGATATACTAAGAAAGGACTTGAATATTTAGGGAGTGTCCTTCCAGAGCACATGGCTTTTTCACAAATGTATGTGAAAATGATGGTTTTTAAATGCAGCATTGATCTAATTTTTTCAATATTTCCTGCTGGCCAGGACTCCTCAAGCCCTCTTAGAAGAGATCTGGCTCACTTGTTTCAATAACTTGCTACAATTCAGGGGTATTATTGTGTCCCAGAATATTCAAAATCATGTCAGCACTCTAATATGGATTGACCCTAAAATGGACATATGTCTGTGTTGTATTTTTATATGAATTATGCAATGAAAGTTTATCCTTTAACTGATTGTGATGTCAGCATGGTTACCTCCTATGAAACTTAAGGGTCAAAGGTCAAAGAGTGATTTCATTAAGGTCCAAGAGCATGTGATGTCACTTCTGCTACCCCAGCCATTTTGTGGAATCGACCTCCATGTCCCCTGGCAGGGAGGGTGGGGGAGGACTAGACCAACAGTGCCCTCCTGTGCTATGGATTTCGCCCTGGGGGCTTTCAGGCTAGGAAGCGAGATGTAAAGGTTGTGTCGAAGAGAGCGCAGCGTTTAAACTGAAACCTGTACACACACTGGCATCAAGCATCCCTCTTCCTATTACTCACCTCACTCCCTGCAAGGCATGGTGCCGCTTTGCTGGCTCTGCATCCCGGCACAGTTTTTTGTGACAGGCAGAATTTGTGCCTGTCATAAAAGTACCGCACGTTTTCCTTTTCAAGGCTGAAAATTTTGTGATTTGAGGCTGCAAAATTCTGGAAACTAAACCTCAATATCCTGGGGGTCTATGCATATATTTATGTGCAACCCTCATTCCTGCTTTTTCTAGGCGGTCTTCCTTTATGCACCTGGTTAGCTACACAAATCTGCCTGTGGGGAATTGGAGCTCCAAGCCTCTCCACCCTACTGGCTAAAGTTACGTTCACACAATGAAGTGGACAGGCTGCACAAGTTGCCAAGTTAAAAGTGTTTGCATATACTGATGATTTTACAAACCTATTCCAGAGGATCCAGAGCCTAATGACCAGTAATAACTCAAGCATGCAAGTCTATTCATGATATAAAAGCAGGAGAACTATTGTTACAGATAATTAATTGCACTCCAAGGTATCAGAGCCATATGCGTGTATCACTGAATTGCTAAGGGAAGCAAATGGTGCAGTTTTGTGGACTGGAAAGACTAAGGATGTGGGAAAACCAGCAAATGGTGCAAGATGTCCATTAGCATTCACAAAACGTTCACATAGAGCAGAATTGAAACATCAACATTAGATGGGAAGTTAGTGATAGGGTGAGGAGGAAAGGGTTGCAGGGACAGATGGAGAATGAAAAGACTCATCAAGGAGAAAAAACAAGGAGCACCATGGATATCTGAGGGGAGGGGCACATTTCTGGAACTACAGCTGATTGACCCTGGTTTAGGCGTTTTTGATGAAAAGCAGGTTTAGGCATTTTTTATGAATCAGGTACCTCATATTGCACCAGTTGTATGTATGAAATAATTGGTCCAGTTCAAGATGACCCTGATTGCCTGCAGAGGTACCAAGGCACTCTTTTATTAGACCCTGGTCCTCGCTGTAAGCCATACTCTTTAAAGTTAATGACTTTTCTACCAAAGCTGGTATTTTTAAAATTCAAACCAAATCTATTCAGCTACTGTTCAAATTAGACAGTATTTCCATCAGATGTACATTTTTCTCTTTTTATTTGCCTTTCTATAGTATGCTACCCTAGTTTCATCCTTTGCATCATTTGCCCCCTTAGAATGAGGTGAACAAA